>NC_083717.1:193978509-194653649 GCF_028564815.1 Eubalaena glacialis | reverse complement strand
CTGGCCTCCCACCCTCCGGAGAAGCTGGTGAAGGACGTCCGTGTGGGCACCGGGCAGAGCCTGCGGCCTGAGGAGGGAAGGGGCAGAAAGGCAAGCGTCCCCCTCGGAGGTAGACGTGGCCAGCGTTTCCCAGGCCTCCGGCCAGGAGGGGCACACGGGACCCAGGTCCCCTGCGCCCTGCATTGCGTGGTGACAGACCCTCCCGTCTCTCCCCAGGCTGAGTGGCACCTCCGGGGGACAGGCTTCTGCTGACCTGTGGGGCGAGAGGTGGCTCGGCGGCCCCCATGAGGGGAGCCCACAGCCATGGGGAGCTGGACCCCCTTGGACGTGACTAGGAAGCTCCGGTGACTGTGGGCGCCTCACCCACGCCCAGGGACTGCCCCCAGCCTGGCAGTTGCAGCTTCAGCTGGGGGGCCTGGGGCTCCAGGGGCAAGCAAGCGCTCAGGTCACACTCAGGCGCGTTGTCGAGCTGGACTCCAGCCCAGAGAGCCTGACCACTCCGGGGCCCCAGACGGGGAAGCTGGGGCCTGAGGCGGGGTGACCCGTAGGCCCCACTGAGTGATGCGCTGGGTCCAGGTCTCGAGCTCTGCACACTCACTGTGGCCCTGGCCTGAGGAATCGCGCAGTGTCCTGGGCGCACGGTGGTCGCACGGGCTCTCAGGGTGGGGCCTGCAGCAGGACCTGGCAACCAGCTGCTGGGGGCCTCACACGCCCGGTCCTGCTAAAGGGTCTGGCCGGCTTTGCCCTGTGCTGGCCGGGCAGGCGCAGTTGCGAGTTATCCAGGTAAAGCTGAAGGGGACGGTGGAGCGGGGGTCACTTGGGCCTGGACACCGTCGTGCACGCCGACGACACGGTCCCCAACCTGCCGGGCGCTCGCCCTCGCTGCCCCAGGGATTGTGTGGAAAATACTGGGTGTTAATAAATAACTTTGGGGTCACAAAACACCGTCTTTATCACTATGATGGGCAACAAAAGCAATGAGGCGGAGGGGCGGCCGCCGGGTGTGAAATGGCTCATAAACGGCCCTCCTGATGGTGCAGCGCTGGGCGCCAGACGCCGAGGTTTAAGACCCACGCTGATTAGAATTTTTTATAAGTTTTTTTTACACGAGTAATAACAGCTCTTTCGAGACAATAACACGGCACAGGAAGGATTTTAAAGAGCCTCAGGAATGAGAATTTGATTAGCAATCAGGACAGGGCCCCTCTCCGCCTGGGGCAGCTCTAATTTCCTGCATTTATGTTGTTTTTATTGTCTTTCCCTCGGGAGACAGAGCTTCTGATGAGCAAAACTTTTCCAGACCAAGGGCGTCTGTCCCCAGCCAGGACTGGGCTGGAGCTGCCTGGACACCGGGCTGTGCTCGGGGAGTCCGGGCCGGGACAGCTGGCGTCTGGCAGGTGAGGCGGAGGAGGGGCAGGCTGGCGGGTGGCCGCGGGTGTGGGCCGACCGGCCACCAGGTGGCGGTGGAGGACGGACCAGGAGGCCAGGCGCGTCCCCGCTGGTCACGGGGGTGAGGCGGGGGTTAGCAGGACTGGGCCCCACCCGGAGGGGGCCCTTCCACGCCACCCTAAGGCCCAGCCGACTAGATATCTGGGGAACCAATGAGGGCAGTGCATTTCCCAAAGGCAGGGCCCGCAAGGGGTGCAGTTTCCAGCTGGGTGAGGACAGCCAGCACCCCCAGGCCCCGACAGTGTGCCTGGGGCCTGAGACACCCTGGGGAGTCACAGCCTGGTCGGGGGGCACGCCCTTCTCAGGACCACCGTGCTCCTCGGCTGGCCCAGCTCGGGGGACCCCAGGAGCCCCCTGCTCACACCTGAATAGCCTGAACCGGCCGTGCCGGAGGGAATGGGGTGCACGCAGGGGCCTGGCCATTGGCTCTCAGGGATCACATCCACGCACATCTTTCTTTGCCGTGTGGGGAGCCAGACTGCATCCTGGGAGACGGTCTGGGTTCCCTCCTCACCGTCACACCCTGGGCATCACGGTGGGTGCTGGGTCATGGGGCTGCCGACGGCCCTGGGACCCCTGTCCAGCACTCCCGAGAGCGTTGGCAATGGGTGGGAAGCGTTGGCTTCTCCTGTTTCCCCTGCCTGAACAGGAAGAATAGGAAGGTGGTGAGTGGCCCCAGGGACCCCTCTGAGAACAGGCTCGGGGGCCGGGGGGTGGCAGCACGGCTCTGGGAGTCTGCGCTGAGCGAGTGGGTGAGGGTTGCAGTGCTGGGACAGGCGTGGAGGGTCTCCTGTTTCCCCTGCTGGGGTGGGGGCAGTCTGGGAAAATGTCCCAAGGGGGTGTTTAATTCTCTCTTGCCCCTCCAGGCCGTGGCACAAGGAGACGCCCCGGACACAGCTCCTTTGCGGCCCCTTCTGTGCTCGGGGCCTGAGTCCGCCATCAGCACTTGATCCCCTTGGGGAAAGCCTCCTCGTGGTGAGCAAGCAGACCCAGAGGGAGGAAACCATCCGTCCAGACCCCATAGGAGGGGCGCCATGCTGGTAGGCTGCAAGCCAGTGGTGTCTGGGCTGTGCGGTGGGCCTCAGCGGAGCGGGGAAGTCCTGACCGGCCGGCCAGGCTCCGGCAGCTCGCCTCCCTCCATAGGCTCTCCCGGGTGACGGGCCGCCGCGCCCCTGGACCTGCCTCAATTCATTTTCTCGCACTCCACCCATGATCCTGCATGACCACGCTCGCTGCGCGTGAGTGTGGGGAATTCTGAAAAATTACCTGCCACTGGCGCTTATTTAAATCCCGGGGTGATTTATGAGTGTGGACAGTTTTAAGGCCACCGCCGAGCAGGTAGTTAGCCAGACTGCTGAACTGACAGTTTCCAAAGTGAGTGCAAAGGCAGGCCAGGCCGCCCAGCTCCGAGGGGCGTGCTCCCCGCGCCCGCCCAGTGCCTCGCCCAGGGGACACTTACCGTGTCTTTGGCAGCCCTTGCAGAGAAAGCCCAGGGTGTCCTGTCTGACCGCAGGCTGCTCTGGGAGGGCATGGGGGGCTAATGGGCCTCGGGAGTGCGTGGCCGGCGCAGGGTGGGCCGCGGGCGCCCCAGGAAGGGTGGAGAGCTGAGGAGCGAGCCTAAGGTCCCTCTCAGGCTGGAGGGCTGGGGTGGGTGGGGGAGGAAGGGGGCTGGGGTGAAGAGGTGCCCCAGGGAAGCTGGGAGCGAAGTCTTCTCCACCTGCCTTTGGGTGTGGCCCAGGACAGGGCTAGGGACAGGTGGCTGGGTGGGGTGGGGGGATGGCTGCAGGTCCAGAGTCAGGGCCCCGCACCCAGAACTAGGCACGTCCTGAGCCCCGGCAAGGAGGTGAGGTAGGGGCTGGAGACCTCAGCCTGCCAGAGGAAGCAGCGCCCCTGCACCTGGGAACAGCCCCGCCTCCCTCCCTGCACTCCTGCTTCTCGGGCGACGCTGGACGTTGGGACACGGATATGGAATCGGCTGTGTTTTAACCCGTCGGTGCCCGGTTAAGACGTGGCAGACCTCACCGTGGGCCACAGTGCACCCACCACACGAGCTCGGGGGCTGGGCCACGGCACAGGGAGGGAAGAGAGGTGTGCGGGGTTGGGCCCTACTACGGTGAAGACAGGCCGTGGGCTGCTGGGAGGGGGGACGCGGGGCCGGGGAGGGGGAGGGGGAGGGGGAGGGGGAGGGGGAGGGGGAGGGGGAGGGGCCCGCCCCCGCCCCCACCCCCGCCCGGGGCCCGCCCCCGCCCCCGCCCCTCACCCCTGCACCCCTGCGCCTGCATGAACCAGCCTCGCTTGCCCGGCCCAGCTCGTCCTTGTCCCAGCCCTGAGGGGAGCCCCGTCCAGCCTGGCCGCCAGCTCGCAGGAACACCCTGATCGAGTCCCCCTTCCCCTCTTGGCCACAGGTCCTCCATGAGGAGTGGACCCTGCGGGTCGGGTCCCTGCCCTGGAGCCACGAGGTGGTGCCGCGGCCAGGGCTTCCAGGGCTTCTGCGTGGCCGCGTGCACGAGTGAGTGTGCACACGTGTGTGTGCGCGTGCGCTCCTGTGTACACGGTGTGCCTGCACGTGTATGCGTGTGTCAGGGGTGTGTGCGCACATGTGCGTGGGCATGTACACACATGTGTGTGTGTGCGCTGGGGAGCAGGGCCTGCTTTCAGAGCTCCCCAAGTCCAGGGGGAAGCGTGGGGTCCAGCGGTCGACAGCAGCTGCCCTGTCCTTTTTGGTCCCCTTCACGTGGGCTTCACTGGGTGGGACATTTGTGAGAGACGTTGGGAGTTGATGTCCAGCGCTGTCTAACCCATGGGGGGTCACGGGGCGGGGCAGGGGAGGCAGAGCAGGGGCTTGAGGGACCGGGCCGGCGGCGGCCTGGATCCTGGAGCAGGTGCCCCAGGTCTCTGC
Source organism: Eubalaena glacialis (assembly GCF_028564815.1). Taxonomy (NCBI): domain Eukaryota; kingdom Metazoa; phylum Chordata; class Mammalia; order Artiodactyla; family Balaenidae; genus Eubalaena; species Eubalaena glacialis. Next base: position 194,649,301 of record NC_083717.1, on the reverse strand, counting down.
CTCGCCCCCCATCAAGGGCAGTCTGGGCTGGCGGCAGCTGGGGCGCCTCCAGCTCTGAGGTCCAGTGATTCTGAGATTTTCGAGGGAGGGCACTGGACTGGAGACCCCACCCCAGCAAGGGACGGCACTCCTTCCGAGACCTGCCCGGCTGCCGGAGCTCCGGCCTGGTTGTGCGTCCCTTACGCCCGGTCACTCGGTGTCATCTGCTTCGAGGCACCAGCCCAGGCAGACCCGGCACCGCACAGGCCGAGTGTCCCCTCTGGGGTGGATGCCGGGGCTCAGGGGCTGAGGGCTGAGAGCCTGTGCGGGCACTGGTGAGGCTGGAGCCCAGTCAGTGCGAGGGAAGGAGGGAATCAGTGGACGCTGGGCGGAGGGAAAGGGCGCGGCCGGGGTGGCTGACGGTGGGCCCCAGGGGATGGCTGTCACTGGCTGTCACCAGCAATACCGAGCCCCCCAGGCGGCCGAGTCTGGGACAGGAGGAGGGTGCAGGTTCTGCCCCCGCACAGGCGGCAGTGCCCAGTGTGACCCGGGGACAGGCAGGGACCCTGGGAGAGAGACCGGATGTGACAGGTCCGCGGTCAGTCAGGTGGGGGCACCTGCCGGGGGCTGAGGGGGGAGCTTGCACGGTGGTCCCAAGGCCCGAGGTGCCTGGGTGCCGGGACAGCAGGGGGCACAAACGCTGGCCCCCCCAGCGCAGAGTGAGGCTTTGGTTCACAAGTGCAAACCTGCAGCTAGTGAATATTTAACAAGGCCTAACAAAAGCGCATGCATAATTAACCAGGCAGGCGCGGAGGAGCCGGAGTAATTTGTCTTCTTAAAGGGGGTTTGGTAATTTGTTAAGCTGTTTTGAAATCTGCAGTCTAGCTGCGGGAGCCGTTCTGATTTCTAAATTAATTTGCGTGATTTAGAAAGTGGGAGCATCACGCCCGCCTCCCGGTTCTGGAGGGGCCCTGGCACAGGGGGGGCCTCCACTGGCGCTGCCTCCGAGGTTTGTTCCGTGTTTCTCAGTGGATCAATTGATCAACTTCTTCATTCATGGAGCCTCTGCTACCTCTGGGTTTTGATGTGCAGGACCCAGAGGCCCTCCCCCACCTCCCCTGCTCCCAGGTGAGGTACGTGATGTGGTCTAGTTGGCTTTGGAGGCTCAGTTGAATCCGTGTCCTCAGAGGCCGGTCCTAACACTGGCTCAGCACCCTCGGGGTCTGGTGGCGGGTGAGCCTGTCTGGGAGGCCTGGAGGCACTGGGCCGCCACTGGCACTGTCCTCGGCCAGACTCTGAGGTCAGCTGACCACCTGCAGTTTAAGGACCAGACTCCCAGGGTGACTTAGGGGTCCCCCGGGTAACCATGGAGGAGCCCCTCCTGTTTCCAGCCCTGGGTCCCTGGACCACGGTGAATCCTGGAGGGCCCCCCTGACCCCACAGGGCGTGACCACCCTGCTGGCGCTGAGCCCCGTCTTTGGAGGCCGTGTCACTGTCCCATCAGGTGGCTGCAGGATCGGGGGGGTCAGGCTCAGTCCGTGCGTTCCTGCACCTCGTTGGCTGGACGGGAGGCCTTCGGTCTGCAGCAGAGCTGTGTGGACGGCCAGGTGGTGGGTAGGGACAGTGGTTTGCGCAGAAGCCTGGGGGCCAGGGAAGGCCAGTTGGTGTCGGTGTTGTCTCTTCCCGTTAGGGCTGCAGGTTGGACAGGGCGGGACAAGCACCTCAGGGCTCTGGGACGAGAGCCCTGGTCCTCTTCTCCCCCAAAGCCCTTAACGTCCCCAAGGCTCTGCCCTCCTTGCCACCCCACCTACCCCCTAGGCCAGATCCCACCCACCAGTGACACCCCGGGGGTTCCCAGCTGCTGCAGCCTTTGGCTCTCTTTCCACCGATGGTGCATTTTTCAAGCTCTGAGCTGGTCTGAAGCAGCCTGGTGGGTCCTGGAGGTAGGGGTGAGGGATGAGAGGAAGGCCTCCCGAGGCCTGAGCTTGGGCCAGACCCGCCTGGCTGAGGCAGGCCCACGACCATGCCACCAGCCAGGTTTGGGTCGGATTTAAGGCGGAGCTGTGATCTCAGGGAACACAGTAGGTGCTCAATAAATGTTGCTCCCCAGGAGAGGAGCAGAGGCTATGGCGGGTCACGCTTTGTGACGTCCCTCCCCTGGGCCTTGAGGGGCATCCGCTGCTCCTAATTGCTCATCCTGCCCTTGCTGTACAGGTGGGAAACTGAGGCTTAGGCCTGCGAGGCCCCATCCTGGTCCCTGTCTCAAGCAGGGCCTCATGCCCCTCTGATCTGGGGGGAAATCCCCACCTGGCGACCTCCCCCCCCAGCCCTGGCAAGCCCCGGGGGTCTCTACCCCACCGTGAGGGGGGGCACTTCGCCAAGGCCACCATGCCTCTGGCTCGTCTTTGTCCCACCAGTGAGGCCTCAGCAGCTCTCTCCACGGCTGGGCGAGTCCTGACATTCTCTTTCCATTAAAAATAAATGCCCCATTTTATCTGCCTGAAGTGGCTCTGCTCTCATTGCCTTTTCCGTGCCGCTGTATATGGAGAACTATAAAATCATAATACGACGATTAATCCCCTGTATCTGCTTGTACCTAATTTTTATTAAAAGTGTCCTGTGCTCCAGCTGCCTTGTAAATTAGAGTGAGGTTGAGAAGACGCCAGCTGGATTAGCTGGGAAGGAGAACGTCTTGAGATGGGGAGAGGTTGTCGCCGGCCGGCCGGGTGGGCGCACGGGCAGCCCGGGAGGAACCTTGTTCCTGGCCCAGGACGGACTCAGGTGGGCCTCAGGTGGGCCAGGGTCCCTGGACGTCTGGGCGCCCGGCTCACCTGCCCACAGGTGCCTGCACCGGGGCGAGCTGCTCTGCAGAGACTTCTCCCCTTCTGAGGAAAGAGCTGGGCGGCGGGGAGCCCAGCCCTCAGGCACGTGGGTCAGGCCTGTGGCTCCCACCCTGGCAGACGCCCGCTGAGCCCAGCCCCGACGGGTGTGCTCACCTGGACTGGGGGCAGGCGGGAGCAGACCCAGAGCTGCCAGGGGCCCCGCCCCCTACCTCCCACCATCAGATGCTCAGGGTTGCTCACCCCTCCGCTTGAGAGGCAGTGGCCACCACTCTGCGGGCCCCTGGGTCGGTGGCACCACCGACAGAGCCCGCCTGAAGCTGCGGCAGGGACAGGCCCCCGAGGGGCACTGCCTGCCCTGAGGCGCTGGCAGCGTGGGGACAGAATTCCTGGGGAAAGTCCCGCCTGAACTGTCCCTCCTGTTGTAGAGGGACAGGAGGCGCCCTGGTGGCTGGGGTGACAGGAGCTGCGTCACCGCGCTGCCGCCCACAGTCACAGCCGCGCAGGGACGAGGTCCCAGGGGCTGAGGGCCTTGGCCTGCAGGGTGGGGTGGGGGCAGGGAGGCCTTTGGGGCTGGGCTGGGAGCTCTGCGTCAAGGTCCAGCTCTGAGCTGGGGCCTTGAGGAGGGAGGAAGGTGGGAGGCTGGCTGATGAAGGCTGCAGGCGGGGAGGCACGGAAGGGGTGCAGGGGCAGCCACATGCAGGCACTGGGGCTCCCGGAGGAGCAGGGCAGAGGAGGCCCCTCCTCTGGGGTCTCCCCTCACCGCAGGGGGGGGCAGCAGCCAAGGGCAAAGGCGCTGCAGTGGGAGGGCATTCGGGGCTGGGGAATCCACCCGCCTCCAGACTCGGGGACCCCAGGTTGCTCCGGCTCCCAGCAGGCCCCCCCCTGCCCCCCTGTTCTGCCCTCACCTCTAGCTGGCTGACCGGGGGACCTTGGGGGCTGCCATGACTTCCCCCGACCCAGCCGTGGCCCACCGTCCGGGAGGCTGGGGCTTCTCCTGCCCCGGGGAGTGTCCAGCCCACAGGAGGGGGCCCTGGGGTGAGGACAGGAGGGGCTGTGACAAGGGAGGGTGCCCTTGCAGGGCGGCGGGCCCGTTCCCAGCAGCACCCAGGGCAGCAGGGACGGTCTGCAGGCCCGTGCGTGAGCACGTCGAGCAAACGCACCCAAATCAGGGCAGCCCGCGCAGCGGACCCTCGCGCGCTCCCTGCCTCATGGGCCTCGGCCCTCCAGGCTTGTCTCTCACGACCTGCACCCCCGTCTCCACACCTGCAAGTCCCAGGTGCTTCTGTAAGTGTCTCTCAGCAATACGGACTCTTCAAAGAATAACCACAATCTCCGAGCCGTCCCCTGCTGCCCCCAAACCACAGGGGTGTATTAGTTATCTACGGCTGTGTAACAGACTACCCTACGCTGGACAGCTGAAACCAACACTCACTCACCACCTCACAGCGCGTGTGAGTCAGGAATCCAGGTGTGGCTCAGCCAGGCGCCTCTGGCTCAGGTCTCACAGGTGCAGCCCGGGGCTGCCGTTGCCTGAAGGCTCCACTGGGGAAGGACCCACCTGGGCTCCCTCACCGGCTGTTGGCAGGAGGCCTCCGCTCCTTGTCACCTGGGCCTCTCCACGGGGCTGCCTTGCGGCACGGCCGCTGGCTCCCCCAGGGAGGTAGGGTGGGGGAAAGCAGGGGAGGCCACAGGACGGAAGCCAGCCTTTTCTTAACCTAATCTTAGAAGCACACCCCATCTCTTCTGCAGTATGAAAGCGTGAGAATTAGTCCAGCCCAACCCACGGGGGCGACCACATGGGACCGTGATGACCAGGAACCCCTCGCGGCTGGGGGAGCCTCTCTCGTCTGCCTAAGGCCCGTCCAGGTGCTCACGCCCACCCCCCCGCCGCCATCGAGCAGTGCAGCCCACCTCCCTCCCTGGCACAGGGCGGGTCTCGTTGGGTCTCCCCAGCTGACCAGACGTGGGGGACGTGACCCTGTGTGACTTGCCAGGCTCGGCTGTAAAGGTGTAGCAGCTTCACCTGGCTCTCTGGGGCAGCCCCTGGGAACGTGGCCGCCGCGCCTTGACGAAGCCCGGGCCACACGGGAGGCCTCGTGTAGAGCCCTGGCCACGTGAGGGAGGGAGCCTTGACATCTCCAGCCTCAGGCGCTGTCGACGCAGCTGCACCAGTGACCCCTTACGCCTCGTGCCGGGACCGCCTCGCCTGTGCCTGGGGCTCCTCCCCATGCCTGGCACTGCCTGACCCCCCCGCCCCGAATCCAGACTCCTCGGGAAATTAGCCTCCAGACACAGGAACTGGCCACAGATCCGCTTCTCCGCCCACTCGGCCACCTGTACTGGGGCCAGTGGCTCCACTGAGGCCCCGTAAAGTGGATGCTTGAGTTCGCCTCGCTGCACAGCTTGGGGTTGCGCAGCCTGGGTAGGTGGAGGAGCGTTTGGGGGAGACCCCTCTGCCCCTCTTTACCGCTCGCCTCCCGCCCCAGCCTGCTCTTTGGACCCTGTCCTGCTGGTGGACCCTCACGCTGGTGCCCACGGTGGCCGGTCCCCACTGCTCCCGTTTAGGGCCGAGGGCCGGGGGAGCAGAGGCGTTTGGGGTCCCTCTAAACTGCAGCTTCATGGGGCCCCCTGCCCCTGTGAAGCCCCTGAGGTCCCACACGCCCTGCCGAGCCCAGCCGGATGGTGAGTGGAGAGGTCCCTGCTTCTCCAAGACAGGCAGTGACATAAAAACTGATTCCCCGCGGAAACGCAGCCTTTAACCGACATTTCACTTTTATGAACAGTTTTATTACAAAGTAGATTTCTCACCGCAGTTCCATCAGCTGACCTCCTGAAGGCTCCATTTGGCTCCTGCGCGGCCCTGCTTGTCAGCGTGGGCACTGCTAATTGGAGGGGATGTAGGGGGTCAGCCCCTTCCCCACTGCCCTGTCTAGTGTCTCAAGGGCTCCCTTCCCCCGCTCTGACTGGCTGGGCAGTGACAGGCCTAGTAACACCTGCCGGGACCTCGCAGGGGGGCTGCAGTGGGGACTTCCTCTGGGCTGGGCTGGCCTGGACAACCTCAGAGGCTCTGCTGGCCCGAGCATCCTCGAGAGCCATTCAGGCTCATCCCCAGTGGAGCGTCCCCCCCGTGTGGCTTCAAAGACCCTGCTGGGTGCAGAGCCCCTGATGTGAGCGGGGAAGGGTCTGGGGCCTCGTATGCATCAGAGGGAAGCAGGGGTGTCTGGCAGCCCTCCGGACTCTGAATCACTCACCTTCAGACTGGTCTGGGAGGTTCCGCCTGGCGCTGGGAGAAGCGTCTCCCATCAGGTGGATGGACCTTCCCGATCCCTAGAAGGGCACCCTGGGGACCCCTCCTGGACTCCCTGCTGGACGGGGAGGGCAGGGGTATGACGATTTCTTCTGAGGACAGGAGGGGCTGTGGGACGGGCATTCATTCTCACCATGAAAGGATGGCTGTAATTTTGACCCTGACCCTTACTGGGGGAAACCAGCTGCAGTCTGGAGTGAAGGCCCCTACTCTCCTGACACTGCCCCCCACACTCCACCATGGCCTCGGGAAGCAACCTGCTGGAGTAACAGGCTGAGGACCCCAGGGCCTTGACATCTACAGGAGAGGATGGGCACCTAAGCCTTGACCAGTCCCCAAAGTAGATAGATTCCAAACTCTGATTTAGGGTCTCCATGGTGATGCAAGGACTCAGCTCTTTCTGTTCGGCCATCCTTAATGTGGCTTTTGTCCTTTGGCTAATAGCCTCATGGTCACAATATGGCTGCTCACCTCCAGTATCACATCTGTGTTCCAGCAGGAAGTGGGGGCAGGACAGAAGACAAAAGAGAGTGAAAAAGGAAGGCAAACCTGATGACTGAGTCTTTCCCCTTTTGTATTACTTTCTGGGAAACCCACCCAGTACTTTACTAACATCACGTTGGTCCAAACTGTGCTGCCTGGCCCTCTCCAGCTAGAAGGGGAACCAAGAAACACTCATGTAGAGGGGGGTGCATTGCTACCTTGGATGGGAAAAGGGCTGCGGGTCATGACTTCAGAAGGCCAGGTGGATGGTGGGAAGGTGATCTTTAGTGTCTGTCCCTTGGGTCAGGAGGACATCCTGTACATCACCTTTATTTTTAAGGTGCGGAAAGTCCTACTCTTTCTTTTAATTCACTCCTTTTAACATAAAAGAACCCCCCACCCCACCCCGTGACAGTCAGCTCCCACCCACCAGCCTCTATGTAATTAACGCCGAGCCTGAGATGCTGGGGAGTCTGGCTGATTAGTTTTTTTTATTAAAATAATGACGCCTTCCAGGCAATCAGGGGGAATTGCATGAAACTCAGCAGTTTTCACTGCTTATTTATGGTAACATCGAGCAGTGGACAGTCTCATTACCGTCTGTAAATACCCAGGGTCGTGTCCTTGATGGTGAAATACTGCCTTCCTGGACGGTGGGGCGTGGCTATCCGACTCCTCGGGGACTATAAAACCCTCTGGAAGTAATTACCGTGGACTTTAAGAGGGCATTTGACAATCTCGTTCGGTGCCTTGGATCCTCTTAGGGGCCAGCAGTCCTAGAGGATGCGCTGGGCATGGGCGGGGCCGACCAGAGACGGGGCAGAGCAGGGGGTCCGAGACAGGTGGTGGACCCCTCGGGACTCCTGGGGGCAAGCAACGGGCATGGGTCCCGATCAGGGAGCGGGACACGGGGAGCCAGCCTGCTGGTGAGGATGCCTGTGCTGGGGGCCTGCGCTGGGGTCCACGTTCCCGTTCCCCACGGCTCAGAGCGTGGGGTGGAGACCCTGTGCGGGGGGGAGGGACGCTGGGGCCCCTTTGGTGTCTCCACAATTCTTGCCTCCCACTGGGGCTCGTGGCAGATTTGGGATAAGACACTGGCTTTCCTTCCAGAGTGAGCTCGGGGTCAGGAGTGGTGTGTGGGGGAGATGACTAGTCAGGGTTCTCCAGAGAACTAGTCTCCAGAGACTAGTAGGGGGTGTCTTTTTAAAAAGAGGTTTATTGTGAGGAGTGGGCTCAGGTGGTCTGGAGGCTGAGAGGCCCCACGAACTGCCATTTGCAGGCTGGGGACCAGGAGCCAGTGGTGTGGATGGAAGGCTGAGACCTGAGAGCTGTAGACAGGGGTTTAGATCCCGGTCCAGGTCTGAAGGCCAGAGAACAGGAGGCCCGAGGGCAGGAGGCCGCGGCCCCAGCCCCACAGTCAGACAGGGGGCGAGGGCCCCACTCAGGCCTCCAGGACCGGACGAGGCCGACCGCACTCAGGCCACCATCAGATTCAAACGCTGAGCCCACCCAGAAACACCTCACACACCCAGAAAAATGTACCAGGTACCCCGACCTCCCCAGGCCAGTCAAGGTGACATATGAAATTAGCCACCACGGAGACCCTGATGGACAATAAGACAGAAGTCCGTGATGGGGGAGGGGCTGGAGACAGAATGACTGTCCATCCATGATGGGAAAGATCCAGTGTAACCAACCTGCCCCAGGCAGCCGGCAGTGTCCCCTGGGTGGTCGTGGCTGCAGTGGGTGCCCGAGACCGTACAGAGCCCCCTGTAAACTGGGCTTCTATCTGGTGGTCTCTCCCCCAGCTTGGGAGCCACAGATGAAGCCATGCGTGTAGTGCTGGACACCTGAGGGAGACACACTACACCCACTTGGTGATGGAGCAGCGTGGACCCAGCCCAGCCCGTGGTCCAGACAACACCCATTCACGCTGGGCAGTCTGGCCACCTGAGCATTCGGTGTTCCACTGTCTGGTGTCCTCAGCCCACCTGGCCCAAGCCAGGAGCTGTTTCTCGAAGTGAGGATGGTTACCTGTTGCATGGGGACCTCTGTTGGGACCCTCCCACTGGGACTTCTGGAGGCAACATGCAGGGAATTCCTACCTGCCTCCTTCAGGCACCGGGATGCCCCTCGGTCATCAGGGACCTGCTGTAGGGTTTGCTCTTGCTTTGTCCCCACTCGGAGCTGGGGGCTTTTCACTGGGGAGCCCTTTCCTCCACACCCACAAAGGCACCTGAGCTCGGTGCCTTTTTCTTAAAGTTCAGGGGCAAAGGGGTCTATCCTGCCAAGTCCCAGGTCACTGGACCCTCACGTCCCGCCCTCTGCAGGCAAGGCGCCCACGTCCTGCTCCCCTTGTCTGGGTTACCGTGAAACCATCAAGACTTCCATGGGCCATACCATGGCACAGAGGGGCTGGTATGTGCCTGTGAGGAGGTGGTGGCGACACGTTGACGCCCTGGTTCGCTGGAGACGGGCAATAGCTTCCCCAGATCTGCCTGCACGCGGGCACCAGGTGCTTGTAGGCACCTGGGTCTGGAGCAGCAGCTGTGGCTGGGGTCAGCCGGGTGACATTTATGATGCCCACGCCAGTCTCTGGGCTGCACCAGCCGTACTTGGGCATGAAGTGCTTCTCCAAGCCTTGTTATGACTCCATCTCTCCAATTCCTCCAGGACCGCGGATACTTTGGGGTTTGGCAGGAGGGAGAGCCCCGGATTCCCACTGTACTCCTGGGCCCAGGGCGGCAGCTGGCGTGGATATCGATAGATGCTTTTCTAGCTACTCCCTCAGGAAGCCAAGACAGATGCGGGAGGGTGGGGGGAGCCCCTGGATGCACCTGGGGGGACACAGGTCAAAGCTCCATTTACCCCAGGCCCCCTGAAGCCCTCTCTGATTTGGGGACCACAGTGACACTCAAGGTTCCCTCCAAAGTCTCTTCCTGGATGTCTGTCTTGACTTTCATCAGAGGCCCTCCGAGGCTCCGTGTCCCAAAGCTGACATTGTGACCTGAAGGAACCCGAGTGTGGTTCCAGCCACTATTCCTGTGTCTTCTAAAGTTCAGATGGCTTCCCACGCGGTACCAGCAAGTACTGGGGTTCAGGCTACACTTGAAACCAGGAATTTAGGGATCTAAGTGTGTGTGTTCTCTTTCTTTGAAGCCCCAGTTCAGACAGTGGCCACCCGGCAACTGGAATCATCCCGTCTGCTCAGCGCCCCGCCTGGGCTCTTCCCACCAGCTTCCCTCCGGTCTTCCCTGGGTAGCTCGGACCATTCAAAGCCAATACCATATGTGCTGGGCGGGAACATTCCCTCCTAAATGATGGTGAGGTTTTCATCGGGGCCAGGAAACCCAGTCCAGCCCACACCATTTCCACGGAGACTTGACCCTCACCCCACGCCTCGTGGGGAGTCATTCAAGTTTCTTGAAGCAACAGCATCCAAATGCGGATCATTTAGGCAGAAAAGGAATCTATTGGCCGGACCTCAGGCAGCTCACACAGTTGCCAGGGAGTTTGCAGCACCAGGCTTGGAAAATGACAGGAACCGAAGAGTCTGGGTGACCAGAGGTGGGGTCAGGGGTGCCACCAGCACCGACCCTGTGAGATCGCGGTATATCCCCACATCCTCCCTCTCCCTTGTTTCTCCCCAGCTCACTGAATGGGGGATGGTCTGGAGTTTAGCTCAGCTGCAGCCTCGGATCCATTTTGCTTGGCCAAGCGGCCTGGGAGACCTTGGACTGACCCTGGACCCCCCTGTAAGCACTCGCCCTGGGGAGCAGCCGCAGGGATAGGAAGCATGGGCTCCGGGTGTGGCTCCCAATAGCCCCATGTGACTTAGAGCCCCTTGGATCCGACCCCCGTGGGACTCACCAAAACCCCACTCTTCTGGTTTGAACTGACCAGTCCAACCCCAGCCTGGGAGCTCCAAAGCACTGCACCCAGGAACCTTGATGAAGGCGTGTTCCCAGGTCCTGCCTTTCTCTGCACCACCTGCCTTGCCCTCCCTGCATGGTCCCACGGGGTGGGCTGTGCCTCCTCCAGGGCCCATGAGTAGAGAACCTCTCGATTCCATTTCTCTCGTGGTCTGTTGTTGAGCTGTGGCTTGACTTCCAGCACCTGTACTCCACTGCACAGGTGTTAATTTAACGAACCTCCCAAATAGGTAGGATGGCATAGCTGGGGTCACAACAGGTGGAAGGGGGTGACCCCCCAGGGCTGCCTGATGAATCTGAAAGACCTTGTTGATCATTTCATGCTGTTGAAGCTTCAGTGGCTTCCTATTCCCTGCAGGGTTAAATCTGCTCCCCCAGTGTGGCACCCCAGGGCCCCATGGTCCAAGTGCCCTGCACTTCCAAACACCTCTCCCGCAGTGGCCCTGCTGAGTGTCCCATGCCTGCCAGGCTGGCTTCCCTCCCACAGTCCCTGCTTGTCCTTCACACGGGCCTTCTCTCCATCACGAGTGCCTCTTCCCTTGGCCCTGGGAGCCGGGGAGGGTGTCTCAGGGCCCCTGTACCTTCTCGTGCAGCCAGGACGTGCGGCATGAGAGGGGTGCTCCTATAGTTACGCAGGGACCCAGGTGCACCGGGTGTCCTGGGCAGGCTGGGATGGGCGGTCACCCTCTCTCTTGCTGCCATGTGGCAGGTGGCATCAGCTTGCTGCCCGTTCCTGGGAGGAAGGACGCCATTCTCTCCGGGTGCTGTGGACACAGAAGGTGGGGGCAGAGCCTCTGGCTCGTCCGTCTGTCTCCCTCCCTTGGAGCCAAGGGCAGGCCACTCTCACGGCCTGGATAGTGGGGCAGTCCCCAGCAGAGGACTGTGGCGGGTGACACTGGACGTTAGTGCCCTATCCCTCCCCCCACAAGGAATGTGGCCCGACAACTGCGTGCTTGTTGGACGCAGGAAGCCCAGGAGAGGACCTGGGCCTCAGGGGTCGGCCAAGCCCCCAGGACACCAGCGCGCTCTGACCTCTCCTCGTGTCCCCGTGGCATCAGGGGCGCTGGGGCCTCCCCACACATCCTCAGCCACCTCCATGGCGTTCCCGGGGGTCGGGGCTCAGCCTTTGCCTGCTGCTGAGCCCAGCTCCACGAGACCAGTGCCCAGGGCAGCCCAGGGCCTGGCTCAGACTCTCCTCCTCTGTGGATGCAGGCCCCACCCTCGTTGCCAGGAAACCGCAGACAATGCCTGGAGAGCTCAGTGGCTGCTCACCTGGCAACTTTGTTACTCTGTTACTCTGTCTCTGCAGGGGACAGAACTCCTTGCCGGCGGAAAGTGTGCCTGCAGAGGGGGTCACGTGGGACGTTACCAGTCTGGGGCAGGAGCCCCACGGTGGAGAAAGGGGGGCGAGCGGCAGTGGTTGGGGAGGGCCTGGCTGGGCTCCCGCTGCGGGGTGGTGGTGGGGGGGCTGTTTTAACTGGGAACCTCGCCAGATTAAACACCCATTTCCCAGGCTCCCAGGGACATGGGCAGGCCGGGGTGGCCATTTAGGTAAGAGCTGCCTGATAGGATGGGACCAGAAACTGCCTCCCCTCCCTCTCCCCTTGCAGGGGGTGTGCGCAGAAGCTGGCCCTGGGGCAGGTAGGGAGTGAGCCGTCCATCTGGAGGTGATCCCAGCAGCCCGGGGGTGCTGAGGGCAGGGAGGACTTGTTCACGGTCGCTGGCTGCTGGGCCACTGGCCTCACTCCCACCAGGGCCCCTAACCCAACCCTAACCCTAACCCCAACCCCAACCTGGGCTGGGTGTTGGCCCCTGCCTGTCCTGCATCACAGCGCCAGGGCTGCCCCTCAGAGTGACCCGGCACTTCTGCCTGCCCCTTGCAGAGGCCGGGCCTCCTCTGGGGGCCAGGAAGTGCCTCTGGGCAGGGCCGTGGGCCTTGCGGTGGGAAGCGGTGGGGTCTGCCAGAGTGCACAGAGGGGTCGTGGTGAGCCATGGTGGACCAGTGACCTTGGACCAGTGGACAAAGGTAACGGCCTGGTGCCTGGAGCCACAACGAGGCTGGGACCTGGGCTTGCAGCTGGGGGTGCCATGTGGCCTGGAGACGCTGACCTGGACCAAGAAATGTCACGTTCAAGTCCCCGTGTTTTGGGTCTTTTTTCAGATGCCTACTTACGTTTTAACTACATTTGATGCTCTATCAGAAACTTTCTGGATCCGCTGTTCCCAGAGCCCCCATCTCTGGCTTTGCTCTGTGGATTCTGTCACAGACCGAGAACTTGCCGTGAATGTCAGGGCCGCCAGAGGGGAAATTACAGCCTGCTCCGGCTGACGCTGAAGTCACATCCCCAACTGTTCCCTTTATCCCCCGGCTCGGTGACAGCCCGGGGAGGGGTCCCGCTCCAGCTGGGAATCATGGGCCTCCGGGGGCTGCTCTGGCATAGAGGTGTGCTCCAGCCCCGCTGTGCAGCAGCCGGGGGATGAGTCAGAATAAATTAGCATACTAACGAGGGGGGAAACGCACAGGAACCATCTGGAACAAGGCAAGTTGTCATCATCGGAAGAGCCGAGCTGCTTCCAAAGCCATACTTAACGTTTCAGATGCATCCCTCTCCCCCTCCCACAAGCTGGGAGCTGGTTCAGCGCCATCCCGGCCCTGAGGCATTCCTCCAGTGCAAGGAAGGGCGCAGCGCAGAGGTCACCCCTGAGCTTACAGTCTCAGTGTCCAGGGGAGGGTGGCTCCGTGGGGGTGGGCCTGAGGGGGCAGGGTGGCGGGGGGGACCCTTCCTCCGCCCCGGCTGTCTCAATGGGGAGGGTGGTGGCCACAGGTGGGAGGGCAGGGACCTCAGCCCCCAGACTCAGGAGCTCACAGACAGACATTCATGTACACCCACTCCCTCTCTGTCTGACACACACTCTGTCCTACACACCCCTGCGACTCACGCTGGGCCTGTTGTACTTAGACCTGGAGTGACTTCCAGTCAGATGGGGCAGCAGCTGTGGGACCTGGGAGCACTGCAGAAATACTCAGGAGTACTGGGAGCACTGCAGAAATACTCAGGAGTACTGGGAGCACTGCAGAAATACTCAGGAATACTGGGAACACTGCAGAAATACTCAGGAATACTGGGAGCACTGCAGAAATACTCAGGAGTACTGGGAGCACTGCAGAAATACTCAGGAATACTGGGAACACTGCAGAAATACTCAGGAATACTGGGAGCACTGCAGAAATACTCAGGAATACTGGGAACACTGCAGAAATACTCAGGAATACTGGGAGCACTGCAGAAATACTCAGGAGTACTGGGAGCACTGCAGAAATACTCAGGAGTACTGGGAGCACTGCAGAAATACTCAGGAGTACTGGGAGCACTGCAGAAATACTCAGGAGTACTGGGAGCACTGCAGAAATACTCAGGAGTACTGGGAGCACTGCAGAAATACTCAGGAATACTGGGAGCACTGCAGAAATACTCAGGAATACTGGGAGCACTGCAGAAATACTCAGGAATACTGGGAGCACTGCAGAAATACTCAGGAATACTGGGAGCACTGCAGAAATAATACTCAGGAATCTGCCTTTTTAAATGTCTGGCTCTCACCTGGTGCCTGTATGCAAGAGAAACCCATTTTGGATCCTGACTCCGCACTCCCTTTGTGCAGCCGGTCAAGTCCTTCGGCCTCTCCCAGCCTCAGTTTCCCTGTTGGATTAAGGGTGATGGCAGCAAACGTGTGCTCCAGAGCTGAGACTGGGCTCAGTGCCACGCTGCAGGACAGCTCACAGTGGCTAGGACCTGGAGGAGGCCAAACGTATTCTTGACGACTTTAATACAGGCATTCATGGTGGTAAGAAACATTTGAAGTTGCAGAACATGCTAATCCCCTCTTAGGTGCTGGCTGGGTCAAGTTGCTCCAGGTACGTAGGCACCAGCCCCTGGAAAAATTAAACAGAACATGATTTATATACCTTGGGCTTTGGGGTTAACAGTTTCAAGACTTTTGCATTTATATTTCAGTTGTTAATTTACTGTGGTATTTCCTACGGTTTTGCTTTATAGATTTTGATGGTAAGTTACTTACTGCCTAAAGGTTAATCACTGTTATGCCTTCCCTGTGTCTTGAACTGTTCCTCAGACCAAATTACTCTTTATCTTTTTTAGTGCTTTTGAACTTTATCTGATATTGATTTTACCAACACTTTTTCTTATTGTTTATGTTTGCCCAACATATTTTTGCTTTCCTTTTCTTTTTAACATTCAAGTATTTTATTTTAGGTATACTTTGTGTAAAGAGTACATAACTGTATTGTCTTTAAATAGAGTGTTTATTGTCAAAACAGACATGTTTGTTGATACATCTGTTATTTATGCTGTGTTTTCCTTGTCTCTGGCTTTGGGAGCTGTTTACTATTTTATTTTTCTCTAGTATTTTGGAATGCCTAGTTCTTATTTGTATTCTCTTGGTGGTAAATTCCAAGTTTAAAACGTATTTTTTAAACAGCTTTATTCAGGTAACTGACATATAATAAAGTGCACAAAGTGCACAGTTTGTAAGTTTTGACATAAATACATTTGTGAAACCACCACCACAATCTAGAAAATGAACAAATCCATTATACAAGTATCTTTTTTTTTTTTAAACATATTTATTGAAGTATAATTGCTTTACAATGGTGTGTTAGCTTCTGCTTTATAACAAAGTGAATCAGTTATACATATACATATGTTCCCATATCTCTTCCCTCTTGCATCTCCCTCCCTCCCACCCTCCCTATCCCACCCCTCTAGGTGGTCACAAAGCACCGAGCTGATCTCCCTGTGCTATGCGGCTGCTTCCCACTAGCTATCTATTTTACATTTGGTAGTGTATATATGTCCATGACACTCTCTCACCCTGTCACATCTCACCCCTCCCCCTCCCCATATCCTCAAGTCCATTCTCTAGTAGGTCTGTGTCTTTATTCCCATCTTGCCACTAGGTTCTTCATGACCTTTTTTTTTTTCTTTCTTAGATTCCATATATATGTGTTAGCATACTGTATTTCTTTTTCTCTTTCTGACTTACTTCACTCTGTATGACAGACTCTAACTCCATCCACCTCATTACAAATACCTCCATTTCATTTCTTTTTATGGCTGAGTAATATTCCATTGTATATATGTGCCACATCTTCTTTATCCATTCATCCGATGAGGGACACCTAGGTTGCTTCCATGTCCTGGCTATTGTAAAGAGAGCTGCAATGAATATTTTGGTACATGACTCTTTCTGAATTATGGTTTTCTCAGGGTATATGCCCAGTAGTGGGATTGCTGGGTCGTATGGTAGTTCTATTTTTAGTTTTTTAAGGAACCTCCATACTGTTCTCCATAGTGGCTGTATCAATTTACATTCCCACCAACAGTGCAAGAGTGTTCCCTTTTCTCCACACCCTCTCCAGCATTTATTGTTTCTAGATTTTTTGATGATGGCCATTCTGACCGGTGTGAGATGATACCTCATTGTAGTTTTGATTTGCATTTCTCTAATGATTAATGATGTTGAGCATTCTTTCATGTGTCTGTTGGCAATCTGTATATCTTCTTTGGAGAAATGTCTATTTAGGTCTTCTGCCCATTTTTGGATTGGGTTGTTCGTTTTCTTGTTATTGAGCTGCATGAGCTGCTTGTAAATCTTGGAGATTAATCCTTTGTCAGTCGCTTCATTTATAAATATTTTCTCCCATTCTGAGGGTTGTCTTTTGGTCTTGTTTATGGTTTCCTTTGCTGTGCAAAAGCTTTTCAGTTTCATTAGGTCCCATTTGTTTATTTGTGTTTTTATTTCCATTTCTCTAGGACCTGGGTCAAAAAGGATCTTGCTGTGATTTATGTCATAGAGTGTTCTGCCTATGTTTTCCTCTAAGAGTTTGATAGTGTCTGGCCTTACACTTAGGTCTTTAATCCATTTTGAGTTTATTTTTGTGTATGGTGTCAGGGAGTGTTCTAATTTCATACTTTTACATGTACCTGTCCAATTTTCCCAGCACCACTTATTGAAGAGGCTGTCTTTTCTCCACTGTATATGCTTGCCTCCTTTATCAAAGATAAGGTGACCATATGTGCGTGGGCTTATCTCTGGGCTTTCTATCCTGTTCCATTGATCTATATTTCTGTTTTTGTGCCAGTACCAAACTGTCTTGATTACTGTAGCTTTGTAATATAGTCTGAAGTCAGGGAGCCTGATTCCTCCAGCTCCATTTTTCGTTCTCAAGATTGCTTTGGCTATTCGGGGTCTTTTGTGTTTCCATACAAATTGTGAAATTTTTTGTTCTAGTTCTGTGAAAAATGCCAGTGGTAGTTTGATAGGGATTGCATTGAATCTGTAGATTGCTTTGGGTAGCAGAGTCATTTTCACAATGTTGATTCTTCCAATCCAAGAACATGGTATATCTCTCCATCTATTTGTATCATCTTTAATTTCTTTCATCAGTGTCCTATAATTTTCTGCATACAGGTCTTTTGTCTCCTTAGGTAGGTTTATTCCTAGATATTTTATTCTTTTTGTTGCAATGGTAAATGGGAGTGTTTTCTTAATTTCACTTTCAGATTTTTCATCATTAGTATACAGGAATGCAAGAGATTTCTGTGCATTAATTTTGTATCCTGCTACTTTACCAAATTCATTGATTAGCTCTAGTAGTTTTCTGGTAGCATCTTTTGGATTCTCTATGTATAGTATCATGTCATCTGCAAACAGTGACAGCTTTACTTCTTCTTTTCCGATTTGGATTCCTTTTATTTCTTTTTCTTCTCTGATTGCTGTGGCTAACACTTCCAAAACTATGTTGAATAATAGTGGTGAGAGTGGGCAACCTTGTCTTGTTCCTGATCTTAGTGGAAATGGTTTCAGTTTTTCACCATTGAGGACAATGTTGGCTGTGGGTTTGTCATATACGGCCTTTATTATGTTGAGGAAACTTCCCTCTATGCCTACTTTCTCCAGGACTTTTATCATAAATGGGTGTTGAATTTTGTCGAAAGCTTTCTCTGCATCTATTGAGATGATCATATGGTTTTTCTCCTTCAATTTGTTAATATGATGTATCACGTTGATTGATTTGCGTATATTGAAGAATCCTTGCATTCCTGGAATAAACCCCACTTGATCATGGTGTATAATCCTTTTAATGTGCTGTTGGATTCTGTTTGCTAGTATTTTGTTAAGGATTTTTGCATCTATGTTCATCAGTGATATTGGCCTGTAGTTTTCTTTCTTTGTGACATCTTTGTCTGGTTTTGGTATCAGGGTGATGGTGGCCTCGTAGAATGAGTTGGGGAGTGTTCCTCCCTCTGCAATATTTTGGAAGAGTTTGAGAAGGATAGGTGTTAGCTCTTCTCTAAATGTTTGATAGAATTCGCCTGTGAAGCCATCTGGTCCTGGGCTTTTGTGTGTTGGAAGATTTTTAATCACAGTTTCAATTTCAGTGCTTGTGATTGGTCTGTTCATATTTTCTATTTCTTCCTGGTTCAGTCTCGGCAGGTTGTGCATTTCTAAGAATCTGTCCATTTCTTCCAGGTTGTCCATTTTATTGGCATAGAGTTGCTTGTAGTAATCTCTCATGATCGTTTGTATTTCTGCAGTGTCAGTGGTTACTTCTCCTTTTTCATTTCTAATTCTATTAATTTGAGTCTTCTCCCTTTTTCTCTTGATGAGTCTGGCTAATGGTTTATCAATTTTGTTTATCTTCTCAAAGAACCAGCTTTTAGTTTCATTGATTTTTGCTATTGTTTCCTTCATTTCTTTTTCATTTATTTCTGATCTGATCTTTATGATTTCTTTCCTTCTGCTAGCTTTGGGGTTTTTTTGTTCTTCTTTCTCTAATTGCTTTAGGTGCAAGGTTAGGTTGTTTATTCGAGATGTTTCCTGTTTCTTGATGTAGGCTTGTATTGCTATAAACTTCCCTCTTAGAACTGCTTTTGCTGCATCCCATAGGTTTTGGATCGTCGTGTCTCCATTGTCATTTGTTTCTAGGTATTTTTTGATTTCCCCTTTGATTTCTTCAGTGATCACTTCGTTATTAAGTAGTGTATTGTGTAGCCTCCATGTGTTTGTATTTTTTACAGATCTTTTCCTGTAATTGATATCTAGTCTCATAGCGTTGTGGTCGGAAAAGATACTTGATACGATTTCAATTTTTTTAAATTTACCAAGGCTTGATTTGTGACCCAAGATATGATCTATCCTGGAGAATGTTCCATGAGCACTTGAGAAAAATGTGTATTCTGTTGTTTTTGGGTGGAATGTCCTATAAATATCAATTAAGTCCATCTTGTTTAATGTATCATTTAAAGCTTGTGTGTCCTTATTTATTTTCATTTTGGATGATCTGTCCATTGGTGAAAGTGGGGTGTTAAAGTCCCCTACTATGAATGTGTTACTGTCGATTTCCCCTTTTATGGCTGTTAGTATTTGCCTTATGTATTGAGGTGCTCCTATGTTGGGTGCATAAATATTTACAATTGTTATACCTTCCTCCTGGATCCATCCCTTGATCATTATATAGTGTCCTTCTTTGTCTCTTGTAATAGTCTTTATTTTAAAGTCTATTTTGTCTGATATGAGAATTGCTACTCCAGCTTTCTTTTGATTTCCATTTGCATGGAATATCTTTTTCCATCCCCTCACTTTCAGTCTGTATGTGTCTCTAGGTCTGAAGTGGGTCTCTTGTAGACAGCAGATATATGGGTCTTGTTTTTGTATCCATTCAGCCAGTCTGTGTCTTTTGGTGGGAGCATTTAATCCATTTACATTTAAGGTAATTATCGATATGTATGTTCCTATTCCCATTTTCTTAAATGTTTTGGGTTTGTTATTGTAGGTGTTTTCCTTCTCTTGTGTTTCTTGCCTAGAGAAGTTCCTTTAGCATTTGTTGTAAAGCTGGTTTGGTGGTGCTGAACTCTCTCAGCTTTTGCTTGTCTGTAAAGGTTTTAATTTCTCCATCAAATCTGAATGAGATCCTTGCTGGGTAGAGTAATCTTGGTTGTAGGTTTTTCTCCTTCATCACTTTAAGTATATCCTGCCACTCCCTTCTGGCTTGCAGAGTTTCTGCTGAAAGATCAGCTGTTAACCTTATGGGGATGCCCTTGTGTGTTATTTGTTGTTTTTCCCTTGCTGCTTTTAATATGTTTTCTTTATATTTAATTTTTGATAGTTTGATTAATATGTGTCTTGGTGTGTTTCTCCTTGGATTTATCCTGTATGGGACTCTCTGTGCTTCCAGGACTTGATTAACTATTTCCTTTCCCATATTAGGGAAGTTTTCAACTATAATCTCTTCAAATATTTTCTCAGTCCCTTTCTTTTTCTCTTCTTCTTCTGGGACCCCTATAATTCAAATGTTGGTGCGTTTAATGTTGTCCCAGAGGTCTCTGAGACTGTCCTCAGTTCTTTTCATTCTTGTTTCTTTATTCTGCTCTGCAGTAGTTATTTCCACCATTTTATCTTCCAGGTCACTTATCCGTTCTTCTGCCTCAGTTATTCTGCTATTGATCCCATCTAGAGTATTTTTAATTTCATTTATTGTGCTTTTCATCATTGCTTGGTTCCTCTTTAGTTCTTCTACATCCTTGTTCAATGTTTCTTGCATTTTGTCTATTCTATTTCCAAGATTTTGGATCATCCTTACTATCATTATTCTGAATTCTTTTTCAGGTAGACTACCTATTTCCTCTTCATTTGTTAGGTCTGGTGTGTTTTGACCCTGCTCCTTCATCTGCTGTGTGTTTTTCTGTCTTCTCATTTTGCTTATCTTACTGTGTTTGGGGTCTCCTTTTCACAGGCTGCAGGTTCGTAGTTCCCGTTGTTTTTGGTGTCTGTCCCCAGTGGCTAAGGTTGGTTCAGTGGGTTGTGTAGGTTTCCTGGTGGAGGGAACTAGTGCCTGTGTTCTGGTGGATGAGGCTGGATGTTGTCTTTCTGGTGGGCTCGTCCACGTCTGGTGGTGTGTTTTGGGGTGTCTGTGGCCTTATTATGATTTTAGGCAGCCTCTCTGTTAATGGATGGGGCTGTGTTCCTGTCTTGCTAGTTGTTTGGCATAGGGTGTCCAACACTGTAGCTTGCTGGTCATTTAGTGAAGCTGGGTCTTGATGTTGAGATGGAGTTCTCTGAGAGATTTTCGCCGTTTGATATTACGTGGAGCTGGGAGGTCTCTTGTGGACCAGTGTCCTGAAGTTGGCTCTCCCACCTCAGAGGCACAGCCCTGATGCCTGGCTGGAGCACCAAGAGCCTTTCATCCACACGGCTCAGCATAAAAGGGAAAAAAATGGAAAGAAAGAAAGAAAGAGGATAAAATAAAATAAAATAAAATAAATCAATTATAATAAAAAATAAGAAAAAAAATTATTAAGAATAAATTTATTAAGAAAAAATTTTTTTTTAATTTTTAAAAATAGATTTATTAATTTTTTATACGAAAAATAAGAAAAAAATTATTAAGAAAAAATTTATTAAGAAAAAAAATTTTTAATTTTTTAAAATAAAATATATGAAAAAACTTATTAAAAAAGTTAAAAAAAATTTTTTTTAAATAGAAAATAAGGAAAAAATTATTAAGAAAACATTTATTGGGGAAAAAACTTTTTTTTAATTAAAAAAAAAAACAAAAAAACAAAAAAACAAAAAACTGACAGACCTAACCCTAGGACTAACGGTGAGAGCAAAGCTATACAGACAAAATCTCACCCAGAAGCATACACATATACACTCACAAAAAAAGGAAAAGGGGAAAAGTTAATATATCCTGCTCCCAAAGTCCACCTCTTAAATTTGGGATGATTCGTTGTCTATTCAGGTATTCAACAGATGCAGGCACATCAAGTTGTTTGTGGAGCTTTAATCCGCTGCTTCTGAGGCTGCTGGGAGAGATTTCCCTTTCTCTTCTTTGTTCGTACAGCTCCCGGGGTTCAGCTTTGGATTTGGACCCGCCTCTGCATGTAGGTCGCCTGAGGGCGTCTGTTCCCCGCCCAGACAGAACGGGGTTAAAGGAGCAGCTGATTCGGGGGCTCTGGCTCAGTCAGGCCGGGGGGAGGGAGCGGTACGGAGGAGGCGGGGCGAGCCTGCGGCGGCAGAGGCGTCGTGACGTTGCAGCAGCCTGAGGCGCGCCCGTGCGTGCGTTGTCCCGGGGAAGTTGTCCCTGGATCCCGGGACCCTGGCGGTGGTGGGCTGCACAGGCTCCCGGGAGGGGTGGTGTGGAGAATGACCTGCGCTCGCCCACAGGCTTCTTGGTGGCGGCAGCAGCAGCCTTAGCGTCTCATGCCCGTCTCGGGGGTCCGCGCTGATGGCCGCGGCTCGCGCCCTTCTCTGGAGCTCGTTTAAGTGGCGCTCTGAATCCCCTCTCCTTGCACGCCGCGAAACAAAGAGGCAGGAAAAAGTCTCCCGCCTCTTCGGCAGCTGCAGACTTTTTCTCGGGCACCCTCCCGGCTAGTTGTGGTGCGCTAGCCCCTTCAGGCTGTGTTCACGCCGCCAACCCCAGTCCTCTCCCTGGGATCCGACCGAAGCCCGCGCCTCAGCTCCCAGCCCCCGCCCGCCCCGGCGGGTGAGCAGACAAGCCTCTCGGGCTGGTGAGTGCTGCTCGGCGCCGAGCCTCTGTGCGGGAATCTCTCCGTTTTTCCCTCTGCGTCCCTGTTGCTGTGGGATCCGCGCTGATAGCCGCGGCTCGCGCCCGTCTCTGGAGCTCGTTTAGGCGGCGCTCTGAATCACCTCTCCTTGCGCGCCGCGAAACAAAGAGGCAAGAAAAATTCTCTTGCCTCTTTGGCAGCTGCAGTCTTTTTCCCGGACTCCCTCCCGGCTAGCACCGAAGCCCGAGCCCCAGCTCCCAGGCCCCGCCCGCCCCGGCGGCTGAGCAGACAAGCCTCTCGGGCTGGTGAGTGCTGGTCGGCACCGCTCCTCTGTGCGGGAATCTCCGCTTTGCCCTCCGCACCACTGTGGCTGCGCTCTCCTCCGTGGCTCCGAAGCTTCCCCCCTCTGCTACCCGCAGTCTCTGCCCACGAAGGGGCTTCCTAGTGTGTGGAAACCTTTCCTCCTTCACAGCTCCCTCCCACTGGTGCAGGTCTCGTCCCCATTCTTTTGTCTCTGTTATTTCTTTTTTCTTTTGCCCTACCCAAGTATGTGGGGATTTTCTTGCCTTTTGGAAGGTCTGACGTCTTCTGCCAGCGTTCAGTGGGTGTTCTGTAGGAGCAGTTCCACGTGTAGATGTATTTCTCATGTATCTGTGGGAAGGAAGGTGATCTCCGCGTCTTACTCTTCCGCCATCTTGCCCCTCCTCCTATACAAGTATCTTCATGTCCTTTCTCCTTCCTGCCTCTCTCCCTGCTCCTCCCTCCCAGGAAACCACTGATGCTGCTTTCTGTCACTCCAGATTAATTTGCATGTTTAGAATTTAAATGGAATAATAAAATATGTACAGTTTTTTTGTCTGGCTTCTTTCCTTCAGAATACAGTAAGTCCCCTATCTACGAACCTTCAAGTTGTGAACTTTCAAAGATGCAAACGTGCATACGCACATCCAATCACATAAGTTAATTCACGTATCTGGCGTACATTGTCACGTGCGCGCATCCTCTACAAGTGGTTGTGCTTTTGTGTACTTTACAGTAGTGTATAGAGTACAGTAGTACAGTATCTTTATTTCAAGCTCAGGATGTCTGGAAGCAAGCATAAAAGCAGTGGTGATATAGCTGATACTGCTAAGAAGTGCCAGCTGTTGTATGGTAGTACTGTATTTTACAAGGTACTGTACTATAAGATTAAAAATGTTCTCTTTATTTTTTGTGTTTGTTTTTTATGTATTATTTGTGTGAAAAGTATTATAAACCCATTACAGTACAGTACTACATAGCTGCTTGTGTTAGCTGGGTACCTAGGCTAACTTTGTTGGACTTACGCTCAAATTGGACTTACGAATGCTCGTTTGGGACGGAACTCATTTGTATGTAGGGGACTTACTGTAATTATTTTGTGACTCTTCCCTGTTGTGGCATCTAATCTACAGTTCATTTCTTTTAACTGCTGAGTAGTGCTCCATTGCATGGATAAACAAATAATTTATCTCTTCACCTGATGGTAGATATTTTAGTTGTTTCCAGGTTTGGACTATTACAAATAAAGCTGATGCAAGCATAAATGTACAGGCATTTGTATGGACGTAAGACTTCTTTTCTCTTGGGTACTTAGAAGTAGAATGTCTGGGTCATATGGCAGGGGTATGTTTACCCAAACTGTTTTCCAAAGTGCTTGTACTATTTCACATTCTCACCAAGAATGTATGAGAGTTCCAGCACTAGCTAAGGGCAGTCATTTTAGCCATTCTAGGAGGTCTGCAGTGGTATCTCTTCGTGGTTTTAACTTGCATTTTCATGATGAAAAATGATGTTGAGAATCTTTTCATGTACTTATTTGTCACTCAAATGTCATCTTTGGTTAAGTATCTGCTCAAATCTCTTGTCTTCCCTCCCTTTTTTTTATTGGGTTGGGACAAATGAAAGCAGATAGTAAGATGACAGGCTAAAACCTAATCCTATCAACATTCACACTAAATAAAAATGGTCTATACACCCAAATTAAAAGACAGAGATATTCATGGGACTTCCCTGGTGGCACAGTGGTTAGGAATCCAGCTGCCAATGCAGGGGACACAGGTTCAATCCCTGGTCAGGGAAGATCCCACATGCCGTGGAGCAGCTAAGCCTGTACGCCACAACTACTGAGCCTGTGCTCTAGAGCCTGTGAGCCACAACTACTGAGCCCGTGTGCTGCACCTACTGAGCCTGTGTTCTAGAGCCCATGAGCCACAACTACTGAAGCTCGTGCACCACAACTACTGAAGCCCATGCGCCTAGAGCCCGTGCTCTGAAACAAGATTGGCCACCGCAGTGAGAAGCCCGCACACCTCAACGAAGAGTAACCCCTGCTCACCACAACTAGAGGAAGCCCATGCGCAGCAGCGAACACCCAATGCAGCCAAAAATAAATAAATAAAAAACATAAATTTATAAAAAAAGAGAGATGTTCAGATTGAATAAAAAAGCAAGACGCAAGCATATGCTGCCTATAAGAAACAAACACTAAATATAAAGGCGCATAAAGTTTAAAGTAAAGGGATGGGAAAAAGATGTACCATGCTAACACTAGTTAAAAAAACACTGTGTGGCTATGTTAATATCAAAGTAGGTTTCTGAACAAGGATTATTGCGAAGTATAAGGAAGGCCATTTTATAATGACAAGGGTGTAATTTAGGAAGATATAACAATCCTAAATGTTTATGAACCTAATAATAAAGTTAAAAATACATGAAACAAATACTGATAGAGCTGCAAGGAGCAATACACAAATCCACAATTATGCTCCTCTCAATAACTGATAGAACAAATAAGAAAAATATCATCAAAGATAGACTTGTACACTATCAACCAAGTTGACCTAATTGACATTTATAGGACACTCCACACAATATGAGTAGAATGCACATTTTTCTCAAGTGCACACAGAACATCTACTAAAACATCATATTCTGGGCCATAAGTCAAGTCTCAATAAATTTAAAAGGATTCACATCATACGAAGTGTTTTCTCTGACTACAATGGTTTTAAATTAGAAATCAGTAACAAAAAGAAATCTGAAAAATCTACAAATATTTAACTAAATGACACACTTGTAAATAAATGAGTCAAAGAAGAAATTAAAAGAAAAATTATAAAGTATTTTAAGTTTAATTAAAATGAAAACACAACACATCAGAATCTGCTGCATGCTATGAAAACATGAGTAGAGGGAATTTTATAGCTCCAAATATTGGGAATGAGAAAGGTGACATCACTACAGGTTTTACAAACATTAAAAGGATAATGACGACATATTATGAACAACTTTTTGCCAATACATTTGACAACTTAGGTGAAATTAACAATTTTCTCGAAAGACACAGAGCTGAATCAAAAATAAATAGATAACCTGAATGCTCCTATATCTATTAAAGAAACTGAATTTATAGTTAATATTCTTCCCACAAAGAAAACTTCAGGCCTAGACTACTTCAGTAGTGAATTTTACCAAACACTTAAGGAAGAAATTATACCAATTCTACATGAATGTTTTTAGAAAAATGAAAGGGAGAAAATACTTTTTAACTCCTCCTATGAGGCCAGCATTACTATGATACCCAAACCAAAAACATTAAAAGAAAAGAAAATTACAAACAAATATCCCTCCATAACATAGGCACAAACACTGTAAACAAATTTTAGCAAAATGAATCTAACAATATTTTAAAAGGACAGCACAACATGACCTAATGGGATTTAAGTCAGGAATGCAGAGATGGCTAAACATCAGAAAAGCAATTTATCATATTAATAAACAACAACAAAAAATATGGTAAACTCAATAGTTGCAGAAAAATCATATGACAAAAATCCAACATCCTTTACTAATAAGAACTCTGCAAACTAGGAATAGAAGGGAATTTTCTCAATCTGACAAAGGGTATTTACAAAACCCACACAGCTATCACTACACTTAATGTGAAGGATTGAATGCTCATTCCCTAAGACAGAACAAGACCAAGATGTTACTCTCAACACTTCTACTCGACATTGCACTGGAAGCTCTAGTCAGAGCAATAAGAAAAAGAAAAAAGGCATTTGGATTGGAAATGGAGAAATGAAACTTTTTACTTGCAGACAACATGATCATCTATGTATAATACCTAATAGAATCTGCAAAAACACTCTAAGGTTGACCCTTGAACAATGAGGGGCTAGGGGTGCTGATCTGACCCCTGCAGAGTGGAAAATTCGTGTATGTCTGTGGCTCCGAATCCACGGATTCAATCAATCACAGATTGAATATTACATATTTAATGAAAAAAGATCCTCATATAAGTGGACCCATGCAGTTCAAGCCCATGCTGTTCAAGGGTCAATTGTAACTAATAAGTGAGTTTAGCAAAGTGGAATGATACAGATTAAGAAACACAAACCAACTGTTTTATATGTATTAACAGCAATCAGAAATTAAAATAAGCAAAGCCATTTACAATTTAAAAATATGAAATAAATATTTATGGATAAATATAGCAAAATATATGGAAGACCTGTACAGTCAAAACTGCAAGTATTGCTAAAACAAATAAGACCTAAATAAATGGATGACTATATTCTGTTATGTCAGAAGACATGTAAGATAACAATTTTCCCCAAATTGTCTATAGATTCAATGCAATCCAAATCCAAATCCCAGGTCTTTTTGTAGGAACTGACAAGCTGATTCTAAAATTTATATGGAAATACAAAGGCCCTAGAATAGGCAAAACAACTTTGAGAAAAAAAGAACAAAGTTGGAGGATTAATACTATCAGATTTTGACTTATTATAAAGCTACAGTAATCAAAATTATGTGTTATTTACAGTTTGATGTAGTCCCATTTGTTTGTTTTCACTTTTGTTTGCCTTACCTGAGGAGACATACCCAAAAAAATGTTGCTAAGACTGATGTCAAAGAGCATACTGCCTATGTTTTCTTCTAGAAGTTTTATGGTTTCAAGTCTTACATTTAAGTCTTTAATCCATTTTTGAGTTTAGTTTTGTATAAGGTGTGAGAGAATAATCTAGTTTGATTCTTTTGCATGTAGCTGTCCAATTTTCCCAACACCATTTCTTGAAGAGGCTCTTTCTCCATTGTATATTCTTGCCTCCTTTGTTGTGGATTAACTGACTTTATAAGTGTGGGTTCATTTCTGGGCTCTATATTCTGTTCCACTGATCTTTGTGTCTGTTTTTGTGCCAGTACCATGCTGTTTTGATGACTATAGCTTTGTAGTATAGTTTGAAATCAGGGAGCATGATAACTCCTGTCTTGTTTTTCTTCTTAAAATTGTTTTGACTATTTGGAGTCTTTGGTGTTTCCATACAAATTTTAGAATTATTTTCTCTGGTTTTGGAAAAATGTCATTGGTGTTTTCATAAGGATTGCACTGACAAAGCAAAAAGGCCACCTACTGAATGGGAGAAGATATTTGCAAATAATATATCTGAGAAGGGGTTAATATCCAAAATATACAAAGAACTCATACAACTCAATGTCAAAAACAAACAACCTAATTAAAAAATGGGCAGAGGACCCGAATAGACATTTTTCCAAAGAAGACAAACAGATGGCCAAAAGGCACACGAACAGATGCTCAACATCATTAATCATCAGGGAAATGCAAATCAAAACCACAATGAGATACCACCTCACACCTGTCAGAGTGGCTCTCATCAAAAAGACAAAAAATAACAAGTGTTGGTGAGGACGTGGAGAAAAGGGAACTCTTGTGCACTGCTGGTGGGAAAATGAATTGGTGTAGCCACTGTGGGAAACAGTATGGAGGTTTCTCAAAAAACTAAAAATAAAAGTACCATATGACCCAGCAGTTCCACTCTGGGTATCTGAAGAAAATGAAAATACTAATTTGAGAAGATATATGCACCCCTATGTTCATTGTGGCATTATTTACAATAACCAAGATGTGGAAACAACCTGAGTGCCCATCAATAAATGAATGTATAAAGAAGATGTGGTAATAAATACATTTTAAAAAATGTGGTATATACATACAATGGAATATTACTCAGCCATAAACAAGAATGAAATCTTGCCATTTGTGACAGCATGGATGGACCTAGAGGGTATTATGCTAAGTGAAATAAGTCAGACAGAGAAAGACAAATACTGTATGATTTCACTAATATATGGAATCTAAAAAAACAAAACAAGACAGGGAATTCCCTGGTGGTCCAGTGGTTAGGATTCCATGCTTTCACTGTCGAGGGCGTGGATTCAATCTCTGGTCAGGGAACTAAGATCCTGCAAGCTGTGCAGCACAGCCAATAAATAAATAAACAAAACAAATGAACAAACATAACTAAAGAGAAACAGAGTCATAGATTCAGAGAACAAATAGGTGGTTGCCAGAGAGGAAGGGGGTGGAGGGAAGGGAAATAGGTGAGGAAGGTTAAAAGGTGCAAAGTTCCAGTTACAAAATAAATGAGTCACAGGTATGAAATGTAGTGTGTGGGGAATACAGTCAATAATTACATAATATCTTTGTATCATGACAGATAACAACTAGACTTATAGTGGTGATCATTTTGAAATATATAGAAATATTGAATCACTATGTTATGAACCAGGAAGTAGCATAATGTTATAGGTCAATTATACTTCAAAAACAAACTCATAGAAAAAGAGTTCAGATTTTTGGTTACCAGAGGTGGGGGGCAGGGGAGAGGGAGAATTTGATGAGGGTGGTCAAACGGTACAAAATTCCAGTCATAGGAATGAAAAGTACAACATGATAAATATAATTAACACTGCTGTACATTTTATATGAAAGTTGTTAAGAGTAAATCCTAAGAGTTCTCATCACAAGGAAAAAACATGTATTTTCTATTCCTTTAATATGGTGTCTATATGAGATGATGGATGGTCACTAAAATTATAATGGTAATTTCATGATGTATGTAAATAAAATCATTATGCTGTATACCTTAAACTTATACAGTGCTGTATGTCAATTATATCTAATTAAAACTGGAAGGAAAAAAGAGAAACTAGTTAAACATTCAATTTAAGATATAAGACAGAGTAAAATAACATAAAAAAGTAGAAGGAAAAAAGAAAGTTGAAGGAAGGAGATAAAAATGACATGAGATAAAAAAGGAGATAAAAAAGACATGACTAAGAATGAATTAGAACACAAAGAAACATAGAAAATTTCAAATAAGCTGAATATTCCATAAAACAGAAATAAAAGACAAATCTCTGTCCAGGTTTATCATGAAAAAAGATAAAACATAAAAATATTAAGAATAAAAAAAAGATACCTAATACCAGATATAAAAAATACGGTAACAGAATGTTTTAAACATTGTTTTTGCCAATAGATTGGAAAACTTAGATGAAATGGTTGAATTTCTAGAAAAACATGTTATCACAACTGACTCAGGAAGAATCAGAAAATCTGAACAATTTTATAACTATTCAAAAATCAAGTTGGGGCTAAATTTGTCCCCTAAAGAAAAAACTGGAGCCTGCTCGTCTTCCAGGCAAGTTCTACTAAATTGTAAAAGAACAGATTATTCTGGTCTTTTACAAACTCTCTCAGAGACTAGAAAGTTGGAGACAACTCACGAAACTTCTATGAGGCCATACTAACCTTGATATCACAAGCAAACAAGGGGACAGCAAGAAAAGTTTGGACTAGTCTTACTCAAGAACCAAGGTACAAAAATTCCTAAACAAATATGTCATAACCAAGATGGCTTTATCCCAAGAGTATAGGGTGGTGTAATGCTAGAACATCTATAAATCTAATTCACTCACACTAACTGAATGAAGGGGAAAGCACATATGATTATTTCAGCAGACGTAAAGAAAATAAAGTGATAAATTTTTACATCCGTTCATCAAGAAAAAAACCTCTTAGCAAACCAGGAATAAAAGAGAACTTACTTGATAAAGAGTGGTATTCAAACACTTATAGTAAACATAATTCTTAATTGTGAAACATTAGAAGCATTGCCTTCAAAATCATGAATGAGAAAATATATTTACTATCACTGCTTCTATCAGCCTGGTGCTGAAGGCCCTAGTCTGTGAAGTAAGGCAAGAAAAAATCCATACAGATTGGACAGGAAGACATTATCATAATGTCTACATAGAAAAAATTTGAAAGGCTCTGCAGGTATATTAAAAGTAATAATAAAAGTTTAATAAAGCTGTCCCATCTAAGATTAATTTACAAAAATTAATTGTATTTCTGTATACAGCAATAAAATTTTTAAAAATATAAAGTAGAAACATACAACTAAAAATCCCACAAAACAGACATAAGAATAAGTCTAACAAAATAAGTACAAGACTTAGAGAACTTTATCGGAAGATGTTAAAAAAAACCCTAAATGAATGGAGAAAAGTACCATTTTCATGAATTGAAAGACTTGAAAACAGGGAGTTCCCTGGTGGCCTAGTGGTTAGGTCTCCAGGTTTTCACTGCTGTAGCCTGGGTTCAATCCGTGGCCGGGGAACTGAGATCCTGCAAGCTGAGCTGCACGGCCAAAAAAAAAAAAAAAGACTCAAAAACATATAGATGTCAGTTCTTCATGTGTTGATCCTTGGAGTTTCAGTCAAAATCTCAATAGAGTTCTTCTTTTTTTTAATGTTATGTCACAATAGCTGTTCTTTTTTTTAAAATTAAATTTATTTATTTATTTAGGCTGCACTGGGTCTTTGCTGCGGCGTGCAGGCTTCTCTAGTTGCGGTGTGTGGGCTCTAGAGCACACAGGCTCAGTAGTTGTGGCATGTGGGCTCTCTAGTTGAGGTGCATGGGCTGAGTTGTGGTATGTGAGATCTTAGTTCCCCAACCAGGGATCAAACCTGGGCCCCCTGCACTGGAGCATGGAGTCTTAACCACTGGACTGCCAGGGAATTCCCTAAATTTTGTTTTTAACAGACTCTGTAAAGGAAGTGAAGAGACAAGTCAGAGGCTGGGAAAAGATGTAAGCAGTCCATGAGGATTAGTATTCATAATACATAAAGAACTCAATAAGAAAATAAACAAACCAAGAGGAAAATGGACAAAAGATCAGTAGTTAACAGAAGCAGCATCATGAGTGGTCAACAACATAAGACAAATTATTCTAGAAAATACAAATTAAGGTCAGAGGAGATACTCTATTATGACTATTAGACTGGGAAAAAGTAGAAGTTAACAAAACCCCACGTTGTGAGGGTGTGGAGAAGTGTCCTGATACATGAATTGCTCAGAAGTATGGTATTGGATAAATACTTTAGAAAATGAATTGATATCCTATGAAGTTAAAGATAATGCATAGTCATGACTCATGAGTTTCAGTCCTAGTTAATAGAACCAACAGACATTTTGGCGTGTGTGTGCCAGGAGATACATCCAAGATTGTTAAAAGCAGTATTGTGCGTAAGAGCAAAAATCTGGAAACTCACATTCCCATAAGCAAGAGAATGGATAAATCAATTATGATGTATTAACACAATGGAATAGTATATGGCAATAAAAAATGAAACATACCCAAGGGCAATATTGTTTTAGAAACAATGCCCAGTGAAAACAGCAAGTTTCTGGAGAATATACATGGCATGATACAATTTTTATAAGGCTCCAAACCAAGCAAAATAAAGCAATGTGCATTTAGGGATACATGTGTGATTGAACTCTACAGCAAAGCAAAAGTGTGGTAAACACTATGTACAGGATGACAGTTACTTCTCCAGGGGTGTGGGGATGGGAGGGCAGGGTGATGGGATGAGGATGCAGTATGCAGGAAGATTTAATGGTATTGGTCATTTTATTTTATTTCTTTTTTCCAGCTTTACTGAGGTGTAACTGATAGAATTGTATATATTTAAAGTGTACAATGTGATGATTTGATAAACATATACATTGTGAAATGATTACTCCAATCAAATTAAGTAGCACACTTATCTCACATAGTTACCATTGTGCATGTGTGTGTGTGTGTGTGTGTGTGGTGAGAACACAACACTCTCTTAGCAACTTTCAAGTATATAACACAGTATTTTCAACTATAGCCACCATGCTGCACATTAGATCCCCGGAACTTATTAATCTTGTAACTAGAAGTTTGTATCTTTAACCAACTTCTCTCCATTCCCCCCCACCCACCCCAACCACCCCACTCAAACCCTGGCAACCACCATTCTACTTGCTGTTTCTATGAGTTCTACTTTTTTTTTTTTTTTTTTAAGATTCCACATATGAGTGAGATCATATAGTATTTGTCTTTGTCTGGCTTATTTCAGTAAGCATAATATCTTCCAGGTTCATCCATGTTATCACAAACAGCAGGATTTTCTCCTTTTTTATGGCTGAATAATATTCCATGGTGTATATATATATATATATATATATATATATATATATATATATATACACACACACAGAAAACCAGCCCAATTCTGTGGGATTAGGAGAAGGCACACAAACATGAACATTTCAGAGCATCACACTAGGGAAAACAAACAGAAGGCTCTCAGCACCTGGCCTGGCTTTGCAGAATCAAAAGAAGTCATACAATCTTAAGAATTCCTTCCAACAGGGAACAAGAAGTGTGGAGTGGGTGAATTCATAGGAATGGAAAGCCTCAGAATCCCTAGCCAAGCTGACTGGTGAAGATATTTCTCTCCCAAAGCCAGTCAGTAAGGACTGGAGGACAGTAAAGACTGCTTCTTCAAATGTGAAGTCAGCAACACAAGACTTCAAGGAACATGAAAAAAACAAGGAAACATGACACCATGAAAGGAACACAATAATTTTCCAGCAGCTGACCACCCAAAAATGGAGATCTTTTCATTACCTGACAAAGAATTCAAAACAATTGTTTTAGGGAAACTCAGCGAGCTACAAGAGAACACAGATAACTCAAAGAAATCAGGAAAAGAACATATGAACAAAATGAGGACAGAGAGATAGGAATTATTAAAAAAAACCCCAAATTATGGAGTTGAAGAAAACAATGGATAAAATGAAAAATGCAATAGAGAACATCAACAGAAGACTGGACCAAGCAGAAGAAAGAATCTACGAACTCAAAGAGAGGTCATTTGTAACTATCCAATTGTGGGTGTGGGGGGAGAATGAAAAAGAGGGAAGAAAACCTATGTGAATTATGGGACACGATTAGATGAACAATATACACATTATGGGAGTCCCAGAGGAAGAAAAGAGAAAGGGCAGAAGGCTTATTTGAAGAAATCATGGCTGAAAACTTCCCAAATGTAGGGAGAGTCATGGACATCTAGGTACATGAAGCTCACAGGTCCCCAAAGAGATTCAACCCAAGGCAGACTTTGCCGAAACACATTATAATAAAGCTGTCAAAAAATTCATATACAAGGAATTTTGAAAGCAGCAAAAGAAAAGAAACTCATTACATACAAGGGAACCCCCATAATGCTATCAGTGAATTTCTCAGCAGAAACTTTGTAGGCCAGGAGAGTGGAGTGGTATATTCAAAGTGCTGAAAGGAAAGAAACTTCCAACCAAGAATACTTTACCCAGCAAAGCTATCCTTCAGAATTGAAGGTGAAGTAAAGACTTTTCCTGACAAAAGCTGAGGGAGTTCCTTACCACTAGACCTGCCTTACAAAAAATGCTAAAGGGAGCTCTACAAGATAAAATGAAAGGACACTAACTAGTGACATGAAAGTATATGAAAGTATAAAACTCATTGGTAAAGATAAGTATATCGTCAAATTCAAAATATTCTAGTACTGTAAAGGTGGTGTGCAAATCACTTAACTCTAGTAAAAGGGCTGAAAGACAAAAGTATTAAAGATAAATATAGCTACCATAATATGTTAATGGATACACAATATTAAAAGATGTAAACTGTGACTTCAAAAACATAAAACGTGGTGGGGAATAAAAATGTAGAGTTTTTGTACATGGTTGAAGTTAAGTTGTTATCATCTTAAAATAGACTGTAATAACTGTAAGATATTTTGTGTAAGCTTCATGGTAACCACAAAGCAAAAATCTACAGTAGATACACAAAAGGTACAGAAAGGAATCAAAATTTGTCACTGTGGAAAATTATCAAATCATGAAGGAAAACAGTGAGAGAGGAATAAAGAACTCAAAACAGTCAGAAAACAATTAACAAGATGGCAATAGCAAGTCCTTACTGCTACCAATAATTATTTTAAGTGTAAATGGATTAAATTCTACAATCAAAAGGCACAGAATGGGTGAATGGATTTTCTAAAAACCCAACTATATGCTACCTACAAGAGACTCAATTCAGCTTCAAGGACACACATAGGCTCAAAGGCAAGGGATGGAAAAAGATTTTCCGTACAAATGAAAACCCAAAAAGAGCTATACTATTTCAGACAAAATAGACTAAATAAAAAACTGTAACAAGAGAAAAAAGTCATTATATAATGATAAAGTGTTCAAGTCATCAAAAGGATATAACCATTGCAAATATATATGCACCCAACATTGGAGTGCCTAAGTATATTAAGCAAATGTTAACAGACCTGAAGGGAGAAATAGATGGCAATGTAATAATAGTAGGGAACTTCAATACCCCACTTTCAGCAATGAATAAAACATCCAGACAGAAAATCAAAACAAGACATTGGTCTTGAACTACAGTTCAGGCCAATGGACCTAGCAGACATATACAGAACTTTCTATCCAACAGCAAGAGAACACACATTCTTCTCAGGTGTACACTTACCATTCTCCAGGATAGATCATGTGTTAGGTCATAAAGCAAGTCCTAACAAATTTAAGAAGATTGAAGTCATATCAAGTATCTTTTCTGACCATAATGGCATGAAACTAGAAATCAATAACAAAAGGAAAGCTGGAAAATTCACAAATATGTGACCCATGGAATGGTCACAGAACCTATGAAATGGGAGAAAATATTTGCAAACCACATCTTTGATAGGAATTTAATGCCTAAATATATAAGAAACTATTACAGCTCAATAGAAAAAAAATCCAATTTTTAAATGGGCAAAGGACTTAAGTAGACAATTTTCCAAAGAATGCATACAAATAGCCAACAGGTACATGAAAATGTGCTCAAGATCACTAATCATAAGGGAAATACAAATAAAAACCACAATGCAATTTCAATTCACACCTGTTAGGATGGCTATTATCAAAAAGACAAGAAATAACAGGTGTTGGTGAGGATGTGGAGAAAAGGGAACCCTGGAGCACTGTTGGTGGGAATATAAATTTGTATAGTCATTATGGAAAGCAGTATGTGGGTTCCTCAAAAAATTCAAAATAGAACTTTTGTATGATCCAGCAATCCTATTTCTGTGTATATACCTAAAGTAAATAAAATCAGTATCTCAAAGTGATATTTGCACTCCCATGTTTATTGCCACATTATTTACAACAGCCAAGATATGGAAACAACTTAAGTGTCTGTCAACTAAAGTGTCTTGCTATGGAGGAGGAGGGTGTGTGAGGTATGTGCAACATTGGGGGTGCTCATGGGCCAGTTGGGGGGTTCTGTAGACAAGGTGTCCCCAGGGGCTCGTGGGCAGGCTTCCTAATGGAGTCTGTGAAGTGGAGAGTATGATCTGTGACCATCTGATGAGTTCTGAGTGCTGGCTGCTGTGCTCCCAGCCTCCCACATCCCCTCAGCTTTGCAGGTCACCTCAGTATTCTGGGTGGATGGGGAAAGTAGTGGGCCCCTTGGGCAGCATCTTATGTAGCTGGGGAAGCTGGGCATTCATTCACATGCTCTCACTTTTCCCTGTGGGAGAAATGACTGGCTGAGGGGGTCTCTCTCGGCACTGAGCTGTACAGCCTTATGGGAGGGGCAATGCAGGTAAAATCACGCCTTCTTCAATGTGACTATTATAGTACTTTTTTTTTCTCCAACAGTGTGCTGGAACTTCTCCACTTGACTCTCAGGCTCCCACAAAGGTACTGTCATCCATGCGTGATTGTCAGAATTGACGTTCTGTGGGGAATAATGGTGGAAAACTCCATTGTACATCTTGCTGACAGCACACTGTAATGAATTTATTTCTCAAATTATGTCACCAGAATACATGTGTCAGCTTTGGCTCTTTGGGGATGGCTTCATTGTCAAGTTCTGTGTGATGGCAGCTTCAGGCGCACATCTTAACAATCCGTCCAGTGGGGGTAAAAAAGTCCATGTTTATTTCTTAAGTTGGTTTTTATTTCATGATGGTTTATTATCATGGTCTGTAACTTTTATGTGTATTACAAATATTCTTTTGTATGTTAGTATCACACAATAAAACAAAACTTTTAAAGGGGTTTCATGAAGTGAGTGGTCATATGCTATTGTTAGGACTTACTGGATTTGAAAATAAAACTGTTTCTTATTTTCAGCCTCTCCAGACAGCAAAATACTGTCAAAATAAAGAGTAGCTTTAAGGTAAATATCAAATCCAGAACAGCAAGAATATTGTCTCAGGGTAAAAATGAAGACAAGCATATGATCATAAGACCCTTATTTGAGATTTTAGGATAATTCCTATGGGACCAGTGTTTCCTGACCTTGGTTCTATTGACATTCGGGGCTGGATAATTCATTTTTGTTTGGAGCTGTCTTGTGCACTGTTGGATGTTTAGCATAATTATCTGGCCTCTGTTCGCTAGAGGACAACACCCCCATACTTGTGACAACCAAAAATGTTTCCAGACATTGCCCCATGTTCCCTGGGAAGCAGCAAGGTCACCTCCAGTTGAGAACCACTTCTATAGACCTTTTCCATAAACAGAGTTTTAAACAGTGCTAGGGATGATGTTTCACAGCAATCTGTTTCTCAACCCAGGGTAGAGATGGGTGTCTCTAAGTTGATACACAGGAAACCCACAAAGTTTATAGAGAAATTATATTAGCTTGGATTGGAAGGGAAACAGTTTAAAACCAAGAGAGACCTTTGAGCCCCCAACTTCCTAAGGCAGAAAGTAGGCAGAAAGAAGCTTCTCAGCTGAAAATATGGGTCATTTATTATGGAAAATGAAGAATGATTCAAAGAATGGAGCCTAATGGAGCTCAAAGATCAAAACCAGAACCGCAGAGAATCACTTAAAGGGAACAGAACAGGTCCTAATCAAGGAACTGGTACAATGTACTGGCTGGATTTTAGAGTTATGATGGCCCATTTTTGGTTGGTAGTGCAGTGGCAGTTATCCACACCCCCATTTGATATTGGGTGTGGGATCACAGATCACTTGTCTCATACAGTGAGAGGAACCATATTTGAGGGGCTGCACCTGAGGAGTCTCATGCACACCTGGACCTAATTTAATGATAAGATCTTGGATCTTGAGCTGATGCTGTAATGCGATGAGACTCTGGGCTCTTGTGTGAGGAGTGAGCATATTTTGCATGTGGGAGGGATAAGAATTGTTGTGCCCAGAGGGCAGGCTGTGTCAGGTTTGTAGTCTCCAAAGATAGGTGCAACAATATTCCCCATCCTACAATTCTCTTTTGCAATGTGAGCTTGCCACTTCCCCTGCAGAAATGAAGTATATTTTGGAACACCTTTGAAACTGGGTGGCCCTGAGGCTGCTTTGTCCAAAAGCATATGGTAGAAGTGACACTATGCTAGTTGTTGGCATAGCCTTTAACTGGCCTCTCAGAACTCACCTGGTAGCATCCTCTTCCTGCTTCTTGTAAGCCGGCCACCACGTAAGAAATGTGATTACACTGAGACTCCCTTGCTGCGAGATGCCCAAACCACGACAGGAGGCTGCCTGTGGACCTTTTGGTCAGCAGCCCCAGCTGAACTCCCAGATTATAGCCAGCTTCAACTCTTGCCATCATGGATGGCCATCCCAGTTGAGCCTTCAGAGCCCCATTCACCCTCTACTGCAATTGCATAAGAGACCCAAGCAAGAACTGTCCAACTAAGCCCTATTTGCCCACAGAATGACAAGAGCTCAGAATAAAAAGCTGCAAGGATGAGAGCCTGAATATAAGGAGCCTGGTGCATAGAAGGTGTTCACAGATGGTAGCTGTGGACATGACTCTTAATGAGAGCGGTTGCTTTTCCTTACCCAGCAACATTTTCCCCTTCTGGTAACAGGCTTCCAAGTTCCCTTTGGGAATCACCTAACCCCCACTCCCAGCCCATGTTTGCCAGGTGGCTGTTTTGTCCTGGCTCCAGCTTCAGGGGTGGACCCAGCAGATCAGTAAGGTCATTCATTTCCATGGCAACAGTGATTGGATTGTGCTTGGAAATGTGGCTGAAGGCCAGAGAGAACTTCTGGAACTTTGACAGGAACTATTGAGAAAGAGAGCGTCACTGTATGGTTGGAATATGGGTTCAGCTGCAGGGACAGAGGCCCTAAGTCACCTTGGCTACAATGCCTTAACAGCGGGCTGGTCTGACTGGGTTTGGTGACTCTGCTCCACAGAGCGTCCAGGAGCCCTGGCTCCTTTATCTTCTTGTTCCACCATCCCTAGGATGTTGTAATTGTCCACGGGTCTGAGATGGCTCACCACCTCATCCACTTTTCAGACGGTGAGGGGGTGAAAAAATGGTGGGCGGCATACTTCTTCCTTTCAGGGTGTGACCTGGGAGTTGCCCACATCACTTCTGTTCACATCCCATTGGTCAGAGCCTTGTCTTATATCCAAACCTAGTGCATCTACCTATCAGTGTTCAGGAAAGAACCCAAGAGCATATTCTAATTGTGGGTGGGATACAGGGAGCCTCACGTGATAGTGCTGTGCCCAGGGCTAGTAACAACTGAGGACTGTTTTCACCCCTGAGTCTGAAGTGTGAGGGGAGGAAGCAGAACTGGGAAGGAGAAAGTCAGAGGAGAGGGCTGCTGTGAAAGGATGTGAACTCTGGAGAAATGACACAGCCAACGTGAGGCAATGTTGACAAGAGAGAGCTGGGAATAAATAACACAACCAACAGGTTCTTGCCAGAGCTTCTCATTGGCCAGACCTCCGCCCCCCACCCCCACCCAGAATGCAAAGGGCAAGGGAGCCTGGGCTACTGTTCATGCAGGTCAGCCTCCCTGGGAACAGAGCTGTGTGGAGAGGTATAACAAATAGATGTGGAGGAGCACATGGAAGATTCCAGCAGTCCCAGGTAGGTAGTCAGTAGGTAATGGTGTCATGTGGGCCCCACTCAAAGTTCCAGTCTATGAGAGAAAGGGAAATGGACGTTGAAAGGCAAGAAGCAATTTATACACTTCCTTCTCCTTCGGACTTCCAAGCTGGGAAGACTCGAGTCTGGGAATCACAGGAACCATTTGCTGCCATGAATGGAAAGCCTTTGAGAGGAGGTGGCCAATGTAGAAGACAATAAAAAGCAAAGGTGGAGGGAAGATTGATGACAAATCATGGAGTGCCTTGATCCAGCCATGCTTGAAGTCACTCTACTGCCAGACTTTTTAGTTAGATAAGCCCACACATTCTGTTCTGTTTTCTTAATCCCATAGGAGTGTTTCTGTTTACTTGGCTGCACTTAGGCATTCTAGAGCTTGTTCTGGGTTCCTTCTGACATTTACCCTGGATGGAAGCCAAGCTGTATACTCCAGGCAGGAAAAGGCAAAATGAGGTGTCCCGGCAGTCAAGCCTTGTGCAAACAACCCAGCCATCACTTCTCCTTCCCGCAGGTGATGTTTCTTTTATGTCCAAGGAGATTGACAGCGATGACAGCCAAGACTTCTTCTTTATTCAGGGCCCTTAGGCAGAGGCTTCCTTTAATTTCCAGTGAGAAGTTTAACAGCTGGCTGAGTGGGAGCCATCGGGCTGGTTTTGTTCTCTTTAGCTTGTTGTAACTTATATCAATGACCTTACGGGGATGGAATGGTCCACACCAGGCTCTGCCAGGCTCTCCTGGTGATGGTTTATGACTTCACAGGCGAATAAAGCAGCATTGTCACATGGTGAATGAAGCCCCTTGGCTTCCTGAGTTGCGATCATCCAAGCAGCCCTAACCCATTCATCCCTTTTCTTTCCAATATTTGGTGACATATATGGGTGAAACACTCCAAGATGTAGTCAATGCCTGTGCTTGGGCAGGTACCTGAGTGTGGGCTGCACCCCAAACCAGTTAAGTGAGCGTCTCTGGCATGGATCCTGGACATCAGTATTTTTCCTAAGTTCCAGGATGCAGACAAGTTTAAGAACCACTACTCCAAACTGCAGTCACTCCCCATTGGGTGGGGCTGCCTTGTCTCCCATGCTTCTACTTCCACAGCATCAGCCAGTAACCCTAATGAAGCACAGCTGCCTCCTCTGGGGCACAGAGAAGCGCTGCCATCTCTTTGACCTAGATCTCTATGCTCCTGGCCGTGCTCCCCGATCCTGAGAATAGTTCTGCTTCAGAATAGAGCAGCTGGGACTCCAGTCTACCACCTTAATCTGCATGAAACTGAAGGGTAGTTCTAACACAGCCTTGTACCAGAAGCTTATACCAGACAGGGAGGCTATAGTCAGAAATAAAATGAACTCAACAACAAAGCAAGGTCAGAGTACATCCCAGTAACCCATGCCAAACTTTGGAAAGATGGCCTCAAATCCCCCGAGGCCAATGCCCAGTCCCTGGACCCAGGTCAAGGTGGGGTCTCAATGTGTTAATTCTATGGATTGTGAGCCAGACTGACTTTACTACAGAGCCTACAGAGATTAAAAGGATAATAGAAGAATACTATGAACAACTTATGCCAACAAATTTGATAACCTAGATGAAATGGACCAATTCCTCAAAAGACAAAGCTACCCAAACTCACTCAAGGAGACATAGATAATAGGCCTAAAGAAACTGAACCCATGATTAATAACCTGAAAAAACAAAAGTACCTGGCCCGGGAACATCCCTGGTGCTGCAGTGGTTAAGAATCCGGCTGCCAATTCAGGGGACACAGATTTGATCCCTGGTCCGGGAAGATCCCACATGCCATGCAGCAACTAAGCCTGTGTGCCGCAAATACTGAGCCTGCGCTCTAGAGCCCGTGTGCCACAACTACTGAGCTCTCGTGCCACAACTACTGAAGCCTGCTTGTCTACAGCTCATGCTCTGCAACAAGAGAAGCCACCGCAATGAGAAGCAAGCGCACCACATGAATAGTAGCCCCCGCTCTCCACAACTAGAGAAAGCCCACGTGCAGCAATGAAGACCCAACGCGGCCAAAAAAAAAAGTACCAGGCCCAGATGGCTTCACTGGTGAATTCTACCAAACATTAAAGGGAGAAATGGTACCAATTTTCTACATTCTCCTCCAGAAAATAGAAGCAGAAGGAATGCTTCCTAATTCATTCTATGAGGCCAGCATTACCCAGATACCAACACCAGATAAAGA
The DNA here is from genome assembly GCF_028564815.1 of Eubalaena glacialis. Lineage (NCBI taxonomy): Eukaryota > Metazoa > Chordata > Mammalia > Artiodactyla > Balaenidae > Eubalaena > Eubalaena glacialis. The sequence continues at coordinate 194,607,851 of NC_083717.1, read as the reverse complement.
TATTACAAGAAAGGAAAACTACAACCAATAACTCTCATGAACTTAGGCAAAAATCCCTGACAAAATATTAGCTAATGAAATTCAGCAATGTATAAAATGTATAAATGGAACAGAATAGAGATCTCAAAAATTGACTCACACAAATATAGTCAACTGATCTTTTACAAGGGCAGTAATGCAATAAAATGGAAAGTGAATAGTCTTTTCAACAAGTGGTACATTCACGTGTCAAAAACAAACAAAGAAACAGAAAACTGAGTCTAGATACAGATCTTACACCTTTCACAAAAATTAACTCAAAATGGGTCATAGATCTAAATATAAAATGCAAAACTTCAAAACTTCTAGAAGATAACATAGAAGAAACTAAGTGATCTTGGTTTTGGCAATGATTTTTTTGGATAAAACACCAAAAGCATGATCCATGAAGGAAAATTTTGAGAAGTTAGACTTCAGTATAATTCAAAACTTCTGCTCTGTGAAAGACATTGTTAAGAGAATAAACAAACAAGTCACAGATGGAGGAAAAAATCTTTACAAAACATATATCTGATAAAGGACTTTGTGGAAATAAGTGAAGACCAAGCAAATGAGAAGAGGCAAAGACTATTTATTCAGAGTCTGCTGTAGCAGGGAGTCGGCCACCATTACGGTGTCTCACAGAGGCTCAAAGGCAGGGAGAAGATGGGAAAAATTTATTGTGGAAAAATGGGGGCTCAGTGGTTCTCTGATGGAGCTGTGAGCCTGGGGAAGACATCCTGTGTGATTGCTTAGGGGAGCATATTTGGTTTCCTCTGGTTGGTCCTAAGTTGGAAGCAGGAAAAAAAATTAGGAAAAATTTCAGTTATTAAAAAAAGTCCTGGCCATTTGGGGTTGATTGTTACCAGGGTTATTACTTGGCTTCCTTTTTGTTGCTAGAGGTAGATGTCTGACTTTCTAGAAGTCCAACTTATAGCAGGATGGCTCCCTGGGCTGGTAACTGTAGATGATGGATTGGTTTTCTGGGCTGATTGCTGCAGGTTGTGGGTCAGAGTTGTATTTTCATATATGGCCTGTCCATTTGTATATTCAGTCTCTCAGCTTCTCTCTAAAATAGATAAAGAAATCTTAATACTCAGCAACAAGAAAACAAACATCCCAATTAAAAATGAGCAAAAGATCTAAACAGACAGCTTAGCAAAGAAGATATAGAGGTAGCAGAAAAGCATATCCATCTCTTATTATGGAACTGCAAATGAAAGTGAACAACGAGATACCACTATACGCCCATTAGAATGGCTAAAATTAAAAAAAAAGAAACTGGCAACACCAAATGCTGGTAAGGATGTGGAGCAACAGGAACTCTCATTCATTGCTGGTGGGAATGCAAAATGGTGCAGCCACTTTGGAAGACAATTTGGTGGTTTCTTACAAAACTGAACATACTCTCACCATAGAATCTGGCAATTGCACTCCTTGGTATTTATTCAACTGATTGGAAAACTTATGTCCATACAAAAACCTGCACCTGAATGTTTATAGCAGTTTTCATCATAATCTCCCAAAACTGGAAGAAATGAAGGTGTCCTTAAATAGTACATAGATCAGGGAGTTCCCTGGTGGCCTAGGGGTTAGGATTCCAGGCTTTCACTGCTGTGGCCTGGGTTCAATCCCTGGTCGGGGAACTGAGATCCTACAAGCCATGTGGCGTGGCCAAAAAAAAAAAAAAAAAAGTACATAGATCAATTGTGGTGCATCTAGACAATGGAATATTATTATTCAGCAACAGCAACAAAAAAAAGTAGTTGTCGAGCAGTGAAAAGACAGGGAGAAACCTTAAGTGCACATGGCTAAGTGAAAAGAGCCAGTCTGTAAAGGCTACATGGTATATAATTCCAACGATATGACATTCTGGAAGACACCAATCTACAATAAAAGATCAGTGGTTGCCAGGTGCTTGGCGGGCGGGAGGGATGCAGGTGGAGCATAGGCAGTGAAACCATTCTATAGGATCCTGTAGTGATGGATATTTGACATTATGCACTTGTCAAAACCCATAGAACTTTACAGCCCAGAATGACCCTTAGTGTATGCAAATAAAGAATTTAGGTGGTCAAGCGTTCCCAGGAGGGAACCTTGTGATGAGAGAATCTAACTGTAATACAAATGGGTGACACAACCTCAGTGAAGGAGAGTGGGAGAAGTTGCTGACCCATGCAACTTTGGAAACGAGTGGTGTCTGTAAGACTAAAGGCAAATGGAACTGTCCACAAGCACTGTACTCTGGTTGATAAAGTTGCTTTCCATGGAAGTACAGATTCACAATCTGATGCCACAATCTGTAGGCTGCAATTGAACTATTAAGTAAATGGATGGCAAGTCAGACTTCTCACTGTTGGATGGGAATTTACAGATAACAGAGGGAGGAGGCTAGGATGATCCATGTGATAGTGGATTAGAGTTGGGGACTTCAGCATGAACTCATGTTTAGCATAATATAGATACAAATGATTACATACAGATTTATTTATAGATAGGTGTATATATATGGATTAGTCTATGCACATATCTCTGTTCTGTCAGTTGAGAAGGCCTAGGAGCAATGACATCCCAGTAGCGGTGAGCACACCTCATGCCCAGATCTTAGCTTCTAATACTGTTCTCCAATAAAAAGGAACAGGCTTCCATGGAGAAATGGCTGCTTCTAGGACTAGGGGCAAGAAATGTACAAGATGAACCCGTAGCAAGGAAGCCCTTTAAAAAACAAACACACCCTACGTTGATGGGGGCAGGCTAAAGGGACATGGGGCCAACTCAAGGGACAACAAAATAAACAAAATTTGGACAACAAAATAAACAGCAGTGGATCATAATCCAAAGAATAAAATAAATACCCATGGGTCTAAACTGATTAAGATAAATAATTGAATAAGTAAATGGGGGAGGAGACAAATCTCCCATGAAGATGTTACCCAACTGGTTGACCGGACCCATGCTGGGGTCCTAGCTCAGACGGAGACCCCCTGTCTCAGCCAGCGAGGTTCTTTTTCCGATTGGATTCACGCAGCCAATAACGAAGCTGATGCTGAGACTGGAACGGCACAAGCTTTATGCAATGGCCAAAGAATGGAGAAGCAGGAACCTAGTTCTCAAATCAACTTCTCAACCCAATTTGTGCAGAGACACCACATATATAGGAGGGATGAGGTAAATGGGAGGGAACTGGAAAGAGTGGGAGGAATATTCATGAGTTATCTGAGAACAGGTGTGTGGTTTGGACCCGGAACTGATGCAACGTTCCTTTTCAGTCCTTGTATGGGCTTTTCCTGGTTGTTGTCATGGCAACTGCCAACTGTCATGGCGCTGGTGAGTGTGTCATTTAGCTAATGCATTATGATGTGCGTATAATGAGGCTCAAAGTCTAATGGAAGTTTAGTCTTCTGCCATTTGGAGCCTAGATGGCTCTAACCAGTTGTTTTTTTCTCTTTGCAGCTTCCTCCTGAAACTTAGATTAAGAGTAATTGGTTTCTATTCGAGGGAGGGGTAGGGGCGTGATTCTGGGGTGACAGCCTTGGTAACAAAGAGGAATTTCAAGTTTTATGTAGATGCTCTGCCCTCGGGAGGAGGGACACAGCTCCCCATTCTTTAAGTGTGGGCTGCAGAGTGACTTCCTTCCAAAAAGGACAATGCGGAAAGTGAGGGGAAGAGTCACTTTATGGAGGAGAAACCTGACAAACAGCCCTCAGCCTGATGGTGATCGGTGTCAACATCTACAGGGACACATCACGTTAACAGGAGGTGCACTTGATAATGTGTGATGAGCATGGCACCAGAGTTCTGTGATATCTTGCCGAAACCCGTAACACCAGTCAACCATGAAAAAAACATCAGATGCATTCCCATAGAATTTGGAAACTGAAAAAATACCTGACCAGTATTCCTCAGGCTGTCAAGGTCATCAAAAACAAGGGCAGTCTGAGATCAACTCTCTCCCACCACTGTGATTTTTTTTACCTACTCAAAACACTTTTGACACTTAATGTGTGGGTTTTCCACACCAAGCAATTCTCCAATTTTCTGTGGACATCAACTGGGTGTCCTACAATTTAATTCAGTTTTGACACTCCCTGGAGTTAGTGCTGACCCTACAGGTTAGGGGCTCAGTCCCACAAGACTGCCACCAATTCAGACACCAGGCTAATCACAAGTCCAGGTCACCCGTACTTCTGGTCAACCAGGCACACATCAGGGGTTCCTACGACTCCGTACTTGGGTTGGATAATTCGCTAGAATAGTTCATAGGATTCAGAGACACTTTACTTTCATTTACTAGTTCATTATACAGGACATTACAAAGGATTCAAATGAACAGCCAGATGAAGAGGTGCCTAGGATGAGGTCTGGAAGGATTCTGAGTGTGGGAGTTTCTGTCCCCTCAGAGTCTGGGGTGCAACACTGCCCCCCCAGCACATTGTTGTGGTCACCAACCAGGAAACTCTCTGAATCCCATTGTTTAGGGTTTTTATAGAGGCCCCCTTACGGAGGCATGATTGATTAAATCATTGACCATTGGTGATTAACTCAATCCCCAGCCCCCATCGCCTCCATGGTGTTCAGGTGGGGGTGGGATTGGAAGCGCCCCCTCTCTGATCACACAGCTGGTCCCTCTGGCCACCAGCCCCCATCCTGAAGCCTTCTAGTGGCTCAGCAAGGGTCACCTCATTAGCATAAACTCAGGTGTGGTTGAAAGGGCTTATTATGAGTAACAAAAGATGCTCCTCCCACCTCAGCACTCAGGAAATTAAGGGTTTTAGGAGCTCCCTGCCAGGAACCAGGAACAAGGACTAAATATATATTTCTTATTTTATCACCATCTCACGCTGTCACAGCCAAGAGGAGCCTGAGGAGACTCGATGACTAGATGTTATGTGGAATCCTGGATGGGATCCTGGGACAGAAAAAGACCTTAGGGGAGAACTCAGGAAATCTTAATCAAGTATGAACTTTAGTAAATACTGATATATCCATACTGGTTCATTAATTTTGGCAGGAGTACTGCACTAATGTAAGATGTTAACAATAGGGAAGCGTGGATTGTATGAGGACGCTCCGTACTGTCTTCTCAATTTTTCTGTCAACCTAAAACTGTTCTAAAAACGAGTCTTCTTTAAAAATTATAAACAACATGCTTTTCGCCAGTGGGTGAAGTCTCTGAAGAATGAGGGGCAGCCCTCACAGAGGCATTTGGCCTGAAATGTGTTGATTTGATAATAACAGAAGGCATTCAAAGGTCTGTATTTAGAATTCCAGTGTCAAGAAAAAACACACATCTCGTTTTCCATGGAGCTGAAACGTCAGTACAACCCATTGTTCACATGCGTTAATTCCAGGATGTAAAAGTCATGCCTGTCCTTTGGCTGAGAAATGGCATGTTTAAGTGTGGGTGGCCTGGAGTGGCTTAATGTCATGGGTCAGGCCCCCCCTACTCCTTGGCAAGAATCAAGGGGGCTACATGCAGAGACCCCCATCCTCCAAGCCGTGTAGGAAAGATCTGGAATCAGAGAGGCTCAGCCATGGCCTGGCCTCCCAAACCTCCGAGGGTGCATTTCCTCTCCCCTTACAAAACTGGAATAATGGTTTTGTTTTGGTAAGAAAGGTGTGTGAACTAAAATATTGCCTGCCATATCAGTAAAAAAAGGACATTGCAGCCATCAAGCCATCACATTACAGCCACTTGGATGGTGAGCCCTGAGGGAACTCAGGATGGAGAGAAACGGGCTGCCCACTGCTGAGCCCATCTAGCAGTCAGCCGCTGTGGCCACCCCTGACGGTGCCCCCAGAGGAGACTCAGGATTAGAAGCACAGGGTGCTGGCCCCAGAGAGCTGAGGTGCACATCGAAGGAATGCTTTCAGTGAGCCCAGACGCTTGCATCTTCCCATACAGAGAAAAGGGCTAAAGTCCTTAACTTGAGATATCTGGTTTTCTTTTATTAACAGTAATCTTTTGATGTTCTACCTGGTCTTTTGTTGCAAACAAAAAAACAAAAAAACAAAAACTCCTATGTATCTTGGCTCCCCCACCCCTTGCCTCTTCGGAACAGTTTTCTCAGCATTATCTGAGACGCTGTGTCCCTGGGCTTGAGTTCTCAGATTGGTCCAATGAATAAAACATAACTCCCAACTTTTAGGTTGTGCATTTTTTTTTAGTCAACAGGCATATCCCATTGTTAAAAAGTTGAGTAATAGAGGAAACTAAAAACATGTTCTGAGCTCCCTTTCCAGATAATCAGCTTTGTTCAAAGTTTGTTCAGTATCGTAAAGGACAACTCTCTACATGGATGGAGTGAGACATGAATAGGAAAATCATGGGATCATAATTTATAAGAAAAAGCATTGCGTGTCATGGGTTTGCATTTAACAAAACTAAACCGAAGTGAAAACTGAAGGAATGACCAACATAGGACAAAGTTTTCATCATCCCCCGAGACCACGGCACCAGGAGCTCCTCCTGAAATGATTGTGAAAATCTAACATGGGCCATTATGTTTCCTTAAACCAAGTGCCTCAAGTTTAGAAGTTAATTCTTGACTCCCAACCCTGCCCACCATCCCTAAGTTTATTAATTTAATTTTACCTTTTTTACATGATCAAATCTGTAGCTTTAACTTCTGCTCCTGACATGGGGTCTCCAACGTGACAGTAACACATCCTCCAAAAGCTCACCCAGGCTTTTGCGGTGGCTTCCGCATCCTTGACTTCTATCATCTTTCAGCCCTTTGTCGTCTGGATTTTGTCCCCTGGAGGTGAAGAGGGCTTATGGGCTGGCTGACCACATCCTTTTTTGTCCAACCTGGAGCACTTCTTCTCTTTAGACTTCTTGTTTGGAAATAATTTCAAACTTGTGAAAAAGTTGCAAAAATAAAAATAGTACAAGGAACAGCCATACACCCTTCACCCAGATTCACCTGTTATTTAGTCCATCTGCTTTATCATTTGATCTCTCACATGCTCCCTTAAGCTTTCCGAACAATTTGGGGTTGAGTTACACATAAGGTGACCCTTTGAAATATTTCACTGTGTTTCCTAAGAACAGGGGTATTCTCTTACACAACCTCACATGGTCACAACTTCATAAATTTACATCAATATGTTTATCTAATGCACCATCCATATTCCAATTTTATCAGTTGATACCATAACATCCTTTATAGCACCCTTATCCTCTCACACTTGACCACTTTGGGGAGCAAAAATGTGTGCTATTAACAATTATGTTGGACCACAGGGATCCAGGGCCGCCCCAGGCTCTCCAAGATTCCCGCTGTTCTCCTATCGTGGGTCCTGTGTATGCTGTAAGCTCTCATATACAAGAGAGTTTCTGTTACCTTTATTCTTAAAGAGAGATTGGAAATAAAATCCTTGGGTCATACGTTTTTGTTCTCAGAACCTTGCAGCTACTGCCCCCTGATATTTAAATGATGGTTCCTATGATCATTTTTATATCCTTGAAATTTAATAACTACAGGAGAATGTCCCCAGGACACATGCTCCTTTGAACTACAGATTTAAGCTTAAGGGAAGGAACACGTGTTTTGTTACATTCTAGAGTATTTTTTCTGTCCTGTGTGTTTTGTTCTCTTCGGGAACATCAATTATGCATGTGTTAGATCTTCTTGGTTTGAATTCTGTCCCTACCATTCTTTCAATTATTTTTACACTGTACTTATTTTCACTTGATTTTGTGTGATTTCCTCAAGCCCAAACCCTCTGTCTTTAAAGGCATTTCCGGTTGTGTTTAGTTTTCTTTTCTTTCAGATGTGGCTGTCGTCTCCACAATGATTCTCTATCCTGTCCTTTTCTGAGCTCGGATGCTCACGGCTTCTGTTACATTTATTGTCTCCTCTTTGAAAACACACGTGTCTTCCTTGAGCCCCTCCCCCTCAGGGAGATCAGGTTGTCTTGAAGCAATAGAAGCCTTTTGGTCTCAATGTCCCTGTGTTTCTTAGGGTAATTCTTCTTGTGGATATTCTTCATCAGTCTTTTATACAAGATCCTTTTTATCTTAATGTGTTTTTTTTAAATATATTTTTTCTTTTTAAAAAAATTTTATTTATTTTTGGCTGCATTGGGTCTTCGTTGCTGCGCGTGGGCTTTCTCTAGTTGCAGCGAGCGGGGGCTACTCTTCATTGCAGTGCGCAGGCTTCTCATTGCAGTGGCTTCTCTTGTTGTGGAGCACGGGCTCTAGGCGCGTGGGCTTCAGTAGTTGTGGCACACGGGCTTAGTTGCTCCACGGCATGTGGGATCTTCCCGGACCAGGGCTTGAACTCATGTCCCCTGCATTGGCAGGCGGATTCTTAACCACTGCGCCACCAGGGAAGCCCTTATCTTATGCTTTGAAGTATTCATGTACAGGTGTGACGTTGCTTCCATTGTAATGATAACTCTTCTGTAACACAAATGGGTTTTCTGTGAAGAGTGTGTAGACACTCAGCTGGCCAAGCTGCACTCAGGCTGGTTTTCCCAAAAGCCCGCTCCCATCCCCTTTCTTTCCCCGTAGACATACTCCCCTTCAGCTTTCAGTTTGGGCAGGTGACTCAGATGCACTCAGGTGACAGCCCCTGCTATGGTCTGCAGGTTTGTATCCCTCACATTCATACGTTGAAATCCTAACCCTCAAAGGTGATGGTGTGAGGAGGTGAGCCTTTGGGCGATGCTTAAGTCATGAGGATGGAGCCCTCATAAATGGGATTAGTGCCCTTATAAAAGGCTCCTGAGGGCTCCCCAGCCCCTTCCACCAAGTGAGGATGTGAGGAGTCTGCCACCCAAAAGAGGCCCTAACCCAGCCACACTGGCACCCTGATCTCAGATGTCCAGCCTCCAGGCTGTGAGGAATAAATTCCTGTTGTTTATAAGGCACCTAGTTTATGGTATTTTGTTATAGCAGCCTGAACAGACTAAGCCAGCCCTTATGCAGTCAGTGGATGGCCATTATTATTAACATCTTCAGTGTCTTCCAGAGTTTCTTCAGGCAATCATAAGCACATCTGAATATATTTTATTTCCCCGTTTTGATGCAAGAGGCAGCCCACTGTATTCCTTTGCATGCGTTGTTCAATTTGCCATCAGAAGCTACGCTGCAGTGGCCGGCTTTCTGCATCTGCTGCTATGCATGTTCAGTACTGTATTTATAGATGGCATTTCCCAAATGGCCATTTGCCAGGTTGCCCTCCACAGGGGCTGCCCTGCATGTGCTCACACCAGCAGCTTCAGGAGTGCCTCGCCCAGGCAGGGCTACCATGCTGGATCTTACGTGGAGCACATTGGTTTAAATCGAAGTGAGATGCACGTATGTTAAGTGTACAGTTTGAGGAGTGTGACAAATGCATCTCCGGTATCACCCACACCTGTGAAGACACTGAAGACGCCCCCCCTCCCCAGAGAGATGCTCCTGTCCCTTCCCATTCAGCTTCCCCCACCCGGAGGCAACTGCTGTTCTAGACCTTTCACTGTGTCCGTTTCATCTGGCTGGATGGAGTCACCAAAGATTCCTTTGTGTCACAGCCGCCTGTGAGGCTCAGACACGTCCTTCACGGGCACTTCGTGCCTCTGCTTTGCTCATGGACCGCTCACTGTACGGATGGCCCACAGAGTGTTTATCCACTCCCCTGCTGATGGATGTTGGGGCAGTTTCCTTTTCGGCCATGAGCGTTCATAGGCGGATCTGTATGTAGACATGTTTGTTTCTCCTGGGAGAGGAGTGGCGGTCACAGAGGTGTGTGCTGCCTTAGCGGGGCCGCCAGGTGACGTCCCAGTGAGTGTGCCCTTTAACCACCTCCCCCCCGACCCCTCGCTGCCCTTTATCCCCTGTCCGTCGGCTGTGCCACGTTGCCCCACGTTCTCACCGCCACTTCGTGTCCTGGGCCCCTTCACTCTGGCTGTTCAATTGGTCTGTGCAGGTGCGTCAGGTACCCGAGTCTCCTTTCACCTGGTCATCTGTAGCTGTTGTCTCTTGTGACATGGACACTTTAAAGGAATAAGCCCCTCTTTCACTTTTTAAAAAATAAGAATGCTCTTCCTTTTGGGTTTGTCTGAGAGTCGTTGTGGAGGGGGTGAGCTCACTGGAGACGGGAGTGGGGGGAGATTGTGGGTGGTGCACGGCCACTGTGGGATGGTCACACGTGGGCGAGGCACCATCGCTGGGTCGTGGGGTGTTTTGAACCGGGCTCATCAGCTGCATGAGGACACAGAGAAGTGAGGGAGCAGATTCACCAGGGGCTGGGGTGTTCCCAGCTGGGAATGTGAAGGAACAAGGCAGCAGAGATCGCGGAGCTGGAAAGGCCTCCCTGGAGCCCCTCGGGGTGGGCGGGAAGCGGGGTGGGCTGAGAGCAGCTGCACACACTGACCTTGGGGGCTTTCGGCCCCTTGACCTGTCGGCTCACTGCCAAGCCCACACCTGGACGTTGCCATCATCCTGGACTAAGGTCCCAGAGCCCCACACGGGTCCCCGGGATGACGCAGAGCCCGGGCTGGGGTGGGCGTGGCTGGGAGGTTGGGGGACATGAAGGTTTGGGGTTTTCCACCACCACTCGCCCCACCCCTTGGACTTAGGGTTTTGAGGGGGGGTTTGGTCCTCCTGGCCCCCAGCACTTGAGATGAGACCATCCTGGATTACCCAGCTGGGCCCCAAATCCAATGACAAGGGTCCTTATAACACACGGAGGACAGATTCACAAAAGAGGTTGTGTGGGGATGGAGGGACTTGGCCACAAGCCCAGGGATGCCTGGAGCCACCAGAAGCTGGAAGAGGCAGGAAGGACCCTCCCCTCCAGCCTTCGGAGGGAGCCTGGCCTTGCTGACACCTTGATTTTGGACTTCTGGCCTCAGAGCGGCAAGAGGATGAATGAATGTCTGCTGTTGGGAGCCCCGCGGTGAACAGTCATTTCCTGCGGGGCCCAGGGGCCGGCACAGAGCAGCAGCGGGTGCACGGCTCCGCCTCCTGTTCACAGTTAGGGGTTCACGGAAGGGACCCCACCACACCTGTGCCAAGGCAGCCTCCGGGCTCTGGGTTCCAAGGGCGACAGGGAGCCCCCGGGCTGGTGTGAAGGTGGTGGCCGTGCACACACCATGCAGGGGAAGGTGCCCGGCTGCCCAGGAGGCCCGCAGAGCCTGGTGCCCCCACGTGGCGTTGTCGATGTGGCTGCCACAGGCCCCACGGCCGGCTTTCAAGCCTGGGCTGGTTTGTTTCCTATGGGATCAGCTGCTCTGAAGCAACAGCTTGAAGCTGTTTGCATGTTTGTGTTGTTGGTACACCACCCTCATTCCCAGCATAGCTGGCCTGCCAGCCTCCCTGCCCCCTGGGGAGGCCCAGCAGGGGCCACCATCAGCGGAAAAAGGCTTTCACCGCAACAGCTGCGCTCAGGTATTCCCCGACCTGGCGTTTACAGGGAGGGGAGGAGGGACTGGACAGTTCCAGCCCTGCCTCCCGCCAGCCTTGACCTGGGCACACCCGGAACCTCTGAGCCTTTCCCGGCTCCACAGCGCTCGAGATGAGACCATCTGGAGCCTCCTCTGGGCTCCCACACGGGGGTAACAAGAACAGGGCTTGGCCCAGTGGCCGCAGTAGCCCTGGTAAGTTGCACGCGTGAGGTGGTGTCGACCCTCCCAGGCGCCCGGAACCACAGGACAGGTGTGCAGCCCTTCCTCACAGGCAATCATGACCCCCTAAGGGTGTGGCCCATCCCCTTGACACACCTTCCAGACCACATCCCTGTTCCCCCACCCGAGGGGAAGTGATCCCGGGCCAGCTGAGAGGTGGGGCGCAGAGCCGTCCAGTGACTTTCCTGCTGTCCCTGGGCTACGACTGGGGACCCCAGGGCTGGCACAGAGGCTCGGTCCACCACAGCCCCCAGGGAAAGGCCAGTCATCCGTGTCATTCTGTTCTCACCAGCCCTCAAGGAGGGGTTAAGAATTAGAGAGCTGGTCTTACCAGAAAGTGATCCCGTAGCCATGACCGGACTGGCATCGTGGGGTCACTGGCTGACACAGAGCCCTGACCCAGGCCTCGGCCATCGCCGAGCGAGCTGGCAGCCCTCTGGGCCAAGCTGACTTTTGCAGACCCCTTTCCCCCCAAGTGGAGCTGGTGAGCCTGTAGGTCCTGGGACCACCAGAGTGGGCCTCCCTAGGGCCAGCCAATCAGAGGCCCCTACAGACAATGGGGAATGACCACCAGAACCCCTGGGAACACGCAGATGGCCAGGCCAGGTCTCCTCCCAGCCAATCCGACAGGCCCATGCAAATGAGGCACTGTGATGTCACGAGTCTCCACCCCAGCAGCCCTTGAGAATGGAGGGGGTGGTGGGGAGGGGGTGGTGATGGAGAATTAGGTCCTGCCGGGGGCGGAGGAGCCAGGCCCACACACAACCTGCCCACCTGGGTTCACCAGGATGCTGGGCCCAGCTGGACCTTCGGGGTGAGGAACTGGGCCTGGTCCCAGCGGGAGAGCGCGTGTTACTAGAGCGGGTTCCCTGCTATGGCTGGAACCTCTTCTGCTCCCCGCCTCTCCCTTCTGAGTGCAGGGCACTGAGGGCACCCCGGACAAGTCCAGAAAAGGGACCGGTGAAGGCCCCAGCCCTGTCTCCCTCTGGGAGGCCACCTGGAGAAGGGGGGGGGGTAAAAGTGGGGGGGGCCGGTAGAGAGGGCGGGTGGAGACTTGTGGCCTGGAGGCCTCAGTGAGGAACTCAGGGGCAGATGGAACCTCGCCCAGAGGGAAGATTTATCCTCTCAAAACACAGCAGCAGCCTGAGGAGAGAAGGGGCTCAGCCAGGGAGGGGATGAGATGGCTGGGGCCGAGGGCCGGGACCCTCTGGTACTGGTGGGGCTGGGCCTTCACTGCTCTGAGGAGATAAAGCAGAGTGGCCCAGTCTTCCTCTGAGAATGACCCAAGGATGCTCCGTTTTGTCTGGCCCAGCAGCCCGGCTCCAAACGCCTGTCCTGAGGATACGTCCCGTTCCCGCGACTCTCCCTGAAAGCTCTGCCTCGAGAGGCAGGGCTCGGGGGCCTCGAGAGCTGCAGATGTAGAGTTCTGACTCTGCAGCACTGGCCGTAGATTCAAGAGGCTCTGCAAACCCCACGTTAGATGAAAGCAAGCAGAACAAACAAAATCTCCTGGGCAAATTATATTAAAACGCAGAAAACAAGAGACAAGGAGAAACTCGCTGAAGTCACTGGAAGAGACAGATAATCTGTTAAAAAGCAGCAAATACTCCCCACTGGCTTCTCCACAGAGACGCTGGAGCCCAGAAGACAACGAGATGTTATCTTGAAAGGACGGAGGGGAACAACTCAAAATTGAATTCTACCTGCGGAAAATACTCTGCACGAATACAGGTGAATAAAACACATTTTCAGACAAATTTGCCGTCAGCCGACCTTCGCTAAGAGAAACACTAAAGTGAATTCTCAGGGAAGAAGGAAACTGAGTCTGAAAGGAAGGTGAGTCGGGATCCGGGCGCCGCTCAGAGCTGCCTTCGCCCCACTGTTTGAGGACGGGAATGTTCAGTAAAAACGACTTACTGGGTAGAAAGGGGGTTGCTGCTGAGGGGCGGGGGGAGAAGTCTACAGTGAAACAGCAGAGACAGGCGGTGCCTCCCAGGGGAAGGGGCAGATGGGGGGGGGCGCCTCCCCTCGCCCCGGCTGAGAGCAAGGCCTCCAGGAGGGGGTGTGGCTGTACCCCCCGAGAAAGGGGCCCCGGGGGTGGTGCCTCAGCTGGGAATCGGGCTGGTTTCTGCTGTTTGCTCATTACGCTGGGTCTAAGTCGGGGAAGCAGTGCTGGGCCCTCCTCCCCACCCTCCTTCCCACGCTGGCCACTTGAAGCCAGCACAGGGGCGGCTGGGCCAGGGCTGATGGATTCACATGTGCAGGGTGGGATTTTCATCCTGGTTGTTAAGAGCCTCCTCTGCAGTGGATGCCCTTTGCTGGGCATCCTTCACAGTCTGTGTCCTTTGAGAGGTTCCACCCACGTGTCTCTTTCCCAGGCTTCCTGGTCACTAATCCTCCAGCTCTGTTCCTCCAGGTCCCTGACCATCCAGCCAATCTGGTAGCAGCTGCCCGTAACTCAGTGTAGATCTGGACCTTTGGACGCCGCTCACTCATCTACAGACCAAACATACTGCTCCAAGTTCTGCCACCCGGAGAAGGTTCCTTCGCTGTGTCCGGGGCCACCCTGAGTGGGGCTGCAGCTCTGTCTGCTTGTGGACGGTACCAGCAAATCATGCAGACCCGTCTGTAAACCGGGCTCAGCTTTTGTCCCCCTCCATCAGCGGGTTGTAAGGAACGCCCCAGGGTGCCATCGGCAGAACCAAGGAGGTCATGCGGCCGAAGTCTGCGCGGAAGGGGGTCTGAGCCCCTAACGCACCCCCTCGCTCACAAACCCCAGACCTGCCGGAGCGCGGCTCTTGCGCACCGTTCCTAGTTGGCGCTGGCTGCCTGTCCAGGATCTGCCCTATGGTCGGGTGGGTCAGGCATCACCTGATGTCTCATGGTGAGGTCCGCCCAGCAAGATCAGAAGCTATTTCTCAAAAGGGGAGGAGTTACCTGCAGAAGAGGGGATGGATTTGCTCCGAAATCCTACACTGCTGTGCTGTGGTCCTCCGGTTGGTGTTTGCCAGAGACCGCATGCAGCATCCCTACGGCTACGAGCACTCAGGGATGCTGGATTATCCGCATCATAGGATCACGAGACAGAGCAGCCAGTGCTGCATCCTGGACCTGCTGCATCCTTGTCTCTCGCTCCTGGTCCCACCGACACTGCAGCCTTGCAGGCGACACTCTCGGTAGAGGAAAGCAGCGCCTTCAAACTGATGGTGTGAGGCACAGCGTCCTGTATTCCACCTTGGAGGGAACGTCTTGGAGCCTCCAGAGACTTCAGTGACACGGCCCTGAGGTTCTGTGGGGTTTATTGCCTATCTTCCTAAGGCATTTAGAGCTCTTCCCACTTCCTGGTCGGATGCAGTCAGCATGACGCCATCCGTGTGGTGGGCCAGTGTGATGCTCTGTGCGGGGGAACATCTCTGGTCCTGTCACGGCAGAGAGCAGAGAATGGTTGCGGTCCTGGGGCGAGGCTGTGAATGTGCACCACCGGCCCTGCCAGGCAAAACCGCGCTCTGGTCAGCCTTTCAAATTGCTGGGGAGAAAAAGACATTACCAGGTCAACAGTGGCATCCCAAGTGTGAGGGGCTATGTCTGTTTGCTCCAGTAAAGGTACAGTGAACACTCACGGGACAGCAGGTGCGATGGATGGACCATCTGAGTGAATTTACAGAGATGCACGGTCTTTCTTCAAGATCCGTCCAGCGTCTGCATGGGCTGTACGCGTGAATTAAGCGTGTTGGGGGGTGTTAGGCATCGTTGCTGCTGCTGCTTTCAAGCCTTTGATGAGGCACTAATTTCCGCAGTCCCTCCAGGGACGTGGTGTTTCTTCTGATTTCTATCTGGATGGGAGAGGAAGTGCCAGGGTTTCCATTCAGCCCCTCCCGCCATACTGAGGAAGGAATAATGGAATCGCTGTAATGACCCCCTGTCCGTGGGTCTGAGAACGAATATGGGCATTTTGCCTGTTGCCAAGTACATCTATGCCAACAAGCCGTGCCGGACCCGGGAAATAACCCAAGGGTGGCTCCATGGACAGCTTACCGCTGAGAGTCAGCCCCAAGCTGCTTCTCCGCCAATTACCTGACCACTGCCAGTTCTCTCCTTGACTGACGGGCTGAGGTCATGTCTTGGGCTCCCAGAATTACTGTCAGTTCAGAGCCGGTGTTCAAAAGGCTGAGTATTTAGTTCCTGCAGTTCAGTTATTCCAGCAAATGGTTGCAGGTCCCTTGGGAAAGGTTTGGGGCGTATATGCAGTGGGTTCTTGCAGGAACTGCCTTCAGGGACCTTGCGGCTGTGACCTGACCTCGGCATAGGAACGGGTTCAAGACTAGTAAGGATGGTCCAGTGTCAAGTGATCTCAGAGTGACCCAGGGGTCCTCATGACAAGATTCTGGGTCCCAATCTTTTCTAATCACTGCTGAACATTTAACAATAAACTTGGCAAGACTGGATTCAACTGATGTCGTAGTTCAGCAAGCTGCATAAGTAGATTTTATGATTTAGATTTACAGAAAAATAGTGAAGACAGTACATAGGGTTCCCATGGACCCCACATTCATTTTCCCTTACATCAACATCTTACAGCAATGGGGTGCGTCTGTTACAACTAATAAGCCAGTATGGATACACTGTTATTAACCCAAGTCCACACTTTATTCAGATTCCTGAGCTTTCCCTCAGTTTCTCTCCTGCTCCGGGATCCCACCCAGGACACTTCGTCACAGCTACACTGTCTCCTTAGGCTCCTCTTGGCTGTGACACTTTCTTAGGTTTTCCTTGTTTTGGTGACTTGCCAGTGTTGAGAACAGCTCAGGTGTTCTGTGGGATGCTCCTCAGGTGGGGTTTGTCTGATGTTTTTCTCATGATTAGACTGGGATTGAGTGCTTTTTTGGGAGGAAAAGCCCAGAAGTGAAGCACCTTCTCATGACATCACATTGGTCAACATGACGTGGCACAGCATGTGACACGTGGTGAGGGGCGTGGTCAGGTTTCTCAGTGGGAAGTGACTCCCCTACCTCCTGTTCACACTGTCCTCTGGGAGGGGTCCCTGGGCTGCCCACATCTCAGGACGGGGAGCTGGGCTCTACCTCAGGTGGGTATTTAGAGTCTTCTCCTTGTCCCAGTTTATGTACGTGATCATTTTAATATCAATAGGACTTTATGGAGATTTTATACTTTGGGTTAAAATCCAGCACTGTATTCAGTTACTCATGTTTTTCCAGCTTTGCCCACTGGGAGCTCTTCGATGGCTCCTGTGTCCCTTTGCCATGCCCCACCTGTGTGTGTGTGTGTGTGTGTGTGAGATGTGTGTGGTGTGTGTGTGTGTGTGTGCACGCGGTGAGCACCTCCTTGCTCTCAGGCGCTACAAGACGTTCTGTTCCAATTCCCAGCAGTATCAGCCCAATGGCTGCGAGGATGAAGAATTCTTCTCAGGCTGTTTTTCACCCCAGGGCCTGAACTGAGGGTTAAGAACCCTTGCTTGTGATTTTCTTTCTCCAGCTGCCCCGGGCGTCACACCCCGGTCCCGCCGGGCACATTACTGCCCTCGGAGTCAGGTGCGGCAGCCTCCGGCTCCCTCCTGGAGGGTGGCATCCCAGAATAACCAGAAGCACGTTTCCTCTGCGTGTCTGAGCTGCAGCCTTGAGGGGCACAGCCCCACGTGACCACCTGGGGAGAGGTCCAGGTCTGTTCACTGAAGACAGCAGGTCCCAGAACTCTGGGGAGAACAGGACTTTACTTTGAAGGTTCTGACCAAGGGGCTGAGATTCAGCGACACCAGACCCCCAGTGGGTGTGAGATGTTGCACACGTGGGTTTTCAAAGGAAATATCTGAAAACCGGTTCCGGGCTCTACCGACTCAGGCACCGCAACACAAGGAATGCCAGGGGGTCCGGGGTGGAGTCCGCTGGAGTCCCAGCCCTGTGTTCCTTGATGAGACACGGGCCTCCGGGGTGGACGGGGCCCCAGTGGGCTCGCCTGGCCTTGAGCTGGGTCCCTGGGTTTGGGAGACTGGGACACGGGAGCTGACTTCGCCCCAAGTAAGCTGGGGGCAGAGGAGCTGGCCCACCTCGCAGAGAAGAGGCTCCCGGCTGGGAAAGTAAGACCCCCGATCCCCGCAGGTGAGGCTGGGGAGTGTGGATGTCCCCCCAAGCCGCTGTGGCCACTCGGGAGACAGGGGTAGGCCCTCCTGGCAGAGGCGGGAGTTAGGCCGCTGGAGGAGGGGCGCCGGGTGAGGAGGCGCAGGGAAGACAGCAAGGCGAGGGGCAGCGGCTCCGGTTCCTGGAAGATCTGCCGTCCCCAGGCCCGGGGTGCTGGTCGTCAGCCAGCGCTGGACTCTCCAATCTGAGGCTGTGCTCACGATGAAAGCGGCCTGGAGCCACCTCCACGAGGGAGCAGTAACGTCTTGAGACCCCGGTCTTTTCCCTTGGGGAGGAGGAAGGCCGCCCACCGTGCACGCGCGCAGGTGGCGGTGCAACGACGCGGCTGCGTCTGGATGAAGCCCCGCGCGTGGGGCGTGTTTACTACGCGGTTACGCCCCGCCCCCCGCCGAACCGCTTCTTGAAACCAACCGACGAGAAAGAGGAAGCCGTCCCCCCACCCCTGGGTGCATTTACGGCGCGGGAAGGAGAAAGGGTGGCGGGGGGCACGCGCGTTACCCCATGGGGGGCAGGGGAGGGCGCGGGGCGGGAGGCTGCTTTCTCCTCTCCACCTCGCTCGTTCCCATTGGTGCAGGAGCACGTGTTCTTCCACGTGGAGAACTGGACTCTACCCTCACCCCCAACCGCGAAGGCTGCCCTCACTCACGTGCACACCCTGGGCCCCATCCTCCCCCAGCCTGCGGGGCGGACCCGACACGCACACCGCACAGCCCGCCCTCGGCTCCCGGCTTCGCTTGGTACGGTGACGGCCCCCAAGTGAGGAAACGCTGGGCTCTGGTTCCAGGACCCACTGTCTCTGGGGTTCCCACCCGTCTCTGTTTCTTCGTGGGGTGTCACCTTTTCCATCTCGATATCCAGGAAGGTCCTCAGTGCTTCTCTCCTCGTTCCTGCCTTTCCCCGAGGGCAGTGCTCCCTGGCCCTCTAGGACCACCCATTCCCTCCACCTGACCCAACTCCGCCTCCTCCGCCTCTCTCCCCTCATGGCCCCCCCTTCCTGCTCCTCCAGCGGCGTTTGGTACATTCACAGTGTTGTACGACTGCCGCCACTATCCAGCTCCAAACCAGTACTGACACCCCGTAAAGAAACACCCTACCCATTAAGCAGTCCCTTCCCCTCCCCCAGTCCCTGGGGACCCCCGGCCCCTTCTCTGTCTGTGGATTTGCCTGTCCTAGATTTCTCGTATAAATGGAGTCACACAATATGTGGACTGTTGTGTCTGGCTTCTTTCGGCATGATGTCTTCAAGGTTCATCTACAATGCAGCATGTGCCAGAACTTCCTCCCTTTTTATGGCTGAATAATATTCCCTTGTATGGATAGACCATGGTCTCTTGATTGATCTGTCCAATGATGGATATTTGGGCCAGAGGGAGCGTCTTAAAGCACAGCATTCGGTAAAACCTCTCCTGGTTAAAACCTTCCAGGGCATGGCAAGATCCACAAGATCCTGTGTAGTCCCCCTTGGGGACCCCTGGGGACCCTCCTACACCCCCGGCCCAGTCCTCTTGGGCTCCACGCCCGCTGCCATCTTCCTGTCCCTGCAACTCACATGCTCTCTGCTGCCTCTGTTTCCCACACGCTCCTCTGCCCTTTCCCCCGACAGGGTTGGCTTCATCCTCTGAGTCCCCATCTGAACGTCACTTCAGGGGATGGCGCCCCCCTGCCCCAGCCACACTGTGCCCGCCACACGCACTGACTGTGGACCCTGTCGAAGCCCAGCCACGTGGCCGACTTCCCCGCTCTCCTGCCTCCGCAGCCCTGAGCCCATCAGGGAGAGCGACAGCCTGGCCGGTCTTGGCATCCCCCCAGCGTGCTCTGCCAGGGTGCCTGGCACAGGGCGGGCGTCCACCGTGGGGTGTGTGCGTTCCTGGAGGGTGGTGTCTGGGAACGCACGAGAGACGTCAGGTAGCAGAGCTTTATCACGGCCGTGCTGCTCCTACTTGGCGTCTGATCTAAGCTGGCATCTGGTATCAACTACTACGTTTCTATCCAGTTGGCCTGTGCACATAATTGGTCTATACCCACCCCAGAGAATATGACATATTTTTATTTTAAAAAAATCAATAAATCATTTCCGGGGCTGTCACCAGCAATTATGCGACTGCATTAACCCCCTGACTGCCAAGAGGGTGGTATTTTCACCCCTTAATCTCAAGTCCCTGGAGCGCAGGGCTAGGTAGCCCTTTGGGTGGGAGCCGATTTACTGCGTTTCTGGACGACCCTCGAGGGCTGAGGCCCTTCTGCTCAGAGGTGTCCGCCAGCCACTGTGTCTGTGTGAACCCGGCCCAGGCTGGACAGCCACCAGGGGCTGGTGGTCCCAAGACTCACCTGAAACCCCCAGATTCTTGCTCCTGGGGATGAAGAGATGCTGCACAACCAAAGTCCGCCAAAGCCTTGCTGCCGTGAGGGGTTGTGGTGGACCACGGGGGGTAGCTCGCCACCTTCTCCAAAACATCTGGCTTCCTAGGGCCTGCTGAGTCCCCGGTCCTCCCATCCTGTGAGACTCTGCACAAGCCCCTCCTCCCTGGAGGCCTTCCAGAACATTCCAGCCCCGGATTCTTTCTTGGCCCCAGCACCCTTGTGCTTTGGCGAGCGTGCTGCAGCTCAGGGCGCTCGCTCCTAGACGCTCGCTCTCAGCAGCAGCAAGGGTTTTCTTTCAGCCACGCCTCCTCCCCAGGCCTGGCGGGGTGTCAGGGCCCCCGAGCCAACTAATGCCTGGGGGACAGTCTGAACATGTGCCCACCGTGCCCACTCCCAGTTAGCCGCCCTGGAGGGCAGAGTTATCACAGGAGCAGACCGTCCCCCTACCACGCGTCTTTGGCTTTGAAACACGGTAGATGTTTTGGCAACAGATTTGCCTTCTTAATTATGTCTCTCAGGCTGGTATTTCAATCAGTTTGCATTCCCTGAGCATATGCCAGCTTCCAGAATATATCCATCTCTGAGGGTGGCTGGAGACTGCCCCTCCCACGCCTTAGCCCTTGTCCCTGTGGGCTTGGAGGAGGCCGAAGCCACCCCAGCCGGGTCCCCTGTCCCCGTCCTCCATCCCCGTGGTGCCTGGCCCTGCACAGAGCACAGGGGGTGCCCCGCCCCTTGGCCTGGCGTTCGAGGCCCCACCGTCCGGCTCAGGTTGTCTCCCAACTCCACACACGACCGGCCTCCCCACCGTCATGACGCCCCCGCAGTGCTCTCCTCAGCCACCCAACACCTGTCCAGATCCTGTGCTTTGATTTCTTTTGATCTTTTTCCCCCGACATCCTCGGTTCCCCGAGGGCCCCTGAGAGGCCCCGGTGCCTGGAGCTGACCCGCGGTCCCCCTGGCAGACCTCCTGCTGGCCTGGACCGGGTGGCGGGTGATTGATCCACACACCACAACCCTGGGGGAGGAAGCTGGGCTGAGTCTTCCCGGATCTTGCACGGAGTCCACTGTCCCACGTTCTGGGCAAGAACAGTTGACGAGGGTCCGAGTGGGGCCTGACCTGCTCCAGCCCGGGCGCCCACCTCAGACACAGACTCTCCACCACGGTGGGGATGTCAGGAAATACTGTTTCCTGAGTTAGAAATGGCTCTGCTCATTTAAATACATTGAACACAAATGCCAGTCAGGGGAACACAGAATAAATGTGGGCTCATCCAGTAACCGCCCTAATTGACATGGGTCTGTTTTCACACTCACATTTCAGAAAAGTGCCTGGAAAGACCTGGAAGGTGTTCATCAAACCCAGAGCAGAAATACCTCTGTGGAAGACCTGGGGCTGGGAGACTCTCACGTTAAAATACTAAGCCTGTTTCATGTGTTATTTGTATATTTTAAAATAAATACTGTTGAAACAAACACAACTTTAAAAGCAACACGTTAGAATAAAGTCCCGTTAGTCAACGCTGCTGTTTCCCTTTGTGCCCTGGGACCTGCACACAGTGTGGAGGCCGGATGGGAGGGCGGCCCGGCCTCTCCGGCTGCTGGATTCCGTGCCCACCGACCCCAGCTGCACAAGTGCATTTATTCCTCTGTCCACTGCGTCCGGGGCCCCCGCTCCCTGGGTGTCAGGCTGTGGACTGCATCCTGGGGGTAGGAGGTGTAGGGGGGGTGGGTCTGAGTACCACGTGGTGACACGCACCGGGCTGGGGTGCTGGAGCTGAGCGATGGGGCCGGGAAGGTGCAGAGCTGGGGGAGGGGGAGGGTCTGGTGGCCTCGCCAGGTGCGGGCCGGGGCGCCAGCTGCCTCTGCTGGCCGGGCCCGGCTCCTTCTCACCACGCAGTGGAATCGGCTGCACAGGCACCAGCCAAGGTCTTGGCTGGGCGCAGAGCTGGTGGTGCCAGACCCAGCTCGGAGCCAGGAGCCCCTGGCAAGCCCCGCAGGACATATTGAGCCCCAAACACGCAGACGGCAGCCTGCGCAGATGGGCCTCTGCTTGCCAGAGGAAACGGTGGTGGAATGTGAGGTGTGGGGCGTCCAACCCCCCAGCCGCCCTGCCCCTCCCCTGCCTCCTGGGGGGCTCTGGAGCAGCCTCAGAGACCCCCTGCAATGTCCTCTCCCCAGGGTGGCACTTTTTGGGGACCCTCTGCCTTCTCCCCACCCTCCCGTGCCTGTCATTTGTCCAAAACAGTCGGTCCCTACATTTGAGCCCCTGAATCAAATCTCTTTTGCAATTTGTCAAATGCAGAGGAGCCGGCAGAAGGGAAAGGAAGTCATTTGATTCTATTATGTGGAAATTAGCCTGAAACAGAGGCTGTTCCCCCGTTTGAGCAATTTCTCTCCATTTGTTTCCGGAGAAAATTGCCTGTGCGTCCTCAGCTGGCCTGAGCCGGCTCCCCTCCCCAGGCCGGGAGGGACGGAGGCTGAAGCCATCAGCAGAGGTGGGAGATCAGGGGCTTCCCGCTGCAGCCCGTGAAAGGGCCCGGGCCGGTGGGAAGGGACAGGCCCACCCAGCCCCCGTCTGCCACGCAGACTGTCGCCACGGCTCTTGGATGGCCAGGAGCCGGGTTCCCTGCAGGATGGGCCCTGCCAGGCTCCCACGTGGAGAGATCTCAGGTGGGCGGAGGGTGGGAGGAGGGAAGCTGCGCCCGACGGGACCCTGGGGGGACAGGAGTGCTGGAGGTGGGGCTGGAGGGGCAGGGACTCCAGAGGGAGGGTCCAGCTAGAGGCACAGAGAGGCTGTATGTTTGGAAAAGGTCAGAAGTTGGGGTAAGACCAGGATGTGGAGGCCTGTGCGCATTCTATATCCTTCTGGGGGGGCGGACAGCCCGACGCTGCTGCAGGGGGCACGGGGTCTGGGGGGAGGGGCGAGGAGTGATGTGCTGCAGGCCGCCGCCCCGCCCTGGCCTCCTGCGGCCAGACTCCGGGCAGATGCTCTGTGTGTGCGCTGCCCGGGGCCCCTGCCCCAGTGCTGGGGAGGTACTCCTCAGTCCCCGGTTACGGAGGGGACTGAGCTTCAGCCATGGGCCACCGAGTGGGCGCACTAATTCACACTCAGGTCCCGCTGACCCCCAAGCCCACCACCCAAGGGATCTGAGCAAAGGCACGGGGTGCAGCTGGGCCATCGGGGGCACTGTCGAGAGTCGGGGCGGAGACTCAGGGCCAGAAGACCCAGGTGGAGTCAGAGACCAACCCCTGTACTTGGCCCTGTCCAAGGGGAGGGGTAGCCCTTCCACGCCACGGCCATATCCTTTTTGGGGGCGGTCTTGTTTTTTTATGAAATAAAATTTAAGTGAAGTGCAATGCACAGATCTCAAGGGTCCGTTTTGACAAATACATGCATGCGTGGGACCAGCTCCCCAGTCAAGCTGCAGGCCGCCTCCATCTCCCAGAAGTGGGCTGCTCCACCCACAGGCCACCAATGCTCTGATTTCGTTAGTTTGGTTTTGCCTGTACTGGATCTCAAGTAAATGGAATTATACGGTGTGTATCCTGTTTCTGGCTTCTTTCATTTAACGTAACGTTTTTGAGATTTACTCATGTAGTTTCTTCTATTTTATTATTGAGTAGTGTTCCATTTTATTCCAAAATGCACTGATGCTTTTTCCTGTTGATGCACATTTGGGTAGTTTCCGGTGTTGACTATTACAAATAAAGCTGCTGCCTTCTTGTGCAAGTATATCTGGGGACATAAGTTTTCATTTCTTTTGGGTCAATACCCAGGCGTGGAGTGGCCAGGCCATAGGGTAGGTGTGTGTTTACGTAAGAGATCGCCAAACTCTTCTCCGAGTGGCTCACTGCGTTGCAGCCACACAGCAGTGTGTCAGGGTCTGGCTCCCCACAGGAACCCGAACATCTGGCCTTATTAATCCAGGGGGCAAAAGTCCTAACTCCTTGAGGTTTTAATGTACATTTCTCTAATGAATAATCATATTGAAGAACATCCTTTCACGTGCTTACAGGCCATTTGTCTATTTTCTTCTGTGAAGCATCTGTTCATGTCTTTTGCAGCTTTTTGTTGGATTTTCCTTTTTTTTCTTTCAGTTTTATTGAGATACGACTTAGATGTAGTGCCGAGTGAGTTTAAGGTGTATAGACTTACATGTACCGTGAAATCTTTGCCACAATGATTAGTTAACATCCGTCTCCTCATAGAGTTATAAACAATGTTTTTTCTCTGTGATGAGAGCTTTTAGGATCTATTCTCTTAGCAAGTTTCAAAGACACCACACGGCAGTGCTAACTGTGGTCACCGTGCTGGACACCTCACCCCCAGGACTTATGTATCTTACAACTGGAAATTTGTACCTTTTGACTGCCTTCTGCTTGTCTTTTTATTTTTGCTTTGAAATAATAATTCTGTACATATTCTGGACATAGGATGTATGTGTGTGTGTGTATGTATAGATATCCACATTTTTTTTCCTCCCAGTCTGTGCCTTTTTGTTTTCTTTTCTTTTTCTTTCCTTTTTTTCCTTTCCTTTCTTTTCCTTCCTTTCCTTTCCTTTCCTTTTCCTTTTTCTTAAGACCAAAGGAACTCTTTGAATGGGTGTTGGGGAGACACAATTTATATGCATGAAATTATCAGGAAGGGAGCAGGTAACGCAAACCAACATATAGGAAACGTTAACTTGTGTTCTGGGTGCTCAAAGCTTAGCGGGGTCGTTGAGTGGAGCCCTTGGAGGAGCCGGGCTGGGGCTGGACTTTGAAAGATAGTGCATCAGGTAGAGATTTGTCCAGCCGCAAGTGACGGAAACTCAGCAAAATGGTGTTTAAGCAAATTGTTTTTTTTTTTTTCCTTACGGAACAGCAAGCTCCGGGTTCCTGGGTTGAGGTCTTTTCTTTGCTTGTGATAGGAAGTGGCTGCTTACTTAAGTCACTAGGGCCTTGTTACAGCAGAAAAATAAAGGAGGAAGCAGGAAGGAAAAGGTAAAGGTGAAGGTGAAGGGGGATACCCTTGAGTCCAGAAACACCTGGCCAGCAACTCCCAGTGGGCTTGCACTTTCCTATGAATGGCCACAGCTGTGTTACATGGATTAGACATTTCTTTCTTTTTTTAATTGAGGTTTAATTGACATATTATGTTAGTTTCAACTGTACCACGTAATAATTCGATAAACTTTTGGTTCTCTCAATGATGTCTTGAAGACATAAAGTTTTCAATTTTGATGAAATTCCATCTGTCATTGTTCCTTTTCTATGCCAGTGTCTTCTGTATCCTCTCCAAGGACATTGTGTTTACCCCAATGTTGCAAAGGTTTTCTCCCCCAAGTCCTTCTATACATCACCTAGTCTGTGATCTGTGATCCATCTTGATTAATTGTTGTATACGGCATGAGGAAGGGGTTTATTTCCCATACATTTATCCAGTTGTTGAGAAGACTTTCCTTTGTTCATTGAATTGCCTTGGAGCCTTCGTCAAAAATCAGTGGGCCATATATTTGTGGGTCTGGTTCTGGAGTCTATCTGGTTCCATTATGTACATCCATCCCTTCACTGGTGCCTCACTGCCTCGATTTCAGTGGCTTTATCAGGTGGTGTGGGTCTAACTCTGTCTTTTCCAAGACGGGTTTTCTTTTTCCAGATCCTTGGCACTTCCAGATACGTTTTTAGAATCCATCTGTGAATGTCTATCAAAAAGCCTGCTGGGATTCTGATGAAGATCGCACTGAGTCTGCGGACCCATTTGAGGTGATTGGACATCTTAGCCGCACTACCCCCGCTCCCCCACCCACTCAGCTGTCCTTCCTCCTTGCAGGTTGCTTTTCTTCCGTCTCTCCCAGAGATGTTTCTGGGGTGGGTCTGGACCTGCTCATTTCAGAGTTAGGGAACGGTGCGGGCTGAGTGTCAGGCTATGATCTGGAAGGTGAAGACCCCGGCCCAGGCGGGCTCTGGCAGTGGAGACAGCCCCTTGGCTTCTGTTCAGGGCCAATGGGGCTCAGGCTCCTCCAACTGACCCATAGACTCACATGACCTTCCTCAGAACCCCAACAGGCTTTTTGATAGAAGTTCGTAGATGATTCTAAAACTTATCTGGACGTACTAAGGCTCTGGAAAAGGAAAAGCTCTTGGTGATGCTCAGACACACGCGTTTCCATGGGGGCTGCCCTCCTCCCACCCTTGGAACATTCCAAGTTATCCTTTATTGGAGGAGGAAAGGGGAAGAAAGGGGTCCCACAGGACCCCACAGGACCCCAAACCTGGCATCCCTGAAAGGCGCCAACACCCAACCCTGCTCTCTGCTTTTGCCCTCGGGGTTTGGTTACATGTTGACAAAGGCACTCAGAAAGTTGAGCGAAGCCCAGTTCTCATCTGTTGTTATGGTTACAAGAAAGGGAAAATAATTTCCTGTGAGGTATCTTCTGATCACTGCTGTCGGATGCAGGAGCAGATTAGGGGAGCACCATGGTGATGCCCCTAGCCTGCTGGGGACCATGTGACATTCATTTTGACCTCATACATGGGGTTAAAGTCTGCCCGCTTCGTCGGGGAGATAGAATGGACCTCATTAACAACCGCCAGAGGATCACTTTGCTGGTTTTATTGCGCTTGTAAAATTGCCTTTACCTTATTCTCTCCGAAATGCCAGATTACGACATCACGACATCACGAGAGATCCAGGAGGCCGGGGAAGGGGGGTGGGGAGTGTATGCGGGCTGGAAGGGAGCCCACCACCAAGCCCGGGCTGGTGGCAGGTGGTCTCCTTCCCGCAGGGGGCCAGCCCGCTTGCACCCAGACCTGCACCTGACCTGGCACATACTCTCCAGGGAGACTCCCACCTCCCCACTGACCACTGACCCTGCCCTGAACGGCAAGGGGTGGAGTGGAGATGGACAGTGGCACCAGCGACACATCAAGGGCTTCCGGTCGGGGAGCCAGGGGGCAGGGGCTGTGGCCCAGGAGGGGCCGCCACAGCTTGGGGGGCAGTGGGCTGGGGTATTTCCTCGGCTGTCCGGGTGCACTGGTCACCGAATCGTTTTGGTCCCAGCTCCTAAGGCCTGGACCTCATGAGAGGAGAATCTCCTGCTTTGCTCTTTGGTGGGGCTGCCAGGGCTGGGGTCAGGGGAGGGGCCCACTCACCCCAAGCTCGCAGGCTAGCTCTCCTCTTTTGACCCAGGGACCCAGTGGGACCCCACTGTCCTTATTCTGCCAGCACTGGGCAAGGCTTCCTTTCTCCTCCTATGGGGTGTGGGGCATCAGAGACAGGGGAGCCCAGGACACCTCCGAGGTTTGGGGCCTGAGCCCGAAGGATGGCGGTGCCCCCCTGAGGGGGACACGGTGGGAGATGGCAGCTCGGAGTTGCCTCGGGGGTGTTGAATCTGAGGCCCCCAGCCTCGTGGGGAGATGCGGAACAGGCAGCTGGGGTCCCGCCTTCCGCTTTCGGATGAGGTCTTGGTCCAGCCGGTGACAACAATGGCCTAACACAGCCAAGGTGACCTTGACCAGCTGACCATGGTGGCTGCGTGTGGTGGGGAACGGGGCAGGAGGACACGGGGCTGGACTGGGGATGGATGGGAGCTTCTGGGAGGATGGCTCACCTCCACGGGCAGAGACGTGACCGACTCCAGACGAGACTGGGGCTTGGGGGAGGGGCCGGGCTGAGGCGGCATTTGGGCTGTCAGCGTCCAGGCGGCACTCAACTCCGAGAGCGCGGGATGGGGGTGCACATCGCCAGCCTCACCTGGGGTGGGACAGAGAGCAGGCAGCGACAGAGGCTGGGACCAGCGACCAGGGACGGGGACAGGGGCCCTGCCAAATGCCGTCCCTGGGCCACGGGGTGGGGACAGAGAGCTGAGCGTGGGCAAAGAGCCTTGGACAGGAGACACTGACCAGGGCAGCGGGCAGAGGGAGGGGCACGGGGGCACTGCGGGTGGGCAGACACCCGAGCGGGGTGTGGGGCGCGGCCAGCCCAGTGGGTTTCTGCTCAGAAACCATCTCCAGCCTGGTCGCGTCCTCAGCATTTAGGGTGACCCTCAGAGAGGGGCCCTGACGCTGCGGGGGGAACTGCGGGTGGCCGAGGGTCTGCAGGCTGCTCAGGACTCAAGGTCAGGTGCAGGCCGAGGATGGGTGGGCTGCAGCCCTCACGGCCCCCACTCTCAGGCAAGGGCCACCTCCCCCATGTGAGGCCGGTGTGAGGCGGGACCCCGAGGCTTCGTCTGAAAGCCTCAGGGCCCCGCAGCCCCTCCCGGCCTGCCACCAGCTATGCTCTGAGTCGGGTGGGTGGGCGACCACTGCAGGGGCCCGGCTGCAGCAGGGTCTCCTTTCCAGTGTCAGCGATGGGGTCCCGCATGCCCGGGGATGTCGCTGCTTTTTCATAAATTGTCTGGAGAAATTACTGCAAGCACAGCTCATTCGCTTCCCTGAGAGGCTTCCTTTTCTGTCTGTCTTCTTCATCAGCTACCGATAGAGAGCGGCACGTTTTCAGTGTTAAAAATCATTGGGCGGCGTCTCTACCGTAGCATCTGGGCTTACTCTCCTGTCTTAACCAGAAAACTGGACACAGAAAACTGGACAGAAAATACGAAGCAACTGTTCGCAGACATTAGACAGCGGGCAGCTCGGGGCTGAGAACCCCGATAACAGGGGAGCAAGTGAGGCGAACAAGCCGATGCGCTGCTTCCTGCCTGGAGATACCTCCGCGTGCAGGGGGAGGGGCCACACAGGGCCTGGTGGTCTTCACGAGTTGAGGAGACAGGGGTCAGAGTTTGGGGAGACTGAGATGGCTAGAACTTGCAGGACAGAAGACCAGAGAAGAGGGAGGAAGGCAGAAAAAGAGCCCCAGGCTTCTGCATCGAGGTTCCCCTGAGGAGTCATTGCCTGAATGCCGAGTGTCCCATCCATGGGGGTGAGACTCCAAGAGCGACTTTGGGGAAATAGCAGAGACCAGGGGCTGCCAGGTGAATGATATCCAGAGCTCACACCAGCCTGGACCCTTTCCCCCAGCTGGAGAGGAGAGAACTCACTGAATACACGGGCATTCAGTAGGGACCCCGCGAGAGTCCTGCCTCAGCGGTCGGCTGCACTCATCCTGGAGAAAGGCTGACCCTACGCCCGCCCCCAGAAGCATCCAAACCAGCCTCCAAAGGGCCAGACTCATCTTCAGGTGGCGTCACTTCCTGCCAGAACAAAGTCCACACTTTTCAAAGGGTTGTGATGGAATTCCACACTCAACAATATGCGACATCCATGTAACATCCAACAGCCAATCCAAAACCACTGGAAAAGCAAAGACCCAGGAAGATGTGACCCATACACAGGAGAAAACTCAATTCATAGAGACAGACCCAGAAATGACAGAGGTGATGGAAAAGGCAGACAAGGATGTCAAATCACCCGTTAAAAATTTATTCATATGCTCAAGGATTTAAAGGAAAACATGAATCGAATGAGGAGAGAAATGAGATACAAAAATTCCAAATGGAAATCACGATACAGACGGAAAATACAATCCTAGAGTGAACATTGTCACGGGTAGGGATCGGACGCCACAGAAAAACCAGCGGGCTCACGTTAGTATTAAAAGCAGGAGTTGGCAAAACATGGCCTGCTTCCCTGCTTTGGTAAACAGAGTTTGGTGGGCACACAGCCAGAACTGTTGTTATGTGACATCCATGGCTGCTTTCACGCTGCCACGTCGGAGCTGAGTAGTTGTGATGGGGATCGTGTGGCCCAAAAAGGCTGAAATATTTACTGTGTGGCCCTTTACAGAAAAAGTTGGCTGACCCTAGTTTCAAGTATTTACTTTGTGACCTCTTTACACCACATATTATAGAGCAAACCTGTCTCTCAAAGATAATGCACATATTAATTTTAAGCCAGTGGGTCAGAGGGATTCCTAATCAGTAGAATATGAACTCCCAGGATGGGAATGGTAACCTGGGTTACACTTTGGGGGCGGTGGGAACTGGGGAGAGTATTGCGGGGCCAGTGGCCGCTCCCCGCCCTCCGAGCTGCCCCAGGCCCTGAGCCTCACTTACCCCGGGCCCTGAGCACTGAGGTCTTTGTCCTGCTGGCTCTTAGGGCTGTCTCTTCCCACCAGAACATGAGCCCCCGCTGGCAGGGATGTCCGCCTCCTTCTGTGCCCCGAGGCTGGCACGAGGCCCATCCTGACGGGATGCAGGGACGGGCGGGATGCAGGGCCGGCTGTGAGCGGTAGAGTCACGTCCCAACACCCTGGCTTTGGACAGGAAACTTAGCTTTTCTTTTCAACGCGGTGTTTTCCTCCTCCTCCTCCCCCCACCCCCCTCTTTCCTCAGTTTTTAGCTGACATCTATAATTTGGAAAGCCATAAAAATGAATATAGATGAAATATTAGAGGGCGACAGTATGAAAAAAGCATGAACAAAGAGGCTCTCACTGCTTTAAATAGGTCTTAAAACTGCTTTCATCTACATGCCTGCCTCAGCCCAGTGAAATTGATTCATTGACCAAATTGGCCATTTAAAATTCAAAAGCCTGTGTTCTCTGAGTGCGGCTCCCACCTCCCCAGATTTATGGGGCCACAGAGAGGCACCCGGGGTGTCTCTGGTTCCTTTTTTAAGGATGATCTACAGTGAGGCAACAGGCCCCTTCTTCCCTGGAAGTCTGTGCTCTCCCACCACCGCGGCCTGAAACGGGAGGGGCCTGCACTGGCTCATGGGACCCCTGAGGGCACCTTCGCAGGTGCTGCCCGGGAGCCCCATCTGCAGGCCTGCCTCCGCTGCCAGCTCTGGTCCTGTCTGAGGATCCTGCCCCCAGAGGGATGAAGACCAAAGGTGAACCTACGGAAGGGAGCAAGGTGGGGAGGGTCCTGGGGCCCTGGTCCGTGGAGAGCAGCTGATGGGGCCTCAGGGAGGCCGAGGGCACCCAGCCTCCACCTCCAAACGCACCTGGGCAGGGGCGCAGACAGCACTGGGCTGACCCAGAGGCTGAGCCAGGAGGTGACCCAGGGGCAGGTGTGGGCTTCCCTGCGGAAGAGTTTTATGGCAATCAGAGCAAGGTGAGGGCGGAGCGTGTTCTCAAGTGCAGGTCTCACCCTCCTCCGGGGACGCGGAGGCCGAGGCTCAGGAGAGGACGGCCACTCTAGGGTACTTTGCTGCTCACGGACCCCACGAGGAAGGGCCGGGACACACTCTGCAGGGCCACATTCGGAGGCACCAGGGCCGGTCGGGAGGCAGAGGGAGGGGCGCGAACCGAGGGCAGGGACCTTTACTGTGGTTTCCCCGGGAGGAAGGGGGTGAGACTGGGAAGCAAGGTTCGGACTGGCTGGTTTGAACAATGTCAGTGGGCTCTGGGGCGCAGGGCTGTCCCCAGGTACCTG
Source organism: Eubalaena glacialis (assembly GCF_028564815.1). Taxonomy (NCBI): domain Eukaryota; kingdom Metazoa; phylum Chordata; class Mammalia; order Artiodactyla; family Balaenidae; genus Eubalaena; species Eubalaena glacialis. The sequence continues at coordinate 194,576,351 of NC_083717.1, read as the reverse complement.
GACCTGGGATAGTGGCCCAAAGACGTGGGTTGGGTGTGTGGGCTCTGGACTGGCTGGTTTGCATTTGAAGGACGTACTCGAAGGGGGTGGGGAGGTGGGGGTGGGCTGTTTACTATCGCTAGGAATTGAGTGGCCCTGTGAGGGGCGGTCCCTGCAGGGTCAGCAAGGCCCCAGATGTCAAAGCATCAGAACACAGAAAATACAAGACATGGTTAGCACAGAGTCTGGGAGCCCCAGCGGGTGGGTCTGTCCTCCCGGCCCCCTTGGTGGGCAGGCAACGGTGGGCCATCCCCGGTCTGAGTTACACCGCAGAGACCTCCATCCCTGAGGTCACCTGGGCTCCGGATGCCTCTTCTATTAAACCAGCTGCCCCTGCAGAAGTGTGCGGCCTGGAAGCACGAGGCCTCTTCAGGCTGGAAGAGGGGGCTGGGAGGGGACACGGCTGAGGGCACTGGGAAGTGAGCGTGCTTCCAGAGCCCACATTCGAGAGCTCAGAGCACGTGGGGCTGTGGCCATTCACCAGTGAAGCCGCCAAGAGGGAGCGCAGGTTGCCAATAAAAAGGGGAGGGAGACAGATCTGGAAATGCTGCGGCCGGAAGCAGGACTCAGTCTAGATCAGGATTCTCAGTTCTGTCCGAGACCAGGATTAGGATTCCGTCTGTGATCTGATGCAGGGTCCTTCTGCGATTAGGATTCAGACTCAGTCCGGACCAGGGATTTGGGCTCAGTCTAGATCAGGATTCTCACTTCAGTCTGAGACCAGGACCTTCTTCTCAGTTGTGGGCAGCCTCTGCACAGGACAGCTATTCTCGGGGCAGAGTGAACTGGCTGTCATTTAATTCTAGAAGCTATGCCTCTGCCCCCACATCCAGTACAGCAGACGGTGGGCCTGGACCCAGTCAGACCCCTGACTGAGGCCACGGCCCCCGCAGGCTGGACCGCTTCTCCCTTCCCCACTGAGGCGAGAGTCGGGGCCCCCTGCAAAGCCTCAAGTCTCCGCTTTAATTACTCTATCTTATTTTGTAACTTTAATTGTATAATAAGTGACACACTAAAAAACCATCGTTAAATTTTAAGCCTTTGTAATAACACTGTTTTATTACATTTTGATGACTTTATAACTATGATACTTTATTATTCGTCCTGTGTTATTTTATGGTGGCACAGTGAGATTTTTAATATCTAATTACGGAGCTGGGTGATCATTAACTACATCTGATACATAAGCTCGCTGCAACCTGGTCCCCTGGAGCGCCCGTGTTAGCAGAAGTCGGAGACCTGCCTCGTTTCCAGGCTGTGGGGTGGGCAGTTCTGCTGCGGGTTTGTAGAGGACCGTGTAGGGTGATGGGGTGTCTTTATGCAACCAGATGAATCGCACCGGGAAGGTCACAGAGAGCTGGACGAAGGACACATCCTGGGCTCCCAGACGGTGGTCCTGAGGTCGCCGGCCCCAAGCAGCCCCACTGCCCACAGGGCTGACAGGTCCACTGGCCTCCAAACCCGCTGAGGAGGGCTTCTCTGGGCCTCAGGTCCATACCCTGGGATGTCCTTGTGGACTCGGGGACACCTGCAGGGTCCTGGGGACTTCTGGTCTACGTGTCTCCTTTACAGAAGCAGAATCTCTGACTGGGGAGGGGAAAACTTGCCAAGGTCACCCTGAAATTCAGTGGCAGCCCCAGGAGGAGAACCCAGACCCCTCACCCCCAGCCCCCAAAGGACTGAGCAGCCAGGACTTAACTGGGCAATGACGGGGCAGCGGGTGGGAGACTGGGGTGCGGTGGGGGGCCAGGGCAGGCGGAGGTGCAAGAAGAAGGGGCAGACAAGTGGTCTCACATAGAGCCTCTCCCGGGCCCCTCTTCTCCAGACAGGCTCCTCTGGGGGACCCTGCAGAGGAGCCCTGCGTGAGGCTGTCCACCCCGTCAGCGTGTCCCTCCTGTAAGCCCAACTGGTCTCAGGAACTGGGCTGAGAGCTCCTTGGAGGCAGAGGGAAGGCCCTGGACCCCTAGAGAGAAGTATCCTAAATATGCTTGTTTCCAGGGCCAGGAAGGGGGTCCAGTCCCTTCGTCACAGCCTGCGAGGCCGGCCTCAGCGAAGTGCCCCCTCCCTCTCCTGCCAAATCTGTGCTCCCACCCCTGGGATTCCTCCCCCATCCAGGCCTCCGCTCAGCCTGCCCACCCTCTGCTACCTGTTCTCGAGCTGTGGTCTCCTAGAAATCCACGCAGGGGTGAACGGAAGGCCTGGGAGAGGCCCGGTCACCTCCCAACCCCTGGACCTCCCTCCGGTGCCTCATTTCTCTCTGATCCCCTGCTGGGCCTGGAACGCTGGATGTCCAGGCGATGGGCAGTCCCTGCCAGGAACCCTGCCCCTACAGGCTGCAGCTGTACCCGCTGGACACCTTGGGGGATGTGTGTGCCCGGCACAGCCGCTGCCTTAGATGTGGAGGGCAGGGGCTCTGATCCCCTACCTGCTGGGGGCAGACCCAGGGCCCTGGCCTGCACGGCACCCGCAGTCTGGAGGCCAAACAAGGCGGATGTGCTGGGGCATCTCCCTGGCCTGTCGCACCTGCAGATGAGTCCAACAGGGGAACCGCACACGGGGACCAACGTTCTGACCGATGGCAGGAAACTGCTCCGAGCAAGCTGCCTGTGTCCGTCTCCAGGGGAACGGGAATGGGATGTTCCGTCTATTTCAACGTGCAGACAGCCCGCCCTGGGGCCTCTCGGGGAGCAATCTTCTCGCTGTGCAGACTCACTCCTTCCAATGCCATGATTCAGTAGCTTTGTTCAGGGCAGGCGAGGATTTGATCATCCTAGAAATTACATCGCTGGCTCGTCCCACTTGGAGGAAACTCAATTACCTGAACTTGGAGCCATTAGCACCTCGTCCTGGCGGCCGCAGTGAGGCAGGAGCCCCTGAGCTTCCGCCCTGCTGGCTGGAGAGTCTGCCACGGCGAGGTGAGACCCCGACTCCGAGGGACCCCTCCAACATCCTGGCAATTCATGCGGGACTGCTACGAAACCTTTTCCCATTTGCCTAAAACTGAAAAAATCAAGCTCCTAAGCAGAAAATGTCTGCGGTGGTTGTAGCTCATTTTAGGGGTTTCTTTCCATCTGGCAGGATCCCAGTGCCTGGAAACGGTTCTGATTCCACCACGGGGTGGGGGAGGCACTTTAACAAAGAGCGGGTAGAAAATCCATGGGGCAGGGGCAGCGACCGCCTGGGTTGACCCAGGGTCCCCAGGCCTGTCCCTACCTGTATCTCTCAGCACAGCCTGGCTGCCCAGGGAGCAGGGCCCTGGGTGCGGGGGTTCAGCCCCTCTGACCTTTCCTAGGCAGAGGGCAGAGGGCAGGACAACTTTCACTTAACTTCTCTGAGCCTCAGTTTCCTCATCTGTAAAATGGGGATTCCACTATTCCATGCCGCCTAGAAGGTTCTTTTCTTCCAACTGCAGAATTCACTAGTTTTTAATATATTTACAGAGTTGTGCAATCAAACCATTAGCATAATTTAATTTTAGAACATTTCTATCAGCCCCCTAAAGAAACCTTGTATCTATTAACAATCGCTCCTATCACACCCCCGCCCCATTCCTGGCAGTCACTAATCTCCCTTCTGTCTCTCCGGATTTGCCTGTTCTACACCTTTCTTGTAAAGGGAGTTACTATGTGGCCTTGGTCACTGGCTTCCTTCACGTAGCATCCCGTTGGCCGTCCACGTTCTAGGGAGTATCAGCACTTCATTCCTTTTATCAAGAATAATATACTATTGTCAGGACAAATCACATTTTGTTTATTCATTCTTGTTGATGGACATTTGGGCTGTTTCCACCTTTTGGCTGTTATAAATGAGGCTGCCGTGAACACGTGTGTACAAGTTTTTGAGCAAACGTACGGTTTCATTTTCCAGGATTGATACCCAGGAGTGGAACTGCAGGGTCATGGGTAACTCTAGGTGTAACTTTTGAGAAACTTCTGTTTTCCACAGCAGCTGCACCGCTTCACATTCCCGCCGACAACATGTGAGGCTTCCAATTTCACCACATCCCCACCAATACTTGTTGTTTTCTGGTTTTTGGTTTTTGCTTTCTGGTTTCTTCTTTTGACAACAGCCATCCTGGTGGGCGTGAGGTCGTGTCTCACTGTGGTTTCAACTTGCATTTCCCTGTGATTAATACTGGTGAGCGTCTTTCCATGGGCTCACCAGCCGTTTAACCATCTTCCCTGGAGTAATGTCTCTTCGAACCCTTCACCCTTTTTTGGCTGGTTATTTATCCTTTCATTGTTGACGGTCACCCCCAGCAGTTTGTGAGAGGAGGTGCCTCCCCCGCACCCCTGCTCTGTCCCCCGCGTCCTGGGTGCCTTGGCAGGAGACCAGGAGTCCTCTCTTCCCCAGAATTCTGAGGTCTGTTTTCTCTGCAGAAAATGCGGGGCTGGGCCCATCGGGGTGGCCACCTGCCAGGCCGGGTTTCCATCGCCACCTCCCATGACCCCATGGCCGCCCGCCGCAGGCGCTCGCAGAGGCAGACAACACGAATCAACTTGCAAACACAGTCCAGTGCGGAGCAGCCGGGGGGCCGGGGCGGGGGATTGACGTGCTGATTCCCACCGCGATCGCCTTCAGATGTGCCTGTCCTCGCACGGGGCGCTCTGAGCATCTCGGGCCGCCTGGTCCTCTAGCTCAGCTTCACTAACGGCAGAAAATTACCCGCCACCTCCTGACCGCCGGCAGCTCTTTCTGCCACAGGCGGTGTGGGCCTGATGCCCGGGGGGAGGCCCAGGCTGCAGCTCCTCCCCGAGCCCCCCTGGTTCCTGTCCCCAGGGCTGCAGAGGGGGAGAACCTTCCCTGGTTCTGCGCTGGGGGTGCTGGGTCCAGTCCGGCAGGTGGCCTTTCTGTTCCAGGGGTTCTGGGGAAGGGGTGGACGGTGGCCTGGGGAGGGCAGGGTCCAAGGGCCCCAGGGTAGCGAAGGCCCAGGAGAGACCGGCGGGTGCGGGCTGCTCTCGGCATCCCCTCTTTTGGCGTGCATCGCTCTGGGGAAGCCCATCCTTGTGCCCTCACCAGGGAACCACGGCCGCCGGCCAGCTGCGGGCCCTTGGGGAGGGGGTGGGGACACCCACCCGGGGTCACAAAGTCAGGGAGCAGAGCCTCCGGGCTCCAGCAGTCCCCCTCGGCATGGCCCCTGACTCGTTGCTGGGACTGCCACACATGCCCCCCACTCTGCACGGGCACGGCCCCGCAGTCCCGCTAGGCAGGCATTATACACCAGGAAGCCAGGGTACAGAGAGGCTGAGTAACCTGCCTGAAGTCACACAGCTGGTATCTGGGGAGTCCAGAACTGGAGCCCATGCTGTGAGCGCTGTGCCCTGGCCTGAGTGCTGACCTCTGACCCAGGGAGGAAGCCCTTCAGGGTGGGATGGAGGGAGTGAGTCCAGGCATTGTCAGAATCCCTCCTCCCCCAGACAAAACAAAACCCTGTCTGAAGGTGTGCCCACACTTCTGTCCTCCACGGGCAGCACGAGGAAGGGTCTTGGGTTCAATTCATTCATGTGTCCTCCCTGCCTCGCCCTTTTCATGCTGGAAGAGGCCAATTAGGTCTCAGCTCCCAGGAGATGGCAGGTCAGATGGCCACTGGTCTGGCCTGACATGCAGGGCCTTGGCAGCTGGCTGGCCTGGACGGAAATGGGGGGGGTCCTGCATGTCCCAGTGGGGCCAGCCTTGGCCTGCCCAAGGGTGCTGGGAGCTGGCACGGGGCACACCTCCTGGGGGCTATGAGGACGTTATGAGTGAGGACCAGACAGCCTGGGTGACCTCTGGCTGCAAGAACTTCCGCTGGGCAGTGGACACTTCCCAGAAAGTAGGGCTGCGGAGGGACCGGGTGGGGGACAGAGCGGTCACATGGCGGTGGTGTGTGTGTGAAGCCTGCATCGTGCCCGCATGAGCAGGGACCGAGCTCCTGGCCAGAGGCTGTGCCAGCACACTTGCCAACACCCCCTCTCTCGCAGGGGCTGGAGTCAAGTGCAGGGGGTGTGGGCCCCGGACCACCTGCAGACCTAGGCTCCCGGGGACGGGAGAGGGGCTGGATGAGGCCCTCGGCTTCTGCTAAGGGCAGGGTCTGGCCGTCACCCTGAGGACGGCGCTTCAGGAAGGCTCTCTGACAGCCCCACCTCACCCCTGGGCGGGGGCACCAGGCTGCAGAAGATGATTCCCGGGCCGGAAGGGGAGGAGGGAGGCGCGTCACCCGGCTTCCCTTCTCTTTTTTGGGGCATCTTTTTTCCTCCTTCTCTTCCTTTCACCCTCCCCTCTCCTCCCCCCACTGTGGTTGGCAGGATTCTCAGGGGAGCCCAAGCTCTGGTGTGCACATCCTGGAGGGACCTGGGAGAGACGAGATCTCACTCCCGTGAGAGGGTTACTGAATCCACAGGGAGATTGCCCGAGTCGGGGGGAAGGGGGCCTGTCCTACCCAGAAGGGCCTTCGTAGAAGGTGAGGAATCAGAGATGCCCTCCTGCAGTCGGGAAGGAAGGAAACCAACAGCCTTGTGAGAGCAGCCCACAGGAGCCGTGCGGCAGGAACTGCAGGAGCCTCTGGGAGCCAAGAGCGGTCCCCAGAAAATAGCCAGAAAGAAAACGAGGACCACACTCCTCCCGCTTCACCCAGTGAACTTGACTGCAGCTTTCTGAGCTCCTGAGCAGACGACCAGCTGACCCACGGCTGGGTTCCTAACCTACGGGAACTGTGAGATCATTCATTTGATACATTTGTGTTTAAGCTGCTCAGTGATTTGTTATTCAGCATAGGGGACCAATGCACCCTATCAACCAGGGCAGGAGAGCAGGCATTCGGGGCCTGGGAGCTCACGAAAGTTTCGACTGATGGAGTCTCCCCATCTCGGTCACAGAGGGGGCAGGCCTGGCCCAAGGAGGTCAACAGGGGTCACGCTGCTCCAGAGCCAGGCCCCACCCAGGTTGGGGGGGAGCTTGACTGGGAGACGTACGGTGGAGGTGTGGGCCTGGGACCCTGACTTGGCCACCCCCAGCTCCTCCTTCCTGCCAAGCCCGCCGGGCACAGAGAGGCAGAGCTGCTCATGGGCACGTGTCCCAGCCCCAGTGCAGCCAGCCCAGTGGGCTGGGGGGAGAACCAGGATCTCCACTAGGGGTTCGTGCACCCCACCAGGTGTGCCCCAAGAGGCCCCTGGTGACCCCTACGAGGTCACCCAGACCTCCTGTCCTGCCTCTCCCATGTTCTCTGGATATGACACCAAAAGCACAGCAACAAGGCAAAAATAAACAAGTGAGACCATGTCAAAATAAAGTTTCTGCACAGCAAAAGAAACAATCAACAAAATGCAAAGGCAATCTATTAAATTGAGAAAATATTTGGAAACCATGCATCTGATAAAAGGTTAATATCCAAAATATAAGGAACTCATACAACTCAATAGCAAAAACCAAACAATCCAATTAAAAAATGGGCAGAGGACTTCAATAGACATTTTTCCAAAGAAGACATTCAAACAGCCAACAGGTACATGAAAATGTTCTCACCATCACTAATCACCAGGCAAATGCAAATCAAAACCATAATGAGATATCACCTCACCTCACACCTGTTAGAATGGCTGTTAACAAAAAAAACAACAGACAACAAGTGTTGGTGAGGGTGTGGAGAAAAGGGAACCCTTGTGCACTGTTGGTGGGAATGTAAACTGGTGTAGCCACAATGGAAAACAGTATGGAGGTTCCTCAAAAAATTAAAAATAAAACCACCATATGATTCAGCAATCCCACCTCTGGGTATATATTTGAAGGAAATGAAATCACAATCTTGAAGAGATATCTGTACCCCTATATTCATAGCAGCACTATTTACAATAGTCAAGACATGGAAACAACCTAAGTGCCCACTGACAGATAGATGGATAAAGAAAATGTGGTATATACATACAATGGAATATTATTCAGTCATAAAAAGAAGGAAATCTTGCCATTTGCAGCAACATGGATAAATCTTGAGGGCATCAGGCTGAGTGACATAAGTCAGACAGAGAAAGACAGTGTGTGATCTCACTTCTATGTGGAATCTAAAAACATTGAACTCACAGAAACAGAGTAGAGGGTGGTTGCCAGGAACTGGGGGTTGGGGGAAGTGGGGAGATGCTGGCCTAAGGAAACAAACTTCTGGTTATAAGATGGGTAAGTTTTGGGGATCTCATGTACAGCACGGTGACTCTAGTTAATAATGCTGTATTTTATACAAACATGTAGCTATGAAAGGGAAGCTCTAATTCTCTCTTTGACAGCAACAAAACAAAATGGTAATTATGTCAGATGAAGGATGTGTTAACTAACCTTATTGTGGTAAAGATTTCGCGACGTATATGTGTATCAAATCATCCCATTGTATGTTTTAAACTTGCATAGTGTTGTATGTCTATCATATGTCAATCAAGCTGGAAAAAAAGAAAGGAAGGAAACTCCTCCAGGTCGCCTGGCAGGGCCCTCAGTCTCTTTGTTAAAGGAGGTCTGATGTTCCACGCCCCACGCAGACCTCACCTGACTCATCTGTGTGACAGCTTCTCTGTGGGCTCCTCTTGTTTTCAGCTTTAGGGTTACTTTTCCTGCCTCTGTGAACAATGTCATGAGCAGGGACATCCTTTTTCTTCTATCTCAGTACACCAGTGTTTTCAGTTCTGTGGAAGCAAGCCCAGGTAACGTGCTATGGGCTGAATTCTGTTCCCCCAAATTCATATGTTGGAGTCCTAACCCCCAGTACAGCTCACAATGGGACTGCATTTGGACACAGAGTCTTTAAAGAACTGATTACGTTTCAGTATAGGCAGTAAGGTGGGCCCTAATCCAACACAACTGGTGTCCTTGAGAGGGGGTTGGGACACAGATGCACACAGGGGGACGTCTGTGTGAGGACCCAGGTAGAAGATGGCCGTCTGCAAGCCAAGCAGAGAGACCTCAGGAGAAACCGGCCCTGCCGACACCCACGTTGGGGACTTCCAACCTCCAGGACTGGGGGACAATAAATGTCTGCTGTTCAAATGTCTGTGGCACTTTGTGACAGCCGCCCGAGCAAACCAGTACAGACTGGGATTTGGGGTGAAAGAGCACAGGTGGTTCTTTGCGCTGTTGTTCCTAGAGGACTTTCCACACATGCTGTCAGATGTCCGTCTCCCTCCCACAGGGCAGGACCTCGCTCTTGCTCTGCGTCCCCGTTAGGTCATTCCTGTTAATTCTAAGTGAGAGCCCACTGGTACTTGATTTGCATTTCTTTGACTATTAATGATTGTGAGCACTTTTCGTGTGTTCTTTGCCATTCGAATTTACTCTTTAGTGAATTCATACTCTTGGCCCATTTTTCTCTCGGATTGTTTGTGTATCTCATAGATAATAGCCCTGGACTGTCATTTTCATTCTAGACAGCTTTTTGTTTCTCTGAACTCATCCTTTGTCTGTTAACTTTGTTTTAGGCATCGGTTCATAGATGTGCTTTTCACTGTTGTACAGTCCAGCATGTTTATACTTTATTTTAAGTACTTTGGAGTTTCCAGTCTTGCTTTAGTAAGGACTCTACTTCTACATTGTACACAGTCTCCCAGATTTTCCTGCAGTAATTTTTTTCATTTTACTTTATTTTACATTTGAGTCTGTAATCCACTTAGAATTTACTTTTGGTTAAGAGGTAAGAGTGGCTGTACTTTTACATTCTTCCAGGAGGTACTAGCTGTTCTGGCCCTATTTATGAAATGATGCTTCCTTTCAGAGTAACCGAAACAAAGCTCTTGACCTAGGTTAGCTTCTCGGCCATGCTGAGGCATTTCCTGATTTTCTATCCTGCTCCGTGGTACGTGCATCTGTTCTTGCACCAATGCCTTCAGCTGTGCACAGAGGCCAGACAACGCCCTTTCTTCCGTTTTGCATGCTTTTGTTGTCTACTTGAGCATTTATCCTTCTGTCTCTGTCAGCTCCAGCCGCTTTGACGAAATGCCATAGGCAAGGGACTTAAAGAGCAGATGTTTCTTTTTTTTTTTAAATAGATCTTTATTGGAGTATAATTGCTTCACAATACTGTGTTAGTTTCTGTTGCACAACAAAGCGAATCAGCCATATGTATACACATGTCCCCATATCCCTTCCCTCTTGAGCCTCCCTCCCATCCTCCCTATCCCACCCCTCTAGGTCATCACAAAGCATGAGCCGATCTCCCTGTGCTATGCTGCAGCTTCCCACTAGCTATCTATTTTACATTCGGTAGTGTATATATGTCCATGACGCTCTCTCACTTCGTCCCAGCTTCACCCTTCCCCCTCCCCGTGTCCTCAAGTCCATTCTCTATGTCTGCGTCTTTATTCCTGCCCTGCAACTAGGTTCATCAGTACCATTTTTTTTTTTTTTAGATTCCATATATATGTGTTAGCATACGGTATTTGTTTTTCTCTTTCTGACTTACTTCACTCTGTATGACAGACTCTAGGTCCATCCACCTCGCTACAAATAACTCAATTTCATTTCTTTTTATGGCTGAGTAATATTCCATTGTATATATGTACCACATCTTCTTTATCCATTCATCTGCCGATGGACACTTAGGTTGGTTCCATGTCCTGGCTATTGTAAATAGAGTTGCAATGAACATTGTGGTACATGACTCTTTCTGAATTATGGTTTTCTCAGGATATATGCCCAGTAGTGGGATTGCTGGGTCATATGGTAGTTCTATTTTTAGTTTTTAAAGTAACATCCATACTGTTTTCCATAGTGGTTGTATCAATTTACGTTCCCACCAACAGTGTAGCAGGGTTCCCTTTTCACCACACCTTTTCCAGCATTTATTGTTTCTAGATTTTTTGATAATAGCCATTCTGACTGGCGTGAGGTGATACCTCATTGTAGTTTTGATTCACATTTCTCTAATAATTAGTGATGTTGAACATCTTTTCATGTACCTCTTGGCCATCTGTATGTCTTCCTTGGTGAAATGTCTATTTAGGTCTTCTGCCCATTTTTTAACGGGATTGTTTGTGTTTTTTTGAGCTCCATGAGCTGTTTGTATATTTTGGAGATTAATCCTTTGTCTGTTGTTTCATTTGCAAACACTTTCTCCCATTCTGAGGGTTGTCTTTTTGTCTTGTTTATGGTTTCCTTTGCTGTGCAAAAGCTTTTAAGTTTAATTAAGTCCCATTTGTTTATTTTTGTTTTTATTTCCATTACTCTAGGAGGTGGGTCAAAAAAGATCTTGCTGTGGTTTATGTCAAAGAGTGTTTTTCCTATGTTTTCCTCTAAGAGTTTTATAGTGTCTGGTCTTACATTTAAGTCTTTAATCCATTTGGAGCTTATTTTTGTGTATGGTGTTAAGTAGCGTTCTAATTTCATTCTTTTACATGTAGCTGTCCAGTTTTCCCAGCACCACTTATTGAAGAGGCTGTCTTTTTTCCATTGTATGTTCTTGTCTCCTTTGTCCTAAATTAGGTGCCCATATGTGTGTGGGTTTATCTCAGGGCATTCTATCTTGTACCATTGATCTATATTTCTGTTTTTGTACCAGTACCATACTGTCTTGATAACTGTAGATTTGTGGTATAGTTTGAAGTCAGGGAGTCTGATTCCTCCAACTCCTTTTTTCTTTGTCAAGATGAGCAGACATTTATTTCTAAGTCCTGGAGGCTAGACATCTGAGATCAGGGTGCCACACGATCGAGTTCCAGTGAGGACCCCCTTCCTGGCTTGCAGACGGCAGCCACGTCCTCACATGGTGGAGAATGAGAGCTCTGGTCTCCTCCTCCTCTTATCAGGGCACTAATCCTATCATGGGCTCCACCCTCGTGACCTCATCTAACACCAGTCACCTCCCAAAGGCCTCACCTCCTAATACTATCGCATTGGGGGGTTAGGGCTTCACGTCTGAATTTAGGGGGAGGGACACAAACTTCCAGTTTATAGCCTCTACCAGATAAACTTCAAAATAATTTTACCTAACTAAGGCAACACCAAAACCCCTAAAGCCCTGTTGGGAATGTAATAAAATTGCATTAAATTTAATCATAAATTTTAGGTTTAATTTTTTTTAATCTTACGAGTTCTTAGCCTGGAAAATGGTATGTCTGTTCTGTGTTCTTAAACAAGATGTGATAGTTTTCTTCACACTGATTGTAGAGTCAGGGTCTTCTCTGGTCTCTCAGGCAGAGGGAATGTAACATCGGGAGTGGTTCCTTGGACTGGAAGAGGGGAGAAACCACCCAGGGCATGGTGAAGCGAACACCAGGAGGTCACTTCTGCCCCAGGCAGGGCTGGGACTGAGGGACAATGGGAGGAGGTAGAGCTCTGACCACAGCAAGGGCTCCCCAGCCCCATCTGGGACCATGGAGGGAAGGGCTTTCAGGTGGGAGCTGCAGCCACAGAGGAGACCACTGGAAACAGAGAGGGAGGGAGAGAAATACCCTTGCTCTTCCCTCCCCCGACCCTTCAATCTTGGGTCAGCACCTGCCATTGGCCAAACTACCTGGAAGCAGAGGGAGGGGACCTGGAATCCTGAGAAGAGCAGGAGAGGAGCAGGAAGTGTCTGAACACAGCACACACACTCCCCTGTCTTCCTTGTTCCATTTTATCCCCAAGTAGTCATGGTTTTGTCACTACTGTGAATAGACTATTTTTTCTCCTCTCCACTTCTAGATGGCTTATTATTTGAAAAGAGATGATATATTGATCTCATAATTATATGACATTCTCTGACTCTATCATATTTTTCCTGTTAATTCTGATTTTTTAATACAATGTCTAGGGTTGCAAAAACTCACAGTTTTTATCTCTTTCAACATTTATACGACATGTTTCATTTTCTTGTCTAATCGTATATGCTGGAACCTCTAATGCAATATCAAATAATAATAGGGGGCCTCCCTGGTGAAGTTCTGATTTTAATTGAAATAGTTTGGTGTTTCACAATTTAGATCTCATCTGTGTGAAACAGTCATTCTGTCCCTCAATGGCAGCCTGGCAGCTGTGAGGTCAGCTGGCCACACTCCTGTAGACCTGCCAGTAAGGAGCCAGCATGCCCAGGTAGATCAGACAGTTTTTTACACAGACAGCAAAGGTTACATCAGCATGATGTCAGCTCCCTATGTCCCTAATCCCACAGAATGACACCAAACCAGAGGGGCCAGGTGACAGCTGGCATGAGTGATGGGTTGCTCTGCCATTGAGGAGCCCCTAAACTATGGTCAAACATTTATGTAGACTTACACAGAAGCCTGTGTACCTCCAGAGGGACATCTCCTTGCTCCAGGGGGGTCCACATGGCAGGACTCAGGTCAGACTGTGGTCAAACCTTGTCTAGGTGGCCCATGAGGAGATGTGCAGGGTCTCCAGAGACCATGGTGGAGCCATTCCCCTACAGCTTGCTGCTGGTTTTCTAGATTTCTTTATTTGAGTTAAATAGTTTTCTTGTAAGGTTATTTTACTCAGGATGGTTTTTTTTGTTTGTTTTTGTTTTTTTGTCAGACTGATAAGTTTTATCAAATGCCATCTACTGGTGGGATTATAAGGTTGATTGATAAATTATGTAGCTAGATTTCCTGGTACTGAACTATCCTTGTATGCCTGGAATAAAATGTAAAATAAATATTTTTCTCCATTCTATTTACTAATATTTTATTTATAATTTGTTTGCAAAGTGATTCAGGTTTTTAGTTATCTTTTTCTGTTCTCTTTTAATTAGATAATTAAAGTTTCTCTGGCCACATGAATTAAATTGGCAAGTTTTCCATCTTTTCCCATGTGCCAGAATGTTCAAAATAACATGGGAATTGTCTGTACTATTATGATAGATAAAGCTGCTTTGACCGCTCTAGTCTTGGTGATTTACACAAAAAACAGGGACTTCCCTGGTGTCACAGTGGTTGAGAGTCTGCCTGCCAGTGCAGGGAACACGGGTTCAATCCCTGGTCCGGGAGGATCCCACATGCCGTGGAGCAACTAGGTCCGTGAGCCACAACTACTGAGCTCGCATGCCTAGAGCCCGTAAGCCACAACTACTGAGCCCGTGTGCCACAACTACTGAAGCCTGCGCGCCTAGAGCCTGTCCTCCACAACAAGAGAAGCCACCGCAATGAGAAGCCTGCGCACCACAATGAACAGTGGCCCCTGCTCACCACAACTAGAGAAAGCCCATGCGCAACAACCAAGTCCCAATGCAACCAAAATAGAGAAATAAATTTGTAAAAAAATAAAAAATAAATAAAAACAGCTTTATTAAGATATAATTTAGATACCCTATGACTCACTCATTGAAGGTGTACAAATCAATGTGTTTTAGTATATTCACAAGGTTGCACAATCATTATCATATTCTAATTTTAGAACATTTTCATTCTTCATAAAAGAAGCTCCTTTCCCATTAGCAGTCATTTCCATTCCTCCCTACCTCACCCCTAACCCTAGGTAACCACTAGTCTACTCCCTGTCTTTATAGATTGGCCTATTTTGGACACTTCATTATAAATGCGATCATACAATATGTGGTCTTTTTACTCACTTTTTTCACTTAGAATAATGTTTTCAAGGTTCATTCTTGTAAACATCCTTGTAGCATGTATCAGTAGTTCATTCCTTTTTTATCGCCAAATAATATTCCATTGTACAGATTATAACACATTTAATTTATCAATTGGTGGATATTTGGCTTATTTCCATTTCTGGCTATTGTGAATAATACTGCTATGAAAATTTGCATGTAAAAATTGTGAACATATGTTTTCATTTCTCTTGAGTATATACACTTAAGAATAGAATTACTGAATCATATGGTAAATCTATGTTTAACATTTTAAGAAACTTCCAGATTTTGTTTTGCAAAGCAACTGCACATTTTTACATTCCCCCCAGCAAATTATGAGAGTTCCAGTTTCTCCACATCCTCACCTACACTTGTTATTATCTGTGTTTTTGATTCTAGCCGTCTAGTGGGTGTGAGGTGGAATCTCATTGTGGTTTTGATTTGCATTTCCTTGATGAGTAATGATATAGAGCAGCTTTTCTTGTGCTTATTGGCCATTTGTACATCTTTGGAGAAATGTCAGTTCAAGTCCTTTGCCCGTTTTTAATTAGGCTATTTATCTTTTTATTATTGAATTGTAAGGGTTTTTTATGTATTATGAATACAAGTCCCTAATCAGATATATGATTTGCAAATATTTTCTCCCATTCTGTGGGTTGTACTTTCACTTTCTTGATGGTATTCTTTGTAGCATAAAGGTTTTAAAACCCAATTTTAAAAATTAAATTAATTAATTAATTAATTTTTAAATTTTTGGCCATGCTGCGCGGCATGCCGGATCTTAGTTCCCTGACCAGGGATCGAATCCGTGCCCCCTGCAGTGGAAGCACGAAGTTCTAACTGCTGGACCGCCAGGGAATTCCCAAGGTGGTAAATTTTGGTATAATTCAGCTATTTTTCTTTTGCCACTTGTGCTTTTGGTGTCATATCTAAGCAATCATTGCCTAATCAAGGTCATGAAAATTTACTCTTATGTTTTCTTCTAAGAGTTGTATAATTTCATCTTTTACATTTTGGTCTATGATTCATTTTGAATTTTAATTTTGATGTATGGTACGAATTAGTGGTCCAACTTCATTCTTCTGTAAATGGACATATGGCTGTTCCAACACCATTTATTCAAAAGATTATGCTTTCCTCTACTTAATTGTCTTGGAAATCAATTTTTTGATTGAAATTTGTTGACTACAAATGTAAAGATTATTTTCTGGACTCAG
Organism: Eubalaena glacialis; assembly: GCF_028564815.1. Classification (NCBI taxonomy): domain Eukaryota; kingdom Metazoa; phylum Chordata; class Mammalia; order Artiodactyla; family Balaenidae; genus Eubalaena; species Eubalaena glacialis. The sequence continues at coordinate 194,560,580 of NC_083717.1, read as the reverse complement.
TTTTATTCCATTGATCCATATATCTATCCTCATGCCAATAACATACTGTCTTTATACCTATAGGCTTGTAGTAAGTTTTGAAATCATAAAGTGTGAGTCCTCCAACTTTACTTATCTTCAAAACTTTTTACCTCTGGTATTCTGGGTCCCTTGCCTTTACATATGAACTTTAGGATTTCAATTATGTCAATTTCTGTAAAAAAGTCAGCTGAGATTTTGATAGAAATTATGCTGAATCAGTGGATCAATTTGGGGAGTATTGCCATCTTAACAATATTAAGCCTTCTAATCCATGAGCTTTGAATGTCTTTTTATTTATTTTGATTGTCTTCAATTTCTTTCAACAATGTAGTTTTCAGTGTGCAAGTCTTGCACTTCTTTTGTTAAATTAATGCCTAAACATTTTATTTTTTGTTGCTACTATAAAAGGAATTGTTTTCTTAATTTTATTTTTGGATTCTTCATTGCTAGTGTATAGATAAACAATTGATTTTTGTATATCAATCTCGTGTCCTGCAAACTTGCTGAACTTGTTTATTAACTATAGCAGCTTTTTGTGGGTTCCTTAGGATTTTTTAAAAATACACATAGTACTGCAGATAAAGATAGTTTACTTCCTTTCTAATCTGAATGCCTTTTATTTCATTTTCTTGCCTAGTTGCTTTGGCTAGAACCTCTGGTACAATGTTGAATAAAAATAGCAAGAGCGGACATCCTTGTCTTATTTCTGATCTTAGGAGGAAAGGCTTTCAATCTTTCACCATTAAGTATGAAGCTAGCTGTGAGTTTCTTGAACTTGCTTTTTATCAGGTTAGGGAAATTCTCTTTTATTCTTAGATTGTTGATTTTTTTTTTTAATCACAGAAGAGTATTGATTTTGCTAAATACTTTTTCTGTATCTATTGAGATGGTCATGTGAACTTTGCTCTTTATTCTCTTAATATGGTGCATTACATTAATTGATCTTTGAATGGTAAGTCAACCTTGCATTCCTGGGATAAATCCCATTTGCTAATGGTATATAATCCTTTGTATATGTTGTTGGATTCGGTTTGCCGTTATTTTGTTGAGAATTTTACCATCTATATTAACAAGAGAATTCCCTAGGGATATTGATCTATAATTAAATTTCTTGTGATGTCTTTGTCAAGTTTTTGTATCAGGTTAAAACTGGCCTCATAGAATGAGTTGGGAAGTGTTCTCTCCTCTTCCATCTTTTTGGAAGAGTTTATAAAGGATTCATATTCTTTGAACTTTTGGTAGAATTCACCAGTAAACCTACTGGACCTGGGCTTTTCTTTGTGGGAAATTTTTGATTTCTAATTCAATCTGTTGTTATAAGTCTGTTAAGATTTCTGCTTCATCTTAAGTTAGTTTTGGAAATTTATCTCTTTCTAGAATTTTGTCCATTTCTTCTAAGTTATCTAATTTGTTAACATATGGTTGTTTATAGTATTCCCATAATCTTTTATCATTACAGATCAGTAATGATGCCCCCTTTTAATTCCTCATTTTATTAGTTTGAATCTTCTCTCTTTTTTTCTTGGTCAGTATATATAAAGATTTGTCACTTTTGCTTATCTTTTCAAAGAACTAAACTTGTTTTCAAAAGAACAGAACTTTTGGCTTTATTCCCTTTTTCTAATATTTTGTATTCTCTATTTCATCTATTTATAATCTTCATTATTTCCTTCCTTCTGCTTGCTTTGGACTTGGTTTACTTTTTTTTTTTTTTCTAATTTCTTAAGGTGGAAGGGTAAGTTATTGATTTGAGATCATATTTTTTCTTATAGGTGATTACAGCTATAAATTTCCATCTGAGCATCTTTACTTACTTTAGTTGCATCTCATAAGTTTTGGTATATTATGTTTTCATTTTTATTCATCTAAATGTATTTTCTAATTTCCCTTGAGATTTCTTCTTTGATCGACTGGTTATTTAAGAATGTATTGATTAATTTCCATGTATTTGTGAATTTCCGAATTTCCTTATTGATTTCTAATTTCAGTGTGGTTGGGGAAAAATACTTTGTATCATTTAAACCCTTTTAAATTTACTTAGGTTTGTTATATAGGCTAGCACATGGTCTATTCTGAAGAATGTTTCATGTGAATTGAGAAGAATGTGTGTTCTACTGTTTCTGGGTAGAGTGTTGTACAGATGTCTTCTAGGTCTGCTGAGTTTATAGTGTTGTTAAGTCTTCTTTTCCTTGTTGGTATTCTGCCCAGTTGTTCTACCCAGTGTTAAAAGTGGGGTATTGATGTCTCCAACTTTTGCTGTTGAATTGTCTATTTCTCCATTTCTCCCTTCAGTTCTGCTCAGTTTTACTTCACATATTTTTGGAGTCTGTTCCTAGTTGCATATGTGTTTAAAGTAGTTATATCTTCCCGATGGAATGACACTTTTATCACTGTGAAATGGTCCTCTTTATCTCTGGTAATGTTTTTTGTCTGTTTGTTTTAAAGTCTGTTTGATTATAGTACAGCCACACCAGCACTTTTATGATTACTTACATGTTACCTTTTCCATTCTTTCTTTCAACCTATTTGCATCTTTGAATCTAAATGTGTCTCTTGTAGACAACATATAGCTGGATCTTGGTTTATTTTTTAGACAATCTGATGATCTCTGCCTTTTGATTGGATTGTTTAATTTATTCACATTTAAAGTTATTATTGATATGGTTAGATTTGCATCTGCCATTTTGCTTTTTGTTTTCTATGTCTCATGTTATTTTTGTTCCTCGGTTCTTTACTGCTTTATTTTATATAAAGTGGTTGTTTTCTAATGCAACATGAGGAATCATTAATTCCTTTAAAATTTAAAAATTACATATTTGAGTTATTTACCTTAATTTATCAGAATCTAGTTCAGATTTATTCTTAGTGCCAGGAAAATACAGCAACTTTACTCTTACATTGTTTCATGCCCTCCCCTTTTTTGTACTATTATTGTATATCTTACACCCACATATATTGTAAACCCAACAATACATTGCTAAAATTATTACTTATATAGTCATGTCTTTTTACTTCCAGTTTTGTTGAGATATATTTGACACACAGCATGGTATAAGTTTAAGGTGTACAGCATAATGATTTCATTTACATGAGTCATGAAATGATTAGCACAATAAATTTAGCATCATCTCACATAGACACAAAATTAAAGAAATGGAAAATTTTTTCTTGTGATGAGAACTCTTAGGGTTTACTCTTTAATGACTGTCATTATAACACGCAGCAGTGTTGGTTATCCTTATCACACTGTACCTCACATCCGTAGTACTTATTTACCTTATAACTGGAAGTTTGTACCTTTTGACATTCACCTCCACCTCTGCTAACCACAAATCTGATCTCTTTTTCTATGAGTTTGTTTTTGAAGCATAATTGACCTACAACACTATGTTAGTTCCTGTTATACAACATAATGATTTGGTATTTCTGTACATTTCAGAAAGATCACTATGATAAAGTCTAATTATGATCTGTCACCATAGAAAGATATCACATAATTATTGACTATTTTCCTCACACTGTACCTTTCATACCTGTGCCTCATTTATTTTGCAACTAGTAGTTTGTCCCTCTTAATTTCCATCACCTATTTCTTTCCCCATTCAATCCCCTCCCCTCTGGCAGCCACCTATTTGTTCTTTGTGTCTATAACTCTATTTCTGTTTTGTTATGTTTGTTCATTTGTTTTTCCACATATAAGTCAAATCATACAGTATTTTTCTTTTTCTGACTTATATCACTTAGCATAATACCCTCTAGGTCTACCCATGTTGTAGGACTGATAATATTGTTTCTTGCAGTTTCTTTCCTTCACCCATCTAAATCTCAAGGTTGCATATATATCCAGTTTCACTTTCGCTAACCATCCCGACCAAAATGCCATATTTTGTAAGTTTTCTGGGATTATAGTTTTGGAATCTGAGTCGTCCTCTCCACTTTATCATTGCTTCCTCAAGTGATGGCTCTTGTTTGGGTATGTAGATCGATTGAAATTTTGGTAGAAAATAATCCAGAAGAGGTTTAACTTTTGAAAATCTGTCTGCAGGAAGTGGAGCTTCCGAGTTATCATTAAAGTGAAGAAATGTCATTATTTGTTTGAACCTTTTTCTCGTTATAATCTTTGGAAAGATAGGTATTTCAAGTAAGGGATCAGTTGACCAATATTCTTTCCAGTGTGACTTTCTTATTTGTCCCATCAAAATTATTAATCCAGGGACTTCCCTGGTGGCACAGTGGTTAAGAATCCGCCTACCAATGCAGGGGACACGGGTTCAAGCTCTGGTACGGGAAGATCCCACATGCCGTGGAGCAACTAAGCCTGCGAGCCACACTACTGAGCCCGCGTGCTACAACTACTGAAGCCTGTACGCCTAGAGCCCATGCTCCGCAACAAGGAAAGCCACCGCAATGAGAAGCTCGTGTGCCGCAATGAAGAGTAGCCCCTGCTCGACACAACTAGAGAAAGCCCACGTGCAACAATGAAGACACAAAGCAGCCATAAATAAAGAAATAAATTTATTAAAAAAATTATTAAGCCGAGAAACTTCTTTTTGTTACTATTGGTTACATCAGTCCATTTTAAATCCTTATCATACTTTTTATATGACTTTTCATTCTGTTGGTGATACAAGTTTGTTTGAGAAGTGACCAACTCGAAAAAGATGTTACCAAAAATGAATTCTGTTATTTCACTCTTTGTGGGTTATTACAGTCTACAGTTGTACCTGACACAGCTGTAAAGTCTACTAATTTTCGTGAAATGTTGTCTTTAATCCACTCTTCTGTAGAAGCAAAGGAGCATTCCGCAGCACCGTGAGTTTCATTTTCACTTTCCGTATCAGAGTCAATCTCTAAGGTTTTTTGTCTTTTTGTTGGTCTAATAGTCACACCATCTGAATCAGAATTATATTCTGAAGAACTATCATCTTCCGAGACACTAGTATATATGTCACTCAGACAATCAGAGAAAGTATCTGCATAAAATTCCCAAAAAATTCTTTACTCAAAATTTTGTAATGCGTCATTTTTGAAAATTTTATGGTAATAAACTTGGGTTTACAATATACACAAGGTTGGAACAAAAACCTAATGGAACAAAATGTGAATGATAAAGACAATCATAAGTTGTATAATGAACCCCTGATCAATTTTTTTTTAAGTTTTTTTTTTTTTTAATGTGGACCATTTTTAAAGTCTTTATTGAATTTGCTACAATATTGCTTCTGGTTTATGTTTTGGTTTTTTGGCCACAAGGCATGTGGGATCTTAGCTCCCCAACCAGGGATTGAACCCGCACCCCCTGCATTGGAAAGCGAAGTCTTTAACCACTGGACCACCAGGGAAGTCCCAATCAATTTTAAGCTCTAACAACTTTGCATGGTGATGTTAATTTTATCACTCTGTAAAAACGTATTGATTCATCTCCGGTCAATAAATTGTTAATTTTGTATCCTGCAACTTTACCAAATTCACTGTTGAGCCATAGTAATTTTTTGGTGGCATCTTGAGGATTTTCTATGTATAGTGTCATATCATCTGCAAATAGTGACAGGATTACTTCTTCCTTTCCAATTTGGATTCATTTTATTTCTATTTCTTCTCTTATTGCTGTGGCTAGGACTTCCAATACTATGTTGAATAAAAGTGGTGAGAGTGGACATCCTCATCTTGTTCCTGATCTTAGAGGAAATGCTTTCAGCTTTTCACTGTTGAGTATGATGTTAGCTGTGGGCTTGTCGTATATCGCCTTTATTACGTTGTTTTCTCTATGTTCTCTCTATACCCACTTTGTTGAGAATTTTTATCATAAGTGGATGTTGAATTTTGTCAAAAGCTTTTTCAGCTTCTATTGAAATGATCATGTGATTTTTATATTATGTCTTTTAAAGAAGCTAAGAGAATGGAGAACAAGTATATATTTATAGATTTTGTTGTGTTAACCTTTTTATTTACCTTTTTAAATTTGTTTCATTTCTTTCTTTGGATTTGAATTAATATCTCATGTCTTCTTTTCTGCAATACAGCTTTTCCCCACCACTTTTGTGCTGTTATTATCAAATATATTACATGTCTATGATTAGACCCCAAAATACAACTACAGACATATTGTTTTATGAAATTTCTTTTTAAGTAAAAGTCAAGAAAAAAGGAAAAATATGCAAGTATACAGTCTTTTGTTATTATCAAAGTAATTACCTATACTGATGCTTTTGTTTGTGTGGATTTGAATGACAGTCTTGTGTTACTTGATTTCAGTCTGAAGAACTTCTTTTGATATTTCTTATAAAACATATTTGTTAACAGCTAACTACCTCAGTTTTTATTTGGGAATACCTTTATCTCACCTTCATATTTTAAAGATAGGTTTGCTGGATATGAGACTTTTGGTTGGCAGATTTTTCTTTCAGCACTTTGAATAATCTGGCCTCCATTGTTTCTAAGTGAGCTGTTATTTTTATCAGGGTTCCTTTATATATGATGAATTAGTTTTCTCTTGCTGCTTTCAAGACTTTATTTCTCTTTGTCTTCAATGTTTTGGTTATGATGGATTTGGGTGTGTATCTCTTTGTGTTTATACTTGTAATATGGAGTTTCTTGGGTATGAATTTAATGTTTTTCATCAGATTTGGGACGTTTTTGGCCATTGCTTCTTCAAGTACTTTTTCTGTCCTTTTCTGGTACTCCCATTATACATATGTTGGTGTTCTTAATGGTGTTCCACATTCCACTGAGGCTCTGTTCATTTCTCTTCATTTTTTCCCTCTAGTCTTCAAATTGCATGATCTCTATTGATTTACCAGTAAGTTCACTGATTCTTTCTTCTGCCAGCCCAAATATACTCTTAAGCCCCTCTAGTGATTTTTCATTTTACTTCTTGTACTTTTTAACTCAAGAATTTCCAGTGGCGTCCCAGTCTCAATAAACACACCTAATGCCTAGATCTTGGCTTCGAATACCATTCTAATACCAGCAAAAGGAACCAGAGATCCTTGGAGAAAGACTGATTATAGGGTTGGGGCAGGGCTTATACAAGAGGAGCCCGGAATGTCTTGTAGTGCCAGGAAGTAAATGAGTGTTTAAAAACCCCACAATGATGGGTTTATGTCCAAGTTACACAGGAACCCACTGAAAGAGCTTCTGATGGCCAAAGCTGGAAAAATTTAAGCATCAAAATAAAGCAGTATAAGATTATAACCCAAAGCATAAAATAAATATCTATGAGTCCATACTGATATAAGTAAATGATTGAATAAGTACATAAATGGAGAAGAAGAAACAAATGTCCTGTGTAAAAAAATTCTAAATAACAAAGTAAATAATTTGTTCTTCTCCCTCCTTAAGCATGGGCCACTCATAGTGACTTCCTTCCAAAGAGGAAAGTATTCGAAGTGTGAAAAAAAGTAAATTTTAAAATGAAATGGTGGAGAACCCTGACAAGCACTACCTCAGCTGGGTGATGAAGGTCAACATTGACAGTGATAAGTCATGTTGGCAGCCTGGACCCTTCATACAATGTGATGAGGATCGTTCTTCATCTCTGTGGTCTTCCTCCCCCCAACCCACAGCTCCAGTCTAATCAAGAGAAGAACATCAGACAAATTTCAAGTGAGGGTCATTCTGTAAAATACCTCTAATTTTTCTCATGTTTGGCTTCCTACATCTATCCTCAAAGTCCTTTATCTGTTGTATCATAATTTCTTTCTCCTTATATGTTTGCTCTTTGCTCATATTTTTTATACTTCATCTTCCAGCCCACTGACTTGGGTCTAAAAGACGACCATGCTATCCTTCAATCTGTCTACTGAAATTCTTCTTGTTAACTCCAGTAACAAGTGTGCACTGCCCTTGAAGCTACTTATGTGCCTGTTACTGTCATCGTTTTACTCTACTTTTCCTGTCTCCTCTCGATCAGCAACATGTGTTCTTTTGGGACACAAGAGACTGATTTCTGTCTCTTGTGGTTGCCCTCCTCCACCTGCCTTGTTTGGGGTATTTTCTTTCTTGGTTCCCTGGGGCTCAGAAGCGATTGTTGTGTTACCTACACACAGCAGTTCTGCAGGGGGTGGACTCTGCTGTGGCTGGTGGTGTAGAACTAGGTACGGTGCCAACCCCGTGGTCTCCTAAGCTGCTTCCATCTTTCAATCTCTTCCTACCATCCCAGGGCCACCTGGGAGGCAGGATCCATTTCAGGGGAGGTGGGTAGATAGATTTGAGAGTGGAGAGGACAAAGCTATGCTTCCAGAATATTCTTCCCACCATTTAACCTGGAAAGTCACATCAGACCTCTCTCAGACATGCCAACTCTATGCCCTTGAATGAGATAAAGAGACCAGGTTGTCCCCATGAGGACCAAGGCCAAAGCCCCTTGTTTCTGGAACTTTCCAAAGGAAAGCACATCTCCGATTCCACCAAGGATGACGTGTTCTACACTTCAGTCAGTTAATGTTTTGTGAGTCACAAATTCTGCAACAAAGTGACATAAAGAGATAGCTTTTCTCTCCCACAGCAGTGCCCTGCCAGGGACCATTGGAGCAGAGTAATGAGAATGGCTGAGGGAGAAAGCCAGGGACACTTGGAGCCATCTCCTGGAACATGGTCTGAGCACCTCGATGGTGAGTCCATAATGTCAGGGAGAGACGGCTGGAGACTCAGGGAATAAATAGTTGATCACAGTACTGTCGGATTTAAGAAGGACTGATTTATTTCCTGGCTCCTTCCTTCCTTTCTCCCTTCATCGACTCACCCTTGGCCCGTGATCTGTATGTAAGAGAGTCAGATCTTTTTTATGAGCTGCGGACCCATGGACACATCTGACCATCTCCTCACCTGCACACCCAGGCACCCCAAATTGATGAGTGAGTTCAGCTCACATCCTCTACCCTGGACAGTACCTCTTCCTTTTGGGGGGAGCAGAAGAAAGAGATATGATGTGGAGGTTCCAGAAGCCTGGCCACCACCCCACCCCATTGCTATGCTATGCCCATTGTGTACCGTTGTCTGGGAAACCTGAGCCCATTAGGGGGCCACAGGGTGGGGTGGGGGAGACAGTGTGCACTGAGGGTGCTGTGGACACATCGTCCCAGAGACGAGTGGAGGATGGCAGCGCAGAGGAGGCAAGCCCTGGGGCCCTGGGGCTGGGGAGGAGGGCAGTCGGAGACCCCAGAAGGGCCTGGGATCCCTGGGCTCTGAGCCCAGCAGTAACAGGGCTGTTTATTTGGTGGAACAGACATACTTCCACCAATCTTTTGCTTTGGACAGAAATAAGTCTACCTCCTCACTGGACCAGCTACTATTTTTTATTTCAGTATGGGAGCGTCTTTGGCAATAAATCTTTGGATAAGGGCTCCAGTCTCCTCTTAGAGTTTGTCCAGTGAGCTTCCTGGGTGGGGGCAGGGTGGGGATAACCAGAGCCACAGGGTTTGGGGAGGGGGCCGCCAGTGGGTACCAGAGAATGGGCACATGGCCATCCTGACTGGTCACACACCAGGAGGGAGGAGCGGGGGAATCACTGTGACCAAGTAGGTTTTGTTCCAGGAACGTAAGCATAAAATAGTGCCAGGAAACCTTGTGCAGTTCACTTCATCAGCAGATCATAAGAGAGAAGCTTAGGGTCATTTCAGAGGATGCAGACTGGATTTAACACCCCCCCCCTTCATGGTGGAAACTCTTGGATAATTAGAGATACAAGGGCGACCTTAACAGGTGAAGGGCAACTGCTACAAACACAGCAGAGCCCAGGCTTCCATGAAAACTTCAGATGCAACCCACCGAGGTTGGGACCTGGGAGCTGATGTCTCTCACAGCTATTACTCTGGCCTGTGTTACAAGTGGGGACCAGAACTGGAAAGGAGACACGAGTCGCCATTTATGTAGACAACGTAACTTTCTACATAAAGAAATTTTCTAAGAAACTTTACAGTTAGAACTAATAAGATTTGATATAAGGAGATAAAAAAATCCACGGCATGGTTACCTAACAGCCATTACTAATTGAAAAGTGCAAAGAAAAAACATGCCACCCACAATAGCAATAGAACTATTGATTAGCAGTAAAGAAAGATGTGCAACACCTCAAGTGAGAAAACAGTACAATTTTACTGGAGGATAGCGGGGAAGATTTAACTGTGGGAAAGACATAGCATGGGTAGGAAAACTCAGTTTTAAGTGTTCGGTTCTCTTGTAAAATAATTTATAAATTAAATGCAATTTCATCTGAACTCCTAGCAGCGTTCTTCATGGCACCTGTTCAAGTGAATTTCTGCTTCACGTGGAATACTGAAGGACCACGCATAGTCAAGCCAAGTTTGAAGAAGGAGCAGAAAGGGACTTGTTCCACCAAATATCAAGGCTCTGGCCATGGCTACCATAGACTGCATGAACGGACGGGTCCGTGGAACAGAGCGGAGCCCCAAACCAGACCTGTGCACACATGAAAACGGGACGCACCAGAGGTAGCTACAGATCAGCAGGCAGTCACTTGCCACCAGTAGAAAAGTAAAATAATTCAGATCATGATCTATTTCTGTACAGAGAATAAATGTCATATGGGTTAAAGTCCTGCATTTGAAATGCCAAACTTTAGAACATTGAGAAAAAACTATAGGAAAATGGCTTTATGATGTCAGGGACAGAAAAATTTCTTAAGCAAGACATGCAAACACAAATCATAAAATTGAAGTTTGATAAATTTGACTACCTTATAATTAGTAGCTTCTGTACAACAAAATCCACCATTAATAAAGTTAAAAGTTAAAAAAAAAACAAGCCACAGATCATGAGGAATTATGTTCTATAAACTTAACAGACAAATGATTATTATCCAGCATATATAAAGAGCTCACAGTAATCAATAAGACAATACAAAAAAAGAATCAATTAAAATAGGCCAAGGATATGACCACGCAATTAACAGAAGAGGTAACTGAACGGTCAATGACCATGAACAGAGGTACTTTCTCCCCAGGAACCAGGGAAATGCAAATTAAAGCAGCAGTTTTACAATCGTCCCATTAACAAAGGTTAAGGATCTAGCAGTAATAATGTTAGCAGTGAGTGAATGAGCTGTTGGACAAAGCTAGGGAGGGTGCACTGGTTCCACCCTTTGAAGAGAAATGTGTCCACTCCTGGAGCCTGGCAGATCCCTCCGCCTGGCAAGTCCATCTCTCCTGGGGACATTGTTGCATTTTGCACAAGAACCGGAAATGTGCATGTCGGGCGGCCCCTCTTATGACACGACCCGTCAGAACAGTGGAATGTGTCAGGTGGGGATGGACCACGTGGCATTCTTAGGATGGAGGCCTCACAGACATGGGCCAACGTGGACACGTGATGTAGTGTGAGAAAAGACAAGAGACACAGTTATACACCGGGTCTGATTTGTGTAAAGTCTTAAAACACACATATCTTTACTAAAAAACAACACGATATATTGTAGTAAAGATATCAAGGCATGCTCGGTAAGGCTGTCGAGGGGGAGGGAGGGAAATTGGGGGGTGGTTGATGCATGGGGCTCCCCTTGATTTTGATGTAACACTTCTCGAAACATTACGTGAAGCAAATGTGGCAGAATGCTAACGTGTGTCAGGTCTGGGTGGTGGGTACAAGTTATCCTGTGCCATTTGCTCCGAGTGTTCCAACTACCCCATAATAAAACACTGGGACAAAGAACATAGATCAGGGAGGAGGGTGGAACTAAGAAGAAATAGGAGAAAACAACAGATGCTAAGATAGCAGAATAGGATAATAGGATGGAAAGTGAGCCAGCAGAGCTCCGGGTGGAAATGAAAGAGGAAAAGAAACCACTTCAGAAATGCAAGCGGAGGAGACTGCAGAATACAGCCTCAAGGACGCGATTCATTCAACAGACAACTGAACACCTGCTGAGAGCCAGGCCCTGGGACTTGGAGTGATCCCTCCCTGCAAGGAGCGAGGGGGGCAGTAAACAAGGAAAAAAGAAGTCAAGAGGGGATATTTCAGAGCCTGCTGCTAAGGGCTGGGAGAAGGGCTGGTGGAGGGGCAGGGGGTGAACGGTGGGCTTGTTCTGTGACGTGTCCCTGGGAGCCTCTGAGGAGGCCACCTGTCAGCTGGGACCCGGGGGCCAGCAGAGCCTGCGTTCAAGGGTGGCAGAGAGGGTGCGAGAATGCGTGGCTTTGGGGAAGACAAAGGACCATAGTAGGGCATCCAGGACGTGAGTCGGGAGGCTGGGTCGGCCCCCAGCCGAGATGTGGGCCCAGAGATCTCTCCAGAGTCAGAACAGACAGTCTCTGCTTCTGTGGGACTGGATGGGGCTGCGGAGAGACTGGGGCGACCGCCGACTTGCGGCTGAGTGAGGCAGAGGATGAGGCTCCCGGAGCTGAAAGGCCGGCTGGGACAGGGGAGCCTCGCGATGTTACATCCATGCGTCGATGTTACACCCGCGGCGTGGGACAAGAGGCAAGAGGACAGGGCAGGGGACACCAGAGGAAGCAGACGGCGAAGAGGTCAGCGTGCCTGGGGAGATGGTGGTGACATGGAAGCAGACGGGGCTGGGGGGAGCCCACCAGCCACACTGCTCGCCCTCTGGAATGGATGGACGGGGGTGGGGAGGAAAAATCATAAATGGAGAAGACACGCATTCGGGCATGATGTGTCCCAGCCGGTCGTGAAGGCAGAGGCGTCCGGGCGGAGCTGGAAGACAGGGTGTAGTACGGGAGGAGGAGGGCGGGGTGGCCCGGAGCCTGAAGTGATAAAGCAGGGCCGCTCCCAGAAACTGCCCAAACCTGGACTCTCCGGGCGGGAGCAAGCAGGGCCTCCGCCTGCGGTGGGTCCGGAGCTGGAGGAGACACGCTGGTCTGGCGGCCTTCCCCCCGGGGAGGTCAGCTCCCGGCTTCTCCTTGATACAGAGGAGCCTGAGAGTGGAGGAGGGGACAGCTGCCTGCTCCACCCCGCAGCTGCGGGAGGGATGGGGACGGTCCCCGGAGCGCGGCCAGTGCGGCTGTGCCGTGGGAACACTTAGGTGCGAAGATCCCAGAGCCGGGGCCACGTGGCGTCCCCTGGATCTGACTGCTGCGTCCGATTCTGCAAGGAATGTCGGTCCCGCCGGGAGGTGCGGGCTGAAGCAGTGCAGGACAAGGCCATGGGAACAGGGCGGAACTCTCCTCGGTCAGATTTAGTTCTTGCAAAAATAAGACCAAATCACATTGGTAAGAGGTGTTGGGACAAATCACCACAAACTCAGTGGTTTCAAGGAACGCCCGTTTCCCACCTCACAGATTTGCAGGCTGGATGGCGGACTTGGCTCTCCCTGGGTTTATCGAGGGCGTCGGCCTGGCCGCGTCCCCTTCCAGAAGGCCTGGGGACGGGGTGGAGTCACCTCCAGGCTGTGCAGGTGTTGGCAGAGTTCAGTCCCCAGCGTTTGTAGGACCGAGGCCCCCGTGTCCTCGTTGGTGGGCAGGCGAGGTCCGCTCTTGGCTTCTAGAAGTTTCTGACACCCCTTGGCCTGGGGCCGCCTTGTGCCACCTTCAAAGCCAGCAACGCCGGTCAAGGCCTCGCCCTCAGTCTCTCCTGTCCCGTCTGTGTGTGTCCGACTTCAGGGAAGGGCTCGTGTGGTTCCACCAGACGATGCAGGACGACGTCCGTCTCGAGGCCCTCAGCTCAACTGCACCTGCAAGTCCCTGTCACCACGTGAAGTGACCTCGTCACCCTTATTCAACCTGCTACCAGTAGAGAAAAAAATAAAGCATGTGTGGCAAAATAGCAACCCCTGGCGAATCTCAGCGGAGGGCTGTGGAGCTCCTTGTATGCTTCCTGCAGCTTTTCCGAGGGTGCGAGTGCTATCGGGATGAACAGGTGATCTAGACAGAACAGTCATGCTCACACGTCAGAAAGACCTCAGGTCTCCTCTTCCTCCTGGATTTGGGGTGGGGGGTTTGCACCCAGCCCACGTGTCGCTCAGATACAGAGGCAGCGGGCAACGATCTCAGATTTCCAAACATGCATCCGAGAAGAAGACTCCCTGAGAACATAAGTCCCAGAACTCAGAGATACCTTCAGCCAGCGCTGATGCTACCTGTGTCCACACAGAAAGGGCAAAACAGCCGTGCGGTTTGGTCATGGATGGACATGTAAGGGGTATAAATAGTTAGCAGAATACCTAAAATGAAAGGACTGAGGGGAAACCGGAGGCGGGGAACAGTAAGACCGCAGGACGGACAAATGTGTTTATTTCTCCATTTTCACCACAGGAAGTTAAAAGTACAGTCAAAGTTTATAAATCAAGAAATGAAGGTCTAACTGTCGCTGAAGGTTATGCAGTGGGTGGGTACCTTCTTCCCGTCCTGCTGAGCCGGGGGGGGGGGTTCATGGTCCAGTTTTTACTCCCCTTTATATTCTCTCCCGACCGCATGCCCTGCTGCCCGTGAATCCTGCCCTCAGGGTTTGTGAGTTCAGGCGGCCGTGCCGCCAGCTCAGGTGCCGCAGGTGCCCCCCTCCCCCAGCTCCAGTCACACCCCCGGGCCCAGCACTCCCGACGCCCTGCCTGCCCCAGCCCAGGCTGCCCCCTCTGCCCTCCCTGGTCTGTCTGTGCTCCTCCTCCTGCCCGCCAGCCTTTCTGCTTTTCGCTCCGGGTAGGGGGCGTCAACTCATCCACCCCGACCGGGTTTTCACATCAGGCCCCGCGAAGCCTGCAGCGTTCTTGGCATCCTCTGGGCAGACGGGTGTGACCCTGCGTCAGAACGCCGTTACCCCTCGGTCGTGTGTGTCCCTTCCAGACAGTAAGCTCAGGGCGACCCCCAGGGCCCCGAGGCTCTCAGGGCAGGCGTCCCACCCCAGTGTGTTGACGGCCCGAGGGAGTGGCCAAGGGTCTGCAGACGCCCAGCGTGAAGGCACGTGCTCAAAGTGGACAGCTCTTAACGCTCGAAGCGTGCCCCAACCCTAAGTCCCACGTAGGTGCTGCTTACAGGAGTACCTCAGGGGCTCGGCATGCAGGCGGGGTAACCTCCAAAGTCTAGGTCTTTGCTTTTCCAGAAACGTTCTCTGTGGACTGCATCAGTGCATGTTAAAGAAAATCCATCAGCACACATTTTCTTTAATTTTCAGTTCCTATTAGCAATATTGACAAAAGGATTCCCCAGGGCAAGGGCCAGACGGGGTTAATACCTCCTTGGTCTGTGTCCTCTCCTCCGACTCGGTGGGCGGGGGCCGCCTGTCTACCTCTACAACCCCTACGCCCCCCGCCTGGCGTTTAGGCTATAGTGCAGTTCAATTTTAATCCACTCCCAACTCAATTCAATTCGGTTCAGTTCGTATGCGGCTTCTGTTCCTTTCCCATCCATTTTCGGTTCAGTCTAAGTCATTGTCGGTTTAACCCAGTTCATTTCCAAGTTCAGTTTCTATTTTGCTTAGCGCTTGTCGAGAGAGTGGCTCCTGTTCTCCGGTCCTGAGCTGGGTCCCCCTGGGAAGATGAGCTGTGGGGTATGGCAGGGCGAGGTGGGTGGTGGGTCTCACCCCGAGGTGTCCCGGGGGCAGCAGGGCGAGTGTAGAGGCCACGCCCCGTGTGTCCACGTGCGAGTCACCCGCCAACCGGGATGCCAAGTCCCCTCGGTTCCCCAAGCGCGTTGGTGCAGCCCCGTGAGCGCGGGCAGGTGTCCTGCGGGTCAAAGGTGTGTCTGAGCCTACAGGAAACGTGATTGAACTTGTGGAATCACCTCCCTCACTGCAGTCCTTTGCTGGGTCTTCAATGTGCTACGTGTGCCGTGAGCTACTGAGGAAGGACTGACGTGGAAAGTTTTCCGGAAATTTTCTACTAGTTCCAGGCGAACCCGGCTGCTGAGGGCAGGTCCTGGGCTGGGGGCAGGACGGCTGGGTTCTCAGCCCAAGCTGACTGATAGTGGTTGTGTGCTGGGGCCCCAGCCTCAGTCTCCCGGGGTGGAAGTGTGTGCTGACAGCCCAGCTCTGGGGTCCCCAGCTTCTACGGGCCCCGCATGATCGCCGTGTCTCAGGCTCACCCGCAGGCGCTCCCAGCTCTCAGGACCAACCGAGACGGAGTCCCCGAGCCCAGCCTCTCCCATGGCGTGTGAGGGGCTTCGAGCTTGTACAGACCTAAGTCCTGCCTGGACCTCCACCAAGGGCGGACTTCGCCAGAGCTGCGTGCCGGGGGCCAGCCTGAAGGCCGAGTCCCGGCTAAGCTGCCACTCTCCCCGGGCAGACGCTGCGTCCGGCCCCTCCCCGGTGCCACCGGGAAGCAAGACAAGCCGAGAAGCAAATTCTCACCTTCCTCTGCCCTCGAGACGACTGATTTCCATACTCTCTGCAAAACAACCCCGAAGTTGAGACAAGACTCTTTGGAGCAGGAATGGTTTGCCTGGGAAATTTGGGGACGCAAGTTCGATTCATCATTATTTATGAACCAACAGGGAGGGGTTTATTATTCTGATTACTCACTAATCATTCCCCATAAATGCAGGAACCGACAAAATCCCACAGAATCAATAACGTGGTAAGTTCCCTGTCTGAATCACGGCACCTAGCATTCTTGAGTAAACCTTTCGGTAATTTACAAAGGCTGTTGAATTTTATAGTAAGTGTTTTTCAAACCAAGCTGGATTCTAAACAATAATGACTTTTTAATGTGGGTCTGTGATTACATTGTCATGGTGAAATACGGGGTCTTTGACTGCATCCGAAATGAGCCTGGTGTGAAATACTCGCAGGCACAGACCCACTCGGCCGCAGGTAAAGCAATCTTCATAAATTACCCTCCAATCCGGATGGCCTGGCAGGCGAGGCCTGATGCCAGTGTTGGCAACTTAAATTTCAGGGGACCCTTTGTAAACAAGCTCTTCCTTTTGCTCCCGAGTGGTAGCCACGGCTAGCGGCCTCTGAGCGGCCGGAGGCTGCACCTCCTTGGCCAGTCTGCCAGGTGTCAGCTGTGACCTTGTGTGACACCAGTATGGCGTACCAGCCCGCGAGGCTGCTACGTGGAAGCGAATGAAAGGTAACGAGCCAGCCTGGGACGAGCCACATGGCCAGGGCTCGGTGGCCGCTGCGCCAGGCAGAGCACGTGGGATGGTTCCGCGGGCGGTGCTGACTCTCCAGCGGTCCTACGAGTCTCCCTCCCTCCCTCGCTGTGTGTCAGTGGCTCCATGTCCTCCTGGGAAGGGCCCAGAGGCCCCGTTGCCCCTTGACCGGGGACCTGCCCACTCTGCTTCTGAGCCTCCGCCTGGCACCGAGCGGGACACAGACATGGACAAGGCTTGGAGAGGGGCGTTTCCCTCCAAGACCTTCAGGACACCTGGAGGGGCGGTGGGAGATGGATGGACTCATTGGAAGTGTCCCACCGGGACCCTCGCACCAGGACCAGCTCTCAGCGGCCTTCCCTGCTGCTTCAGCCTGGTGGGGGGGCTCCTCCGGGACGGGCCCCGGCTCATCCCTGTGTCCAGAGCCAAGCCTGGCTGTGTCAGGAGATTGGGGGTCCGGGAGAGTTTGTGGAAGACATGCACACCTGGGCTTCCAGGGCCACGAGGCACCACGGGAGGTGATGATTCCTGAAGCTTCTGCACAGCAGATTCTCCGGGAGAGTGGAAGGGCCCTTTCCCCGACTGTCCTGCCCGATAGGGACTGGGGTGCATCTCCTGGTCATGTGTCTCCAGGGCTCAGGCCCGTTTCAAAAGCCCCAAGTTTTAAAAACTCTGTTCTACCCCAGGGTTATCTTTTATGAGTTTATGTAAAGTCTGGGCTTCACAGCTAAACATATTGATTCCAATGTTCCGTTGGGTATAACTCCCCTGGGCCCCCGGCTCCTGCCTCCCCTGGGTCTTGGGGTGGCTCCCAAGCTGCCTGCTCCTTTGGGGGTTGCGTGGGGCTGTCTGTCTCTCGGAGTAGAGAACCCCCTGGTCTCAGTGACACCTCCCTTCCAGAGCTGTCCCCACAGGAAGTGGGAAGGAGGGTGCAGCAGTGCCGCGGGCTGTGTGGCGAGGGCTCGCCTTTGCTAAGTGCAGCCATGGAAACGCTGGGGGTGGGGCTGGAGGGCTGTCGGTGTGCACCAGGCCTCCTGCTCTCGATGCTGTCCAAGGAGCTACAAGAGGTCAGCAACCAGGCCCAGCCGCCCAGGATGGGGGCCCGGGGTCCCCAGGCCCCCTGCCCCTCAGTGAGTCCGAGGAAAGCCCCGCAGCCTGTCAGTGAGACTTGCGGTGATGATGGGGGGGGGGCGGGGTGGGGGGGCAAGGCAACAGCAGCCGCAGCCCCTGGGAAGGGGTCATCATCACCTGCTTTGTCGACGGGGCACGGAGGCCGAGAAAGGAAGAGACCGCTACCCATGGCTCCAGCACTGTAAGTGACAGCGAGGAAGCGTAGGGGTCTCCTGCCTCTTGCTCAAGTGGCTTCTTGCCTCACGTACAGCTGGTGGGAGGGCAGGGAAGCTTGTTCAGGGAGGGGCCAGGACATTAGTAGTCAGCGGCATTGCCTCCTCTGTCCTTACAGCTCCTAACGCTCTTATCCCCATTTTACAGATTTGGAGACTGAGGCCCAGAGGTGCGATTACCCGACCGGCTTGAGGCCGCACACCTGGGAGCTGGGATCCAAGCCCCCTCTCTGCCCCGAGGGGTGTAGGGCCAGCTCCCCCTTCACCGCCAGCCCTGCCCTGGGCCCCTCTGCCTGCTGCTGTGGGAACGGGGTTAGTGAGGACGCCCCAACTTCACAGCGTTGCTGAGAAAAGCAAACAAGTTGATGAATCACAGACGGCTAAGACTCCAGTAAGGGGAGGTTTTAAGTTCCGTCTCGGTATTTAACAGAAGCATTTGTTTGCAGCCACAGGACCGTGTTCGAGAGGAAAAAGGCCCTTCAACGAAGCAGCAGTCTCTCTAATGTCTCTTCTTTTAAACATAAAAACGAGGAAGGAGAAGTCAGGAGCCAAACGGTCTCCCGTCAAGACCGGAGACACGGGATTGAATTTCCATTGCGAGGACCTTGGGTGATGGCGGTGATGAGGAGCCCCGCTGGGAACACGCCAGCCACTCCGGGGAGGGCAGCACCAGGCATATCACGTTGAAATTAACATATGAACTTCCAACCTACGTACCAATTCAGAATCTGATTGAACAAACTGCTCTTATTAAAGTCAATTGGCGAACATTCTATTATAAAAACAAATGAAATCCTCCCGTCTACCAGATAAATAATTTTCTCCCCACACCTAAACGGGAGGCATTAACTTAACGGGTAATAATCTAAATTATGTATTAAACTCAATTACTTTTTATGACTGCTTTCCAATTAGGGTGCCCTGATTGACTCGCCTGCGTGGAGACTTCTCGCTGCTCTACCTGGTCTCCGGGCCGCTTCTGGCCTCACACACACTGCTCACCCAGCTTAATTGAGTGTGTCTCTCCCTCGCTCTAACCAGCCATGAGGTGCGGCCTTCTAATGATGAATAAACAAAGGCGCTGGCGTGATTACTAGCTAAATTGCCCGTCTGCAGAGTCACTCTTGGCAAACACTTCTAATGCAAAAATATCTCCCTGCCTTGCAGCTCTGAGCTCCCCTAATCAAGATGCATTCCCAAGGCGGGCCCTGGGGAAACCAGGTTCCACCCTGGTCTGGGTACCATGCTGCTGTCGTGACAAGCATCCGACCTGCTAGGAATTACCATCTGCATCCCCACCGTGCGCTGGCCGGCGGGGCCATCCATCAGAAGACACCCCTCCATCACAGTTCCCCCTGTTCAGCTAAGAGCTCTCCTTCTAAGAATCCAAATTCCTCCAAGAATGGTCGTGTGTGTTCTTATTGCAGTCCTTTTGGGCTGCTATAACCAAATGCTGCAGACTTGGTGGCTTATGAATAAGAAATTTATTCCTCACCATTCTGGAAGTCTGAGATCAAGACACCTGCAGATTCAGTGTTTGGTGAGGACAGTTTCCTGGTTCATAGACAGCCGTCTCTCCCTGTGTCCTCACTGGTGGAAGAGGTGAGAGAGAGCTCTCTGGGGGTCTCTTTTATTAGGGCACTAATCCCATTCATGGGGGCTCCATCCTCAGGACCTCATCACCTCCCAAGGCCCCACCTCCAAATACCATCACCTTGGTGGTGAGGTTTCAACATATGAATTTGGGGGGATGCAAACATTCAGACCATTACAGGCTATATTTCTCAAACTCAAGTATCGAACGGCTTTTAAAGTTAAAAAAAAAATGGCATAGACACCCCAAGTGTTAAAACACTGCTCTTTAGTGGACCACTTTGTGCCAATGTAATTGCAAACACAAGCACAGCCCGGCACGCAGAGAGACGCGGCTTGCAAGGGAATTGGGCAGGCGTGCCGGAACCTTCGTCCACCAAGGATTCTCTGAGCAGTTGCTCTGAGCCAGGCACCAAGCAAACCAGGCAAAGGCGGGGCCGTGGAGCTGACGGGGTTGGGGCGGGGGTAGGGGTCAGGCAGTGAAGCCCAAGGCAGAGGGCTAAGCCCTGCACAGCCTGCTGGGGTGCTAGGTGCCCTGGGAGGTTGGGGGGCAGCCAAGGACTCAGGGAGGGGCTGCAGCTTCACCCGAGGCGCAGGGGAGGCTGGTCCAGACGGCGGCTTTGAGGAGGTGGCTCAAGGCGGCGAGCGTGCTGGTGCTGCAGGCCTGGGGGTTGCGGGGCGGCGGCGGGCAGCAGAGGCCATGAGCTCCCCGTGTGGGTACCGCACAGCAGCCAGTGGGCCGGGCTACCTCGAGCTGGGCTTCCGCAGAGGCCTCAGAGCTGGCCTGCCGGGCCCCCCTCCCCTCCCCGCCATAGGCAGAATGCAAGGCTGGAGGGGACAGTTCCCAGAGAGGCCCCCAGAGGATGAAGCGAGGCCTCCCCAGGAAGGCCGGGGGACTGGGGCCCCCCAAACTGCCGGGGACTTGGCTCCTGTTGGCTTTCCTGGACCGTGCTTGTACACCCAGGCCTGGGAGCAGCCTGGAAAGGCCAGGGGCCTGGTGGGGGCCTGCCTGGGTCACTGCGGGGTAGGGGTGGAGCTGGGGGGCTTCGTGGGTCAGGGAGCGGAGAAAAGCCTCACTGCACGCCCCCAGAGAACACCCTGGAGAGCTGGCGGCCAAGTGGTCATGGATGCACCACTCCCATGGGTGCCCTGCCAGCCCACCCTAGGGTGAGGGCGAAGGGGGGCTGCAGAGAGGGGAGGAGGGGCTGAGACAGGCTTACAATGTCCCCTAAATCCTGCAGTGATGCAGGGCCCACATCCCAGGTGGGATGAGGCCCAGGGAGTGCAGCCTGGCAGTGGCTCTCAGCCTCGGGGGTTAGCAGAGAAGAAGCCCCCTCCTGTCTGCGCTCACCTGAGAGGCTTCCACAAGCCTGCAGGGACCAGGATGGCGTCAGCTGAGGCTGGCCCAGGCTGCCCTGCGCGCGGATGCTCCAGTCCTCCCACCACCCCGAGGGGTCGGGGGGACCCTCTCACCTTCCAGGTGAGGGGAGTCAAGTGAGGCTCTGCAGCTGCTTGCAGGGGCCCGAAGGGTGAGAGACGGATGCAGCGGGGTCCTGGGCAGTTCAGGCAGGCCCAGAGAGACAGCCACGAGGATGAGGTGCGGCCCGGTGTTGAAGGACCATGGAATCCAAACCTGGCAGGTGGGAGGGAGTGTGAGTGCACATGGGTGCGTGTGCGCGGTGTGTGAGCGCGTGTGCCGTGTGTGAGCGCGTGCATCGTGTGTGAGTGTGTGCGTGGTGTGTGAGCGTGTGCAGTGTGTGAGCGTGTGTGCAGTGGGGGGCTCACTGGGATGGTTCTCAGGTCATCCCAATGCCTGTGAGTGCCCAGGCCCTGGTGTGAGGCATCTGCTTACCTGGCATAGGCAGGCGGGAAGGATCGTGGCGTTTAGCACCAGCCAGACGGCATCTGGGTCTGGTCTCCCTTCACTGTTGAGCAGCCTCAGCCGGGTAACTAATGAGGTCCCAGCATGAAGCTCCCCAGGCCGCCCCTCTGGCTGGAGACCATGCAGGCTCCCACAGGGGTTGGAAGGAGGTAGCCAGGGGACAGAGATGCGTATGATCCAAGTTTCTGGCCCTTGAGCCCTCTGGAGTGCTGTGCCTGTGCTGGACCCCGAGGGGCCACAGGTACGGAAGAGGGTGGCTTCAGCCTCTGGAGATGAAGGAGCCGCAGTCTGGGAGTGAGGCCAGGCAGGAGCGGGGCCTGGGGTTGGAAGAGTCAAGGAGTGCTGCTCAGAGGGGGCCTTTAAGTCACAGCTCAGCGGCACCTGAGAGGGCCAGCCGGGGCCTCCACCTGGGGTCCGCATCCTGCATCCCGGGGCAGCCTCAGTGCCAGTGACAGACAGGAAATCGCTGTCCCCAGGGCTGGGCACGCAGACCCACCGGCCCCCACCCTGTCTTGCACAGGCCCTGGAGTTTGCTTTTTGTTTGTTTGATGAACTTCTCCGATATTCAAGAAAGAAATTAATTTTACTTATTCCTCCAAGCGGTCATTAGAAAAGCTTTTAATGAACACAGTAAAACCCAACTAATTATTGCAATGGCATTTTACTCTAAATAAAACTGGCAGGAACCAAGAATAGGATGTGTATAATTCTCCTTAGTTTATTAAAACCCATTTATCACATTTTATCCTAGAAGAAACTGATCATATTAGTCTGTGATAATTTAACTAATATTTCCTCACTGCATCTAATATTTAAGGGGAGTTTACTGATATTAAAGTCATAATGCATTATATGGAGATGACCTTGCATTCTAATTACTTTTCTTGGTGAGGAATGGGGACCGGTATGATTCCGTCTGCGTCTTTTATTTTATTATTTATTTATTTATTTTATTTATTTAAAAAACTTTTGGCTGTGTTGGGTCTTTGTTGCTGCATGTGGACTTTCTCTAGTTGCGGCAAGCAGGGTCTACTCTTCGTTGCGGTGCATGGGTTTCTTATTGCAGTGGCTTCTCTTGTCGCGGAGCACGGGCTCTAGAGTGCGCGGGCTTCAGTAGTTGTGGCACACAGTCTCAGTAGTTGTGGCACATGGGCTTAGTTGCTCCGCGGCATGTGGGATCTTTCCGGACCAGGGCTTGAACCCATGTCCCCTGCGTTGGCTGGCGGATTCTCAACCACTGCACCACCAGGAAAGACGCACTGTCTGCATCTTCTAGATGGAACCAACGCACATGTAACGGCAGGCCTCTAATGAGGAAAAATCCCCTCCTGGTTTCAGTGGATTCTGCGTGGTGTCATTTTTCCTCCTGGAACGTGGGCTGGGGCCTTGGGGGTTGGAGGCTCCCCAGGTGGTCCCCATGCTTCAGAAATCTACCATTTCCAGCCATTCCCTGAACGACCACATTGAACCCAAATTCGCACCCCTGGCGTCCTCCAAAACACAGCAGACACACCTGAGTGTGGAAAAACAGTGTCGGCTTATGTTTAACCCAGAAGCCACATTCCTTCCAAAACCAGGTTTGAATTTTCACGTCTTGCTCTGGGAGTATTATTCCCGATCACGAAAGGCCACCAGGCTGAGGAGGTGGGATGTGGGCTCCCCTTCCTCACTCATATCCGCCGGGAGATCCGCCAAGCTCCGCGCCACCCCACCCTGCTCACCCTGCCTCGGGGACCACGCACGTCGGGCAAGGCGGGTGGCTCATGCTGGTGTGACAGAGAGTCCAGATCCCATTGGCTGGAAACAACCAGTTTGGTTCTGATTCCACACGTGGCTGGCGGGGGTTCTATTCGCCAAGGCTCTTGGGGGGCCAGGCTGCAGGATCCCCCATCTCGTGATGCTGCCCTCTGAGTGTGGGGCTCAGGGGTCCCATGCAGAGGAAGGGGTCCCATGCAGAGGAAGATGTCCCATGCACCTCGGTCCTCCAGGGCTTCCCCCCGGGGCGACCCGCCTTCCACTGTCCTGGTCGGGTCACATGGGCGCTGATTTCAGTGCCGCAGTGAGGTGCCAGCCCCTCCTGCAAGCCTGGGAGGCACCCAGGTGAGCACCAAGCCAGGGTCCCCGAGCATGGCCCCGCATCTCTCCCCGGGGCGCCATCTCCGGGCTTCCAGCTCTGGCCCAAGGGCCCCACGCTGGGCTCTCTGACCCCATCAGGACCCCCAGAACCCCCAGCTGCCAACCCCCATCCCCTTCCTCCTCCCAGGCCCCCAGGGCTTCATTCCTATGTGGCCCACAGCCCTCCGGCCCCGGGTCCCTTCACTGCCCTGAACTACCCGACCCTCCTGTGGCCCCCACCCTCGCTCGCAGCCGCGGGAAGGACCCACGACGGAGGAGCCCACTGCCCAGGTCACCAAGGACGTTTGCGCCGGGCTGGCGGCATCTGTAGTCACGTTGGCCTGACCCCGTGCGCTCCGAGCACTGCTTAGCGACCCCACCCGCTTCAGGGCACGTCGCCCACCGTCTGCCGAGACTCCCCCAGTCTTGTCCCCGGGGCCCGTCCACCTCCACCACCACCTTGATGGAGGGGCTGGCGTCACCCTCACCCAGGCCGGAGCTGAAGCACAGAGGACAGGCCCCTGCTGCCACTGGAGGCCCCCGGCCGCCCCCCACCAACCCCTTCTCTCTCCACCCTGGGCTCGGCGAGCTCTCATGGTGCCCGTCTTCAAAATGGCAAAGGGAGACGCAGACGCGGCCCTGCCCGTCAGGCCCGGCCCTGCCCTCCCCAACCAGCTTGCCCTCAGGCCCCTGCCCCTCCCCAGCTCCCCTGCCCGCATCCTTGCTGACAGTTTCTCCAAGGTTCCTGCCGAGTCTCAGGACTCGGAGAGGTCTCAGGAGGCCCAGGTCTCCCCTTGATCACCACCCACCCTCGGGTCTTTCCCTGACCCACCCCCGCCCCAGACTTCCTGGCTCACCCGGCAGCTCCTCCCCCTCTACTCAAGCCCCGGGGTCATCCTGGGACCCCATCTCCTCTTCTTCCCCAGACATGTCGCCATCCCGGGCTCCAGGGACCCGTCTGTCCCCGCCCTTTTTTCTCGCATTTCCTTCTTTTTTGAGCTCCAGACCTGTGCACTCAGCTGCCTATTCTAATTTCTTTTTATTGTCACGGTCATTTGTTTGAATTGTACGGGTCACACAGGGACACGTGTCTGGGGACCGTGCGGGCACGAGGCCGCATCCCAAGTACAAAGCAGGCTCACTTCCCTTGCCCCCCCAGGGCGGGGAGGAGCCCAGACCATTTTCTACGTGCACGTGCACGTGTGTACATACAAGGTAAAACACACACTTGTGTCTGGCGATCCTGCTGTTGCACAAATGGAACCAGACATATTTCATGGGTTGTCTGCAACTCCCTTTTTTATAGTTAACAGGACGTCTCAGGGAGCTTTTGGGTTGGCATTCACAGCCCGACCTTGTTTTATTTTATTTATTTTTTGGTGGCTGCAGAGTTTTTGGTCCTGTGGACAATACGCTCTCCTCTGCTGATGAGAATTGAGCTGCTTCTCTTTCCTTCTCTTTCTAATTATTTTTTTCCATCACCAAGCACTGCCCACGACTTTTCACTGTCCTGTGTGCCCTTCCCTCCCTGGAGCAGAGATCTCAGAGGGTGAGCTGGGCCAGGGGGACACGTGGATGCTGTTGATGGATAGTCCCAAATTGCTTCCTGAGAAGGCTGTAAAAAGTATTCCCCGCTGGCTGCACAGGAGGGGGCCTGTTTCTCTTACACACTTGTCATCGTTAGAAAGTATCAATCCTTTACCTTCTCCCCCAATTTTATGGGTGAAAAACAGTATCTCATGGTTGCTTTCATTGGCTGATCCCTGGTTACCAGTGAAATCAAGCATTATTTATCTTTGTGTGTGCGTGTCTTTGTATCTATTTCTTTAATCTGCAGACTTTACCTGTGTTCATGACTTAGAAATGTACTTGTGTTTTGTCCCCCTGGGCAGCCTGTTCCAGACGTGTCCACATCCCCCGCCCTCCCCCGAGTGAGATGCCCATCAGGTCCTCACTGCTGGTAGGTGCACGGGTCTGTTTTTGGACTAATTTGTGCCTTGTCTGCAAGTCCAGTGTTCACTGTTCTTTTTCAAAATTGGGTTTGCTACGCCCAAGCATTTTCTTTTCCAGGTGGATTTCTGTAGGTCCATCAAATTCCATAAAAGGTGTGATTGCAGTGTGATGGGGGTTCCACACTGTGAATAGATCACTGGGCATCACGGGCATTTTTACAGCATCGGTTTTCTCATTTAGGAACAGGATCTCTCTCCCATTTACTCAGATTTTCTATTGTGTCTACCAGTAAAGTTTATCTTTTCTTTGCATAGGTTTGTCCGCATTTCTGTTAGTTCTTTTTCCCCAAGATGTTTTCCAGTTTTTCTGGCTATTGCAAATGGAGAAAGATGGCTTCTTTTAAACAGTTATTCCTGGTGAATATAGAAAGCTGTGGCTTTTTAGATGTTGATCTTGCCTCTGTCTTACTAAACTCTCTTATTATTTTTTTTTTTGTTTTCTTCCCCTGGATTTGCTATCCTCGACTACACTGTTAGTAAATCACAGTTTGTGCCTCTTCCTTTCTGGTCCTCAGCGCTCTCCAAGGTTGGGCCTGCAGTGTGGAACAGAAGTGTGAGGGCTGACAGCCGCATCTTGTCCCAGATTTTACCCGGAGCCTTTGCTGCTTCACCGAGCATGAGATTTCCTCTGTTCCCACCACTCGAAGAATTCTCATCCTGAGAGTATGTGAGATTGTAAAAACGCTTCTTCCACGTCCATTAAGTTGAGCCTATGTTCATTCTGCTTTCATGAATTATAAAGAATCATATTAGTAGATTTCAAATGTTGAATGTCCTGGAAGCACCAGAAGGACCTCCTGCAGCTTTCAGCCCCTCAGAGCTGGTCCTGCGTCCCCGAGCACTGCCCACCTCTGCTACCCCGGAACCTCGGCTCTGGCAGACAGACGGACAGACAGCATTCCAGGGTGCGTGCAAGGGAGGAGCAAGGGGCTGCTAGGCCAGGGTTGGTTCGTATCATTTCCACATACACGTCTATACTTTTATATCACATGCACACATCTGCAAACGGTCATTGATTGATTGATTGATTGATTGATTTTATTTATTTTTGGCTGCGTTGGGTCTTCGTTGCTACGCGCGGGCTTTCTCTAGTTGCAGCGAGCGGGGGCTACTCTTCATTGCGGTGCGTGGGCTTTGTAGCGGAGCACGGGCTCTAGGTGTGTGGGTTTCAGTAGTTGTGGCACACGGGCTCAGTAGTTGTGGCTCTTGGGCTCTAGAGCGCAGGCTCAGTAGTTGTGGTGCACGGGCTTAGTTGCTCCACAGCATGTGGGATCTTCCCGGACCAGGGCTTGAACCCATGTCCCCTGCATTGGCAGACGAATTCTTAACCACTGCGCCACCAGGGAAGCTCCCCTTGATGTGTTTTAAAGTTTACATAAATGGTAAGAGTGTGAAATTCTTGCAACTTGCCTTTTCACTCCATGTCAAGTTTTTGAAATGTATTCCTGTTGATGGATGTAAACCCAGCGAGGTTCAAAAGAGACCCAGTGTTTCTTTTGACTGTGGTAGAACATTCCATGGTGGGAATAAGGCACGGTTGGTTGGTCCCTCTCCACTAAAGAACTCCCAGATTCTTTCCAGCTTTCCCCCCTTACAAACAGCCATCCCACCGATGGCCTCATTTCTGTCTGCAGGTGCTGGTGAGTGGAAGTTCTCTACTGCAGGTAGCATTTCGGGCTCGTGGGGTGTGTACCTTCAGCTTTCCATGAATTCCTACATGCGATGCTTTAACCGTGCCTGGCTGGCATGTTCTAAGTGCTAACCATCATCATTATTATTAAGTATTGACAAATTACTGTCCAAAGCGTCTATATCAATTTACATGCCCGCCAGCAATGGCTGGAGCTCCCATTTCCACGAATTCATGGCAACACTCGGTGGTGTCAGACTTATTAATTTTTTACACTCTAATGGGTGAAAAATGGCATCTTGTTGTTTTAATTTGTGTTTCTTGGTGTTAGCAGTGAAGTTGAGCATCTTTTCACATATTTATTGCACATTGTTTTCTCTCATATTTATAGTTTCCTGTCGTGTGCTCATTTTTCTTTTGGGTTGCTTGTCTTTTTCTTATTGATTTTCAGGAATTATTTATGTATCTGGGTAGTGATACTTTATTGGTTATATGGGTTGCAAATATATCCTCCCAGACTGAGGCTTGTATTTCTTGTCTTATTGATGGTATCTTTTGCTGAACAGAATTATAAATTTTAATGTGTCTGATACACCAAACTTTCCCTTATGTTTTGTGATATTGGTATAAAATTTTATGTTGTCTTTGGCAGTTTTGCATATTCACATGTAGGTTTTTACCCACCTGACGTGAAGCATCTTTTTTTTGTTGTGCTGGGACCATGGCTGTAGCCCACCGTGGGGAAGGAGGTCCCCTCTATCACATATTGAGTTCACATACACAGTAGGTCTTGTCCCAGCTGTCTCTCCAGTTTCATTATTTTATTTGTCCATCCCTGAAACAGGTAACTCTATAAAATAAGTCTTGTTCTCTGAGGTAAGTCTCTGACCTTTATCTTCAGGTATGTCTTGGCTATTTTTGACCCATTGCTCTTATGTATTGATTTTGTAAATCAGCTTGAAAAACCCATTTTGCATATAGACTGGAAACACGGGAATTTTCATCATTTTTGAGTCTTCCTGTTCACGAATATGGCGCATCTCTCAGTTTTTAGGTCTTTCACACCTTCAACAAAGTCCAACCAACAAAATTCCTGTTAGAAAGGTTTTGCACATGCATCCCTAGAAATCTTGTGTTTTTGGACAGTTAATGGCATCTTAACAATACTAAGTTATCTAATCTTTGCAAGTAACTTTTATGTTGAATTTATATTCTGCAACTCATTGAATTCCCTGATTAACTTTAATAGCTGTCTGTAGATTACTTTGATTGTTCTCTTTTGAAACAGTCTGCAAATGGTGACAGTTTCAGGCTTTTTCCCCTTTCTAGACTCTGTTTTTCTTGCCACAGGGTGTTTCTAGGTGTTCAATCACAATAAGGCATAAAAGTGGGTCTGATGTGAAAGGGCAGCAGTGCTGAATTTTACCATCACGGATAACCTTCTCTGTGGGATGTGACCACCTCTATCAGGACAGGGAAATTATCTCATGTTCTTAGATTGCTAAGATTTTTTTGTCCCCCTAGAATCAAGAATTAGTGTCTGTCTTCTCTAATGTTTGGTTCGGAAGTATTTTTTCTTTTCTTTTTTTAAAGTTGAGGTATAGTTCATTTACAATATTATGTACGTTTTAGGTGTGTAACACAGTAATTCACAATTTTTAAAGGTTATACTCCATTTACAGTTTTTATGAAATATTGGCTATATTCCCTGTGCTGTACAATATATCCTTGTAGCTTATTTATTTTATACATAATAGTTTGTGCCTCTTACTCCCCTCCCCCTATCTTGCCCCTCCCCCTTCTCTTTCCCAAGTTTGTTCTCTATATCTGTGAGTCTGTTTCTTTCCTGTTATATTCACTAGTTTGTTTTATATTTTTGATTCCACATATAAGTGATATTTTACAGTATTTTAGACTCTACATATAAGAGATATTTTACAGTATTTTACAGTATTTGTCTTATACTACATATAAGTGGTATTTTACAGTGATATTTTACAGTATTTTAGATTCCACATATAAGTGATATTTTACAGTATTTGCCTTGTACTACATATAAGTGATATTTTACAGTATCCACATATAAGTGATATTTTACAGTGATATTTTACAGTATTTTAGATTCCACATATAAGTGATATTTTACAGTATTTGTCTTGTACTACATATAAGTGATATTTTACAGTATCCACATATAAGTGATATTTTACAGTATTTTACAGTATTTGTCTTATTTTACTAGGCATAATACTTTCCAAGTCCATCCATGTTGTTGCAAATGGCAAAATCTCATTCTTTTTTATGGCTGAGTAATATTCCATTGTATATATGTACCACATCTTCTTTATCCATTTATCTATCAGTGGACACTTAGGTTGCTTCCATGTCTTGGCTATTACAAATGCTGCTGCTATGAACACTGAGGTGCATGTATCTATTTGAATTACTGTTTTCTTTTTCTTCGGATATATACCAAGGAGTGGAATTGCTGGGTCATATGATAATTCTATTTTTAATTTTTTGAGGCATCTCCACACTGTTTTCCACAGTAGCTGCACCAATTTACATTCCCACCAACAGTGTAGGAGGGTTCCTTTTTCTCCACAACCTTGCCAACACTTGTTATTTATTGTCGTTTTGATGATAGCCATCTGACAGGTGTGAGGTGCTATCTCATTGTGGTTTTGATTTGCATTTCCCTGATGATTAACGATGTTGAGCATCTTTTCATGTGCCTGTTGCCTATCTGTATGTCTTCTTTGGAAACATATCTATTCAGGTCTTCTGCCCATTTTTAAATTGGGTTGTTTGTTTTTGATATTGAGCTGTTTATATTTTTTTGATATTAACCTTTTATCTGTCATATCATTTGCAAATATTTTCTCCCACTCAGTAGGTTGTCTTTTCATTTTGTCGATGGTTTCCTTTGCTTTGCAAAAGCTTTTTAAAATTAGGTCCCATTTGTTTATTTTTGCTTTTGTTTTCCCTTGCCTTAGGCGACAGATCAAAAAAATATTGCTGCGATTTATGTCAAAGAGTCTTCCACCTCTAGGAGTTTTCTTCTAGGAGTTTTATGGTTTCCCGTCTTACATTTAGGTCTTTAATTCATTTTGAGTTTATTTCTGTGTATGGTGTTAAAGAATGTTCTCATTTCATTCTTTTACATGTAGCTGTCCAGTCAGTGGTATTGTTATACCTCCATTATTAGTTATCCGTGATATTCTTCTTCTTCTTAGGCAACGCTCTCTAGGTTTCCCTACGTTGTTTTTCACTCACTCTAGCCTCATGCATTCCATTCCGTCTTCCTGGGTTCACTTTTCTTTTAGCCAAAATTCACCTCTTGGTAGCATGTTCTGTGAGGGTCTTCAGTAAAACAATCTCTCAGGGATTTTTGATTTTATACTCTCTCTTGAACACTGTTCATCTGGGTATAGAATTCTAGATCGACAATATACTATTATACCACATGTTATTAGTGGAATATACTAATCCACTGTGTGTGATCGTGATGGTCACAAGTGTGAAGTTTGCTCTCAATCTAATTACAGTTTTTTTTTATCACTAATAAGTCCTTTCTTTCCAAGTACTTTTAATGTTTATCTTTTTCTTCAGTATTTTACAATTTGATAATATTTCTTTTTAAAACAGCATTGCTGAGGGGCAGTTGACAGGCAATTAAACTGTATATATTGAAAGTGTAAAACTGGATACATTTGACATTTATGAAACCGTAACTACAGTTAAGATAGTGAACATATCTATCACCCCCCAAAACTTCCTGTGCCCTTTGTAATCCATCCTCCCTAATTCCCTACCACTGAGAGGCTTTCAGTCAATATGGTTTGCATTTTCTATGATTTCTATATAAAGGGGAGCATAGAACGTATCCTCATTTTTCCCCCCGCAAAATTATTTTAAGATTCATTCATGTTGTTGCCAGTATTAACAGTATCATTCCTTTTTATAGCTGAATAGTTTCAATTGCACAAATATACACAATTCCTTTATGCACTCACCACTTGATGAACATTTGGATTGTCTCCCGTTTGGGGCTATTAAAACTAAAAGTCTGTGAACACTGGTGCACAAGTCTTTATATAAACATATATTTTCTTTCTCTAGGAGTGGAATGGCTGAGTCATACAGCAGTAGGTATATGTTTATCCAATGAACTGCCAAACTGTTTTCCAAAGTGGCTGCACCGTTTTGCATCCCCACTGGCAGTGCACAGGGGTTCCAGCTGCTCCACATCCACCCCAACACGTGGCAGGGCAGAGTTTTTCATTTTAGATGTTCTAGTAGGTGAGTCGCGGTACCTCTTTGTGGTTTTCATTTGCATTTCTTTGATGACTAATGGTGTAATTCTCATGCTCTTCTTTGCCATCCGGGGTTCTACTGAAGCATTTGTCCCAATTTTGGTCCTCCTTTTCATTGGGTACTTGGTTTCCTGTTTGCAGAGGTTTGAGAGCTTCTATATGTTCTGGATAGAAGTCCTTTACAGGTGTGTAATTTGAAGGTATAGTCTCCCGTCTGCTGCTTGTCCTTTCATCCTCTCAACAGTGTACTTTGAAGAGCAAAAGTTCCTAGTTTTGATGAAGTGCATTCAATCTATTTGTTCTTATGTGGATTGTGCTTTGATGTCATGTCTAAAAAACCTCTGTCTAATCCAAGGTTACAAAGATCTCCTGACCTATTTTCTTCTGGAAGTTTTATAATTTAAGGTCTATGATCCATTTTGAATTAAATTTTCAAATTAATCTGAGTTTGGGATCAAAGTTGTTTTTTTTTTTAATCCAGCATCATTTGTTGAAAAGACCATTATTTCTCCATTGAATTATCTTTGTACTTTTGTCAAAAGTCAATTGACTGTATATATGGGAACTCTGTATTGTACTCTATTTTTATGCAAACACCATACTGTTTTGATGAATGTAACTTTATAATTAGTCTTAAAATCAGATAGAGTAAGTCCTCCAACTTAATTCTTTTTTCAAAGTTGTTTCAACTATTCTAGGTCCTTTCCACTTCCATATAAATTTTAGATTCTAGTTGGCAATTTCTACAGGAAAAGCCTACTAGAATTTTGATTGAGATTCCATCGATCAACCTGGGGAGAATTCACATCTTAACAACTTCGAGTCTTCTTATCCACGAATATGGTATACATCTCCATTTAGTTAGATCTTGTTTAATTTCAGCAATGTTTGTGGTTTTCAGTGCAGAAGTCTCACATGTCTTTTGTCAAATTTATGCCTAAGCATTCCATATTTGTTTTTTGTTTGTTTGTTTTGGGTTTTTGTTGTTGTTGTTTTCTGTTTTATTTTATTTTTTCTTAATTTTTATTGGAGTATAATGTTTTACAATATTGTGTTAGTTTCTGCTGTACAGCAAAGTGAAGTATTCCATATTTGTTAGTGGTGCTTTACAGGTTATGGTTTTTAAAATTCCATGTTCTGATTGTTTGTTGTGAGTATGTAAATATACAATTGGTTTCTGTACATCAATCTTGAACCCTGCCACTTTGCTAACTCTTTATTAGTCTAGAACTTTTATTTTGTGGACTCCATGGGATTTTTTTCTACAGAAAGTTTTATTTCTTTCTAATCTGCATGCCTTTTTTTCTTGCCTTATTGTACTAGATAGAAACTCCAGTAAAATGTTGAGTAAAAGTGATGAAATAATCAAAGGTGAGAGCAGGCATCTTTACCTTGTTTTCAGTCTTAGGAAGATATAGGTTTTGGGTAGATGGCCTTTATCAGATGCAGAAATTTCATTTTATTCCTAGTTTTTGAGGACTTTTGTCACAAATTAATATTGATTTTAAGTGCTTCTTCTACTGAGATGATGATAGGTTTTTCCTTTTTAGTACATTAATATGGTAAAGTTCATCGACTGATTTTTGACATTAAGTCAACTTTGCTTTCCTGGGATAAATCTCACTTTGTCATGATATAGCATCACATATGTATGCATGTATTTGCTAAAACTTTGGTAAGAACTTTTGCATCTTTGTTTGTGAGGAATATTGTTTGCTGGTATCACTCCTTGTGATGCGTTTGATTAAATATCACAATAAGACTGGCTTCATCGAATGATAAGGGAAGGGGCCCTGCCTCTTCTATTATCTGGAAGAGTTAGTGTAGAATTGATATTATTTCTTCCTTAAATACTGGTAAACTTCACCCTTGAAACTATGTGGGCCTGTAGTTTTCCTTGTTGTAAGGGCTTTAATGACAAACTCAATTTCTTTATCAGATATAGGACTATTCACATTAGCTATTTTTTCTTAATTTTGGTAGTTTACACCTTTGAAGGAGTTTTCCACTTCATCTATGTTGTCAATTTTATTGGCCAAATGTTTTTCATAATGTTCAATTTTTTCCTCATAGTAACTAGAATATTAGGTGAGATCCACCCTCTCATTCCTGATATTGGTCATTGTTTTGCCTTCTCTCTTTTTTCTTGTTCGGTTGGGATAGAAGTTTATCAGTTTTTGATCTTTTAAGACAATCAGCTTTTACTTTTATTGGTTTTCTCTATAGTTTCCCCCTTTTTCTTTCATTGATTTCTGCTCTTTATTTTCATTTTTATGCTTACTTAGGATTACTTTGTTCTTTTCTAGTTTTTTAAGTTGAAAGCTTTGGTCATTGATTTGAAATCCTTCCTTTTTGTTATAACGTAGGTTCTTAGTGCTAAAATTTTCCTCTAGGCACTATATTAGCTGCACCCCCCAAATTTTGATAAGTCAGGTTTTCATTTTCACTCAGTTCAAAAAACTTTCCAATTTCCATTTTGATTTCTTCTTTGAACCATGGGTTATTTAGAAGCATGTGCTGTTCAGTCAAATATTTGGGATTTTCCAAGTATCTTTCAATTATTGATTTTTAATTTAATTCTATTTGGATCAAGATCATGACTTGTATAATTTGAATCCTTTTACATGTGTTGTGACTTGTTTTATGACTTGAAAGATGGTCAATCTGGGTAAAGGTTCTGTGTGCACTTGAAAAGGTTGTGTATTCTGCTAGTGTTGGGTGGAGGGGTCTATGGATATCCATTAGTTGGGGTGGTTGAAGCATTCGTTGTTCAAGTCTTCTGTAGCTTCACTGATTTCCTATATACCCCGTTATATGCAGGCCCTGATCAATAAATCGCTGGAGGCTCTGGGGGAAGTCTGCAGAATCTGGAGCCCCGTCTCTATGCAGCTCCCCTTCCCATACATTTCCCTCCCCTCAGATCCTCTGCTCTGCAAATTCTAGTCACCTGTCCTCCCTGAATTCTCAGCTGTGTCCCCTCAACTCAGGGAGTCACTGCGCTCTGTGCCAAAGCCTAGGTACCACCTACAGGCGGTAAGCTGGGGTACCATAGGAACCATTTCTTTGTTTCCTATCTCTTAGAAGTCACTCTCTTGCACTGCCTGTTTTTCAATGCCTCAAAACTATTGTTTTATATTTTACCTTTTCTTAGTTGCCTAAAATTGGAGGGTAAGTTCAGTCCCTGTTACTCCATTATAGCTGGGACAGAAATCTGCACTGCATAATATTTACATTGTATTGAAATGCTGTATATTGGTTTTCAATTTTAAAAATCAGGAAAGAGACAAAGCATGGAAGATTTCATTACAATTACAGAACTGACCTGAATGCTGCAAACCTCAGCAAAGTAAAAGTGGGAGAATGGCTGGCAGATCTCAGGAGTTGAGCTGGCAGTGGGACCTCGTGGTGACTAATATAGGGCCATACCATTTTTTCCACCCTGCATAGTAGGGAATAACATTTTTCAGTCCAAAATTAATGAATCAGGATATAGACACTTGGGCTGCTTATATAGAATTTCCTTGGAAAACTAAAAAAAAAAAAAAAGAAAAAGTAATAACCAAGAAACGAGCTTCCATATTTTGGGGTTGACCCCTAAGGTGGGTCTGTGTCCTCCTCACCACTTTTATTGCAGGGGCACAGCACCTGAAAGACGGAGGGAGTGAAAGAATGGGGGCCGGACAGACAGAAGGTGGGTTTTAGGGAGTGCAGAGGAAGTGGCCCCCTTTACCCCCAGAGCCCCTCCAAGTTCTGCTTGCAGAGGCCATCCTACACTGTCCTGGACCTCTTGCTTACTCACCTGACTGCTTCCTGCTGTGATGACTATTCCGCACCTGCTACCTGCAGTGCCTTGATGGGAGGCCCAGGCAGGCCAGCAATCACAGCATCCTGGTGTTGGCCCTGCAGGGCGGGAGACACTGTTGGGTCCAACACTTTGGTTTTCCATCTGGGAGCAGTGAAATTCAGAGCCAAAGCTTGGCCAAGGTCACACACAAAGGAGTAGTAGAACCTCCCAGAGCCCCAGTTCAAGATTTCCTCTAAAACTTTGCCCCCACCCCAGAAAGAAGGACACTGACCTGCCAGCGAGATTAATGATCGGACAGGGTGGGCATGGTCTAATGTTAGTTTTGTCCTGGAATGCGACTGTGCCCTAGGAGACCCCCCCCATCCTTGTTCATGTGTAGAGTAAAGCCAGGTCCTGTGGCATGATGGAAAATTCCAGCTACTTACAGCATCAATGCCAGAAAAGCAAAAAAAAAAAGTCCTCCAAAGGACTCCAAAAGTTAGTTAAATCCAAGTTACTTGGGGGAATTGAGGCATAAAGTACTCCTTTTGGGGTTTGTTGAGAGGGTGGAAGGGTGGACAGGAATGGGGGATGGGTAAATGGGTGGATGGATGGAAGGATGGGTGGACAAAGAACTGGGTGGGAGGATGGATGGATGGTTGGATGGATGGGTGGATAAATGGATGAATGGATGGTGGGTGGATGGATAGATGGGTGGGTGGACAGAAGGCTGGGAGGACTCCCCAGCTGTGACTGCCCGGGGCCCCCCCATGTACCGCACAATGGTGGCAGGCCAGGGTGGGTCTGGACTTTTAAAGCGCCAGGGTACTGCCTACTTCCTAGGTTACTGCTGGGTTCCATGTCACTGAGCGGGGAAGGGGACATCATCCCTGGAAGCAGCTTTGGGAGCCCACCTGGCATCAGAATGGGTGTCAGAGGAGTCAGAAGGACAGCAGCTTTCTGAGGACTGGGCAGGGAGGGGGCGGGGCAGCAGGGAAGGGAAGGGGCCCTGAGAAAGGCATGTGACATGGAGGCCTGTGAGAGGTTCAGACCTGCAAGAAGGAACAGAACAAAAGGCAGGGGCAGGAACAGCAGAGGGGAGCTCAGGGGCTGGAGAGGAGGCTGGCCTGCTGGGCCCCTGAGCCAGTAGCCCGGGACTGCCCGGAAGAGCCAGAGTCTCTGGTGAACACAGGCTTCGTGGAGGTCGAGGGCTTCTGAGGGAGTGATGTCAGACCCCACAGGATAGCTGAGGTCCTGCAGGACCATTGGTCCACTCTTTTGTTCACCCATTCATTCACTCACTCACTCATTCACTCACTCATTCATTCACTCACTCACTCACTCATTCACTCACTCACTCATTCATTCACTCACTCATTCACTCATTCACCCATTCATTCACTCACTCACTCATTCACTCACTCATTCATTCACTCACCCATTCATTCACTCACTCACTCACTCATTCACTCACTCATTCATTCACCCATTCATTCACTCACTCACTCATTCACTCACTCATTCATTCACTCACCCATTCATTCACTCACTCACTCATTCACTCACTCATTCATTCACCCATTCACTCACTCACTCACTCATTATCCCTCCCTCCATCCACGCACAACAAGGAAAGATGCTGTTTCTTGCCCAGTTGTCACTGCCACATGTGGCTCTATTTCACCCTGGCCACAATTTTAAAGGGCAGGACCATTACCCCACCATTTCACGATTTTGGAACCTGAGGCCAGCAGGTACCCTCTGTGTTCTGTACCCCGTTCCCTGGTGCCCAGAGCCCTGGGTGCTGGGATGAGATCTGAAGCCGCCTCTATTGATCCCAGCGTGACCAGCCAGGTGGGATTATGACCTTTAAAAGTCAAGACGGAAGTTCTTGCCAGCCTCAGAGCCAAGCTCCTTTCCAGATGACATGGAACCAAGGTCTGGCTGGGAGCGCTTCTGGGGTCTGCGTCTGCCACTGAGATCAAGCCTCGCCTGGCAGGGGCCTGGGGGTGGGAGGGACTGACACGGCTTCGTCTCTGGATCCAGCAGAAGAATGACCAGGTGGCCCAGCGAGGAGAGAGGTAAAGTGCACCGCGGGAAGACTTCCATGGCCGTGCCCAAGAAGAGATGCTGGGCAGGCCAGCTCCCAGGTCCCCTGGGCCACCCTGGGCCCACCTGGGCACCCTGCCCGCTTCCTGGGGAATCCAAGTAGGTGTCCAATGTACCCGGCAGGAAGGGGTTAAGGAAGTGCTGAGCAAATCTAATCTACATGCAAAAGCCTCCCCATCCTTTCCTGACAGCCCAAGCCTTGTGCAAACCAATCAATATTTTATGAAGACGTTTCCTGGCTCCTGGGGGGAGGCAGGGGCTGCAGGCATGGCTCTCTGCGGAGGGAAGAAGGAGCCGGGGCCTGTGTGCGGCCGATTCCTCCTGAAGGGGCCGGGCTCCTCTAGCTCTGGGGAGACTCTCCTTCCTCCCTCCCCGGCTGCCAGTTGGCAAGAACAGGGGGCTTCCTTCCCGCTCACTTCTCCATCTGTCCGGCAACCAGGCTGGCTGGCACATGACAGCTGCGTGGTGCGTACCTGCTGGAGGTATGAGCGAGGGAGGGAGCGAATGCCCCCTTAATCCCAACAGCACGTGGTCCAAGCCATCCTGATGGTCCTTCCTGTGTGGACACCCCGAGTTCAGGAACACAGAGGTCTGGGTCTCCGGTGGCTCACGGGCCACCGGAGACCCAGACCACGGAGCAGAGGTCCAGGTGAGCTGGCCCATCACCACGAGGCCCCTCCTTTACCTGCCCCCTCTGGGGCGTGCCTGACCCACTGCCGGCCCCCTGGCTCTTCCTCAGGCCCCATGGGGATGGGGGCCAACCGGGTTCCTGCCGCTGTGGCCACCTTGGCCTCCTGTTGGAGCCTCTCAGCCCCACTGAAGCTCTGGGACCAGCCCCGTCCCCCAGACCCCAGAAATAAGTGATCTCGAGCCCCCAGCCCCAAGCTTGGGGTGCCCCGGTTCTGGAGATGGGCATCACCGCACATGCCTTAAGCAAACACTCTGAACCAAGCCCCTCAGAGCTCACAGGAGTGCTGGCGTCAGACCAAAGTCCCCAAATCACACAGCAACACGCCCAGTCCGGATGCGGCAGCAGAGCGAAGCCGGGGCCGGTGGCAGGAGGGAGGCTCCGTCGTCGGGGCAGCCGGGGCCTCTTCCTTCAGGGGCACTTCAGCTGGGGCTTAAAAGTGGGTCGGGGGCTTTGAGGGGGAGGGACAGCTTGTGGGAAGACCCCCAAGACCTGGGAGGATGGAGGATTCTGGGCAAATCAGGAAGGACAGAGCAAACGGGGCAGGGGCTCAGGCGGGGGGAGGCGGGGCGCAGGGCTGGGGAGCAAGGATTTCGCCTGAGAGGATCACAGAGGCTGGGGAGCCATCAGTTCGGGGGTGAGGTACCCATAAGCACGTGAGTTCAGGGGGTCGCAGCCTGAGCCCAAGCCCCTGGTCTGGCAGCTGCAGCTAGAAGGGTCCAGGCCCCTGTGGACAGTGGGCCAGGCCTGCTTAGGGGAAGCCCACTGGCAGGGGGGGAGCGGGGGGGTAATTCTTAGGGGCCAGAGGACAGGAGGTCCTGAGTGGGAGCTGGGGCTGAG
Organism: Eubalaena glacialis; assembly: GCF_028564815.1. Taxonomy (NCBI): domain Eukaryota; kingdom Metazoa; phylum Chordata; class Mammalia; order Artiodactyla; family Balaenidae; genus Eubalaena; species Eubalaena glacialis. The sequence goes on along the minus strand of NC_083717.1, from coordinate 194,521,253 downwards.
CTCTGATCCCTGAGGACTCTTGTGGGGGACGGGTTGGGGACTGTCCCAGATTTGGGGTCACAACACACAGGTTCCCACCCGGGCTTCCCTCTAATGCGCAGTGGGACGGGGCTGGGGCCACCCGGCTGCAGCACTGGGTCCCAGCAGGCATCTCACAGACCCTCCTGAGGGGGCCCTGCTGCTGGGGTGGGCAGGGTCGCCCCCCCAGGCGCTTCCCGCACCCTCCCTGCTCCGAAGGCCGCTGAACAGCAGTGCTGGGGCCGGGGTCCTGCTGGAGACAAATAAACAGGTAACAGCATCAGGCCAGCGACTGGGTCCCCTGGTCGTCACGTGGCGGCCGCAGCTGCGTGTGCCCCAGCGGAGCACGGGGCTCCCCTAGGACCTGCTCACGCGCCCTCACCCTGCAACCTGTGTAATTCCCCAGAAACAATGACCCACATTCACTCACCCGTGCAAAAGGCTCCATGGGGCCCTGGCTGTAGGGACCCCCACCTGGTTCTTTCCCAGACCCACCTGCCCGCTGTCCCGTCCTCCCTGCAGGGGTAGGAGGAAGCCAGACGCGACGGGACAGGGCAGGCCCTCATCCCCACCCTCCGTCCCCGCCTCATTCATTCACCCTCCACAGCTGTCGGAGGCGGATGCTTCCGGAATACAGAGCCAGCCGTGCAGGGCCCTGCCCGTGAGTCTCTGAAGGCCTGGCGGGCGAGGCCAACGAGCCCCGTGCCTGGTTTACAGAGGAGGAAACGGGTTCTGAGGGGTCTTTTTCCCCAAGCCGGGTGGTCTGTGCTCGTCTCCGCTCCCAAAACGTTCCGCAGCCTGGACTGACCTTCTCATCCCACATGTCTGGAGTGCTGGGTGGGGGACCCCCAGGAGGGCTGGCTGCCCCCCACGCCCTGGGCACCCTGGGGGTCCCTGGAGATGCCAGAGGAGCTGGCGTGGGCCGTGGAGGCAGGCGCTGCCCTGAGCCCGCCAGTGCCTGGCTCCCCTCGTGCCTGGGGAGGGGAAGGGGTGCTGCGCGGGGGGCCGCAGGCCTGGGTCCCCCACCGGCCTCGTGGGTGGGTTGCTGCCGTGCCACAGGCCTGGCCAGGCGAGGTCCACTCCTGGATTTCCACACGGGTGGGCTGGCGGGGAGGAGGCGGTGAAGATGGAGAGGCGCCGGGGGCCGTGGCTGCCACCACCTGCTGGACAGCGAGTGTCCACGGGGCCCTCTTTGCCTCTGATTAAATCGCCGCTCTCGCGGAAGGAGCCCGGCCGCCGAGGTTGCTGCCTGAAAGGGGCAGGAAAGAAAAGTTTCAGCTTGGGGACATTCGCCTTTGTCAAGCGCAGAGAGGCTCCGTCTGCCAGCGGGGGAGGATGCTGACGGGGGCCCGGTGGGGCTGGGCTGGGGCGGCCGGAGCGCATGGCTTCCCTTTTTCATGTGAAACAGGTTGCTCATAACGTGCTCCGTGCTCTGTGATCAAAAACACGGATCAAAGGGCCCCAGGCACTCAGGGCGGCAGGAGCCGCGGCGCCGAGTGGTGCGTGTGGGCCAGTCACGCACCCGCAGAAGGGCCTTGGCGACAGTCTCGGGCCCGCAGCTGTCCTGCTCTCCCCGTCTCAGCCTGCCCGCCCCAGCTCCCTGGCTCAGAACTGCTGCCCAGCCCTGCCCATCCTCCAGCCCAATCGGAGCTTCCTCCCCCAGGAAGCCCTCCTGGTGGTTCCGTCCGCTGGGCCCTCTGCACACTGCCCTGCTGCAGAGCCTCACTGGCCCACGGTCCAGGGCATCTCCCCCGCCCTGCAGAAGTCTGGCTGCCTCTCCCTCAGTGCTGGCCACCAGCTGTCTCTGGGACCCAATCCCTCCACCCGGACAGTGGGACAGGCCCTCCCGACGCAGCCAGAAGGAAGGACGGGGGTCGGACGGGGAATCAGGGGCTGGGATTCGGGTCCAAGTCCACCATAGATTTGTGGGCCTTGTGGGCGAATCCCTTCCCATCTCAATGCCTCTGTTTCCCCATCTGTCACTGAAGCCTTGTGCATTCAGACAACGGGTGGGTTAGTGTTGCGAACCCCAGAAAGTACTGCTTGAAACCCCGCCGGCCACTTCCCAGGTCCGGGTATGAGTGTGCCCGGGCTGCGTAGCAAATACCACAGTGCAGGCGGCTTCAACAGCAGAGGTGTATCGCAGCCCGGAGGCCACAAGTGTGAGGTCAAGGTGGGCGGGGTTGGCGCCTTCCGAGGCTGTGAGGGGGGAGTCTATTCTGGGCCTCTTTCTCAGCTTCTGGTGTTTTGCCAACAACCTCCAGCATCCCCGCCTTCCTCGTCACTGTGAGAGTCTCTGTGTCCAAAACCCCCGTTTTAGAAGGACCATCAGAGGGGATTTGGAGCCCCCCTACTCCAGTCTGCCCTTAGCAAATTACCTCTGCAACAGCCTTATTCCCAAATTCGGTCACATTCGGAGGTGCTGGGGGTTAGAACGTGAACATTTGAATTTTAGTGGGGAGGTCTCATTTCAACCCACAACACCTGGGGACACTGGCTCGGGCCCCTCAGCCCGTGAACTGGCTCTGTCCACCACATGTGACTACGGGCAGGGCAGGGACCCCGCCTCCAGTGTGGAGGGACGGTGCCCCAGGACCACGTGGTATGTGGACGGAGAAGCCAGGCCGAGGCCGGTGGCCTAGGCTGGGAGACCCAGCGTCGTCGGGGGCTTTCCACACATAGAAGGGTGCCCATGTGCGGGGGAGAGAGGAGCCCCCCCAGAGTGTGATGGGCTCTCTTGGCACAGGTGGGCACAGGGAGACCCCTCCCAGGGAGCCCTTCCTGGGGTGCACAGACCCCCAACTCTGCAGGAGAGGCTGTCGCAGGCGGGAGCCATGCCTTGTCCAGGCCTGACCACAGGGTTCTTTACTCACAGCTTTGCGGTGTGTTGCTGTCCTCCTGTGCCGGCCCTGGTGGGGTTGGGGAGGTGTTGGGGGGGAAAGGATGCGGGGCAGCTTTGGAGAGTGAGGTGTCCAGCCAGGGAGGTGAGGTAGGTGGGCAGACACGTGGAGAGCGGACAGGGGCCCCGTGAGCCTCGGGCTCCACGGTGTGGCCCAGAGGAGAAGGCCCCGCCTCAGGGTTTACGACGAGCACCCCCGGAGACCCTCGGGGACCACGGCACCACCCCGTCCACCCTCCAGAGCGGCCACTGTCCCCAGTGCCCTCCCCGTCTGCTCTCCTCCCATCCCACAACACCCTGTGAGGGGTGGCAGGTGCCATGGGGGCGGCCAGTGACCTGTGCGAGGCTGCCAGCGAGGGGGGCTGGGCTGAGGCCAGAGGCCGGGCCTCCTGGGTTCTTGTCCGGGCTTTCTGTCCTGGCCCTGGGAACTTACCCCCAGGTAGGAGCCTGCAGAAGTGAGCACAGGGGCAAAAGTGGCCAGTGGGGCATTAATGGGGGAGTTGGCACAAGCCGGTGGAAGAGCTGGGAACCTGGGGTGCTCGGCTGAGGTCTTCTGGCCCACCTGTGGCGCCTCCGACTGCCCTGGGTCCCCCCGATCCCTCCCCCCTTCTGCCAAGGTGTCACCTTGGGCACGTGGGGAGCAGGGGGCGGCCCCCCTCCAGTTGTGGACTGAACGGGTGGTGCTGGCGGCGGTGGCCCCTGCCTGGCCCAGGGTGGGCTGGGGGGCACGCTGCTTCCTTCCCCCACCCGGCTCTTTTCCTTCCTCAGGCCTCAGCAGAGCAGCCCGGGGCCGCCATGGTTCTCTCCGCAGCAGCCAGGGCTTCTTAGCCTCCTCTTATATTTGCTCAGCGGCTCCGCCTGCCAGCTCCATGGACGGACATCTTTTGTGTCTGCGGCAGCGGCGGGCAGGGCGGGCGCACACAGCCCCCAGAGTCAACACCGAACAATTAAGAGCCTCGTAATGCAGGCTCATCGGTTGGATATCGACTGCGCCCTGGGCTGGCCTGCAGGAGCCCTCAGCCCGTCCCAGCTGAGGCTGCCCCACAGGCAGGGGGCCTGGGGTGGGTGGAGGCGCCCACAGGTGTCCGGCGGCCAGCCTCTCTCAGTGGGCCTCCTTCAGGAGCGCCCTGTCTGATAGGGGAGGCCCAGGAGTGCAGGCTATGACGGGGAGTCCTGGGGCCCCTCTGCCTGGCAATCCTGGAAGGCTTCCAGTGGGAGGCGTAGCTGAGCCTCCTGCAGACTGGAGGGGTGAGGGAGGCGGGCAGTTGGGGAGAAGGCACGAGGTAGGAAACCACACGTGATACGTGGTCGCTCCCGTGGCCCAGGCGGGGGTCAGGGTCCAGAGCCCTCTCCTCTCATCTCAAGTCCGCTGTCTAGAGGGCCTCCCTCCCTCCTGGGGGCTGCCTGGGCAGGCTCGGGATGGGGGCTCCCAGCGGGCAGAGAGAGCCCAGGTGAGCAAGGGCGTTTGGAGAAGCAGGGCGGCAGGGAGCACACTGCAGCGGCCCGTGTCCTCCGCAGCCCCTGCAGCGGCCCCGCCCCCGCCCCGGCCATAATTAATTCACTGCGCCTCCCTCTCATTCCGCTCACCACGGCTGCGTCCTCACAGGGACAGAAGGAGACACGTGCTGTCTGTCTGTCCATCCCTCTGTGAAAGGGGCTTGCACAGCTCGAGGCCACACCCCAATCCCGTCTGCCTAACTACCGGCCTCTCCAGGGTCCGGAGTTCGGCCGCTGGCCGAGAGACCCCAGCCGGCCCGGGCCCTCACCACCTCCTCGGGACCCTCGGGCGCGTCTGCGGGGGCACAGGGCAGGCAGGGCGAGTGAGATGCTGCGTTGTGATAGGAAGTGAGGTCTGCTTTGGTCAGGGAAGCCCGACCTGGTCTTAAGCTCCACCAGGCCTGTGTGGTCTCTGGGCCCCCAGCTTTTGTCCTCTGGGCCACATCTCCAGGGCCGGCGCTGCAGGTCTGGTCTGAGGCTCCTCTGAGCAAATGCCAGGCTGGGGGGGTGGGCAGCCTGGTGAGGCGGGGCCCAACGTCATCTGCAGGCCGTGAGGTGAGTCCAGGGCTGGGCAGCAGGACCGATGACTTGTCGTGTGACGTCAAGCAGGGCACGCAGGGTGGTGGCTGGACGGAGGAGAGGCACCAAGCGAGCGCTGACCGCCGTGGCTCACGGCCAGGATGACGTCGGCGACCTCCCAGGAGCGCGGGTGCGAGGACCAGGGTGGTGTGGAGGTGGCCACGCGCTCCCCACCCCAGGGCTCCGCCTCTCCCAGAGCAGCCCTGGGACAGAGCCTCTGCCTGGCGCTTTGGCAGCTTCTAATGGGATCAGGTCCAGTGGGCTCGTTATCTGCTCCTGTGGGCGTCATGGGAAGTGCATTCCATCACCCTCCTTCCCACGGACCGCTCCCTTCCGGGGGTCCAGTCCCCACTGCCCCTCAGGCAGCCCCCCTGGCGACGAGCAGCTCACCGGCGTGGGGCTGCAGGAAGGGAGCAGATGCACATCTGTCCTCAGCGTCTGTCCTCAGGGGCTCCAGCTGGCCCCATGATAGCTTGTCCTGACCCCCAGCACGCAGCCCTGTGCCCCGGCTGTCCAGGCTCCTGGCCCAGTCAGGCCTCATGGGTACACCGGGAGGCCGGGCTGGGTCTTAAGTCGGGCATCATGCGCACCCACTGCACTGTGCCGGACCTCCCAGGGTCCCTCACGAGGCTGGGTGCCCACGAGTCCTGCCTGCGGGATCAGGAAAAGGCTGTGGAGACTGGCTCGTGGCAGCGGGCAGCCCTGGCTTTTGGAGGGCAGGGGACCCTATAAAGAGTTTGATATTTAAATACCACTCTCAGGCTGGCACCAGCTTCCCTTCCCTGCAGCCTCAGTAGCAGGACAGGCCACCCCACTCAGGCCGCCAAGGGTGCGTCATGAATATTAGTTCAGCCCGTTGCTGGCTCAGCACTTGGCAGGGTCTGCTCCCAGGGGAGGCAACCTCTGCTCCTCCCCGCTTTCCAGGTGCTTCCCAGACCCACAGAGGGCTCCAGGCCGAGACCCCTCCTCCTCTCCCTGACCACCACCATCACCACCACCCCAGCGGCCTCCTCAAGCTGCTCCCAGGGCACTGCCATGGCACCCTCACGCCCCTTTCCCCCGTCCATCCCACTCACCATCGTAATAAGTTCACTTGCTTGGCACTAACTCAATGCAGACACTAGAAAACACATCTCGTGCAGGGTCACTGGAGCTCCACAAAACCCCTCTGAGGTCAGCTATTCCACTCACCTCACAGTGTGGAAATGAGGCACAGAGAGGGCAAGCAACTCGCCTAGGTCACACAGTGGCTGAGTGGTGCTGCCCCGATGGGAACCAGCCAGTAGGGCCGGGTCTTGCTCTGGAGGTCCCTTGACCGCCTGTAGGTCTGGCTCAGGCCACTCACACCAGGCGCCGGGGCAGCCCTGCCTGGGGGGAGCGCCCGCCGGTGATGCGCCTGCCCTGCCCTGCATTTGTGCCCCAGAGACAGGTGCCCGCCCACCGGAGTCTCCCTGCAGGACTGAGGCTCAGCGAGACAGAAGGTACAGGGCACACAGTAGGTGCTCAATACCTGTGGGTGGCACTGATGCCATTGTTACTCTGCGGAGATCCCAGCCTGGCGGTGTCGGTGTTGGTGGCAGTGACGGACTCACTGAGTGCGTCCAGGGAGTGGGCTGTCTCCCGAGAAAGCCTCACCGCTCAGTCGGCCAAGATCTGCCAGGGTGGCCACCAGGCCTCGAGGGAGACACCGTCACCGAGGCAGGCCCCCAGCAGCCATGACCCTTAGGGGGCTCAGGGCGATGCCAAGGAAAAGCGCAAACCTGTGACTCACGGTGGCAAAAACCGAGGCCCAGAGTGGAAGGGAAATTAGCGGAGGATGCCAAGGGCTGCCCACACTGCAGGGGCGGCCGGACGGGGCTGGGACACTTTGCAGCCAAGCAAAGTCGTTTTCTGATGCCTGTCTCCTGGTTGCTCTCTCCACAGCAGATGGGGTGATGCTTGGTGTCCTAATTTGAGATCCTCTTTTGTTTGGGCCCAGATCTCCTTCCACAGGCCCCAAATCTGGGTCATCCAAGCAGAGCTTTTTGCTAGAAGCCGGATGCTGTGCTCTGCTTTCCGGGGCAGCCGGCGTCACTGTGGGCAGGTGGGCGGGGCTGGGATGGGCCCTGGAACAACGGGTGGGCGGGATGTCGGCGCCCACGGTGGCAGGCTCCCCGCCCTGGTGGGAAGGGCCGTGTGGGGCCTGCCTGGGCAGAGCCGCCCTGCAGACGGCAGCTGCTGGAAACACGGCAGTGAGAGCCACCTAGAGCTGCTCGGGGGCTCGGTGCACCCACCCAGGGCTGGGGCCCGGCCAGGTGTGCCTCAGGGCTGCAGTCTGCGGGTCGGGATGACGCTGGCAGACAGACAGGCAGCAGGGAGGGCTTTCCAGCCTCAGAGAGACCGTCCCTGTAGCCCCCTCCCCCGCAGCTGCCTCAGGGTAGGGAGGTTTGAGCAGCCGTTTCCATCTCCCTGTTCTTGGCAAACCCCGTCCCTCTCCAGGCCTGGCCTCCCCACTGTGGGTGAAGGGCTGGCCGGAGCACCTCTGGGGACGTCCCAGGGCTCGGTGACCCCAGGACTCCCAGGAGCTTTGGTTCTGTCTTGGCTCCAGGTCTCTCTGGCCGCCTGGCCACAGTAGGGCTCCAGGCAGGCCCTGCTCCCCTCCCCAGAGACCCCACAGAGCAGGGGCCTGCGTGGCATCAGGGCCGGGCCGGCCTGATGTTTGCTCTCACTGCATGGGGACCCGCTGTTCTTGGCTCTGGCCCTGGCACAGGGCAGCCCAAACACCTTCTCTGCTCCCGCCCAGCTCCCACCCTTAGGCTGAGGTCTGGCCCAGGGACCGCCCTCCCTGCCTGCGTGTGCAAGAACCGCACCAGGCTGAGCCCCTCCCCCAGGAAGCGTCCACGGGGGCCTCTGGTGACACTCGGGGTGTCCACGTCGGAGCCCGGGTCAAGGCTGTCTGCGCTGTGAGGCCAGCTCTGCAGCCGTGCCCGCTGGCTGCTGTATCCGCAGTGCCCCCCGGGAGGTGAGCCCCCTCTGGGCCCCAGCTGGAGGGGGAATCACCTGACCAGAGGTGCCAGGTGCCCCAGCAGGCACTGGCTGCATCGGCCGCCCCCTCCAACCCAGGTTAACGGTCCCCCCGGGAAGGGCGTTACCAGGCTGCGCATCAGGAGGGCTGGAGTCTGCACGCTTTGGGGCAGGCAGCACTTTCACTTCCCCATCTCCTGGGTTGTTTGTGGAAGCCCACGCCTTGGAGGAACACTGGTGTCTCTCTGGAATTTTCCCCAGAGATGCTTGTAAAAGGAGATTCCTGTTCTTGTGCCTCTCTCTGAAGATGTCTGGAGCCTCACGCACCCAACCCGGCCCCCGTCAGAGGTGGGAGCACAGCATCTGGGGCAGCAGGAAGCGCTGCTCACGGGCCCGAGGGGGCGGGCAGGCTGGGGCAGGACAGGCACTGCTGTCTCCCCTAACCCCCCGGCCCAGGCAGAGGCTGGCACCGTGGCACCCCTGCTCCTACCTCCATCCCGGCTCCTCTAATCCCCGCACCAGGTACAACCTACAAGTCCCCAGGTTCACAGACAAGGAAGCTGAGGCCAGGAGAGTCATGTCCTGGAGACTGTCAGAGCTGGGGTCCTCCCACGGTCATCTGAGACCCCCTCTGTCTGCACCCGAGTCCCCACCTACACACCTGGCCTGAGCTCCCAGTGTTGGCCTCACCTTCGGTCTGGCTGGGCTCCCTTGATGTGTCTGGGAAGCGATACCTGGGAAAACAGGGAAGGCTTCCAGGAGGAGGAGGGAGTGGAGGCTGGGTGTGAAGGAAAGGCAGACCCTGGGCTCTGGGAGCCTGAGGAGGGTGTGTCCTGGGTGCACAGTCACTCTGGGGGCAGAACCTGAGAACACCACCACGTGACCTCTGGGGTGACAGCGGCCCTAGTCAGCGCCCTGGGAATGCACAGCGCTCTGACCCGGGCTCGCCTGCTTGGCAGGAGGGCGCTGCTTGACCCGGCATCCAGGACGTTTGGACCTGGCATGCACTGCTGACCTCTGTCTGAGACGGGGGGATGGTCTGGGGGAGACGGTCCAGCCGTTTCCCAGGGCCAGGCCCTTCACTCGCAGGCATGCACACACCAGCTCTCCACCTCCCCCAAGCTGGGCGCTACACCCCCATTCTGCAGCTGGGGAAACCGAGGCCCAGAGACCGAGCAGGGGAGGGAAGGTGGTGCGCGATTGGAGGCTGGGTAGGGCCTCTTGCCCCCGACACATCTTGGGTGGCCCTTGCAGTGTCCTGAGAGGCAGGCCTCTCCTCCCCTTTCGCAGCTGGTGTCTGAGTTGCCGGGGGCGCTGTGGAGCTTAACCCCAGTCAGGGTCTCTATCTCCAGTCTCAGGCTCCCGTCCCCTCTCCACGGCCTCCTGCGAGCTGAGGCTGTGTCCAGGGCTGCTCCCCCAACACCGAGGGTGGGCTGAGGGGTAAACCTTTCTCGACCCCCACCCCCCAGGAACAAGAGGATTCGCCGTCTGTGCAGGGAGGGGCTGTCAGAGGTGGGGGAGTGGAGCACCTAAGGCCGCTTTATGTCCCATCAACCCTGCAGGTCCTGGTCACCCACTTGCCCACCGCAGGCCCAATCCCTGACCACAGCCCTTGGGTATAGAAGGAGCCATCGGACCCACATGTGCACATGCGGGGGCCCAGTGTCCCACCAGGCCACAGAGACCACCTGCGCTGTTCCCCAAGACACAGACTGGACCCTGTGTCAGGGCCGCAGGGTTCCTGCTCTGGGCGGGGTGGACCTGCGGTCCCTGGGGTCCCCCTGCCGCAGGACACTCTGGTTCTGAGTGTGTCTGTGCTTCAGGTATGTGGCTTGGGGGGAGCGGGGGCTTGTGTGGCCCCTCCGGGGGATGCTACCCAGGGAGGGTCTTGTCTGAGAAATGGTGAAGCCACGGCTGGCCGTGCCTGCTGGGTCGAGCTCCTTGGGGAGGCCCTGGGCGTGCTGGGGCATCCAGCTTGCAGCCAGGGACTCTGGTCTGAGCACATCCTCAGGGGTGGGGTGGGGGGGCCTGGGAGGCTGAGGAAGGACGCTGGAGCTCGGAGGAGTGCTGAGCGGCGAGGCCAGGGCGCCTGGGCTGGGCGCAGGCCGGCGGGGGCTTAGCTGCCGTCCAGCTGGAGTGCAGCTGCTGAGAGCAGGCAAGACGCAGCCCCGCCCCCGCTCCAGAGAAGAGGAAGATGAGGCCGGCCGGCGCTCCTGCCCCTCATGGGTGCAGCGTGGGGGAGCGGTGGCACTCCGGCTGTGGGTGCCCCAAGCCTGTCCCTCCCACCGCCGACCGTGGCAGAGAGCGGCAGCCACTCTTTAGCCTCTTAAACCTCGAAACAGCGCTTTCTGGCAAATGCATCCTGAGCTGAGCCCCCGCAGATGCTCTCCGGGGGCGTGAGGGCTGCAGCACGTGGACGCCGCGTGCAACCCCTGGATACCTGCTCATCTGACCCTCCAGGCTGGCCTCCGGGGGCTGCCTGTCCTCCCTGCCAGAACCTTCAGGGACTCCCAGGCCGCCACTGCGGCCACTACCCCTCTGCCCGTGGCCTCAGATGCCCCCCAGCTTCCGCGATGCTCCGGATACTCTGGGTCCTCACAGAGGAATCCTCAGTTCCCCTATCGGCTCCCCCACGCTGCCCCCGTCACCCCCCGGCCCTGCGCTCGGGCTGGGCCTCGGACTCTCTCCCTCAGGCCTCTCCCAAGTCTCTCCTCCCTCTGCCCCCACCCCCGGGAGTGTCTTCCTGAGCCCCCAGCCTCCTGCCCTGATCCCCGGCCACCCAGGTTGTTGGTCAAGGGGTGGGTGGATCCAGGCTGTGTACCCCAACCCCTCTTCCGTGTGCAGCCTGAGACGGGCAGTCAGAGCCCGTCCTCGGGTGTCAGGGTGACAGCAGGCCGTGGCCAGAAAGAAGGACCACTAGGCTGGACGGACAGGGGTCGGAGAGGAGGCCCGGGTGGGGAAGGTGCCGGGCCTCAGCTAGAGAATGCCTGGGGCTTGGGTCCATGAGCCACCTGAGGGAGGTGATGGTGATCCAGCAGGTGAGGGGCAGGGGGATTTGGGCAGAGGCCTGGGTGGGCAGTCCAGGGGAGGGACAGGGACAGGGACAGGCAGAGCAGCCTTCCTGACAAGGGAAGGCCGAGTCCTTGCCTGAAGCCTGGGAATTGGAGGAGGAGGGAAGGGAGAAGGAGGAGGAGGGGGAGGAGGAGGAAGAGGGGAGGAGGAGGGGGAGGAGGAGGGGAGGAGGAGGGGGAGGAGGAGGGGAGGAGGGGGAGGAGGGGGAGGAGGGGGAGGAGGAGGGGGAGGAGGAGGGGAGGAGGGGGAGGAGGGGAGGAGGAGGGGGAAGAGGGGAGGAGGAGGGGGAGGAGGGGAGGAGGAGGGGGAGGAGGAGGGGGAGGGAGGAGGCCTTGCTGCCTTTGGTCCCATCTGGATGTGCCCCATGTGGAATGCCCGGGCCCTGCCCTCCATGGACAGCTGCCTTCCTCTTAAGACAGTTCGTAAATGGATCCAATGACCATCATTTAGAAGGATGTTAAAGTCTGGCCTGCCTTGCCAGGCCGCCGTGGGATGACCGAGGCGGCAGGAAGGAACAGTGGCTCCGAGAGGGAAAGTGGTTTGTTTTATGACCCGCCAAGGGTGCGCGTGGCATCACTCGGCGAGGCGGCCACACCGCTGACTCCCTAGATGAGGGGCCCACAGTCGCGGTGTGTTGGCGTTCCCCCGGGGCCCGGGGGGCCGGGAGCAGTCAGCGGGGAGGGTGGAGGACGCGGAGCTATGGGTTCCAGGACGGCGCTCGGGGGGCAGCACGACTGGCCCCTCCGGAGCTGCCCTCCTGTCTCCTGACGGTGCTGGGACAGAGCAGGACGCTGTGACAAGTGCTGCGGCCAGGTTCCCCGGGGGCTGCTCAGGCCCTGGGCTCGGGGTCCCTGGGCTGCCCTTAAGAGCGGGGCCGGCGCTGGAGGGAGGCTGTGGGATCACCTCGGGGCCCCGTTTATGTCTGCATACCTGCCTGCCCCTCGGCTCCGACCCACAGACACTCCGAATCCAGTATTTTGGTGGGTGGAGTGGACCCAGCTTTGCTAGTGAGCTGCATGTAAGGCAGTCACGTGACAGCATGGCAGCCTGGTCACCAAGGGAGCTGCACGCTGGTGTCAGAGGAAGGAGATGCTGGGCCCGGGCCGGCTCCACGCCCCTCCCACCCCACACCCAGCAAGGCCACACCGGCCCTGCAGCCTTGCCTCGCACTACAAAAGTTCCAGTTGTGCCTTCTACCAGAGCTTGGGAGCTAGGAGGACTGCCACGGTGTCCCCCGGGCTGCCACTCTCTCCAGCCAAACTCCTCCAGTTCACTCAATAAAATTGTATGGCGTTCCGGGGATGGTCCTTGAGCAGCATGTCAGAGGACAGGTCTCAGCCCTCCTGATAGCCCGGGTCCTCCCCCCTCTGCACAGGCCACCCCGGGACCTCAGCCATTAGCAGACACGCCTCGGGCCTCCTGTTCCCCAATCACGCGCACACATTTGCTTCCTGTGCTCGCCGGCTCTCAGCAATTAAGTGATCTGTTGGGTTCTGACGAGCGTCTTGACAGTGCTATCACGTTATTGCTCCAAAGGGCTGGACATTTTGCGACTCTTTCCTGAGCATAATTTCCTCTTGGAGAATTGTTCCACTTCAAAGGACCCCACGAAATGGCAGTTAACGGTCTTCCCTGCCTGTGGAAAAGCAGAGTGCCCGGGCGGCCGTGGCTGGGGCTCCCTGTGCTGCTGGATCTTTTAATTTGGGGGCCACGGAGATGTGGTGGCCAGTCAGACACCAGAGGCTGCCCTGATGTGGGCAGGGAGGTGGACGGGGTCGGGGGCCACTGTGGACCCGGCAGGGCAGCATCTCAGAGGCCGCATGGAAGGGCAGGGGGACGGGGAGGGGACACAGAAGAGGAGGGTTCCTGAGACACGCAGGTGAGATCCACTCATTCACACGTTTAACAAATAAGACTTATTGAGTGGAATAAAATGTCTCAAGATCAGGACAGCAGTCGGAGGTGTGAGGTATGCGGATTCCCCTGATGCCCAGCCTGGCGGGAGAGTGTGCAGGGAGACCCTGGCTCTACCTGCGCGGTAGGTGTGCTCGGGAGTGAGCTGGACCCCAAGGGCACGGTGGCCCGGTGGCTCCCGGGCACCTCGGCCCGGCTGACACTGAAGGTGGGCAGTCCGTGTGACCTACAAGGAGAGGGCCGGCAGGTCAGCCTACACATCAGCAGGAATGCAGCGTGCTCAGGTGAACCCACGGGAGACCGGACGTCTCCGGGACCAGGTGGCAGCCACGAGCCTCGGTGGCCGAGGGTTTCCTGCCCCAGGCCTGCAGGCCAGCCAGGCGTCTCTGGATAATTTACAGACGAGGAAATAGTCACGGTTGGCGGGGGATTGGCTCAGACACACCGGGGCCCTCCTCTTGCCCCTGATGTCCAGCCAGCCCACCTACGCCCTCCTTCCAAGCTGGGGACCCCGTCGCTGCTTGCCAGCTCCCCTCCCAGCCGCCCCACCCTGGGGAGCTTGGGGCAGGCCTGCAGACACACCTGTAACCAGCTCACTGCTGCAGCGCCCAGCTGCTCGTCCCCGGGGCTCCAGGTCCATCTCGGGGGCCGTCAGCTGCTCCGGGAGGCCTTTGCTGTAGGACAGCCACCCACCGGCCACCAGGCGGCGGCAGGTCAGGAGATGGTACCGGTGCCTGAATACGCTGGGCGCCCGTGATCCTGCGGGCACAGGCGGGGACCTGCGGACGTGAAGCAGCAGGGCCGGCGGAGGTGCGAACCTCCCCCCAACGCCCTGACCCCACCCATGCTGCATCTGGGTTTCTGGGGCTCTCCTCCCCCGAGTGTCCAATCCTGTGGCTGCTACAGCACGGTGTCCCTCTTAATAATGCCTACCTGCCTCTCCACCGCAGTTCACCCCCCAAGAAGCAGTTCGTCCAACACACTCCATCCAGGCACCTGTCAGAAGCCCCAAGGTCGGGGTTAGTGTCCGAGCTTTCAGGGGACCTTTCACCACAAACCCCACCTCAGCCCCCGTTGCCGGACCACTTCCGGCCAAGCCGACACTGGGGTGTCTGGTTCTCCCTCTCAGGGGCTCCCTCAGGTGGCCTCACCAGTTTTAGCCAAGACCCAGGGGAACGGTCCCTCCCAGCACTGTGTCCTCACCGTGGAAGGATCCTCACTTCCTTGCTCTGGTGCACACTTCCCTGATGGTGTCCTCGCTGCCTCCTCCCTGTGCTGTGGCTCAGAGCCCAGTACCACCACCAGGCTGTCATGACAGCCCACAGGCTGCTCGACAGACCCTCCCAAGTTGTGCAGTGTGCAACCTGCACACCGCGCCCTGGACCTCTGCCTGTGGTCTGAGGCTACCGGGCCAGGTGTGGGTAGGTGCAGCCTGGCTTTCATGACCCTTGTCTCTCTGTAACCAACCCCCCTTTTCTAATTTATTTCATTTTATTAAAAACAAATTTTTTTTAGGCTGTGCCACGCGGAATGCAGAATCTTAGTTCCCCAACCAGGGATTGGACCTGTGCCACCTGCAGTGGAAGTGCAGAGTCCTAACCACTGGACCACCAGGGAAGCCCCTGTAACCCCTTTAGAACATTGAAAGCAGAGTACTGACTCGTCCCCTGTGTTTCTGCGTCAATATTCCGGATCCGCCAAGTCAGTGGACGCTCCTGGTCGAATCCAGGAAGATGGCGCTTGAGGAACCTGCTGGGGCCCCTCGTTCCAGGAACTGTGATTCCTCATCACAAAGGCTTCTTTCTGGACGCGGAGCCTGTCCTCTGCAAGGCCGTGGGTCCCTGCAGGCTTGGCCTGGCGACCGTGCGGGCGGCCCAGCTCTGCACACTGCCCACCTGCACAGGCGGGCGAGAGGGCTTCCTGCACCGAGGGGCTGCGTGCTCATCCACCCGCCCCCTTGCTCTGGACGCAGAACCAGAAGTCCTGTGTTCGGGGGATGCTGGGCCCAAATTCTGGGCTCTGCGGCCAGTGGACGGAGGAGTGGAAGCTGAGAAGGTCTGACCTAAACACGGCTGAGAGGTCTGCAGGCCCTGGGGGCAGATGGGGGGCCAGGAGCTGGGGGCAGGGAGACCCCTTTCAGGGTCCGGGAGGGTGCTGGGCTCTTGGTCAGGGCATACTGGGCCCTGGCCTTCCTGGGCAGGTCAGAAGAGGTGCCTTCAAGCTCCCCTGCCCAGCTGCACCTTAAATATGGCCTCCTGGGCCCCTCAGCAGCCTCCTGAGTGACTCTCTGACTGTGGCCTGGGAATTGGTGTTTTAAAGGCCTTGCAGGGGCTCCATTGCCCTGAAAGACATGGAGCCCAGGGTACATGGCAGAGGTGTGCTTCCACATGCACCATCTCCTCTCATCTCCATGGATACCGGGAGGTAGCTATGAGGTTCATCTCCATTTCACAGACAAAGAGTCTGAGGGTCAGGGAGGTGATGGGCCAACTGGTGAACAGAAGTGAGATGTGGGCCCAGGTCTTCCAAAACCGGGCCTATAGCCTTTCTTTTCAGCATGGGCCCTCCTAGAGACGGGTGCCCTCCCCTCAGACCACATTCCTCCCACAAGCTGGTGGCTGAGCCAACTGTTGTGAAAAGCCACACATCTGCCCATGTTAGAGAAAACAGGGACAGGGGTACAATTTTTCCTCCTGATCCTATTGATTCATATTTACTTTAAAATTTGATTTGACTAACATTTATTTTGTCTGATTAGAAAAGCTCTACACGCTATTGAAGAAATTTGGAAATTCTGGCTGAGAATCAAGAAAATTCACATTCAAACCTGTCACTCAGAAAGACCCCAATTTGATGCATTTCCTTCTTCTTTTTCATTTGTTTGTTTGCATGACCGTCTAACTCTGTCACTATTCCTGCATTTATTAGTTGGCTTTCCACTGTAAGGCATTCATCTATTCATTTTTCATTTATATTAGTTGGACTCAAAAAAATCTTCATTTATTCGGCTTCTATCTGTTATAATCATTCTTTATTTAAGTGCTTGAATTGTCCCCAATTTGGTCAGTGGGAGCCCCTTTAAGCTACCTCCAGTGTCCTTTCTGACATGCCCCACTCATTCGTAGAGCACTTCCTTACTTTCTGGCTCATCTTCACTTTCGCTGGAAATAGCCATACAAGGAGTCCTGGTTTCTTTTAGTGGAGATGGTATTTAGAAGCCAAGGTATGGGCCCTGAGTGTGCTCAGCACTGTTGGGGAGTCATTGCTCTTAGGCCCTCTCTGTAGACAGGGCCAGTTAATGAGCTTTTCCATGTGGGGCATATAGAACACAAGCCTGTATCTGTATACCTCATTGGGAGTCCATAGCTGACAACTGCGTTCCAGTGCCACACTGCAGATGACATTCCTTAACTATGGCTTGCACTCCAAAGGCGAGAAACTTGGCCCACAAGATCTCTAATATATTTATTCTTTTTCTCAAGCCTAGAATAGACAGAAAATAGTTTCAGAAATGAAACTGAGGAGGAAAAACCTGTTAACTGGAGTTCAATATTTGTTTTCAGGATGTGTGCGAGAGAGAAGAAGAAGAAGAAGAAGAAGAAGAGGAAGAGGAAGAGGAAGAGGAAGAGGAAGTGGAAGAGGAAGAGGAAGAAGGAGAAGGAGAAGGAGAAGAAGGAGGGGGAGGGGAGGAGGACGAGGAGGAGGGAAGGAAGAAGAGATAGAACGGGAAGGAAACAGGAGAGAGAGAATTTGCATCCAGTGCAATGCAGATCTTAAGGGCAAGATTTGATGAGTTTTGATGGACATATATACCCATGTAGTCATCACCCCAGTCAAGATACAAGACGTTTCCATCAACCCCAAACGTTCTCTTGTGCCCTCTCCAGTAAGTCCCCAACCCTTAGGCAATCCCTGTTCTGATTTCTATCATCCTGTCTGGTGTTGTCTGTTCTTGAACGTGACTTAAATGGAAGGGTACAACATGCTCTTCTGTTTCTGGCTCCTCTGGACTGACACGACAGTTATGAGACACATCCATGTTGTTGCATGTGTCACGCGTTGATTCACTCCTACGCCGAGTGCAGTTCCACTGTGCGGACATGTCACCGTTTGTTTATCCCTCCTCCTGTTGATGGACACCTGGGCAGTTTCCAGAGGTTGGCTGTTATGAGTAAGGCTGCTATATACATTCTCACACAAGTCTGCTTGTAGGCATGTGTTTTCACTTCTCTTGGGTAAGGAGAAATATCTAGGAGAGGACCAGCTGAGTCAGAGGGTAGGTCCATGTTTAACTTTATGAGAAACTGTTTTCCAAAGTAGTTTCCAGTTTTCCCTCCCACCAGCAGCGTGGAGAGCTGTGGTTCTCCTTATCTTCAACAGCACTTAGTACGATCAGTCTTTTTATTTTCAGTTATCGTAGTGGATATGAAGTGATCTCTCACATATTCGTGGTTTTTGTTTGAACCACCTGATGACCAGTGTGTTGGGCACCTTCCCCTGTTGTCCCTGATCATTTGCATTTTGTGTTTGCTGAATTGTCTGTTAAAATATTTTGCCTATTTTATTGTTCTTTGCCTTTTTAATAGTGATTTGTGGGGCTTCTTCATATATTCTGGATACAAGTAAGTCCTTTGACAGATATGTGAATTGCAAATGTTTTCTCCTAGTGTGTACCTTGCCTTTTTTAGTTTCCTAATTACATCTTTTGAAAACCAGAAGTTTTTATTTTTGCTGAAGCCAAATTTAACTTTTTTTTTCTTTTAGGGTTATTCTTTTTTTTGTCTTCTGTTTAAGGAAGCTTTGCCTCTCCAAACTCATGAAACTATTCTCGTGTTTTCTCCTAGAGGCTCTATACCTTTAGCTCCTACATGTATAATCCATCTCAAAATAATTTCTGTATGTGATGCAACCAAGGGATGGAGGCTCATTTTTTTCCGTATATTTATCCAGATGGTTCAACATCATTTGTTGATAATACTTTCCTTTCCACATTGAATTGCTGGGATATGTTATTCAAAAATCAATTGATCATGTAAATATGGGTCTATTTCAGGACTTTCGATTTTGTCCCATCGAATAATTTGTCTATATTTACGCCAAAATACATTACAGTCAGTTACTGCAGCTTTATAGAAATTTTGAAATCAGTGTACTCCTCCAACTTTATTCTTCTCTTTCAGAATTTCTTTTCCTATTCTTGATCCTTTGTACTTCCAAATAAATTGTAAGATTAACTTGACAATTTCTACAAAAATGCTTCTGGGATTTTGATTGGGATGGCATTAAATCTGTAGTTCTCTGGGGAGAATTGACCTCCTAACAACATCAAGCCTTCCAATCTATGGTCTCATTATATCTTCCCATTTATTTAGGTTTTCTTTAAGTTCTGTCAAAGATTTTTTAAAAATAAAAATAGCACTATTTTTCAGTTTACTGTGTAGAGGTCTTGTATAATTTTCAGTGAATCCTTAACCTATTTAATTTTTAATATTATAAATGGAACTGTTATTTAAAAGTCATTTTCCTATTGCAAGTAGAAAATATATGGTAATAAACTAATTTTTGTATATTGACATTGAATTCTGCATCTTACAAAATTTGCTGATTAGTTCTAGTAATTTTTTCTCAGATTCTTTATAATTTTCTATGTAAAAAAATTATTATCTGTGATTAAACAGCATTTTACTTCTTTACAAACTGTATGGCTTTTCTTTCTTTTCTGTGCCTTATTTCCCTGATAGAACTTTCAGTACAATGATGAACAATTGTGTTTTGGATTTCAGGGGAAAATGCCCAACTGATTTCACTAGTAGGAATGACGCTTATTATCTCTAGGTTTTTAGTAGATG
This sequence comes from Eubalaena glacialis, assembly GCF_028564815.1. Taxonomy (NCBI): domain Eukaryota; kingdom Metazoa; phylum Chordata; class Mammalia; order Artiodactyla; family Balaenidae; genus Eubalaena; species Eubalaena glacialis. Next base: position 194,502,422 of record NC_083717.1, on the reverse strand, counting down.
TCCTTTATCAGATTGAAGAAATTTCTTCCTCTTTTCAGCTTCCAGAGGTTTTCATTTTATCCTGAATAGGTGTTGAATTTTGTCAAATGCTTTTCCATTCCTGTTGAGATGATCATATAGTGGCTCCTTCCTTGTCGTGAACAAAGTGAATTATAGTGTATGGGTTTTTATTTTTTTATTTATTTAATTTTTTGTTGTTGCTGTTAGAACTCAGCAAAATAAAATTCCGGTTTATTGTTGGACGACACTGTTCCACACATACATCAAACAGGCCCCCCAAAAATAAACGGCAACTTCATAGACAAAAAAAGGGAAAAAAAGAAACCTTTTATCTTTGGCCTTTTCAACCATCTCACACAAACCAACTACTTATCGTACAGCTAAGAACATACGCAAAAAAAGTTACTGGAATGCTCGGAATAAGATTTGTTGTTGTTGTTGTTTTTGCTTTTTTTACAAGTTTATTTTTCTCCTTTGAGATGATAATGAACATGGTCACACCACAAGTAAAGGCAGAAGTAGGACAGAGAACGCTCCGAAGGCTGGTTTGGTCATCCGAGATCATTAAAAATGGCTGACCCCCTAACAATATGTACAAAAATATAAAGTGTAGATTAAAAATACAAAGTTTCCTCTTTCAAGTACTTTAAGAAAAAAAAGCAGGGCCTTGGGAGTTGTGGTTCTTTTTTCCTCCCCTGTTGCAAATTCGCGTTGTGGCTCTGGCTGGGTGGCGGGGACCGCGTGTCACCTGCGGGTGGCGCTGCCGCAGTGGGCGGGCGGGACTCTCCTCGAAGGGGACCACGTTTAGCTTCTGCGACGGGAAGTGGAGGGTGACTGGGTCACGTGGCCCTTTAAGTTTAGCTTCTCCTTTTTTGCTGTCCAGCCCTCCTCGTCGGTCTCCTGCTTCTCGGTGTCAACATCGTCCGTCGTCCTCCTCGTCTTCAGCTGCCCGTCGGCGTGTAGCTGCCTCGGCCTCCTCATCTTCATCTCCATCCTCCTCCTCACCGTCACCTTCCTCCTCCTCCTCCTCCCCCCTTCCTCCTCCTCTTCATCTACCTCGCTGCCGGCCTCCTGCTCCCCATTTTCCTCGCTAGCATTTCCATGAGCAGGTGCGTCTCTCCCTTTCTCCGCCTCCTCCACAACTTCCTTCTTCTAAGTCCTTGGTGGGGATTTCGGAGCTGGTGTCCGCGGCCCACATGACGGGCCACGCCGGTGATCCCACGCAGCGGATTGAGAAGACAGCGGGGGTTCCACGACTCTGGCGATAGAGCTGCCGGAGTCCGCGGCGGCGAGCGGGGAGCCGGCCACGGGAACGAGGCAAAGATGGCTTTTCAGAGCAGCCAGTCGTGTATGGGTTTTTAAATAAAACCCAACATGCATTCCTGGAATAAATCCCACTTGATCACAAGGCAATCCCTTTTTTATATTTTACTATTTATTTGCTAATATATAATATTAATATAATTAATATAATATATAATTTCTTATATTCATTTTGCCAACATATAATTAAAGACATGCATCTATGTTCATAAAGAATATTGGTCTTTTTTTGGTAATGTCTTTGTCAGATTTTGACATCAGGGTAATGCTGGCCTCATGAAATGAAATTGGAAGTGTTTCCTCCTCTATTTTCTGGAAGAGTTTGTGTCAGATTGGTGTAAATTTTAAAAAAATATTTAATAGGATTCAGCTGAGAAAACACATGGGCCTGGAATTTTCTTTGTGAAAGGTTTTTGATGATGAATTCAGTAATTAAAACACATATAGGGCTATTCAGGTTTTTATTTTATCTTATGTCAATTTTGATACATTATTCAAAAAAGGTGTCCATTTCACTGCCTTTTTTAAAAATAAATTTATTTATTTATTTATTTATTTATTTTTGGCTGCGTTGGGTCTTCGTTGCGGTGCGCGGGCTTTTCTCTAGTTGCAGCAAGCGGGGGCTATTCTTCGTTGCGGTGCGCGGGCTTCTCATTGCGGTGGCTTCTCTTGTTGCGGAGCATGGGTTCTAGGTGCACGGGCTTCAGTAGTTGTGGCACGCAGGCTTCAGTAGTTGTGGCTCGTGGGCTCAATAGTTGTGGCTCAGGCTCTAGAGCGCAGGCTCAGTAGTTGTGGTGCATGGGCTTAGTTGCTCCGCGGCCTGTGGGATCTTCCCGGACCAGGGCTTGAACCCGTGTCCCCTGCATTGGCAGGTGGATTCTTAACCACTGCATCACCAAGGAAGTCCCTCACAGCATTGTTGAAGTAAGTTGTTCATGAGATCCCTTTATCTGCTGTATCCTTGGTAATGTCCCCTTCTTATTTCCTGATCTTGGTCATTTGTTTCTTTTTTTTCTTTTATTACTCTGGGAAGGGATTTAGCCATTTCATTAATCTTTTCAAAGAAACAAATTTTGGCTTTGTTTATTGTCTCTGTTGTTTCTTAAATTTCAGTTATTTCTGCTTGTATCTTTGTTAATTCCTTCTTTCTATGGGCTTAAGTTGCTCTTATTTTCCAACTTCTTAAGGTGGAAATTTATTGGCAAATTCTTTCTACAAAGGGTCTGAGAGGTTTTTCTGTCCTAACACCAAATATGTGCTTTAGTTGCGGTAAACCATGAGACTGGGGATTTCTCTAAGGCAAAATGTTGTGTAAACATGAATCTCACCCAGTGTAGTTCTCTTCTTTCAAGGGTCAAAGCTCTTCACTTTCTGTTTATTTTTGTTTATCCTCCGCTGTCTTCAAATCGTTGCATTTTATATTTTCCTCTAAGTTTATATTTGTCATTATTGTAGGAGGATTAGTCTGAGACAAATTCCTTCTGGTATCTTTCAATGCATATGTTATTCAACCTGACATAAAAATGGTAATGTCTTAATTTTGCATTTCTTTGGCTAAATGTGGTTGGACACTTTTTCATAATTTTTGGTGATTTGTAGTCTTTCATTTATGAGTTGTCCTTTGCCAATTTTATTTGCGATGATAGTGTCTTTGTTGAGGACTTTTAAGAGATCTTTCTCAGTGCACGATATTTGTTGCAAATATTTTCACAACGTCATTTGCTTTTTAATTTTGTTTATTATGTTTTAATACACAGAATTATTAAGTAGCTACATTGAAAGTGCTTTTATATATGTAAGAGCTTTTACTATTTACTATTTTTATTGAAATACATTTAAAAATTTTTTGAATAATATTTCAACATATATGTACATAATATTTGCAGTCCTATTAATGAATTGTATGCGGCTAAATAATTGTATTATATTAAATCATTCTTTCTTTCCCATGGTCAACTTCATAGATTGTTGATTAAGCTTGCAGCTGAATTTTATTTGCTAGTATTTCATTTTTTACTTTACATGAATTTTTATATTTATAGCAGACTTTCCCAAAGGAATCCCACCCACAAGAGACGCCTCCAGGTAGAAATGGTTCTTTGGTTGGACAAATAAGATTGGGAAACACTGGAGATTCTCTTCCTGCCCTTGTTAAGAATCACAATGCACATTTGCAAGTTAAAGGCTTTGAGAGGTTCTGCATCTAAAAATTATGTTGACCTTGGTGAACCCAACTTTTTTTTAACTTTATGAAATAGTGGCATCTTTTTATGTAATTCCTAAGTAATATAGTTTGAAGAACATATGGTGAGTTATATTTGTCAAAATTACTTGGCAAGTTTTCCAAATTTATAAGTTTCTAAAACTGAGTACATAATTTTGGAATGAATCATGCCTTAAATGTTCACAATATCTCAACAGCAAGAATGCCTGAGTCTGGAACACCTTTTGGAGGTAATTCTTTTCTATTTTTAACATTCTTCCCAGGGACATCTATTTATGCATATTGCTTAGCTCTTTTAATGTCAACTTTGATAATTTATCTGTTTTCATTCAGATTTATTGGCATACAACAGTGCAAGTAATTCCTTGTCAATTTAAAAAATTGTCTGCATGTTTATCTTATTGCTTATGTGATTTAAAATTTTGTTTAATTGCTATTTCACCCCCTCCTTCTTTGTAGTAACTAGATTAGCCAGAGTCTGGTCTGTTGTGTTAGATTTTTCAAAGACTTAGCTCTTTAATTTACTTATCTCTTAGGTCTTAATCTGCTTATCAATTCTCGTTTTTCTGTTTTTTTAATTTAATAATTTCTGCTATTATCTCCTCTGTTTTAATCTTTCTTGGAACTACTTTTAAAAAACTCATTGACTTGAAGGCTTTGATCTTTTTTTTTCTTTGTTTGATAGTGAAAGCATTTAAAGATGTGACTTTATCTTTGAGGACAGCTTTGTAGAAACCCATTTGTTGCTAGCAATTTCATTATTTTTCTGATATTCTAGAATTTAAATAATGTTTCTTTTTTCCTTTTTCCTCAAATGTTATGTTTACAGGAGTACTTTTTAATCACCAGTTGGTAAGGATTTTGAGTTTAGACCTTTGTTAATAATTTCTAGTTTTAATCCTTCAAAATAAACTAATGTCATTGTACAATTTTAACTCTTTGAATATATTGAAGTATTTGTTTATTTTTCATTCACCTAGGAAATGTCCCTTTGGAAATCTTTCATTGATCATTTGAAGTATTATTTTTAATTACCTAAGTAATCATGATTACATTGTCATTGTAATAAAATATAATGTTATTATATTAATATATACAAAATTAAATATAAATACATATAAACATAAAATACCTCTGACCTCCATCCTCAGTTCTAGTCTCCTAGTCTCCAGGAAAAAAAATCAACTAGTACAGTTGGTGTGTTTTCTTTATTATACATTTCTATATGTTTGCATATAAATATATAATCTACAGAAATACACACTTTTGACTTCTGTATGCTTAAGCAGTTGTATGTATTGTCCTGTAGGCTGACTTTTTCACTCTCAGTATACTTTGCATATATGCCCCATAAGCTTATTGAAGTCTGCTCTATTTTTTCCAACTTCTACCACAATATTAATAGACAATAGTTCCTTTAACGCTGTCCCTACCAATGGCCCTTTAGGCTGTTCCCAGTTTTCCTCAGCTGTAAACAATGTTGCAGTGAACATCCTCATACGTGCCTCCAGGTGCTCATGTGCTAGGTTTTCCCGGTAAACCGTTTTGAAGCATAGCAGACACACAGAAAAGGGCGAAAATCATAAATACCAACTCAACATCCAGATCAAGACACAGAACAGCACTCACCCCCAGAAACCTCTCCGTGCCTCTTCTGGTCATCATGCCCCTGCCCAAGATGAACTGCCAGCTTGACCTCTAACAGCATGTATTCGATTCCGTTAGCCTGTTTCACACTTTAGATTATGGGCTCATTCAAAATGTACCATCCGCGTCTGACTCCTTTCACTCACTGTTTTGTCTGAAAGATCAACACACGTTGTGATGTGTCCTTGGAGTTCATGAATCTCACTGATACACAGCACGCACTGGGTGAGCACTCCATACATTGCCCCTTCTACTCTTCTACTTTTGGTGGGCTTTCTGTTCACTTCCAGTTTGGGGTTATTATAAATGGTGCTGCTATGGTTGTTCTTTTTTTTTTTTTTTTTTTTTTTTGCCATGCACGCAGCTTGCGGGATCTTAGTTCCCTGACCAGGGATCGAACCTGTGCCCCCTGCAGTGGAAGCACTGAGTCCTAACCACTGGACCACAGAAGTCCCTCCTATGGTCATTCTTGATCAAGCCTTTTGGAAAAATATTTACCCATTTCTGGTAGATCTATAACTAGGAGTGAAAACATGGTATCAGGCACTAGAAATTTTGTCAAACATTTCCGCAAAGTTTTGTACCAATTTCCAAGCTAACCAGCAGTGTATGAGAATTACAGTTGTTTCACAGCCTTGCCAAAACATGGCATTTTTCATCTTTCCATTTAGCCATTCTGGTGGGTATAGTGCTATCTATGTTGGTTTTAATTTGCGTTTCTGTACCAACCGATGGCACTGAGCATGTCTTCATATATTTATTAACCATTTGGATATCCTCTTTTTTGAGATGTCTAAATGGTCGACAAAAAAAATTAATATACAATCTATAATAGGAATAGAAAAGAGTTTCATTTGTGCCAAACTGAGGACTATAGCCCAGAAGCCAGCTTCCCAGATTACTCTGAGAAACTGCTCTGGAGAAGAATAAGCCAGAATGACCTCCCCATACTTCAACATGTGAAAATTTCTTTCATCACTTCCCCCTTTTGATCGTAAATCTTTTGATTTATGAAAAGCATTGATGATCAAAATATTTGTCCCTTACCTAATTAAACTTAAAAGCTTTTGCACAGCAAAGGAAACCATAAACAAAGTGAAAATACAACCTACAGAATGGGAGAAAATATTTGCAAATGATGGGACCGACAAGGGATTAATTTCCAAAATATACAAACAGCTCATACAGTTCAATATCAAAAAAACAAACAACCCAATCAAAAAATGGGCAGAAGACCTAGATAGACATTTCTCCAAAGAAGACATACTGATGGCCAACAGGCTCATGAAAAGATACTCAACATCGCTAATTACTGGAGAAATGCAAATCAAAACTACAATGAGGTATCACCTCACACTGATCAGAATGGCCATCATCAAAAAGTACAAATAATAAATGTTGGAGAAAAATGAACAAATGCTGGAAAGGGCGTGGAATAAAGGGAACCCTCTTACACTGTTGGTGGGAATGTAAGTCGGTGCAGCCGTATGGAGAACAGTATGGAGGTCCTTAAAAATAGAGCTACCATATGATCATGCAATCCCACTCCTGGGCATATATCTGGAAAAGGTGAAAACTCTAATTCGAAAAGATACACGCACCCTAATGTTCATAGCATCTCTATTTACAATAGCCAAGACATGGAAGCAACCCAAATGTCCATCAACAGATGAATGGATAAAGAAGATGCGGTATAGATAGATAGATAGATGTACAAGGGAATGTTACTCAGCCATAAAAAGAATGAAACAATGCCATTTGCAGCAACGTGGATGGACATAGAGATTATCATACTAAGTGAAGTAAGTAGAGAAAAACAAATTTCATGATACCACTTATATGTGGAATTTAAAAAAATGATACAAATAAACTTATTTATAAAGCAGAAATAGACTCACAGACATAGAAAACAAACTTATGGTTACCAAAGGGAGGGGAAAGGGGAGAGAGGGATAAATTAGGAGTTTGGGATTAACAGATACACACTCCTATATATAAAATAGATAAAGAATAAGGACCTACTGTATAGCACAGGGAACTATATTCAATATCTTGTAATAACCTCTAATGGCAAAGAATCTGAAAAAATATATATGTACATATATATATATAGAATATATATTATGTATGTATACATATATAACTGAATCACTTTGCTGTACACCTGAAACTAACACAACATTGTAAATCAACTATACTTCAATAAAAAGAAAAATTTGTCCCTTGATGCCAAGGTGGTTGCTACCTGGGTCCACCATGTCCCTTGGTGCTAGGTCTGCCCCTTTCTTTCTTTCTCTTTTTTTTTTTTTTGAATTGAATATAGTGGGCAAAAACAGAGGTATACACGCTGATAGGGAAGCATTTTATAGGCTGTACATATTATCAATCATAACAAATTGTTGCACAACCATTGTAATTGTGCTTTTAGCAGTAGGCTTAAAGCAAGCAGTGATACATGTCATGAGTAGCTTGATAGTTAGGAAAAGAGTGATAATACATATTGTGAAAATGATAATCATCTGTAAAGCAGAGAGGAAAAAAGTGTCCATTCCTGAGGGAAGCCAACAAAACAGATAATTTAAAGGGTAATTTTTTTTACATCTTGTAACCATTTTGCCCTTTGGGAAATTCTTTCTAGGTGTGTCTCAACGTCAACGTCTCCAGAGGTACTGATATAAGTCAACAAGTGTTATGAACAATAGCACAAGTACCTCCTTGTTTAGCCAGTAGACAACCTGAGGCAACCCTGTTATCTAACACTAATTGGGCTAAGAAATTTAGGGACGTCTGTTGTGCTACAGTGCTGTTTGCAATCTTTCCAGTTATTTGACCAATGGTGGCTGATAGATTTCTGAGCATATCTTTGTTTACATATATTCTTGCATTAGGAACCAAGATACCCAAAAGATTTTGCCACCAGGTATGTTGGTATCTTGCTAACATGGATCTCTTGACTCTGTAATGAAGAGAGAAAGAAGGTTCATCTATCTGCTGACGTATAGACAATGGGACAGCATAAGGTCCTAATAAACATAAACCTTCTATTTGTCGGCTATTGAGACGTTTATGTGCCCGTCCTTGGGAAGGTGTGTCAATTCCATTACCACCTATGAAGACAAAACCTGGGGGAGCACAGGTGGTCCCTCCCAGAGCGCTATCATTGGTAACCTCATCAATTGGGAGTTTTGTCAACACAGTTTTAAACTATGGATCCCTTCTCTTGTAGGCTTTCCCAAAGTCAACTAGGTATGTGATATAAGGGAGTTGCTGGCACAATTTACTCACATTTTTCTCTTTAAGACTTTTTTCGGTTAAGTAAGGGACAGAGCGAGGGACCCTGGGGTAAGTCATGCTCCATCTCTAGGGACTGAGAATAGTATCAGACAAGGGATGGACATATTAATACGTTGAAGAATTTGAACCTGAAAGATTAGGTCAGAGGGAGGTTGGTCTGGGTGAGCGATCACGTTAAGAACATCTGAAAAGTCAGTGATAAGTATTATGAAGGGGTTATCCCAGTAGCTATACTTTATGACAACTTTACTAAAGAATTTTCTTTCCATCCTGAATACTGGGGCAAAAGTATAGCTAGAAGTAAAACAACTTTCAATTTTGATAGGGAGACAAACATTTGGTAAACAGTTTAATTGAACTAGTAGGATGGGTCTTACAGGCCTGGCCCGGATTCTTGGGTCAGCTGTCTACCACTGTTGTCATCTTCGTCTCATCCTGGCTTGATGGTTGTTTTAAGGTGAGTTTGAGGTTAGCAGTCCTCTCTTTAGACCAGTCCCATGCAGAGGCCCTGTTTCAGTGGGAAATATGAAGTCAAGAGTCAATTCTTTTCAGGGACTTCCCAGGCGGCCCCGTGGTTAAGACTTCACGCTTCCACTGCAGGGGGCCCGGGTCCAACCCTTGGTTGGGGAACTAAGATCCCACATGATGCACAGTGCGGCCAAAAAAAAAAAGAGTCAATTCTTTTCTATTTCACTGTGCGTGAGCTGGCACGAGTTACGAGTGCCTAATAAGGGTCCTTCCATCTAGGTCAGAGAGAGAGTCTTTTTTTTTTTTTTTAAAGATATAATGTTCTCTTTAAATTTATTTATTTATTTATTTTTGGCTGTGTTGGGTCTTTGTTTCTGTGCGAGGGCTTTCTCTAGTTGCGGCAAGCGGGGGCCACTCTTCATCGCGGTGCGCGGGCCTCTCACTGTCGCGGCCTCTCTTGTTGCGGAGCACAGGCTCCAGATGCGCAGGCTCAGTAGTTGTGGCTCACGGGCCTAGTTGCTCCGCGGCATGTGGGATCTTCCCAGACCAGGGCTCGAACCCGTGTCCGCTGCATTGGCAGGCAGATTCTCAACCACTGCGCCACCAGGGAAGCCTGAGAGAGAGTCTTTTAAATGATGTCTTTTCCAGTATGCATAATCTCCTGGGTGCAGGTCATGGGGCATCTGATCTTCATCCAAAGATACATTACTGCAGTCAGCTTCAGAAATAAGCTTAGAACATCCTTTTAATAATTTGCTTAAACTTTACAATAATGTGACATAACAAAGAGACGTCTTGATTGTAGGTAGTAAATACAAAACTTCAGTATGTAGAAAATCTCAATAGCCACAAAAGTATAGTCTTTTTTTTTAATATCAATTTATTTATTTATTTTCTTTTGGCTGCGTTGGGTCTTCGCCGCTGTGCGTGGGCCCTCTCTAGTTGTGGCGAGCGGGGGCCACACTTCGCTGCGGTGTGTGGGCTTCTTACTGTGGTGGCTTCTCTTTGTTGCAGAGCACAGGTTCTATGCGTGCGGGCTTCAGTAGTTGTGGCACGTGGGCTCAGTAGTTGTGGCTCACAGGCTCTAGAGCGCAGGCTCAGTAGCTGTGGCACACGGGCTTAGTTGCTCCGCGGCATGTGGGATCTTCCCGGACCAGGGATCGAACCCGTGTACCCCGCATTGGCAGGCGGATTCTTAACCACTGCGCCACCAGGGAAGCCCTAAAGGTATAGTATTGAAACTTAACTCTTCTCTCTGAATTATCTTTATTTTTACCAAATATAGTCAAATTAAGACTAATTTGTTTGCAAAATAACTCTGATTTCAATAAAGTTAACATGATTATTTTCGTAAGTGTAATTGATCCTATAGGCTTTTTAAAATTTGGTTTTGCTGCAACTTTTCATAAGGGATCTCAAACTGAACTTTTAAAAGGCCTCTCAAGGCCAGGTAAGCCATGCCATTAGATTCCGCTTGCAATACCTACGGATTTAGGTGGATCCCTCTCTTCTCAAGGTCCAAAATATCTTGAGATTCTTATATCTGCCAGGAAGTGGCCTTCCCTATTCACCTGGAAAGGCCGCTGGGAACCTAAGAGTTTCCAAATTCTGGAGGGATCAGGTAGAGAGAAAAGACAAATGCTTCAATTCTACTTAAAAATGTATAATTTACTAAACTGCTGTAAGTCATAATTAGATTAAGGGGGAAAGGTTCCCTTACCTGGAAAACAAAGATTAAAAGCCAGTAACATTTCAGATAAAACGTCATAAAAATCATAATCATGTTTATCAGTTCATTCAATTCTATGTAATTATTTTTTGTTCTGCCTGAGTCCAGTTTTTCCATTAGTTTTGTTGACCTTGCCTGATGGTTGAGGGTGATAGTGACGGTGACAATTTCAAGAAGTTTGTGAGGTTTCTGTTAAGGCTTGCATGATTTGCCCAATGACATGGGTGCCTTGATCACTGGAGATTGTGGAAAGTATACCCCAAGTGGAAAACATATTTCCTAATCATTTCTTTGTCATTGGAGGGCATCAACCTTGCAGCCAGGGAAGGCTTTAACCCACCAAATAAAAAATAGTGTTTGCCAGGGAGCCAGGAAGAGCCAAGCGGCCGTCTTGGGTTTCCCATAGCCCCAACTATTTAATTCACAGTTATCGTTTACACATTTAATTTCTGATTTAGGAGCAGACTATTGCCATGTTAAAAGCGCATCAGGATGGCAAAAGCCTGACAATAAGGGGTTAATTTTTTGTAGAAGCAGAATGGACTTTATCTACATGTGCCATGATGTTTACAGATTCTGTTGTTGCCTTGGCATGAAAGTCAGCTAGGGCGTTTCCCTAATACTAGGGTTTAGTCCCTTTAGTGGGAGCCTCAATTTTGAGGACAGATAACATTTTACGTCAGGACGTATAAGATTTCCAAGAATTTCATATCATATCATTTCATTTTCTTTCTCTTTTTTTTTTTTTTTTAGCCTCACCACGCAGCACGCAAAACTTCCCGGACCAGAATCATACCCGCGCCCCCTGCAGTGGAAGCGTGGAGTCTTAATCACTGGACCACCACGGAAGTCCTCATATCATTTCATATCACTGATATCGACATAACATAAAGAAAGTTTAATGTCACCTTTTGTTTGTCAATGCTTCCCATGTAACATATATCCAAAGAAGCATAATTAGTTTAATATCTCTGAGATGCTTCAGGACAATATCACTTTCTTTTCCCTTAACAAAATGCATTTCCATTCTTCATACCTTGTTTTACTAAAAACATACATCTTATTATGTTCCTTGAATACTGAAATGTTTCTCTTATTATTTCTAGAGGATCTATTTACATATATATTATAATTTTTAATCCTTTAGAAACTTAATTTCTAGCAAAAACCAAGTATCAGCAATTGTGAACTGTTTGTCATTTCCAGAATTTCCTGATTGGCAAACGTATGAACTTACTCCATAACCTCTAGAAACATACATTTTCTCACAGCATAATTTCTTTTCTCAATGTGGTACAAGCCATGTGTCCCATAAACCCAAACATCTTTAATTTTTCTCTAATAAGAAGACAAAGTAGGTAAATTTAGACATGCTTAGCAATTAATGTTTAGTATTTTTATCTTAATTGGAAATCATCTGGATATTCAGTAAATTCCTATCATTTAATTTAATTTAGCAAAACTCTAAAGTTTTAAGTTACCAAAAATCCGGAGAAACAATTTTTAGGTAGACATACCATAGGACATAATCATTTTTAAAGAGTTCATCTAAAAAACTTTTATCCCATTTATCTCTATTTCATTATTTTTGGAAATATCATCCTACCAAGTTAATTTTCCTGTTGACAAATTTTATAACAGAGATAACACAAGCTTATTGACTTTTAGGAAACCTAGGTACCAAGTAAAAGTATTATACCTAATGTTGATGGCTCTAAAGACAAGTTCGTATATTAATCAAACCAACAACCTAAACTTGTTTTCATTTATTAAAGACTAATCCTAGATCACTTGGTCCTTTAAAAATTTGGCTTAATTTTTTGTTACATTTGGAAATATTTGATTTGTAAGCACTTCTAAGTCAATTAAATAGAGCTCTTTTACAAATTAATTTTGATAAGACCACCTGGAGGTAGAAACATGTCACATTTATAACATACATATATACATCCAGATAGACACAGACAAGAAATCTCATAGTTTTCCTGCTTAAGTTTTAAAAAGTCTTTTTTTCCCTTTCTTTTTCTTCTGGTTTTACGTTCTACTAATTGCACCAAGGCTGTCCTCTCAGGCAATGTGGGCTGTGTTTGCATTTCAAGGACATGATGAGAGTTATAACCTCAAGCTTTCTCCTAGGAGTACTTTTGTTCTCTAGGGGTCAGAATTTTGAAAAGATGTTCTTATCAAGCCAGCTTCTTTAATTGTGCATGCAAAAATCAGTTTTGGAATGTCAAAAAAGTTTCATCCTGGCCATTTTAGGGTTAGAAAAGTACTTGCAAGTATTGGTTCTGTACCAATTGTAGAAGCCAGCCGGAGTTCCAGTGGGTGGCTGCCTGTCTGGGAGCTGGTAGGATTTAGAAGCATAATTTCCCACTTTCTTTTAGTTTTGTTTTATCATACGGTACAAATCTTTCTAATTTTAAGCAACATTAAAAAAAAAAAAAAAAAGATCAGCTAACCCAATTTCTCCAAAATTCCTTCTAGACCTTCCTGCCTAGAATTTCTCCCTAGGTCCCTTTCACCTAGGAAATGTCCCTGTACCCCCTTAAGACTCCAAGTCTTAAGATAACAGCTCAGATAAAAGTAGTGGACCATCACTAAATACAAGGATATCCAGATATCAGGAAAAACTCACCAAACAATCCGAAGGGTACTGTGAAGCTGCAGGGGCTCAAGGGACCATGCTTGGTACTAAGCACTAGTCCAAAGTAGACTCCAGGTGACCTCAGGTGGGTTTTTCTGATATCCTGCCAACCGCACCAAACAATGATGATGAAAGTGATCAATAGACAATCTATAATAGGAATAGAAGACTTTCATTTGAGCCAAACTGAGGACTATAGCTCAGAAGCCAGCTTCCCAGATTATTCTGAGAAACTGCTCTGGAGAAGCATGGTTTTCAGCATAGTTTTACGTGTTGTCATAACGAAGAACATCAAACAAGTCAAGGATACATTTCTTCAGGGTTTCAAAAAAACCACAGATCAGCACGTACACAGAGAGTCAGCATGGCACCTGGGGAGGGAGTCTTATCATCACAAGTGGACCAGCATTGGCGTCCCGGGAAGAGAGACATTTAATCTTTATTTTTAACATGGACATTCTTTACTTCTGGTCAATGCACCCTTTTTTAAAATAATTAAAGCAGATGTACAATGTATGTTGGATAGGGCACAAACAGGCTGTTCTAGTCAGCATAAAATTCAAGTTAACTCATGTATAAGCCAGAATGACTTCCCATACCTCAATATATGAAAATTTCTTTAATCAAAGTCTTCTGTTCACTTTCACATTGGGCCGTCTGTCTTTCTCTTAATGATGTACAGAAGTTTTAATAGAGTCTGGATACATTCTTTGTCACATATATGTTGCAAACAGCATCTTCCATTCTGTGGTTTGCCTCTTAATTCTCTTAATGGTGTCTTTTGATGAGCAGGAATTTTTAATTTTAATATGGTCCAATTTCTCAATTTTTCAGTGGTTAGTGCTTTTGTATTTTCTATTTAAGGAATATTTGTTTACTCCAAGTTACAATGCTTTGCTCCTGTACTTTTCTCTAAATTTTTTTTCCATTCACATTTAGATCTGCTATCCATCTGGAATTGATTTTTTTTTTAATGGTGTGAAGCAGGGATCAAAATGGATTTTTAAAAATATAAATAACCACTTGATCTAGTAGCATTTATTGTAAAGGCTGCCACTCCCCTATTCAGTGAGCTTTGCAGGCAATTGTTTAGATGGAGGTCTCTTTCTGACTCTCCAGTTTGGTACAGTGGTAAATTAATCCTTCCTCATGCTAAATGCATGCTATAGTATCTTCTGTAGCTTTACAATATGGTCATGATATTTGGTAGAGCAAATCCTTCAGTTTCGTTCTTTTTCAAGATTGGTTTAACCTTCTCAATTTATGAAAAAAAAACCCTTTTATTTTGATCAGAATTTGTATTGATTCTACATTATTGTGAGAATTGACATAAAAATGTCAATAGTCTTCCGATCTCTGAACATAGTATTTTCCCCATTTATTTAGGTCTTTGTTAATTTCTTTTAAAAGTATTTTGTAATTTTCAGTGCGGAAGTCTTATACACGTCTTTTGTTACAAAAGTAACAAGGGCCTTATCTAAGTGTTAGATCTTTTTAATGCTATTGTAAAGAATATGGCTTTTAAATTTTTATTTGCCAAAATTTTGTTGCTGATATATAAAAATAAAATTGGTGATCTTGCTGAATTCACTTCTTAATTCTAAGCTTGTATGGTTAGATTAATTTGGCCTTTCTATGTACTGGTCATGGCATCTGCAAATAATGACTGTTGGATTTCTTTCTTTCCTATCTTTTCATTTATTTTTCTTGCTTGAATGCGTTTGCTACAGAGTACAATATTATGTTCAATAGAAATTTTTTTAACATCTTTATTGGAGTGTAATGGCTTTACAATGTTGTGTTAGTTTCTGCTGTATAACAAAGTGAATCAGCTACATGTATCCATATATCCCCATATCCCCTCCTTCTTGTGTCTCCCTCCCACCCCCCCATCCCACCCCTCTAGGTGGTGAATAGAAATATTGATGCTGTGTATCTTGTCCCACTCCTACTCTCATGTTTACTCTGTTTTTAGTATAGTCTTCTTATCAGTTTAAGGAAAATCAATCAAATCTATTCCAAATTACTGAGTTTTTTCATGAATGCATATTGTTGGAGTTTATTAAATCCTGCATGTATTGAGATGATCTCCTGATGTCTCTCTTTTATATGTTAGAATTTGAAATATATTAATGGATTTTGCGTTCCTAGCATAAACCTCATATGATTCCAATATATGATTATTATTATATATCACTGGATCCCAGTCGCCAATAGTTTCCCACGTATGTTCACGGAGGAAATTGGTCTGTCATTTTCCTTTCTCCTGCTGTACATGTGAGGTTTTGATAGGAAGGCCATACTAGCCTCAAAAAATGAGTTTGGATGTGTTTTTTCCCTCTTCTATTCCCTAGATTGGTTTGTGTAAGACCAGTGTTACGTCTCCCTTAAATTTCTAAAAAATATACCAATGTAACCATTTGAGACGTGGGTTGTCTTGGTGAGAAACATTTTAATAATGGATACAATTATTTAATAAGTATCAAACTATTCAGATTAAATAGCATCTGTCAATTTTGATAAGTTGTGTTTTGGAGGATGGATTTGCCCACTGAATCCAAATCATGAAATTAACTTGAAGTTATTTATAGTATCCTCTCATCTTATTAGCGTCTTTTTATTCCTAATATTATTTACTTATGTTTTCTCTCCTCTTTTTCCCTCTTGAAGTTATTTATAGTATCCTCTCATCTTATTAGCGTCTTTTTATTCCTAATATTATTTACTTATGTTTTCTCTCCTCTTTTTCCCTCTTGATCACATTTGCTGGATGTATATTCATTGTATTAATCTTTTTAAAGATACAAATTTTGGCTTCATGGATTTTCTCTGATGTATGTATGTTTTCTATTTCATTGATTTCTTGTCATATCTTTATTCTTTCTTTCCTTCTGCTTTCACTAGGCTTGCCTTTTTTCCAGCTTCTTGACATAGAAGCTTAGATAATTGATTTTCAGGTTTCCTGCTTTTTAAATATATACATGTTTGGCTATAAATTTCCCTCTGAACACTGCTTTAACTATATTCTTCTACTTTGATATGTTACATCTCCAGTAGCAATCAGTTCATACTGTTTTCTCATTTCCTTTGTGATTTCTTCTGTGATCTGTGATTTAGAGGTATATGGCTTAATTTCCAAGTGGTTGGGGATTTTCCAGTTGTATTTATGTTTTCTTTTCTTTATCTTTTTTTTTTAATTTATTTTGTTTCCTTTTTGTCTTTTTTTTTTTTTTTCTGTTTATGTTTTTATTTCCAGCTTAGTTCCACTGTGGCCCGGGAACATGCTCCTGAGTGATTTCAGTCCCTTGAAATGTGCTGAGACTTGTTCTGTGGGCTGGGACATGGCAATATCAGTGAGCATCCTGTGTGCTAATGACAAGACATGAGCCTGGCTGTAGGCGGGTGCAGTGGTCTGGATCACCTGTCAATTAGGTCAGGTCTGTCCATGGTGCTGTTCCAAACTTCCATCTCCTTTCTGATTTTTTGTCTGTCCAGTAAATCAGCCATCGAGAGAGGTGGGTTAAATCTCCCTCAATGATTTTGGATTTCTCTCCTCTTTTAGTTTGGTCGTTTTTTGCTTCCTATTTTTTATGTTATTGATGCTTATCTAGGGTTGTACCATCTTCCTGAAGGATTGATCCCCTCAGCGTGAGAGGAGACTGTGCTCCTCTCCAGCAAAACATCCTGCCCTGGCATCGGCTTTGTCTAACAACCATAGGACTCCACGGGCTGTCTTCTGGTTGTGCCTGCAATTCTACCCTTTCCTCTGTTTTTTCTTTCAACATTTTTGTGCTCTTCTATCGACGGAGTGTATCCTTTAAGTGGTTTATAATCGGGTTTTATTTTTTGCATGAAGTCTGACATTACTAGTTTTTCACTTGATTATTCAGCCCATTCTATGTAAGGTAATTTTCTGTATTTTAGGTTTATTGTCTGTTGTCTTGTTTCCTATTTGTCCATCTGATTTATATTCCATTTTCCTCTCACTTCCTGCCTCCTTTTCGATTAGTGGAATATTTGTCTTATCCTATTTTCCCTCTCTAACTCACAAGTTATACATTGCTTTACTATTTTTAGGTGGTTATCCTAGCGATTTCAACATTCATCCTTGACTAATTCATGACAGTTCAATATGAATTGAGGCTTTGCCAATTTCCTGTTCTGCTAGCTCTTTGGAAGACTTTAACTCCATCACTCCCCCTGTCTTTTGCTTTATTGTTGTCCTGCATTAATTCAACGTGTACTTTACATGCCAGAGTCCATTACCACAAATGCCTGCTTATATTTACCCAAGTTTTACCTTTTTCTTTGCTCTTCATTCTTCCTGATAGCTCCACGTTTCTGCTGGGAGTATTTTCTTTGCATCTGAAGAACTTATTTTAGAATTTCTTTCTTTCTTTTTGGCCACGCCATGCAGCATGCGGGATCTTAGCTCCCCAACCAGGGATCGGACCTGCACCCCCTGCAGTGGAAGTGCGGAGTCTTAACCACTGGACCACCAGGAAAGTCCCTCATTTTAGAATTTCTTTAGTTGAAGTCTTGTGGTCTTGAATTCTCTCAGTATTTCTTTGCCTGAAATGTCTTCGTTTTTGAAGTGTATTTTTGCCAATGTAGAATTCTAGGTTGGCAGTTTTTTATTTCAGCTCTTCAAAACTGTCATTCCACCGTCTTCTAACTTCCTTCATTTGTGGTGAGAACTCAGCTCTCAATCTTACTTTTGCTTTTTTAAAGATAATGCATCATTTTTCTCTGGCCAGTTTTCCCTTTTTCTCTCGTTTTCCGCAGTTTTACCTTGATGGGTCAAGGCGCGGTTTCCTTTGTATTTATCCTGCTTGGGGCTTGCGGAGATTCTTTAAATCTGTGGGCTGGTGTCTTTCATTGGTCTTACAAAGTTCTCAATCATTTCTCCAAATGTGGCTTTGTCCCCTTCTCCCTCTACTTCTGGGGCTACGATTCACACAGGATAGATGTTTCCACTGAATGCCTCGTGTCTTTCTTCTTTGCTTTTTTCCCCCATCTGCTTTAGTTTGGACATTTCTATTCACCTTTCATTCAGTTCTTTAACCCAGAATTCTGCTGTATCTAAAATGCTGTTGTTTTGATTGCTTGATTTTAGATCTTTTCCAGTTTTAGAATTTCCATTTAGGTCTTTTTATAGATTCTATTTCTTTGATTAATTCTTTTTTTCTCATCTATTTTCCCCATCATTTCCACTATTTTCTTGAACATACATATCAGACTTATTTCTAAATCCTTATCTGCTAATACCAATAGCTCAGTCACCTGATTTTGTTCTTACTGCTTTTTTTCCTTCTTGGTTTTCAGTCCTGTTTTGGTTTTCCTCGTATCCTTAGTTACTTTTTAATTGCTCGCTGGGCATTATGCACAAACACTATCTGAGGAAGGCACATCAGTGTCTTCCAGCAGAAAACATTCACTCTGACCGGCAGAGAGGGTAGGCGCTGACCACCCAGGTCCAGTGACCTGAGCCGAGGCTCACCTCTGCTTCCAGAACGTAGCCCTTTAGGGAGTTCAAAGGTGAGCCTGTGGGCTCCTGGGAGCCTCCCACCCCGGGGGGGGGTCTCGGTCCTTTCAGCACTGATTGTCTCCAGGACATTCTGCTCTGTTTTCAGAGGTTTTAAGACCATATTTTAGCTTTCCACTCTGGGCAGCTTCAGAACTTCAAACTGTCTTGTTGGCCGTGTGTTCAAACTCCTCAAGTCTCTGAGTCTCTCTTCCAAATCTTCTTGATCCCTTTTCCCCAGAGCTGCTGCTCTGCTTGGACCAAGCGTCTAACAAAGTCCAGAATCGCAAAGGCCCCCAGGAGAAACATGGCTGAAGATCTTCATCTTATCTCTCGGAGGGTCTCCCCTCTCTGGAATTTTAGTCTCTCTTGTCCTCATTGCTTCCATGGCTCCCTGATACCTTTTGACAGATTACTTTTGTTTTATCCAGCTTTCCTATTTGCTCTCAGCCTGGAATGTTAGTCGACTGCTCAGAAGGAGAATTGCACTGGGTATTTTTAAGAGTAATTGCTAAGAAGTAGATTTGTTGAGTCATGTTTTATGAGCATTTCACATTTTAACAGGAACTACCCAATCATCCCCAGATTAGGCATGAAGGGCTGGGCTCTGCCGGTGACAAACAGCCCCCAGATCTCAGAGGCTATGATGGCAAAGGCTTGTTCTTCATCTGTGCTTCAGGTCCACTGTGCCTGGCTCACCCCTGCTCCACATTATCCCCACGGTGGGAGCCAGCAGGATGCAGCGGCCTCTCTCTGGGTCGCCGCTGGTCATCGTGGCTGAGGAAAGGCAAGCACAGTGGACCCCACGCTGGCCCTTAGAGCCTCTGCAGGGAGATGACACATGTCACTTCTGCCCACCTGTCACTGATCAGAACAAGTCACATGGCCATGCGGTAGAGTGGATGTCTGTGATCAGCACTTCGGTCTACACCACCCCCCAAAGAGGGGGCATTTTTTCTTCATTTTCTCACCACATTTGACATTTAAATACTTTTAATCTTGCTCATCTGGTAATCAAACAATAGCACATTTCTTAAACATTTGTAAATATTTCCCTAATGAATGAGATTGGGTGACTGTTCAGGTGTTTCTTGTTTTCCATCAACTTACGGAAAAGTAAGCTGGATTTTACGACTGTGGTGTAAATTTTACATAGAACATATTTATAAATTCTTCATTATTAATGATGAGTCATACCCTTGGTATTCTTACTTATTTTTGTACACTTGATCTGGAGTACATTAAAGCTGCTAGGCTGAATTTCCCATCACCCCTGGGCCTTGTTGGTTTCCTTATATAGCTAGCAGTTGTTCTTTATCTATTTGGATATTAGATGTTGAACACATAAAGGCTCAAGCTCATTACAGCTTTACCAGGTACAATATCTCTTTTTAACGTATATTGGTCTCTTTGTTTCTTTGAGTGATTTGTGCTTTGAATTATTTTCTTTTTTATAAATTTATTTATTTATTTTTGGCTGAGTTGGGTCTTTTTTTTTTTTTTACATCTTTATTGGAGTATAATTGCTTTACAGTGTTGTGTTAGTTTCTGCTGTATCACAAAGTGAGTCGGCTATACATATACATATATCCCCATATCTCCTCCCTCTTGAGTCTCCCTCCCACCCTCCCTATCCCACCCCTCTAGGTGGTCACAAGTCACCGAGCTGATCTCCCTGTGCTATGTGGCTGCTTCCCACTAGATATCTATTTTACATTTGGTAGTGTATATATGTCCATGACACTCTCTCACTTCGTCCCAGCTTACCCTTCCCCCTCCCTGGGTCTTCAAGTCCTGTGTTGGGTCTTCATTGCTGTGCACGGGCTTTCTCTAGTTGTGGTGTGCGTGCTTCTCATTGCGGTGGCTTCTCTTGTTGCAGAGCACAGGCTCTAGGCGCGTGGGCTTCAGTAGTTGTAGCACGTGGGCTCAGTAGCTGTGGCGCACGGGCTCACTTGCTCCGCAGCATGTGGGATCTTCCCGGACCAGGGTTCGAACACATGTCTCTGGCATTGGCAGGCAGATTCTTAACCACTGTGCCACCAGGGAAGTCCCTTTGAATTATTTTTGATGATAATATAACTCCTCTGTTCTTCTTGTGCAAACACGTCCCTCAGTGCTTTGTTTTTAACCGTATATCACAATGTATTAGGTGTCTCAGGATCGGACTCTACTTTTAAATGTGACCTGAATGCTCGTCCTGTCTCCGTCCAGCGGATGCTCTCGGTCACCCCCGCCCGCACCCCCTCCCCCGCCCTGTGGACTCCTGCTCCACGAACACCCTCTTTCTGGCTGTGTCTTTAATGCCTCCTTCACAGGCTTTTACCCTCAAGTCACAGACCAGCTGAGCCGTTTGCATCTGAAGGGGGAGAAGCCCTTTGTGAGCCCACATCCTCCTCCCACGTGGGCCTGCCTCTCCCCTCCGACCCACGCCAGCAGTGCTCACCCCTGACCTCCTGGTCCCCAGAACCAGCCGCCCGTGGTCCTCCCCGCGTAGGGCCTCTGTGCCGGCTGGTGCAGCCTGTCCCTGTCCCAGTGTCACAGAAGTCACATGTCTGTGTTTCTTTCCTGACACTCCTTCTGGCAGCCACTTCTTTTGCACGATCTCCAGCATCCTCCGTGGCTCCCTCCTTCGTCTCACTGGTCACCAGTGGCCCCTGCTGGGTCAGGGATCTTCCTTTCTGGTTCCACACAGTGGCCCAGAGCTGCCTTGTGGCTGCCATTCCTGGGTCCCCATCACCCTGCACAGAATCTCAGACACACTGGGCATGACCCACCCTCCAGGGGGCGTGCCCATCTCCATCCCTGTGATCCCACAGCTCAGCCACCCCCTGACCCCTGCTGGACCTGCGGCCTGCGAAGACAGGCAGGTGGCCTTGGCCGCTGGCCGTGTGGCACAGGACAGCATGTCGGACTTTGGCCACGGTCTTTGGTTTGAACTGTGGCTTCCCCCCTTCAGGACCCCAGAACCTTGGGCCACTTAACCCCCAGCTCCTTTCTTTCATTGACAGGGATAGAATTCACATCCTCCTCATTTACACTCACTGTGAATGCCCAGGGGTGGGGTGCCCCATCAGGGCTGTCATCATTTTTTATGTTATCATTATTGAGATGCCAGTGGCTGGAAGAGATTAGGGCTCAGCAAACAGAGGCTGGACAGGCTATTTGGAGTATGTCTATTTTGCTTCAATCCTCTCTAGAGGACCACCTGGGCGGCGTATCTCCTGAGTCCTCACACAGCTTGCCTTTTGTCTGTGTCCGGGAGTGACACCTAGGCTGACACGGAATTCTTGGCGGCCATCTCTTCTGTCAGTGTGGCAGCCACCACGCGGGCTGTGTCTTTACTTCGTTAGGGCTAATTATCTTGGTCGCATTCTTTAGATAAGGAGCCTGTTCTCTGACAGCTGAGGGTGGAAAGCCATGGTGATGTGTGTGGAGACACCACAGCTCCCCCCGTGAGACCGGGGCCTCGAGGGCGACTCTGTTACCTGGGAGATGGATGAGGAGCCCCAGCAGCGGGGACACCGGAGCCAAGGCCTGGACCACAGTGCGTGGAAGGGTGATTGTCTGGAGCAGCGGGGGCGGGGTCCCTGCAGGGGACAGCTGGGTCTTTGTGTATCTGTGTTCTCACATCGCCCTCCCCAACCCTGCCTGCCGAGCCAGGGGTCTCGCCAGGCCCCAGGAGTGAGTTCCTTTCCAGCAAGTCTGTGTCTGGGAGTTGGTGGGAGTCGCCTCAGGCCGGCCCCGAGTGTCCAGGACCCAGGGGGCTTGACTGAGCATCCTGCATGGGCCACGTGCAATGAGCAGGAGCTTGTAGAGAGAAATCTGGGGCCAGGCCGGGTCCGGTGCCTGTGGATCTTAGACGTCATTTTAGACCAAGCTCAGAGTAGACCCCAAGCCAGGGAGGCGGGCGGGCAAAGGATTTCCAAAGAAGGTTCCCCCCGGGGAGACAGTGAGGCTGGAGCGGCCAGGGCACTTCAGGCCTGGACTGATCCCACAGGAGCTCCAGAGGGTGAGCTTCCCCTCGGGGTTCACAGCCAGGAGGGTGAGAATCGAGGTTCCCACGCCCCAAGGCCAGGCTCCAGCTGGTGACTCGGCCCATAGGTGAGGAAGCCCTACAGCCAGCATGGGTTCCAGGGAGGGAAAGAGACTTTGCGGGGGGGTGGGGGGGAGAGGGGTGCACGTGCAGGGGCGGGGCTGGGGGGGAGAGGGGTGCACGTGCAGGGGCGGGGTTGGGGGAGAGGCGTGCACATGCAGGGGGTGGGGAGAGGGGTGTACGTGCAGGGGCGGGGCTGCGGGGAGAGGGGTGCACATGCAGGGGCGGGGCTGGGGCGGGGCGGAGAGAGTTGCAGACGCAGGGGCGGGGACACTGCTCCTGAGCCCTGATTGCAGACACCGACCTGGGCTGTAGCCCCAGCTGTTGCCCGTCTCCGTGGCACAAGGCCCACCGTCGTCCTCACCTTTGTCACCTTCATCACTGCCACCAGCCCTTCTGCTCATAGTGTCACCTCCGGGTTGACCAAAATCAGATCCCATCATTTTCTTTAAAGAAAACTTAAGTAGTCTACAGTCCCTGACTCATGGCTATTTTTTGAAATGCTTTTTTTATGGTTAAATTTGAATGGTGGTTATGGCATCTTGTTCTGATACAGAGCTCTGGTTCATCCTTCTCCCCCTGGGGATTTTGCAGGCAGGCTTTCACTCCTTCCTAACATTGGGTGTCAGAGTAGAACATCTGAGCTTGCATGTTCCTTCTCCCATCAGAGCCTCAATATTTTGCCTGGACCCTAGTTAACTCATGGGTTGGACCCACCATCCTCGGACGGGCCTCAGTGTTAATTCTGTGCATCTGTTTTATGGGAATACGGTGGTGCCCTTTCAATCCATGGAGCTAATCCTTTTTTTTTTTTTTTTTTTTTAACTTCACAAATGTTCTTGAGTTTGAGTTGTTTTCCTTTTATATGCTTTTTCTTTCATCCCTTTAAACTCTGGCTCTTTTCTGTTTCACTTTTCTCATTCTTTTCAAGCCTGGTCCCCTCAGCACCACCTCTTCTCCGGTTCTGGTGTGGCCTCATCTTGGGATGCTTTTTGTTCTTCCACGGGTTTTCTTGAGCCTGTTCTGCATCTCCTGTTGTCTGATTGTTTCTTGTTGCAGCCTGTTCCGGCTTTTGTTTTACAGAAAAGATGTTTTCATTTAGATCTTTAAGTTCCCAATTTGAACAAAAAAACTTACCAGCTTCCTCAGTGGGAGGTCTTTCCCATGTGGGTCTTTGATTTTTGCCTTTCTTATTATTTTCTTCTTTTCTTGCAGTATTTTTTAATGGATCCTGCTTTGGCTCCTTTTTGTCCTTGTTTATTTTTTCATGAAGTGAGTTCTTCCTAAACCAACCATTTGCAGGAATGAGGGCAGTTGTCTGGGTGAGCAGAAGCTTCTGTGGTTCAGGATGAAGCCCCAGCACAGGGGCCTCCATCAACTTCTTAACCAGCCTTGACTGCACGTGGCAGAGCATCTTCACGTGAGGGGTGATTTGGAGATATGGGTGTTTCCTGTTCTCCATGAAGTTGGAATTCCCATGTCTGCTTCTTTTCCTCAGGGAGGAAAAGGAGAGACAACTTTACTAGAACTATCACTGTAACAAATGATGGACTCTTTTTGTTTGTTTGGTGTTTGCTGTTTTTTGTTTGCTAGAACAAAACAACAACAAAAGAAATACAAACCCTCAGCTCCATAACTCTGCATGATTTTCAAGACATTCACAACTCAGACATGCGTGGCCTAGTACAATGGCCTCCACAGCAATGTATTCACTTACTGCTATGAACTGAATGTTTGTGTCCCCTCAAAATTCATATTTTGAGGTCCTGACCCCCAATGTGATGGGACTTGGAGGTGGGACCTTTGGGAGGTAATTAGGGTTAGATGAGGTCATGAGGGTGGGGCCCCATGATGGGATTAGTGTCCTTATAAAGAGAGGAAGAGATGCCAGAGTTCTCTCTCTCCACCATGTGAGGACACCAGGAAGAAGGTGGCCGTCTACAAGCCAGGAGAAAAGGGCCCTCACCAGACACCAGATCTGCCAGCACCTTGATCTTCGATGTCCAGCCTCCAGAGCTGAGAGAAATAAATGTCTGATGCTTAAGCTACCCAGTCTGTGTTATTTTGTTATAGTAGCTCAGACTGACTCAGACACTTATTCTATCATTAACTCATTCAAAGGCCCCGTCTAGGTAAGGAGGCCACAGAGCTCTTACCAGGCCCTGGCAATGCAGCCTAAGTGAGATAGACCCTGTCCTGTTCACTGGAGTCTGCATTATAGTCAGGGCAGGGAGGGAAGCCTGCCAATAAACGAGCAAATAATGGGCAAACAAGTCTTTTTGTTTAATGCAGAAAAATGACATGAAAGAAAGCAGCAGGGGAAAGTGAATATGAGAGACGGGGCTGTGGGCTCCATCCTCCTTTGATTAACGCTGTTCAGATGAGGACAATCTCTGTGTGTGACGCACCGTGGAGAACATCCGTGCAATCCCGCATGAACACGGTTCCCAAAGAGACACACGTATAACCAGCACCGCAACTGACAAGCTCACATGCAGGTTCTGAGACGCGTTGGAGGGGAGGGTGAGTGTGGGGGAGGGGAGGCCGGCACAGGACCAAGAGCAGCAGTGGGACAGGGGTCTCTGCCAGATGCCCGAGTGGGCTGTGCATCCCACCCCCAGCCTCCTGACTTCTTCCCATACCCAGGATGTCCACACCCACGGTCACTACCAACAGCACCGTGTCGGCGTCCCAGGGTAAGTACAGGCTTTGACCGTCCGCCCCCCCACCCCAGGAGGCCAACTCACTCTCTCAGGCACCTTCTTTTGGCTCTAGTTTTCAGGAATATCTCCAGAATCTAACGGCCCCACCACTGTCCCTGGGTCCAGCCACCTCCTCTGGATGAAAGCAGTAGTGTCCTCACTGGGGCCTGACTTCTGTTGAGTCCACTCAGCTGTCAGAGTGACCCCTCCCCCCCAATGAGAGTCAATGCCTCCTCACTCAGATCTAGAATAAAATCCACTTTCCTCAATGCTTCACAAGACTCTGCAGATCCAACCCTGTTGACGTCTCCAAATGCACCAGCAAAGCGTCCACCACTCAGCCTGTGTAAGCCCCCTGGGTCCACCTGGGCCCTGAACATGACGAGCTCCTACCTCAGGGCCTTTGCATTTGCTGTCTTCTCCATTGTTCTTCTCTAGACTTGCACAAGTTGCCTGCCCTCTCTTCAGTCTTTGTTCAAACGTCACCTCCTAAGAGAGACGTTCCCGGCCCACCAGATCTCAGGCAGCCCACCGCCCACTCTTGCCCTGCCCCATTTTTCTTCATCAAGCTCATTAGTGCCTGAAAGTCGGTCTCTTCTCCTCTCTTCTCCTCTCCTCTCCTTCCATTGCATTCTCTCCTTCTGATGGGAGCTGTTATCTCCCCCCCACCCCCCGCCCAGAACATAACCCCAGGAAGGCATAGCCTTGTCTTCGTGTCTCCTGCATTCCCAGGCCTGGGAAAGTACCCAGCCCATAATAGGTGCTCCTTTGGCATTGGTGGAACAAAAAAAGCATGTTGAGAAAGAATGAACACCTCATCTGGACTTGGCTGGAGAGACAGAAACTAGTGCTTGGTAGAGCTGTATCAGATGCACAGTTAACAGAAAAAGGGAGACTTGTGTAAATAGTGTGATGTGCTGGAACTTTCCATTTGATCCCCCAGACCCACTTACCTCTCTCCACCCCTCTCTGGACCCACAAGAGGCTGAGCTGCATGGACCACATGGGTGACCCCCATGTCCTCAGCCAGTCAGGGGACGGGAGGGCAGGAGGAGGGCGAGGTGGGTGTTCATCCCCTGGTCCCTCCGTGAGAGCTCACCCTCCACCTCCCTCAAAAGGCTGCTTCGAGAATTAAAGGGGTTCACGCCAAGCCGTAATGTAGCACCTGGCCTCGAGCAACTGCTCCACCGATACGCCCTCCGCCCCCTGCAGAAGCTGGAGCCACGCTGAGTGTGCTCGGGACGACTCAGCCAAGCCCTGGGCTGGCCTCCGCGCCCCAAGCATCCTGCAGGGCTGCCACCTGCTGTCATGATGGATTCTAGACTACCCAGTGGGTGAATTAATGCATCGCCAAGTGCATTGTGGTTTTCTCTTGCTTTTTTGTCGTAAGGGCTGCCATAGAAGCAAACATCCCGCTGCTGTGACACCTCAGTCCTCACACCTAGAACCTGGGGCGTGACACCTCGTTCTGCGGGCACCTTCCCTCTTAACCCTCAGTTCCGGGGCGACTGGTGGCGCACAGGGGTGGGGGGTCCTGGGAGGAGGCGTCCCAGGCCAGACCAGTCCCCTCCGTGTTAACCTACCAGCGGCTGTTCCAGGAGGCCGCTCAAATTTCCACCACAGCCCCGGCCCCACCCTCTTCTGCCCACGCCCCGACCCCAGCCAGAAGATGCTGAGGCAATTTTGCCAGATTATCATAGAGTTTAAGTCCCTAATTTAACTCCTAAGCCGCTGATTCTGAAAAGTTACTTGGCAGGCTGTTTCCAGTTAATTTTCAAATATTTTAGGCTCTAATCCCATTTCTTCCACTTGGAATAAGCAAGCTTTTCAATTAGCTCCGTCTCGTGGGGTGGTGACTTTTATTAATCATTTTAGCCCACGCACCATTTCCTGGAGTCAGCGGTAGGAATGTAGGATGCAGAATTTTCCAGATTTCAGATGCCGATGTTTCCAGGGACTCACTAGGGGCATCTTCCCGGCCCTGTCTCCAGGGAGGACCCCTCCTCACTCGGCCAAGCACGGAGGGGAAGGACAGTGTTGGGGGAAGCACTGGCCCTGGTCACAGGACCAGCCTCTGGCTCAGCCCCTGCCTGACTGAAGCCTGTCATGCTTGGGGCTGAAGCCACCTATGAGCGGGCCCACCTGTGACCTCATCAAGGCTGAGGTGGGACTAACAGGGGTGGTGTCGGGGAGAGCACTGCCCCTCCCCTTTGCTTTCCCCTGGGGCCCCTTCCCTGCAGAGCCAGCTGGAAGGCAGCAGACGTCTGAGCCCCCGGGGGCCTGGAGGCAGACCCCAGAGCAGGCAGGGTGGAGCCTGGAGCAAGGAGTTGCCCGCAGAGCCGAGCAGAGGATGGGGGAGGGGCCATGCGGAAGGTCTCCCAGGGAGGCCGCAGAGGGGTTACTTTGAAGGCGGTTCTCTGAAGATCCTCCACACACACACTCAGGAAGGGCACTTGGCCCTGAACCTGCCGTCAGCCCAGTGGCCCAGAGGCCAGGACCACCACTGCCACAAAGGCTCGGGGCAGCAAAGGGCTGGAATCCCAGAGGCCCGTCTCCTAGTCTCGGTGTGCTCCCCCAATCCTTATCAAGGGTCCCAGGGGTCTGCAGTGACACCAAAGCTACCAGCGCTTGGGGCTGGAGCCATGCCCAGCTGGTGACTTGGGCAGAAAGCGCTCAGGGGACGCAGGCAGGTCAAGGTCACAGCTCGTGGGCCCGGGGGCAGGGCTCCAGCTTGGAGGGGGTCCCGATGATGCCCATCAGAAGCCTGGTGGTGGCCTCCTTGCCAGGCAGCCAGGAACAATCACCTGTGCCTGGACGTGCCTCTCTGGACCGCAAGTTTTCAGGCTCAGTTACTGCCGTCGGGCTGCCCAGGAAGCCGAGGAAGGGGAGGGCACCCCAGCCGGCCAAGCTGGCCCTCCTGCAGAGAGCCCCATCCGCAAGGGTGACCCAGCACGGAGGGCCGGGAGGAGGGGAGGGGTGCCAGGCGGGTGAGGCGGCCCCAGGCTCTTCCCACGGACAGAACAATGCCTCTGAGAGCTGGCCCAGGCCTAGCTGCCACCCCTGCGGGCCTGGAAGCCACCAAGAATTGCACTGGAAGCCAAGTGCTGGCACCGAGGTCCTGCCGGGCACTTGCAGACAGAACCAGGGTGAGGGCTCAATTAACTGTCGCAAGCTGCTGTCACAGTCGGGTCAGCGGCTCTCAGCAGGGGCTGGAAAGCTGGGCCAGGCTAACTGTGGGCCGTCCAGAGCCTCAAGGCCACCAAAGAGCTGCAAGGTGGAGGCTTCCTGGAGCCCCGCCTCTGGAGCCACACCTCTCAGAGCCCCACCTCCCGGGGCCACGTCCCCCGGGGGGCCCCACCTGACGAATCCCAACACCAGCTCCCGCCTGCTCCCCAGACTGACCTCCCAGTTGCAGGGTCGAAGCATCTCGTGTCCAAGATTCAGAGGCCAGGAGCAGGGAGGGTCTGAAGGCCACCTTAGCCAGCGGGTCAGGGCACAGCTGGACCTGGCTCAGGTCTCGTGACCTTGGCCCAGGCCATGGCCCCTGTCACACTGCCTCTGGGTGCAGCAAGAGCGGTGCCTCCTAGTAGATCTGCCACCCCCCAGGCCCCCCATGGCGCGGATCCTGAGCCCGGGCCCTGCTCAGGTTCGTCTGTCACTCCTCTCCCAGGACTCCAGCCCTCCCTTCGGTGCACGTGTCTGTGAGGATTTGCTCAATTGCCCCCTATAGACTGTCAACCTCCCTAAGGGCAGGGGCTGCAGCAGCCTCCCCTCCAAGGCAGCCCCGATGCCTAACATACAGGTGAATGTGAAGCACAGGCCTCCCACCCCCAGTAGGACCAGCTGCCAGGTGTGAGGGTTGGAGGGGAGCCAGGAGAGCCTAGGGCACCAGGGCAGGGAACAGGAGGCTGAGAAACAGGGAGCGGGCCAGGCGAGCGAGAGGTGGGGACCCGCGGGAGTCAAGGCTCCCAGCGCCCCACAGGCTCCATTGTCCCATCAGACCCACGTACAAGACCCAAATCCAGGGATGAAATTATTAAGAATTCCAAGCTGACATCCACTGTCTGAGAGCCTGCCCTGGTCCCACACCCAGGGGGCTCTGACAGGGGCGAGAGGCTGTCTGCCTTCCCCCCCCCACCCCACCCTGCCAAGCGCTGGCAGCCCTCCAGCCCCTTCATTCAGAGCCGCCCAGTTGCTCTCCAGCTGGCGTCTTCTTCGGTCATCTCTGGTTGCTCTTTTTTTTTTTAACTAATTAATTAATTTATTTAAAATTTTTGGCTGCATTGGGTCTTCGTTGCTGTGCGCGGCTTTCTCTAGCTGCGGCGAGCAGGGGCTACTCTTCGTTGCGGTGCGCGGGCTTCTCATTGCGGTGGCTTCTCTTGTTGCGGAGCACAGGTTCTAGGCGCCTGGGCTTCAGTAGTTGTGGCATGTGGGCTCAGTAGTTGTGGCTCATGGGCTTAGTTGCTCCGCGGCATGTGGGATCTTCCCGGACCAGGGCTCGAACCCGTGTCCCCTGCAATGGCAGGTGGATTCTTAACCACTGCGCCACCAGGGAAGCCCTCTCTGGTTGCTCTTAAACTTTCTGGACCATTTCAGGAGGTTGCTTTACTGGCCTGGACAGATGCCAACACGCCTAAGCCCCGCACCAAGAGGCGCGGGACAGCCATCGGGGTGCACAAACCCCCTTTCCCGCATCATCGGGAGGCCGGGCATTTCATTTCCACCTTCCCTAACGGCGGGTGCTTGTTAAGATCAGTCCTGCCAACTTAATTAACACCAAAACCCTTGAGGTGCTCCTCAGCGTGCATGTAAAACAGCTGTCCTTCCCCCGCGCGGGAGGGGAACCTGGAGACGCTTCCATGAAACCAGAGGACTGCGACTCCTGGCCCTGGAACCGCCCGGAAGTGTTGCTTCCGAGGAGCCCAGGCCTAGCTGTGGGTGAGCGGCCAGCTGCTGGAGCAGAGGCGCCAGGCCGACTCAGTGACACTGCCAGCCAGCAGACAGGGGTGCCGTGGCCGCTGCACACCGCCCGCTCCCTTAACCGGGCTTTGTTATTTCAAAGCCACACACCAGGGTCTGCCCCGACAGCCACGTGTGGCCTTGTGCAGGCCAGGGGAGCTGTGGCCTCTCGGGCTGCGGCCTGGGACTCAGCCCTTCTCCCGAGGGGGGTGTGAGATGTCCGTGGATGAGCAGGGGGTGTGGGTGGCTCTCCCTGCCCACCAGGCACGAGGAGGCCTGGGTCCCTGCGTGGGATCCGTGAGCCCTCACTCGGACGCAGCACCCCAGAACCCGGCATCAGGGAACTTCATAGCTGCAGCCCTTGGGAGCCCAGACTCTCAGAATGTTAGAAACACAGACTCAAGTGACACGGAACTCTCTAGAAACCTTGCTGACTGCAACGTGCTGACACCAAGCTCATGCCACGAGCTCGAGCCCTGTCCCGCTTTGGGGGAGGGAGTGGATGAGGGAGCCGGGCTCACTCACCCAGGCCACATGGGTGGTTAGCGGCAGCCAGGATGTGCAGAAGCCACCACTGTGCTTTCGACCATCGCCTTCTGCCCGGCACGAGTCTGGGTCTACAGGGTCCCAGCAGCTTAGGAAGCCAGGGTCTGCATCCTGGAAGGGGCCTGGGACCTGCAGCCCTCAGTGCCCTAAGTCCCAGGATTGTTCCCCCACCCCCGCAGGACACCCCAGCAGGCATCCGACCCCCAGACCAGTCGGTATCTGACCTCCAGCGGCCCACGCTGCAGGCCCTGAACCCTCCTGCCTAAGTCTCCTCTTCCCACAAGCCCCAGGCAGTGGGCCCAGGCCCCAAGTAGCCCTCCGGAGAGTGACACAGGCACCCTGACCCATCCAGTCAGGGCCGAGGATGGTGGGCCCAATCTCAGCTCCTAAGCCACCGGACATCCAGGGAGCCACCCCACGGACAGGGGTCTCTGGAGGACTGCCACGGGCACGCATGCAGGGTGGGCTCCACTGCCCTCTGGCCACCTTCCATTCACCTGCAGCGCGAGAGGCGGGAGGGGGAGGTTGAGTGGGGGCCGGGCTGAGTGTCCGGCTGGGCGTGAGATGCAGGGGCCCGTGGTTGCCGGCGGGCCCTCCACTAGCGGAGCGCGGCGGGGCCGCTCGGGCGAGGAGCCTGAGCGGAGTCAGGCGATGGGAACTCACAGACCTGCGGCCGAGGGACGCAGCCCTGCACCTGGGCACCACGGTTGGCCTGGAGCTGCCTGAGTCCGTCCAGAGGTGCGCACGACCTCGCATGCGGGCCACCCCAGGTGAGAGCCTGCGATGCCGCCTCGGTGCCTGGACGCCACAGCCCTGGTTGTTGCTAATTTATTGCAAATTGTTTGGGAAAGCCAGTTTAATTAAAATCTAAATGAGCCTCCCAGGAGGACCCACTCCCCCGGCCCCAGCTGGTATGACAAGGAGAGACAGGCATTTCAGGATTGGAGCGGCTTTTGTGTTTTTGTCATCCTGAAGCCCCCGAGATAATACAATTTATTCATGGAATTCACACTCCAGTGGTGTCAATAAAAGGTGGGCTGCAGTCCACGGAGAATCACGCAGAATCCCGAACTGGAACTGGGCAGCGGTTCAGACACCGATTCCTTCCACCATAAATCCGAGGGGCGGGCAGGGGCCACCTCGGCCAGTCGGTCAGCATGTGGCTGCTTTCTGGAGGTTTAAAGTAGCTGTCTGGGAAAGCATTCATCTCGGCTTGTCTTGGTGGACGCTGGTGGGGTCCTCCCGGCTCCCCAGGCCACGCCAGAGACGGCGCTTCCTGAGCCCGGGAACTTGCCGGGCAAGGGCTCTCCTCTCTGAAGCCTCCGTTTCCCACTCTGAAGCCTCCGTTTCCCACTCTGCAGCGGGAGGCGCCTGGACCAGCTGACCCTGAAGGCCCATCGCTCTCTGAGCTTCTCTGTAGAGCAGCAAGTACCCAGCTGTGCAGGGGGGATGCGCTGGCTTGAGGTCCCACCAGACCCACTAGCTTTACTCCACCCGGTGTCCACCCAGAGCTGATGGGCTGGACCCAGGGAAGGGCCAGCTATGGCTGGGATGGTGCACCTCTCCACACCCCAGCAGGAAGGGTGGCGCTGTGGGCGGGGCCGGCAACATGGACCCCGGGGTGGAGGTCCAGGGGGCTGGCTCTGGAGCCAGATGACCAGGGCACAGGTCCCCGACCCCTCTACTGCCCGGTCATGCAGCCTGGGCTGGTCAGCCTCTCCGGCCTCGGTGCCCTCAGCTGTCAACTGGGGAGTCGTCCTGGCTCCTTCACCGGGTCTCAGGAGCCCTAACACACAGTGGGTCCTAGAACATCACCAAGGACACAGCACAGGCCACAGGGCTGTCACTTTGTAATTAACTGTGCCCGTCCCCCCCCAGGCGAGAACTCCCCCGGGGCGGTGCCAGGTCTGATGTGCCTCTGCGTCACCAGTGCCCCCCCCTCCCCACCATGGGATTGGCTGCAGCGCAGGTGTCACAAGCAGAGGCAGACAGCTGGGAGGGTGGAGAGCAGGACAGGTGCAGGTGACGGCTGGAGGGTGGGTCACAAGGCTGGGGAATCTCCACAAACCCGAGAAGCCAGGCCACTCCTGTTTTCTCCTCTGGCCCCGGTTGATTTAAAAGCTGCGGCCACTCTCTTAAAATCACATCACCGGCTCCAGATTTCTCTCCAGCTCTTCATACGGCACTGAAACAAGATGCCATTCCTGAGTGCGACGGAGCATTTCCACCACCGATGTGCGGCCACCGGCCCCCCACCTGCCCCGGCCACACTCCCCCTTCCCTGGCGCAGGGCTACTTCCCTCCCCCACCTCCGTCTCGTCTACCTGGCTCCCCCCGCCCCCGCGCCGAGCCCCGAGTGCAGTGCCACCCGTCACCCTCATGTGGCTTTGGGTAAACACACTTTGGTGCTTTTATCAGTGCCCTCTCCGGTGTTATGATGAATAATTGAAACTAAACCACACGTGTCAAAATAAATGAACCTCTTGCAGAGGGGAATGAATCTCTGCAGCTCGAGCTATCTTTCTCCTGAAACGCCGTAAAACGGGGACATAAAGTGGGGACAGGCCTGGCTTCCGCTGCAAGTGCAGGGGAGGGTCTGCAGCAGACCCGCCCGAGCGGCTGAGAGGACATCCCGGGGGCGACAGAGGAGCCCCTGCCCCCTGCTGTCCTCACCTGGCAAACGGGACCCTGCAGACCTGCTCAGGCTGCCTGGGAAGGAGCAAGCACCCCAGGCACACGGCTGGCTGTGCAAATACCGCCAGCCCGGGGCCACGGCTGCCCCACGCCGTCTCCCACCAGAGCGGTCCTGATCTCAGCGCCGTCCAGCCCCGACGGGGTCGAGGTGGCTGCCTGGCACTTTGGCGTGGCTCGAATCCCATGGCAACGCAGCCCTGGGACGTGTCCGTGTTTGTCCGAGCACGTGGCCCAGCCAGCAGCCTTTCCAAATGTGCTTCTAGCTTCCAGGAAGCAGAGGGGGTTTGGAGGTCTCGTCCCAGCCCACGAGGTCCAACGTCCTCTCTTCTGCCCGGGACCACCGTGGACCAGGGGCCCTGCGCCTGGCTCCCCACCGGCACGGGGGGGCCTGGGCGCCACGGCGCGCCCGCAGAGACTCCGCCGGGCTGGGCAGGCGTGCGTCGTTACGCGCTGATTTACACTCACTGCCTCGTGTCCAGATGCTCCCTCCACGTTAAGCACACGCGCCGATTTTTTATGCAAGATTGAACAACTTAACGGCCTGAACAAGTCGGATGACAAGACTTTAATTGCTATTTTTCTCCCTCCATCCCTCAAGAGAGCACTATGCAGGCATTTAGCGAAGTATTTCGTAAAAGAGGAAAGAAAGCAATTCACCAAGTTCTGTGCACATTTGCTTTCCGAGCTCCTCACCCACCCCCGCCCCGCAGGGGGAATCATGCGTCTCTGGGGACCCCAAGGCCTTCCAGGCTGGCACTGGAGGGGGCTGGAGAGAGGAAGCCCGAGGGGGCCCCACCCAGCCGACGACACAGGATTCTAACCCAGAGAACCTGACAGGCTGGGGGAAGTACCCATCCCCCGGCTCCTGGTCCCTGTTCTAGGACACATTACACGTACACATCCATTCATTCAGCCGTTCGCTCACGACTCATTCATCCTCTCATCTGGTGTCTAAGTGACCACCGTGTGCCAGGCCAGGAGTGCACTGACCCTGGGAACACAGGTGGCTGACAGAGGCCTGGGTGCTGGTGGGGGGAGCCCGCGGGGCCCCTGGCGCCCCGAGTGTATCACCCCATGGGTAGTGGTGATCCTCGACGCGTGTTCTGGGGACAGCATGATCAATACCATCAATACTTGAGGCCGCGAAGACGGTGTGGGCGCCTGTCTGCCAGAGCACGTTTTGTCTGGAAAAGGCATATATTGTGGTGGGTGGGACGGGCGAGGGTGGGGGGGGAATAACAATGATCATCATTTGTTAGCCCAGGACCCCGCCTTGCCTCCAGGACAGGCTGATAAACAGCTCCCTGAGAGCCCGGGGCGGATGCAGGAGGCCCCGCGGAAATCAATCTTCTCTCCTCTAATCTCCATCTCCTCCTCGCTCCGAGGAGCCACCTCACCGCGTTCCTTGTTCATTCACGACGTGTTCAAAGGACTCTTTAAGGTTAGAATTTTCCTTTTAAGAAATTGCTCAGGGCAGCGGGTTCCCTGGAAGAGCCGCCCAGCTGACACCTCTCATTAGCTGCCTCCGGGGCTGGAGGGCCTCCCCTGCTAGGGGAGAGCGGGGAGCTGCTGCCGGGGCAAAGTGGGGCCTTGGGCCACGGGGTGGGGCCGGCAGGGGGGGGATGGGCTGACTCCCCAGGCTCGGCAAAGCCTGCCTGACCTCCCCTCTGCTGGCTGCACACCAGGCGCTGGGACCACTGTGTTTGTACAGACACGGAAACTGAGCCTGGACAGAGCCAGGGACAGAGTAACCAAAGCCTGGACCGTCCTGCCCCCACCTGTACCTGGCCTGGTGCTGGCCCGGGAGGGGTCAGTGAGGACGTGAGCGCGGGTCGTTTAAAGAGAAGTGGGTGAAACCAGGCTCAGGCCTTGGGCTGGGCTGGCGCACACACGCACACACACACGCGCACTCCAACACGCATGGACATGTGCACAAGCTCACTCACACGCACAGTCACGCACACACCGTCACACACACGCACATGTGTGCAATATATGTGCACACCTACAGGCACACACGTGCTCGGATGCAGATGCCCTTGTGTGCACACATGCAAGACATGCAACCTCACACAGGGCACACACGCATGCAGGCACACACACGCATGTACACAGCAAATTCACATGCACACGCCCTCGCATGTGTGCACACTCACACACATGTACACGTGTGTGCCTGTGTGCGCACACACACGGACACCGGGAGGAGAATAAGGCAGGCCAGAATAGAGTCCGTAATAAGAGGCCCATCGAGCAAAGGCTGCTGTGTCCGGGGAAGAAAGGCCGTGCACTGTTTGAGGCCAGGTCAGGGGAGGCTCCTCACAAGTAGGTGCCAGGAGGAGGAACGGGGGACCGAGGGCGTCTGGGCAGGAGATTGGGCTGGCTGGGCTGATGCAGCTGGGCCAGCAGCCAGAGGGCCGGGCACGTGCAAGGACGCCGCCACCCCCAGCCTGAGTGGTCCCTTGAACACAGACTCGGAATGAGAGGGGAGGGCAGAGCTCCCGAGGGGGGATGGGCTGAGCTGCAGATGAAAGGCCTTAGAGGAGGGGGGAGGGAGGGTCTCTTGCTCAGCAAAGGAAATATTGAAATTAAATCATTTCCCAGGGTTGGGGGAACTTTCCGTCCTAATTAAATAGCCAGGACTCTTGCGGCTGCTGTCAGAGAGCCTTGCTGGGGGGGGGAAAGGAGCAGATGCTCCTCTGGGAAGGGAAGGATTAGCTGGCTGCTCTTCTTTGATGCCGACCCTGGCTCCCAGGGGCGGAGGGAGGCCGCCATTGCGCACTAATTAGGGCCGGGCCGTCCCTCCTGTCCTTAGGCACAAATCCATATTCACGTGCTGGGGCGGGAGGCCTTTCCTGGGAAGGGGGTGAGGCGAGAGGACCCCCATGCGTGCCCCTCCCACTCCTAGGCCACCAGCTCTGGCTGTCACTGTCCCCCCAACACCTCTCCGCAGAGGAAGGACCTGCTCCCAGCGGCCCAGGCAGGCCCCGGGGGGCTGGCAGGCTGGGGGTTTGAGCCCAAGGGGGAGGCTGCAGAGCTCTGTCCAGCTCCGGCTTGGCCCTGAGGGGCGGCCGCTGAGTGCCCTCTTCTCTGCCCTGGGCCCTGCTGGGGGGTTGCCACTCCCTGGCGCTTCCTGTGGGTGGATGCCCTCAAGTGGGTGAGGCCCTGGACAGGAGGCCTAAATTCACCAGGAGTCAAGGAAGCAGAAGGAAGGAATTCCAGACCCAGCTGAGCGTGGAGATGGGGGAGGTGTTTATAAGCATGTTCTAGAAGAAGAGTCTCTGGTCAGAGTGTGTGGGCGCTATGAAATGAAGCAGATGTACAGGGCAAAGAAGCCTCTCCCACTGGCCACCAATGCCAGGGCCCTGACTCCAGACACAGGGCAGAGCCCACGTGCCCAGGACCCCACAGACCCACCCTGAGAACAGGGACCATGGCTGGGGGCAGGGGAGAAGGCAGAAGACAATTCTTCTAGCCCCGTTGAGACCAGGGCTCAGACATACTACAGAGAGATAAATAATAGGAGAATCAATGCAGATTCCCTCCCCGTGTTCTTAACTCCAGGTGGTATTCTTTTGTTTAAGATTTTTTTTTTTTTGATGTGGACCATTTTTAAAGTCTTTATTGAATTTGTTACAGTATTGCTTCTGTTTTATGTTTTGGTTTTTTGGCTGCAAGTTATGTGGGATGTTAGCTCCCCAACCAGGGATCGAACCCGCGCCCTCTGCATTGGAAGGCGAAGTCCTAACCACTGGACTGCCAGGGAAGTCCCCCAGGTGGTATTTTTTATTTATCCACGTATTTATCATGAAACTCTGTCCCTTGGAACTAAAGTTCCAGGTTTCCGTGCAGTGTCATTTCCTATCCATTTGAAGAACTTCCTTTTATTTGTTGGCCAAAAATTCTTTTTGTTTTCTTTTATCTGAAAATTTCTTTCTTTCACCTTCATTCTTTAAGAATACTTTTGCTGTTTATAGGGTTTTTTTCCCATTAAAAATATTTTCCACTGTCTCCAGTTCTCTTCATTTCTCGTAAGAAGTAAACAGTTACTCAATTCTCTGCTCCCCTATGTGTAACGTGTCATTTTCAGTGGCTGCTTTCAAGGTTTTCTCTTTGCCTTTGGTTAACGTCAATTTGACTATAAGGTGCTTTGGCATATTTTCCCTGCACTTATATTGATGTGGGTTTTCTGAGCTCTTGAAATCTATAAATTGTGTATTGTATCAAATTCAGGTCATTTTTAGCCATGACTTCTAAACATACAATAAAAAATTTTTAATGTCTTCTTTGTTTTCTGTCTCTCCTCTCCTTCTAGCACTCCAATATCACATATGTCAGACTTCTGATATTATTCTATGGGTGCCTGAAGCACACTTCTTTTTATTGTTTTTTTTCTCTTCCTTTCCTCCATCTTCAAAAGGGATAATTTCTATTGATTTCTCTTCAAGTTCACTAACTTTTCATTGTAGTTTCTGGCCTGCTGTTAAGCCCATCCAGCAAACTTTTAAATTTCAGATTTACATTTGTCAGTCCTAGAATTTCCATTTGGTCCTTTCTTACAGTTTCTATTTTTCTACTGCAGTACCCAGTCTATTTATTCATTGTGAGCATATTTTCTTTTATTTCATTGGGCACAGTAACCATAGCAACTTTAAAATCCTTGCCTGCTTCAGCATCTTGGTCATCTTGGATTTAGACTCCACGGATTGTCCTCTTTTCTTGAGAATGGGCCATAGTTTTTTCTTTCTTCAGATATTGAGTAATTTGGGATTATATCCTGGACTTTGCAAATGTAACCTGTGGAGGCTCTGGATTGAAGGGCTTTAATTTTCATTGTTTTAATAGGCAATTTGTCTGATAGGATTCAAACTGAAAAATCTTTCTTTAGGATGCAGCTCAAACCTCAGTTGAATTTTTTAGCCTGGGCTGGGCTGTTTGGAGTCTGCCCTGCTCGTGTGTGGTTCAGGGCTCAAGCAGAGATTGGCACAGAATTTACACACAGACTTTGGAATCTACCCCTTTCTGGGATCCTCCCTTACCTTTCTGTGGCTGAGGTTGCCCTAAACCTCGTGCTCTGGTCTTCAAGCCATAAAGACTGTGCATTTGTATTGGACTTTGGGGTTATTTCCATGACCTGCATGGTGTAGACTCGGGGCTGCCCTCAGGCTGGATGCTGTTGAAATGGAGAACTTACTCAGTCTAGTCTAAGAGTGACCCCCTCCCAGAGCCTGCCTGCTTTGGGTTGTTCTCCAGGGTCTTCAGTTGGTTGTTTATTATCTTTTTTTAAGTCCAGTGTTCATAGTTGTTACCTTCAGAAGAGTTGGTCTGATAGGAACTTACTTGGCTGCTGCCAGACTCAGAGCTTTGAGGCTTGTTTTAGATCTTTGTTAGTGATGGATCAGAGTAGCCTTTACTCCGGGGCTGATTTAGCTCCCCTACTGAGGTTATGCCCCTTCTGTGGTCTCTACTCAATGCCTGGGGTGTTGTTATGGCCTGAATTGGTCTCCCTCCAAGATTCATAGGGTGAAGCCCAGTTTGACATAGCTGGGGATAGGTTCTTTAGCAGGTGATTAAAATTAAATGAGGTCATAGGGTGGGGACCTGATCCAATAGGACTGTGACCTTATAAAAGAGGAAGAGAGACCTTGTCTTCTCTGCCCACCATGTGAGGACACAGCAAGAAGCCAACGTCCTGAGAGCCAGGGAGAGCATCCTCACCAGAGCCCCACTGTGTTGGCACCTTGATCTCAGACTTCCTGCCTCTAGAACTGTGAGAAACAAATGTCTATGGTCTAAGCCTCCCAGTCCGTGGTATTTTGTTGTGGCAGACCGAGCTGATGAATACAAGTGTTTAAAAGGTTTCCTCTCTCTGGGGTTTCCCTGGTGGCACTGTGGTTAAGAATCCGCCTGCCAATGCAGGGGGACATGGGTTCGATCCCTGGTCCGGGAAGATCCCACATGCCACGGAGCAACTAAGCCCGTGCGCCACAACTACCGAGCCTGTGTTCTAGAGCCCGTGAGCCACAACTACTGAGCCCATGTGCTGCAACTACTGAGCCTGTGCTCTAGAGCCCATGAGCCACAACTACTGAAGCTCGTGTGCCACAACTGCTGAAGCCCACGCGTCTAGAGCCCGTGCTCTGCAACAAGAGAAGCCACTGCAACGAGAAGCCTGCGCACCGCAATGAAGAGTAGCCCCCGCTCGCCACAACTAGAGAAAAGCCCACGCACAGCAACGAAGACCCAACGCAGCCAAAAATAAATAAGTAAATAAATAAATTTTTAAAAAAAGAAAGGTTCCTCTCTCTTGCTGGTCGAAACTCATATGTCCCCTAGACAAATTTCTAGAGCTGCCCCGCAGTGTAGCCCCACATCTCTGGCACTGTTCCCTGTGAATTCTAGCCTCTCCACCTCCCTGGACCCCAGTCATGCCTCCTCAACTCAGCAAGAGAGCCATGCCTGGTCAGGTCTCCATCCTCCCTGAATTCCAGAAAGGTCCTCAGAGCCAGAAACAGAGCCCTCACCAGCCTGCCCTCCCTCAGGGTCACAGCTGACACTGCCTGCTGCCCAGTGTCTAAAAACAGTCTTTCCATGCACTGTGTTCAGTTCTTGAGTTGTCCATGGCATGGGGCAGAGTCCGTGCTTGTTCATCTGTGGTGGTAAAGAATCCACCATGCGTGCCTTCACCGAACTTCTCAGAGTGGAAGCACACAGCGCACAGATGAGACGTGATGGTGGATTTGCACAGTAGAGAGCCCACTCGTGGCCAGAACCCCTACTGGGAAAGAAAACACCTTCACCTCCAGATACCCCCTCATGCCCTAACCTCAAAGGCAGCCGGTTGTGACTTCCTACCTCACAGACCGGTTTCTCGTGGTTTTAATGTTCCTGTAATGGGGGTGTGCAGTGTGCACTTTCTCACGTCTGGTTTCTTTCACTCAATACATCGGTGACCTTCAATCACACTGGGGAGCATAGCAAGAGTCCCCTGTGATCACTGCTTCCAGTTCTCCACCCTACACACACCCCAGCTTGGTGCCCAGTCACCTAGCTGGGGACTTTCTGGTTATTTCCAGTTTCTGGCCATTGAAAACTGCAATAAATGTTCTTATACATGTTTTTTGGTAAAAATCACGTGTGCATTTCTGTTGGGTCGGTTCCTAAGGGTGGAAACTACGCAGGGTCCTAGGATTTGTGTGTGTCTGGCTTTCGCAGATGCCGCCAAGCAGTTCTGCGAGGGGACTGGCCCAGTTTTGCCCTCCTACAGCCTCACTCCATCTATCTTTTCTCTTGTTCATTTTGGCCAAAATTCATTTGGAGGGGGTGTCCCATCACGGTTGGGACCTGCGTCTCCCTGCTAACGGAAGCGAGCATTTCATTTTTCATACACTTCATGGGCATTTGGGTATTCCATTTTGTGAAATATCAGTTCAAATATTTTGCCTATTTTTCATCCACTTGCCTCGCCCTCTTCTTAAAAAATGGATGTGCTGGAGTTTTTTAAAAATCTGGATGAAAAACCTTTGTCTTTTGTCAGAGACGTGTATTGCAAACATCACCTTTTGGCTGATCTTTTCTCACCCTTAATGGTGCCTCTGATGAACAGAAGTTCTCAGTTTTAATGTGGTCCAATTGATCAATTATTTATTTATTTATTTTTGGCTGTGTTGGGTCTTTGTTGCTGCGCGCGGGCTTTCTCTAGTTGCGGCGAGCGGGGGCTACTCTTTGTTGTGATGCGTGGGCTTCTCATTGCAGTGGCTTCTCTTTTTGCGGAGCATGGGCTCTAGGCGCGCAGGCTTCAGTAGTTGCGGCGCAAGGGCTTAGTGGCTCCGCAGCATGTGAGAACTTCCCGGACAAGGGCTCGAACCCGTGGTCCCCTGAATTGGCAGGCGGATTCTTAACCACTACACCACCAGGGAAGTCCAACTGATCAATTTTATTCTTTATGGATCGTGCTGTTTGGGCCCTGTTTAAAATTTCTCTTTAAATCTTAAGTCATCTCCCCATTGGGATGATTCTGAATTGTGACTCTTCCCTACGATGTACTTCCCATCCTTTGTTTCAGCACCAGTCTGACAGGCAGGTCTTTTATTTTTTCATATAACTCATTGATAAGCATATTCAACAACACAGGACTGATGTCAAGAGTCGGTGGGACTCCACTGGCATCCTCCCTCCAGGGTCACACCAGCTCCCTCTGTCTATAATTCTCTGTAACAGACAAAATACACCTAACAGTCCATCTGGGATGTGCGTCCTATTTCATCCTCAAAGATAACACGGCAGAATTAGCAAGTGCCTGCTAAGATCACAACAATACGGGCACCTCGTCCACGCGGCTAAGGACCATGACAAGAAAAGAAAATGAGGTTAGTCTCACATGGTCGCCTCTTGGAAATCCCATGTAGTCAGAGGGCAGAGAAGCGGAGCTTGCCAGCGACGTGAACCTGGCTGGATTTTCTTCTCTTCTCTGGGACTAAATGTGCTCTGACTCTGATATTTTAAGAAATTGGCAGGCCCTTCAAATCACAGAGCAGACTCCCCTGACTGCAGACGCTGGTTGCCTAGTAACCACCTCCCATGACGTCATCACCAGCAGCAGAGTCCGGGTACCAAGACCCAGGCGGTGAGTGTCCATGAGTGGTCCACGCAGACAGAGGAAGGAAGGGTCCCTGTGGATGGCCAGCACAAGCCAGGGAAGGCTCCTGTGGGAGCAGGGATGTGATCTGGGGTCGGTGCTGAATCGACACCAGCAGAGGTGGAGGAGGGCCTGGAAGTGGGGAGAAGGGGTCCCAAGTGCCCTGAGGTGCAGCTGAGGATGGGGGGGTGTGGGGGCCATGGACAGCACACAAAGAATAGGGGGGTCTGTGGGGTGGGAGGAGGGACCCACAGCCTTACAGACGAGGCTGGAGGAGCGGAAGCAGGCCCTGGGAGAACATCCCGAGGCAGAAGAAAGACACCCCAAGCAGCCGAGTGATCACCAAGCACCCCAGTTGGCTGGGACAGTCCCAGAGGGCTCCTGTGGCTGGCAGAGCTATTGTCAGCACCTTCGTCACTCCCCAGGGTCCCACTGGGATGGTGAATGAGACGGTTCCTACACCGAGAGCAGCCCAGGGGGTCCTGAGTCCCCCGACCCCAGCCCGGGCTCTGGGCTCCGTACCCACCACGTCTGGGGCCCGACAGCAGCCCCGTGGGGCGGGCCGGTCCTGGTCCTAATGGGAGGATGGGGAAGCTGAGGGTCAGAGGAGAAATTGGCATGCTGTGTCCCCTGCCTCAGCGAGCACTTGGGCTGCCCCAGGGATGGTCCTCGCCCAGGTCACCTGGCTCTGGACCTGCTGGGGAGAGTGAGGGTGAGGGACCGAGCTGGGGGCCTCGCCTGCAGTGTCACAGGGATAGAGACAGGGCCACATGGGACAGAGTTTCATATGGGACAGAGTTTCATACAGGACAGAGGTTCACACAGGACCGGGCCAGGCACAAAGGGAAGTGACTTCTGGGTGAGAGGGAAAGGTCCTCCAGCAAAGGGGAGTCTGAACTCCCGAGACTGTGGGCAGGGGGAGTTTCCTGTAGCCCCACTCCACCCCGGGAGCTTAACCCTGGTGGATGCCCTGGCTCAGAAGCAGCTAGTCAGTCTCAGATGGGGTGTGGGTGATGGTGAGAATAGAACCACGTGAGTGAGAGGGCTGGGGACCCCGAGTCCAGGCAACCAGCGACGGTCTTGCTGGGGAGGTGGAACCCACCAGAAGGAACCAGCTTCGAGGGTCTCCCTGGGAAGGCCTGCATCTCACTAGGGGCCCGTCCTGCAGGGTCAGATGGGATGGCAGATCAGAGACGGCCAGGGTACTAAGTCACCGGGACATCTCAGGCAAATCAAAGGAGGCTGATTAACACAAGTAAAGCCACATCCTGGTGTCCATAAAGGTTGTGCCTCCCGCTTCCCCTGCCCCGGCTCCTTGGGGGAGGGGGGACCCCTGCTCTGGCTCTCGCAGCTGATCCCAAGCCAGCCCCGTTCCCTGTCCACTCGGGCTGAGGTCACCTCCTTCTTTCTTCCTCACTGCCCTTGAGCCAGCCCAGCTCTTTTACCAGGAAGGCATCCCCATAGCCTCAAGTCCACCCTGACGTCATATTGGCCCTCTTGGTGGCTCTGGACTCAGCGGATGGCCCCATCTTCCTGCGCGCTGCTGGGGTGCCTCCGACATGGCTCTGGGTCACCCACGGCCCCGGTGCCCTCTGGCCTCCTTGACCCCTGCTGCTCCAGCAACTGTTCACCCCTGACCCCCTGTCCTATAAGGAGAGGGAGCCCAGGCTCCTCTGCCCCATAACTGCTAGTGGTTCCAAGGTGCTGGGCCCCTGACCTGGGATGAACTGGGACAGGCTGGGAGGCTCGGAGGGGCTCCAGCCCCTGGCCATCCCGGGCAGCATACACAGACTGGGAATTGGGGCTCTGCCCCCTGGTGCTGCTTCCAGCCAACAACAGGCCTCACTGGGCCCCCGGGCCTCCCCGAGCTTGACTGTGACCATCATGGCTCTAGCACCGCCGGCCCCACCCCTGCCCCATCCAGCTACACCGCCCCTTCAGGAACAGTGAATTCCAAGCCTGGTGCCACCTGTGTCCCCGTCACCTTAAGGCCTGGGTCTGCACCCTCTCCCAGGCACCCGTCTCTGCAGCCCTTCCCGGGGCGGGTGCCCTGACCCCCTCACAGCCAGGCTGCCCTGAGACCCTGCTCTCCTCCCTCAGAAACCCTCCTCCTCCACACCCTCTTCTCCGTCAACCACAGCCTTTCACCGCGGGGGACGCAGCGGATTCCTGGCCCCCGGAGACGTCAACTTCCTCATCCCTGCCACCTGTCGCTATGGGACCTGCAGACTCGCAGGTGTGATTAAGGACCCGAAGGTGGGAGACTGTGCTGGTTTGTGGGAGTGGGTGCTCACGAGGGTCCTTGTAGGAGGAGGGTCAGAGCAGGAAAGAGAGGCAAGGGCAGGATGGAGGGGAGAGGGGCCTGGTGCCTCGCTGATGGCTGTGCAGAGGAAGGCTGGGTCTCCAGCCAGGGATGCCTGTGGCTTCTAGAACCTGGAAAAGGCCTGAAACCGTTCTCCCCTGGAG
Organism: Eubalaena glacialis; assembly: GCF_028564815.1. NCBI lineage: Eukaryota > Metazoa > Chordata > Mammalia > Artiodactyla > Balaenidae > Eubalaena > Eubalaena glacialis. Next base: position 194,457,471 of record NC_083717.1, on the reverse strand, counting down.
CCTCTGGAAGGAGCCAGCCCTGCCCACACCCTGACCTTAAGCCAGCAAGACCCGTGTCAGACCTCTGACCTCCAGACCAGGAGGTGTTAATGTCGTGTTGCTTTAAGGCAGGCAGTTTGTTGTATGTTGTAATTTGTAGCAGCGGCTGCAGGAATCTGCAGGGGGCTCAACTCTTCGCCTGCAGACCCCTGGGGAGGGCCCTCCCCCCCCCCCCCCCGCCGCCGCCGCCGCTGGCCAGGCCCCTCCCCTTCAGCTGTCCTCCTCCACGGGGCCCTCTCCATGCCTGTCCCATGTCCTGTCTTGGGGAATCTATCTGTGCCCCTGCTTGAGGACAGCAGAAGCCCCCATCCCTGGGGAGTGGGACTCAGATTTCCAGTTCAGATGCCAAGAGTGGACGGGGGTGGGGCATGAATCAGTGTCAGGACCCTGCAGCCCCCTCCCCACCAGGGCCCTCCCTCTGCCCTCCAGACCCTGCAGGGGAGGGCCCGCCTCACGCAGGCTGAGAAATGCCCCCTCCCTGCTCCCTCCTGCCCTCTCAGCAACCCCCCATCAGTGCACCCCAGGGTGTGCAGGGGGGTCAGGGCCACGCGGCTTCCTTGCGGGGGGCTGATGCTCCCCACGCACAGCCCTAATTGACTACAGCAAAACAAACATTTGCTTTAGTGATGCACGCTGAGTTAGATGCTCCGCGTTATTTTAATTAAGCCTCATGATGGATGAATCTCAATAAAGCAGCTGTTTGGAGGATTCAGGTATATAAATAAAAATAACATTAGAAGGGGCACCGGGCTCAGAGCTACCAGGCACAAGAGCCTCAGCCCCAGGAAGAGCCCCGCTGTGGGCACTGGCCCCTGCCCAGGGGGTCTGAGAAGGGCAGGAAATGCCCCCCAGGGGGAGGAGCGAGGGTGCCCCCAGGACAGCCCACCCCGAGGGACCCGGGAGGCCCTGCCCAGAGCCAGCGGTGGCTCACCCCTGCTGGGTCCAAGTCCAAGGGGCCCCTTCAGCCTCGCCAGGCTGTTGAACTCCAGCCAGACTGGACCGGTGGACGACAGAGCACCAAGGGTGCCGTAAGAAGCCGGGAGGGGCCACAGGACACGTTTGTAGAAGCGGCGGCGAGAGGCCGGTGACAGCAGAGGATGGTTTCAGCGGCTTCCGAGTTTGAGGCTTGGCGGAGATTGGCCGGAGCCCAGAAAGCCTTCCATGGTGGGCATGGGCAGGGGAGCAGGGGCCCTCACCCTCGGCTCCCACGCAGTCCCTTCCCACCGACCTGGGAATCCTCCCGGCCAGGCAGAGGTGGGCTGAGGGGCTGGGGCCCTGGGTGCCCTGACAGCGGTGGCGGGGAACTCATCACTTGCTCATTTGTTCAACGAAGGGCCCCGGGCAAGGTGGGGGCCGGCCTGGGCCCTGCCCCTCCAGAGGGGCTCTCGTGACAGGGGCACCGTGAGGAGGAAGGAGGCCACCCAGCGAGTGAGCCCTACGTGGGTAGGCACCTCGGGCCCCAGGGGAGGCCCAGAGGGACTGTCCAGGATGGGGCCAGCCAGCTGGGTCTCTGGGGACAAGACCGCGTGGGCGGGTTGGAGTCTGGGGGCTGAGGAGCTGGGAGGACAGGAGGCAGCCGGAAAGGCCAACCAGCCCCCCAGCCCCAGGGCCCGGGGCACCCAGTGTCCCAGTTCAGGGCCGCGGGACCAGGGGCTGCTGCCCCCCAGCCCCAGGGCCCGGGGCACCCAGTGTCCCAGTTCAGGGCCGCGGGGCCAGGGGCTGCTGGCCCCCAGCCCCAGGGCTGTCCCCACCACAGCCCCCAGGTAACCTCCTCCTCCTCCAGGAAGCCCGCCCTGAAACCTGCTGAGAGCCCTCCTCTGCCCCACGGCCCATGAGCACAGGGTCCCCGGGGGTCTGTCTGTCTTTTCCGGGCAGCGGGGGTTGTGGTCATGAGGACGTGGGTCTTCAGGCCAAGGAGGGCTGGGTCACACTGACCTTGGGAGGAGCCACCCGGCAGCCTGGAGGAAGGAGCCCTTCGGGTCAGGGCTGGTGAGGCGGCCGACGCAGACAAGAGGCAGAGCCGGGAAACCCAGAGCCTGGAGATGCCCGGGAAGCCCCCAGGAGGGGAGGAAGGGGGTGAGAGGGGCACGGAGTCCTGCTGGGCTAACGTTAACATGACAGGCCTCGGTTTCTTTCCAGGCTGGAAACAGACTTGTCGGTTGAGGGGAGGACGCGGGAGCCACGGAAGGAAGACCCTCAGGGAGGCTTGGGCAGCCAGGTCCCTGTGGGCAGAGGGCCCGCCTGCTGGGTGTGTGACATTAGGCGGGCGTCGGTGTCCTGCCGAGGCAGGGCTGTGACAAGGACATCCTGGTGGTGACCCCTCCAGAGACAGGCAGTAGGGGGTGCCCTAGGGAGGCAGCTGGGTGGGGGGGGACCCAGGAGGCCATGGCCTGAGCCCACCCCACCGCTCACTCTCTGAGATAGGCTGAGCGCCCAGACGCGTCCCCTCGTCAACTTGCCAACAGAGCCCGTTTGTGTGAGGGGAGACTGTGCCCGGCCTGGATATGACTTGGGGTCGGTCTAAGCCAATCAGAGCTGTCTATTCCCTTTGCGATCAACTGGCCCAGAGTAGCCATGTGCCCTTGGTTGGACCAGCCTAGAAAGTACACTGAGTGGCTTCTGGAAGAGATTTTCCTTTTTGATGAAAGACAGGACCACATAAGGAGAAGCCACCCCTCCCACCCCAACTTTCATCTCTTCCTGCTTTAGATGCTGTCAAATGAAGATGTGATGCCTGGAGCTATGGCAACCAGTTTATGTCCATGAGGTGACAAGCCAAAGGACAAATAGCCAACATTCAAGGATGGTTGAGGGAAAGGAGAGGAGCCTGTGTCCTTGAGGATATCATTGCCTCTTTCTCAGTGCCAGTGATGCCCGTCTCCATACTTCTTGTTTCAGGAGTGTCTTAGTTTCCAATTGATGCTGTATAAAAATTACCACTAATTGGTTGGCTTAAAACAGCCGAAATGTATTCTCTCAGAAGTCTGGACATCAGAAGTCTGAAATGGGTTTCGTTAGGCTGAAACCAAGGTGTTGGCAGGGCTGTGCTTCCTCTGGAGGCTCTTGGGGAGAATCCATTCCTTGCCTTCTCCAGCGTCCGGTGGCTGCCTTCATTCCCTGGCTCGTTCATGGCTGCATCACTCCAATTTCTCCTCTATGGTCACATCACCTTCTCTCTTCCATCCTCTTGTCATATCTCCTCTGCCTCCTTTTCGTAAGGAGACGTGATTACATTTAAGGCTCCCCTGAGTCATCCAGGATAACCTCCCCATCTCAAGATCCTTGACTTACTCCCATCTGCAAAGTCCCTTTTTCCAGGTAAGATGGCATTCACAGGTTCCGAGGATAAAGACCTGGACGTCTTCGGGAAGTGTCTGCAGCAGCATGCCGCCTTGAGGCAGTGAACTGCCCTGCTGAGTCCTCTGTTTGAAATAGAGCAGGGCCCTATGGTCCTGCCCCCCAGCCCCTGCCCCCCATGTCCTCCACCTGCCTTTTGTCTGTAGAAAAACTTTAGACAAAGAATAAGTTTAATCAGCGAAGTGAGAAAATGCAGAAGCAAAGGAAAACAGTCAGACAGGACAGAATAATAATAGTTCAGTCATTAAACAGAGTCAAGGACTTTTAGTTCCTCCTCAAGGGCTAGAGATACTATTCTGAGCCGTATCCTGTGAGCTGTTTTGTAGATACCAAAACCCCCACCAAGTGGAAGAAGTTAACTGCATGATGGTCAGCCTCTAGCCATGTCATAAGCGGCCACAATTTCGAGAACTGGCCTCAAAGAAATGGGAACAAACTGACCCTGGAACTGAAGACTAACTGTACTTAAACAATCAAGATGATGCTAATCAGACCACCCATGACCGATTTCAAGGTGACTGTCAGAGCTGACTGTGCTGTTCTGCATGTAGCCCCCTCCCTCCACTTATACACCCCTGAGACTCCCCTTTAAAAGCTCTTGCCCGCTGATTTTCAGGGGGGACTTGGCCTTTGGATACAAGTCCTCCCTCCCCTCTAGTTGCCGGCCTCCGGAATAAAGCAAATTTTCCTTTCAACCAGCTTTGCCTCTTGGGTATTGGCTTTAGATCGGCGAGCAGCCAGACCCCACTTTGGGTACCATGTGGGTCTGGCTTTCTGTTCCTGGTAGTCACCACCACACAGTTCTTCTGCAGAAAGGAGAGAAGAGGATCTCTGTCACTGGACGTGCGGGGAGCAAGTAAAAGAAAAGATAGGAGAGGGTTTTGGCAAACAGAACATCCTGGGAGGCGAGGGTGCGTGGATTCTCGGGTAACTGACAGCTGCGAGGTGAGACTCCTGGCAGGCACTGGGAGGGCAGATGGCCCGGCCTGGGGGCCATGTCCCTGGACTTGGCCTCTGAGGTCTTTGCCCCACAACCCGCCAAAGCCGCCACCTCCGTCCAGGGTGGAGAAGCCCTTCCTCGTGCAGCCCCCGGAGGTGGCCCTTCTCCCGCAACATCTTCCACCCGGGGCGAGCCCAGGGGCCCCGCCACAAGCTCCATGCCCTCCATCCGTGGCTTCATCACCAGCATCCCCTGTTCTGCCGAGAGCAGCCTCACTCCATTCATCAACGCCTGCCCATTAACTGTGCAAATAACGATTTGCAAAATTGGGCAGAAGTTACAGGAAGTAGTTTGGTGGTTAAATCTGACTCTGTGGTTATTTCTTCTCAAAGAGAATTAAGTGCCTCTTTCCTTGATGAGCTCACATCTTGCATTCAGAACATGTTAACTATTTTTATCATAAGCCACTTAACTGGGGTCTTGCTTAAATTCCTTGTGATGTGCAAACTTGGAGAGACTCCAGCCTGACACGCGGTCACGCGTCCGTTAGGATTGATGCTGTGTCCATTAGAGGACGTTTTCCAGGGCCTGTCAGCCCATTCCTCATAATATCCGAGAGAAGATCATTATTGAAATGGGAGGTCGTCCTCCCCAAGGCTTAAGGACTGTGGATGCTGTTTATAACTGCAGTGAGCTGAGGGACCGCTGGTCCCGCGGGGCCTCAGGACGAGGGGAGAGGAAGAGGGTAGAGAAGCCCCCGACTCCACATGCCCCCGGCCCCCAGCCCACCTTCCCTTCCCAGGACAACTGTCCCTGTGGTCTCTGTCCCCTGTCAGTGGGCAGTGCACACAGAAGCCACGTGTCTCCTGGGGCTGCTGTAACCCATGACCACAACCTAGGGAACGTGAAACAGCAGAAATTTATTCCTTCACAGTTCTGGAGGCAGGAGACCAAAATCCAGGTATCGGCAGAGCCATGCTCCCTCCAGAGGTTATAGGGGAGGAGCCTTCCTGCCTCTTCCAGCCTCTTCTGTGGCTTCTGGCTGCATCCCTCCCATCTCTGCCTCAATCTTTCCACGGCCCCCTCCTCTGTGTATGTCTCTTACAAGCGCACTTGTTGTTGGATTTAGTGTCTGGATGATCCTGGCCTTAATTACATCTGCAAAGATCCTTTCTCCAAATAAGTTCACATTCATGGGTTCTGAGGATTGGGTCACATGGACAGAGGTGTTTGGGGGCCACCGTTCTCCTCACTACAGGAGAGGTACAGTGAACGTTTGATGAGTGAACAAATGAATGAATGGTGACCAGCTGATCACCCCCTGGCCCTGGATCTCTATGGCTCCAAGATTAAAGAAGAGAAGAAAAAATCTAGTCCCATCATCCACGGGAGATGGGGACACTGAGGCTCCTTGAAGGGAAGTGACTTACCCAAGGTCACTCTGCAAATTGAGGTGGGGGGCAGGATCGGGGCAGGGTTCTGTCCACTTCGTGCAGTAGTGGAGTCCAGCCCAGGCCTCATCCTTCGACGCCGAGGAAGGACCACAGGGAGGGAGGGGACACGTGGGGAGGGCGTGGGGGGAGGGAGGGAGGAAGGAAGGAAGGTCCACTGTGAGTGACAGTGACCCATCCCACCGGGTTCCCGGAGAGAAGTCCCCGCCTCTCCCACCTCATCCCGGCCTCCTGTGTCCTCAGGGTGAGGCCAAGCAGAGGCTGGACAAAGCCCTGTCCCTCTGTGAGGACAAGTCCACCTATGCCTGGAGGAGACGGTGCCAGACAGGGATGGGCTCCTGGAGTGACACGGGAAGAACCCCCTCTCCACCAGCTCCCTCGTCACCTGAGCCCTGCACCCACCTCCCTGCACCATCTCAGGGGCCCCTGGTGCACCCTCCTCCCCCAGCCCGGCTGACACCTTGACTGCAGCCGCGAGAGACCCTGACCCAGAGGCACCTGGTTGAGCTGCGCCTGGATTCCTGACCCCAGAGCCTGTGAGATGGTAAATCTGCATTGTTTTTAGCTGCTAAATTTGGGGCTGTTGGGTACCCAGCAGCTGACGATAGTGCAGGCTGCAGGCTGCATCTGTCTCAGGCAGGCGGCCCAGGGACCCCAGGGCCCACCGAGGGCTCTGGGGAACCTGAGGGCGAGGGGGGCCTCAGCCTCTGGGTGGCAGCCCTGCGTGGGACCACGTGCCGGGTGCGGGCGGCAGGTGGGACCGAGGCCCTGCTCTTGCAGCATCTGTGTCCCTGCAGGGCAGGGAGACCGGCGGGGCTGGTGCTGTGTCGCTGAGCGTGGGCACAGGCCTCCGCAGACACTGGTGGCAGGTCTCCATCGGGGCCGCCCAGAGTAGGGGCCGCCCACCGCGGCCATCGCCCAGGCCCTCACTGGGAGCCCACCGCAGGCTGTCCCCACTCTGGCCAATGGTCACGCTCTCCACGGTCACAGGGCTCCCCCGACTCTGCCCGAGCCATGAGCCCAGCACCGCCTCTCCACACACAGAATCCTCCTTGTTGCACGTCTATCTTTTGCTGCGAAATTGCTGCTCCTAATGGTCCCAGGTCAGAGCCGGGCGCTGGCGCGTTTCAGACCGTGAGCTCATGCTGCAAATCAGATGTGCGGCGGGGCCCTGGGGGAGGGGAAGCAGAGCTTCCCCCCTCGTACCTCTCAGCTACCAGACCCCACCCCCTGCAGGCAGGTGCCCAGAGCCCGGGAGGGCGTTTGCAGGCCATCACCACGGAAACCAAGAGCGCTGCCTTTGTCCACAGGCAGCGGTGGAACTGGCCCTGGGACCGCCTCCCAGCAGGCAGGGCGATGGGCAGAGGTCCCCAGCCACTCCACCCACACCTCAGTCACCAGAGCAGCTGGGTCACGGGCCTCCCTCGGGGCTGCGTCCAGGAGAGCGGAGCCCGCTCATTAGGGGTGAAATACTGGGCACGGACCATGCAGACCCGTCAGCGAGGCGGGGGCTGCGGGTGGTGGAGGACGCGCCGAGCTGATTAGCCGTGTAATCGCATCATTACTGTGCTGACGGCTGTGTTTGTCACCTTAGCCAGCCCAGAGCACGCAAATCCCCGCTCAGCCGCCGGGGTGAGGCCCTGAGCTGCCCCGGAACAGCGCCAGCGTCTGATTCTCTTGGTGCATGGGCAGCCGTGGGGAGGTGCCCGGCACCCAGGACGGAGGTGCAGAGGGGGGAGCAAGGGGGTGTGGGGTCCCCAGGCGTAACGCCATGGCCTGACGGGGCTGGAGGGGCCTGGACGGACCGGGCACCCCAACCCCTAGTTCCAGACGAGGACACCAGGCCCGGGGGGTGAGGGGGGTGGGCGTGCCCACGTCACTGAACAGTCAGGGCGGGGCAGGACAGGAGCAGAACCGGGTCCCCCGTTGCCTGGCCCAGCGAGCCCGGGGGGGCGGGGGGAGGCCTTCCCGAGGCGGATGCAGCCTGCAGCCTTGTACCAGTCACCTGCGGCTTCGTGAGAAACCGTCCGAAGCTAAGCAGCTGGAAGCAGCACCGCCCAGCGCCGCCCAGCACCCCCCAGTGTCCTGCCGGTGCCCTTAAACCCGACCTCATCCCGCAGACCCTCAGTGGGGAACAGGTGACAAGGCCAGTCAGCCGCTGCCTCTGCCGTGTGGGGGGATGGCGGGGACAGACTCGCTAGGGTCTGACCGCCTGCCCACTGGCCCAAGGTGATCTGGTGAGCCAAGCACAACGTGAGGCGGGCAGGGAGGCAGTGGAGGGACCCCGTCCTGCGTGTCTGCTCTGCCCCACCTGCCACTCGGCGTCTGCAAGGCCAACAGGGGCTGCAAGGGCCCAGCTCTCAAACACCCAGCCAGGCACAAAGCCCTCCTGGATTCGGCAAGTCTCCCCGGATCCTGGACTTGGTCCACCAGGGGCTCAGAGCCTGCCCGCAGGGCATGGTGCCCGTCTGACCTCGGCCCGTGCACAGGTGAGTGCCGACCGGCAGTGGGAGGGGGCCCTGTGTGGCGCCTGCCCCGGGGGTGACCAGGGAGGTGGGGGACTGCCCAGCTGGACCAAGCTGTGCTGTTTCTCTGAGGCATCAGGCAGAGAGGCTGCCCTGTGACCTTTGTCCCGCCCCTCTGGTCTTTCTGTTGTGAGTCTCGAGGTTCCAGGGCTTGGGACTCGGGTCCAAGATAGTTCATCTCCTCAAACAGGGTCAGTGTTCCCGGGCCTGGCCCTCTAGGGCCGGGTGTACGTGAGCCCTTCCCGAGGGGCTGGAGCTGCATGGTGGGCCTGCGGCTCTCCTGGCACCCACGCCCCTGGGCCTGTCCTGACCCCTGTGTGATGCTGACTCACCCAGGCCTGGCCTATGGGCCCAGAGACTCTGGGTTGTGTGGACCCAGAAGTCGTCCCCAAACCCCCAGGGTCACATCACCATGGGATTGGCTTTCCAGAGGACCATGTGGGCTCGTCTTGCGCGCACACACACACACGAACATACACACTCTCTCATGCACACACGCATGGACACACACGTGCACACACTCTTCAGGTGGAAAGCGGGGGAGGTGGAAGCCGGCCCCTGTGCTCTGCATCTGTCCCTTGGCCACTGACTAGGCTGACCAGGCAGCCAGGGGCCATGTGGGACGTGACTCGGCCACAGCCATCCTTCCTGCTCTGCGGGGAGCTTCAGAGAGAGAGGTGGTGTCCGGGGAGGCCCACAGTGTCCATGCGTTGAGAAAAAGGGCACGACTTTCAAGGGTGGGCCACAAGCAACCTCCCGGACCCCCAAAGGGCGAGGGGCTGCGGCAGTGGGCAGTGCTGGGCGGGCAGGCTCCAGTCCCTATCGGGGTTACAGGAGAGCTTGAAACTTTTGGAATAAAAGAAACTGGCCTTTCATTTACCATTGCCCCCAAGTCCTCCAATTGGTTCCAACACCGGTATCCAAAAGAGAGGGGCCATCTGACACCCCCTCGTGCTCCAGGCCCCCCTGCCCTCCTGCACCCCAGGCCAAGAGCCCGCACAAGCCCGAGCTTGGCATTCTGGGCGCTCCCTGCCCTGACGTCCGGAGAACCGCAGTCCTCTAGACTCTCGTGCCAAGATAGGAAGCAGGGGTCCCAGGGTAAGTCACAGCAGGTGCAAAAGTGGCAGGCAGGGAGAACAGGGGGCTGTGGAGCTGCTGGGGGGAGACTGCCCAGCAGGGGCTGGGTCTTGAGGTCCCACTGGTGTCACAGTGTGAGAGCCTCAACACAAGCCGCCTTCTTCCGGAAGGAAGCAGCCAACCAAGGAAAGGGGCTGCTGACCTGGCCCCATTTGTCCTTGGGTGGGAGACTGCGGCCGAGGGTGGACACGCTGGGAAGTGGATGCTGGGCCCCCTCCCCTGCCCTCCGCACCCGCCCTCTCTCCGGGTCATGCCTGCCTGTGTTTCCATCACATCTTGGGTTACAAATGAGAGATACTGAGTGGCCCATCCATTCTGCTGCGATCCGCTGCTTCCAGGTCTGGCCGTTTTCACTGCCTTTGGATAAACAGGAGCGGTCGGGCTTTGTGCTGGGCTAAGAGAGGACATTTGTCAGGGAGATTTATGAACGGTTTCGGGCCAGGAGCCAATGCCCCTCCCACGTGTGTTCATCTCCTGAAGGTCCCCGCTCACCTTGAGTCCTTCTCTGAGAAGGTGCTTCCTGGGCATGGGCCCAGGAACCCCCCAGAATTTGTGCAGAGGGTCCCAGACATGGGGAGATGGTGCGCTGCATCTCCCACCTGCCCCACCCCCTCGAGCCCCGCCGCCCAGGGCCGAGGCAGAGCCAGAGCCTGGCAGACATTTGCTGAATAAATGTTGGACGAATGCATGCAGTGGGGCCTGAGCCCAAGGGGGAGAAAAACAAGATCCCCGTGGGAATCTGTCGTGGCCAGAGGGGCTGGTGGGTCACGGCCTCCAGCAGCAGAAGGGGTGGGCAGTGGGAACCTGGAAGTCCTGAGGGTCATGCATGGAGAATCCTCTGCTTCTTGGGGGCCTGGGCACCCCATCCCCCCTTGACAAGTCCTTGTCCTGCTCTCCCAGGGTTCACTCTGGATTCCATGCCCAGGGGCCACCAGCAGGGGTCAAGGACACAGGGGCATGGGGATCATCAGTGTGCATGTGGGAGAAGCTGGACGTCTAGGTAAAGGCATTCCACGTCTGGGGCAATGCCCCCACCCCGCACTGCCACCACGGCCACCCCACCGTGACTCCGTGGGGGCCCCCCCCACCCCCGGTGTATGCAGGGCGCTGACCAGGGTGCTGACCTGGTGGGACCGGCTTTGCTGACCCACTGGCACTTGGACCTGCACCTTATCTTGACCAACTTGGTTTGGGGCGGGGCAGCCATCGCTCCCCATGCGGTGGTGGGTGGGAGATGCCACCCTGCTTCCCACCAGTTTCCAGCCAGCCTCTTCTCCTGGCCCTGGAGGAGGGAGCTCCGACACAGGACCTGAAGAGGGAGGGAGGGGCTCCAGGAGTCCCCAGTCCGAGGATGGTCTGGAAGTCCTGCTCCAGGATGTCTGCTCTGTTCCCAGTCCCCAAGCACGGCTGTGCCCAGAGATGGGACCACGAGTGTGGGGGGAGGGGCGAGAATGAATAAAGAAAACAGAGCCGTTTTCCAATGTTCCGTTGATTTCCTTGTAAATTTAGAGACACTGTAAAGGTCATCGCTCCTCCAGGCACCTTCCCTGTCCTTGCTCACGGGTATTTGAGCTCCTCAGGTAGGGCACCAGTGAGGTATGCCCTCTAGCTCTTTGTTTTGCAGAGCTCTCCCGGCACGTGGAGGCTGTCTTAGCTGGGTCCTCAGCTCGTGTTCTGCTCCTCTATGTTCTGGGCTCCCAGCTGCCCTCCAGCCACAAGTCCCTCTGCCCCCAGCAAGGTGCTCACACCCACCAAGAACGTGGCCTCGGGACCTTGAGGGCGCAGCCCAAGGTCACTGCTGCCATCTGTTTTATTATCACCTGTTATTCATCTCTCCAGTTTCACTTGCGTGCATTTTTTCATTTCTGGTTTCTTTCCCATGAAATGATGTTTTGAAGATTCATCGTGTTGGATGTTGCTGCAGCTTACCACTCTTCTGGCTGCAGGTTCCTGCGCCATGACTCTACCACAATGCTTTTATCCATTTTACCATCAATTGATGTTTGGTTTTCCCGAGTTGACATATTACACCTAATGCCCCATCCCTACACACGTCTTGTGGTGTACAGGTGTGTGCATTTCCCTGAGCTGTACTCCTGGGGTGTGGAATTTTTGAGTCTGAGCAAATGCATGTCTCCAACTTACCCAGATACTGGCAAGTAGTTCTCGAAATTGAGTGTGGCAACTCACACACCCAACTGCAGTGATGAGACCCTGTTGCTTGTCTTCTTACCCCCACTTTTATTGTCAGTCTTTTTCTTTTTTTATCCATTCTGGTGCCTATGTAGTGATAGGTCTTTGGGGTTTTAATTAGCATTTTCATAATAAATGATTCTGATGAATACTTTTTCATACGTTTATTGGACATTTGGATGTCCTTTTTGGTGAAGTGTTTGTCTGAGTCTCTTGCCCTTTTTCTTGCCTTTTTTCTTATTGTTTGTAGGAGGCTGTTTTAAATTCTGGATACAAGCCCTTTATTTACTACGTTTTTCAAATATCCTTTCCCCTTCTGCGACTTGTCTTTATCCTCTGTGAGTGATGTCTTCTGATGAACAGAAGTTCTCAATTTTAATGTCGTCAAATACATCAATATTTTCCCTTAGGGTTAGTGATGATAAAATGTTTTCTATCCCAACAGCATGAAGCTTTTCTTCTACATGAACTTCTAAAGACTTTATTATTCTGCCTTTTGCACGTAGACTTCCATCCGACCTGGAACAGATTTGAGTGTGTGGTGTGAGGTGGGGTTCAAGTTCATCTGTATCCCCTTGGATATCTCATCATCCCAGCACACCACCAGTTTTCCATTGCTCTTTGGTGCTACATTTTTCACAAGCCAAATATCTGTCTATGCACAGGTCTGTTTCATGGTTCTCTGTTTAAATCCACTCATGTCTATTGTTTTGCCAATACCGTACTGGCTCAGTTTTAACATCACAGCAAATGTCACCATCAGGTACTAAGGTCCCTCTTCCTCCCCCTCCTTTTGTGTCCTGGTTATTCTTGGTCCTTTATACTGTAAAATAGATTGTAGAATTTCCTGGTGGTGACACACACAGAGATGGGGGCTGGGGGCGGGGGGGTGGAGGGAGAAGATCCATTGGGCTTTTGGATGGTATTGCATTGAAATATTAGATTGATTTGGAGAAATTTTAAATCGTAAAAATATTGAATCTTAAAATCCATGACCATCATTTTCCTGGTCTTTTTCAAAATTAAATTTTAACCTAAATTTTTAAAGATTTCTCTCAATAATGTTTTATAGACTTTTGAATAGAAGTTTTACCCCCATTTTGTTAGGTTCATTCCTGGGTATTTAACGCAATCGTCCATCCGTCTTTATCCTCGGGGGATTGGTTCCAGGACACCCCCCCCCCGCCACCCGCCCACTCCTTCCTCCCGTGGATACCAGAATCCCCAGATGCTCAGGTGCCTTATACAAAATAGCAAAGTATAGTCAGCTCTCCGTATCCGAGGATTCCGTGTTTGCGGTTTCAATCAACAATTTTATCAGCGGTTAGTTAGATCCACGGATGCAGAACCCGCGGATACAGAGGGCTGACTGTATTTCCTGATGTTTTACCAATAGTATCTTTGTTTTAAACTTTATTTTCTAATTGTCGACTGAAGGATTGTAGAAACATAATTGAACTGTGTATCCTATTTTTTTAATTCAACAACCTTGCTGAACTCCCTATTGATTCTAATAACTTAACTGTAAGGTATGACATTTACTATGTTCTCAACAATTTTATCTACAAATAATGAAAGTTTTGCTCTGTCTCTTCCTATCCTTACACCCTTTCTGCTTCCTCTCTGACAGGTTTGTCCAGGGCATCCGGAACTGGGCGCAGGAGGGCACCATTCTCTGATTTCTAAGCGCAAAGAGAAAGACTCTCTGTCTCACCATTAAGTATTATGCTTTTGTATGTTTTACACAAATATTCTTCATTGTATTAAAGAGTTCTCTTTTACTCCAAGTTCACTAATGGATATTTTTATTATAAATTAGTGTTGAATTTTATCAAACATTTTCGGTACGTCTTTTGAGATGATCATATAATTTTTCTCCTTTAATATCTTTTTTATGGGTAATTATACTGATAGATTTTTTTCTGTTCAACTTTGTGACATTGAAATAAAGGCAACTTGCACATGATGGGTGACCTTTTGTAAAAGTTCAAGAGGCTGATGTTTTATTTAAAATGCATCTGTATTAATAAGTGGGATTTTCCTTCCTTATACTTTCCTGTTTGGATCTGTGTATTAAGGGTACACTCGCCTGATAAAATAAGTTGGGAAGAGCTCCCTCTTTTACTGTCACCTGGAAGAGCTCGTATAAAATTGGCATTAGTTCTTCCTCAAGTATTTAAGCAAAACTTGTGAGTGAGGGCTATCTAGTCCTGGAGTTCTCTTTGAGGGAAAGTTTTCAATTTCTTTTTTTTTCTTAATTTTTATTTATTTTATTTATTTATTTTTGGCCGCGTCGGGTCTTCGTTGCTGCGCGCAGGCTTTCTCTAGTTGCAGCGAGTGGGGTCTGTTCTTCGTTGAGGTGCATGGGCTTCTCATGGAGGTGGCTTCTCTTGTTGCAGAGCACAGGCTCTAGGCACGCAGGCTTCAGTAGTTGTAGCACAAGGGCTCAGTAGCTGTGGCTCGCGGGCTCTAGAGTGCAAGCTCAGTAGTTGTGGCACACGGGCTTAGTTGCTCTGTGGCATGTGGGACCTTCCCGGACCAGGGATCAAACCCGTGTCCCCTGCATTGGCAGGCGGATTCTTAACCACTGCGCCTCCAGGGAGGTTCCTAAATTCAATTTCTTTAATAGTCATAGGTAAGGACTTTTCAGGTTTTCTCTTTCTAGTGTGTGAGTTTTAAGTGTATTTTTCTAGAAATTGTCCATTTTATCAAATGTTTCCAACACGTTGACATAAATTGGTTTATAATATTCCATTTTAGTTTTTCCTCTTCCTAAACTTTTGTTATCTGCAAACGCTGTAGAGATGCTCCCTTCCTCACTCCAAATCTCAGCCATTTATGTCTTCTCTCATTTTTCTTGATCAGACCTACCAGAGATTTATAGGTTTCATAAATCCTTTCAAAGATCAATTTTTTGGCATTATTGAGCCTTTTTTGGTATACTTATTTTCTTATTTCACTAATTACTGCTCTTCTTTTTATTTCCCTCCTTTTTTTTCTAATTTATTGAGCCGAATGCTTAGCTTCTTAATTATGGTTTCCTCTTTGACTGATGGGTTACTTTCTTAATTCCCAGGAACCTGGTTGATTTCCATCTTCATTCTGCTGCAGTAAAGAATGTTCTCCGTGCGACCTCGGTGCCCTTCTTTTGCCGCGATTTCCATCTTCCGTTGCGCTGCAGTAGAGAATGTTCTCCGCGCGACTTCAGTGCCCTGGCCTTGCTTCTTGGCTCAGGTGACACCCCAACCCTCCCCGACATCGGCCTCCGAGGGTTCCTGTCACCTGTGGGCACAAAGTCAGGGCAACGGTGTTTTGGGCGTGGATGCCCGTCAAGCCTGGGGTCCCTCTGGTTCCTACTGACTGGGGTCTCAGCCCCCAGGTGACTCAGAAGAGGGCACAGGTGCGAGCTGGAGGTGGAGGAAGGAAAGGGTGTCACCGTTCTCCTCTCTGGGCCTTGCCTGCATGAAAAGAGAGGGACCCTTTGTGAGGAATCAGTCACCTCCAGGAACACGGACTCAGCCCCATTGCCAAGGGCAGATGGAGTCCTGGCGGGGTGGCTCTGACCCAGGACATACAGCCACATCGATGTGTCTGCACGGCTGAGGCCACCACCCCGTCCCGGCTACCCCTCTGCATCCAGCGACCTGGACGACCCTCGCTCTACTCCAGTGCGTGTCCTGGAAGTGCCCTCCCGAAGTCATCTGGTGGTCTGCTCAGTGGTCCCTCGGGCTGCGCAGACCCCACAGCAGTGCTGCCCTTGCAGAATCCCACTGAAGTCGCTCCCCCAGAACTTGTTCTCTGACAACACACGGGAACAAGGACTCGACACCGGAGCTCTCCCAGCTAGTCGCCTCCTCTGACAGTTGGGTGCCCCAAGGGGAAGGGATAGGTGGGTGCCAGAGGGAATTAGAACCACAGTCAGGAGATCCCTCCTCCCCGGGCGTCACCCCCTCCTGGTCAGCTCCAACCTCATGTAAACAGCAAGCTGACCCACCCATCCATCTCCCCTGAGGCCGAGCCAAGCGCGGGTGATCGAGTGCCCAGCTAGGACCCTTCCAATCCCCCTCGACCAGGAGCAGCCCTGACATGCGCCTCCCTGCCCCCGGGGCCCCAAGAAATTGACCCCAATAAGAAATTTCACTGCCCTCCCTCTTATGGCCCTGGGTTCTGCACCATGAAGTCAGGCTCTTATAAAACACCAGGCAGCTTCTCTGGAGGATGGGAACCCCCCTGTGAGAAGTGAGAGTGCGGACAGCCAGGGAACCACAACAGCCCCGGAGAAGGGAGTGGGGCTTCTCCTGTGTGCAGGTGGGTTCCCCTGGGGGGTCCTCTGTGAACGGGTTCCCCTGGGGGCAGTGGGTCTGGCACAGCCTCCAGGGCAAGGCAGGGGTGCAGGCTCTGGCCAGGATCTACCGTGGTCCGAGGCTCCAGGGCATGACCCCTGACTCCTGGCCAGTATCCAGACCGATCAAAGAGAGCGCAGGGCCCACAGGCTCCCTCTTGGCTTGCCGTGTGTCTCTGGGGGTTCGGGCAAGTTGCTAAGTGTCTCCAAGCCTGTCCCCTTACACAAAACGGGGACTGGGCCTGAGCACTGATGCCCACCCAGCCTTCAGTTCATGAGCACAGGATGTGGTCTGGAGGGCCACACCCGTCTCTCTTGGGACAGTTCACTCTCAGAACGATGTCTGCAGAGCCCAGCTGTTGTGCAAGAGCCCAAGCCCTCCCAACACTCAGCCCTTGTCCCAGTTGGTGTCGATTTGTCCTTGGCCAGTTCCTCCCGGGCTCCAGAAGACACAGTGGGCATACCAGAGCTTTCTTTAGAGCTCATGATTTGGGGCAAACTGGAGAGAGAAGGCAGGAATATACTGACAGAGTTTCCTTTCTTCGGCACACAACCATGTGAATAACGGAGGACTTCCTGGAGGAGGCTAAGCCTTGGCTGACAGCTTTGCTCCAGGGGAGGACGTGCTGCTTCCAAAACTACAGCATCCCCTGCACACAGAGGTGTCTGTCCCAGGTCTGCTGGCCCCCACACCCTTCCAAAGCAGCTCAGCCACTGCCCACCAGGCCCTGGTGAGCCCGCCACAAGCTCAGGTCCCAGTTCAACCTCTGATGAGGGCACAGGCTTTGCTCCTCCAAGAACCTCTTCCCAAGGGGCTTCTGTCCCCAGGTCTGGTGGGGTCCTGGTGCTGACCCCATCTGCTGACCCCGTGTGCCCTTGGTGGATGCCCAGGCTGTCTGCTTCCCATGGTTCTGGGTAACATGGAGGAGCCCTGCCCTGTGGGGTGGTGAGAACCGGGTGCACGAGCTGGTCCTGGGAGCTTGCTCCAGGCCAACGGCCCCCAGGAGAGCAGGGGAGGCACTCCGGGGATCTCAGGGGCAGGGGCACAGAGGAGAACCCCTCCCCAGGCCCTGTGACTACTATCCCCACGTTCTGGTTGAAGTCAGCGCTCCCTCAGGTCAAAGTCAAATGCCGGGAAAGGCCAAGGCATCCATCAACCCAGACAGACCACAGCCGGTCAGGGGCCAGAGCGGGGTAGGGGCCATGCCATGGAGCCAGGAGGCCTAGCTGAGGGCGAGGACGGGGCCCAGGCAGCTCCCCTGGCCCCTGGGGGTGGGTCAGATCCCCTCCCAACCCTGGGCCTCGGTTTCCCCATCTGTGCATTGAAGGACCTGGTTTCTGTGATTTCAGATGTTATGGGAAAGCCGCATGTTTCCAGAGAAGACCGAATTCCACCCGGCCACTGGGGCCCCCAGAGGGGAGGAGACAGGGAGCCGGCTGGGGCCTGAGGCTCCTCCCTCGGGGACCCGGAGCCCCCGATGAGGGCGGGGCAGGAACCTTCTCAGACCTGAAAGGAGACCAAGGGTCGTGAGGGCAGCTGGGCTCATGTCGGCTCAGCAGCTTCCTGGGTGGGGCGTGCAGGCCCCCGAGCAGGAGTCACACTCAGGACCCCCGTGCCCAGGCTCCCAGCCCCAGGGGGGCCAGGGCCCGGGGCTGGAGGGACGGAACGGGCTCCTGGGCCTTTGGCACAGTGGCCACTGGGCCGGATGGGGACTGTGACGGAGCCTCGGGACAGGACAGGGCAGGCGAGGAAAGGCTCCGGGGACTCAGGTCAGGGTACGGGCCCAATGGCCCTGGGGTCTGAAATGCCACGTTGCACAGTGGGGCTCCAGCAGTGATAAGCACCCTTGTGCCTGGAGCCCCAGGAGGCGGGGGAGCCCGAAGGGGCAGCAGCGGCCCCAGCTCCAGCACTGCCAGCTGCCGGGCATCCCGGCCCAGCTTGACATGCGCTCTCCGACGGCGTGTGACAAGGGGGCCTGGCGAGCAGGACATGAGGTGCATAACCTCCCGGCGCTGGTCAGCTCCCTGCAGGGCCTCAAAATCCGTGTCCCCAGAAAGGGCTGGAAGGGCGAGGACGGCGAGTCCGGCAGCTCCAGCCCCGACACCTGGTGTGGGACCGCCGGCCTCGGGGCCCCCAGTGGCCGCCCCCTTCCGCCCACCCCTGCGCCGTGCTCCCCGCTGCAGCACTGGCCTTCCGCTCCCGCGTTTCCTCACTCAATGTTGGCGTCTTGCCACCGCAGCCCCGGGAGAAAGACAGCCACGCGGGGAGGCAGCCAGAGCCCACGGGGAGGCGGCTAGAGCCCGCGGGCCGGCGTCTGTACCAGTTCCCGGGGCTGTGGCTCGCGGAGGGCCTTCCAGTAACAGAGATGTCTTCTCTCACAGCTCCACAGGCCAGTGTTCCAAAGTCAAGGTGTCCCAGGGCCGCGCTCCCTCCGGAGGCTGCAGGGGAGGGTCCTTCCTGCCTCCCCCAGAGTCCGGCAGCTCCGGGCATCCCTGGGCTTGTGGCCGTGTCCTTCCTGTCTCTGCCTCGGCCCACCAGTCCTTGGATTTGGGGCCCATTTGGATAATCCAGGATGATCTCAAGATCCTTAACTGAACTACACCTGCAAAGACCCTTTTTCCAAATAGGGTTGTATCCACAGGTTCCAGGGGTCAGTGTGTGGATACACCTTACTGGGGGCACCATTCAACTCACTGCAGCATCTAAGGACAGCTGTGGCAGCTGGGGCCCCCGGGCACGTGGCTACCTGAAGCCTTCCTAGCAGCCACACCGTGGGTGGGCCGGGCCTTCCAGCCGCGTCTTTGGGGAGGATGGTGGCAGAAGGTGCCCCTCAGGTGGGACTCGTCCAGGCCGGTGCCGCGCACCCCGGGGCACAGGGACCACCAGCACCGGGGCACAGCCGGCCATTTCCCGTCCGCCCTGGAGCGGCGGGGCCGCCCTGCCACACGCGCACAGCTGCAGGGAGCTGCACAGGGCGGCCGGGGGCTGCGTCGGGACAGCGTCCCCCGCGGGCCCCATCAGGAAGCATGGACGTCCCACGGCCGGGCCTGGGCAAGGCAGCCGCTGCCGGAATTTCAGCACAAGAGTTGGCAATTCCCTCCTGAGGGGGACAGACGGGAGGAGGGCGTCAAACCCACCTGTGGGGTCTGACGGGCAGGAGGGGACTGTCCCAAACTGAGCCCCGGCCGCCCAGGGCACCCCATCATCGCCTCTCCTCCCACACAGACCGCCCCCCCCCCCACGAGGCTGACGCAGACTCCCAGAGGCCCCGCCCATCTTTTCAAAGCCCCACCCCAACCAGCATGGAGGGTCCAGAGGAAGGGGGAGAAGGGCCACCTGGTGAACCAAGAGGACGAGGAGCTTCTCCCCTCAGCGGTGCCCAGGGCGGTCCCGGGGGCTGGGAGAGAGCTGCAGCCGGGCAGGGCCAGAGAATGAGCTGGAAATCTGCTCTCCCGGGGCGGGCAGGGGTGCCTTCTCTGTATGATGATAAAAGGCACTTTTAGCAAAAAGCTCGAAATTGTCTCTGAGCAATTTCTTTCTTTCTTTTTTTTTTTTTTTTTCTTTTTTGAGTGGCAATGTAAGAAAACAAAGAAAAGGAAAGAAAGAAAGAGCCCTTTCCCCGGCTGGCACTCCCTGCGGAGGTGGCCGCCTCGGCAGCTGCGGCCACGCTGGGGGCGGGGACAGGCGCAGGCCCCAGGAGGGGAGGCTGTTCCCATCCACCCACGTGTGTCGGCCACACAGCTGACCGCGGGGCAGTGACCACAGGCAAATGCTCTGCCAGGCCCGAGACGAGGAAGGCAGCTGCCCCGCCCCCTTCGTCCTGGCCGCCCCTCCCCAAGGTCACTGCAGGATGCTGAGGACCCCACATTCCTCCCAGGGCCTCCGTCTGTGGAGCCGCTGGGGGGCTGGGGTAGGTGGGTGCAGACTTGGCCGGCATGAGGGGTCCAGGAGCCGTGGCTTGGCCAGGAGGAGCCCATCCCGGCCAGGGGGCGAGGTCAAGTCTGCAGCAGATGAAGATGGGTGGGGGGACGGCGGAGTAGCTGTCAAGGTTGGCGGCTGGACCTGGGTGACGTGAGGGCGCTGGACTGGTCGGGCGGACGTGGGAGCAGCCCACGGGGGAGCCCTGCCTTCAGCTCCTGCACAAAGCGTCACCGGGGGGGCCCCCAGCATCCCCCGGCCGGCTTGGTCCTGCTGTGGATGTGAGCTCGGGGGTACACCTTGCCCGCTCTGCGGCCATCTCAGTCCGGCCTCCCGGTGACCTGGGCTCCCTGGGGCAGGCCCAGGACAGGGTTCATGAGCCAGGACGGATGGGAGGGCCGTGCCCCTCCCGGCCCCGCAGGACCCCTTCCCCAGCGGAGCTGGGCGCCCCGCCCCACGGCAGGGACCTGCAGCCACACATCTGCTCGCGGGGCAGCCACTCCGCCTCCACCCACCCCTCCTGCCCGTGGAACAGTTTCAATAATCCAAAGTCATTTGAAACATGGATAATATTTTAGCTCTGCTCCGCCACCATTATGGATTCTTTTGACATTCAGTGGGCGGCAATAACAATGAATTTCCTGGATGCTGAATGTCACAGCCACCCCCAGAGCCAGTGCAGCATCGTTACCAGGACTGGGCAGGCTCCTGGGAGGTGAGGGAGCCCACTGCCCTGGACCCCCGCGCCGTCCTGCCCCCCACGCCGTCCTGCCCCCCACGCCAGCGCTTCCCGGCAGAGAGCACCAGCGGGCAGGCAGGCACACAGGCCACGGCACAGCCAACACCACCCCTCACCCCAGCCTAGGCCTCCAGCACTTACGAGCCCCCGGGGGCCAAGCCAGGGCCGCCACTCTGTCCCCTGCACAGCAGCCCTCAGCAGGCCTGTCTCTGTACCTCCTTTCCTGCACCAGCGCAGTGGGGCCCAAGTCCTCAGCCCACAGCCTTCCCTCCTCCGTGATCTTTGAGAAACCAAGTTGGGGTCTCCACGCTGCACGAGCGTCTCCGTGGTTTCCACGGCACAGTGATGAGGTTCGAGGCTCCCGAGCACGGCCGGACGCACCCCCAGCCTCACTGCTCCCTCTGCCCCTCCCCCAGGTGGTACCCCAGCCACCCTGGCCTCATCTCCGTCCCCTTGTGCTCCCCTCTGCCCAGAAAACTTGTCACCAAAACGAATGCTATTTAATTCCTTCCAAAGACCTCTTGTGACCGAGCCCTTCAGGCTCCCGACCCTCCCGACAGCCTCCGGGCGGTGGGCACGACCCTTCCGTCCAGTTTACAGATGAATAAACCGAGGGTCTGAGAATAAAGTGGGTTGGCCAAGGCTGCAGCTGGCTCAGCCCTGCTCCTCCCCGTCCTGCCCTGGAGTCTCCTTTCCACCCCTCAGGCTCTCACCCGGCTGGAGTCCGGGAACCAAGTGGGGAAGCAGCGATGCTGCCCTGGGGGCAGGCTTGGGAGTTTGAGGGAGGAGGGCTACTACAGATTCCCCCGCTCTGTTCACGCTCCATCCCCCAGCCCCGCCCTCTCAGCCCCGCCCCTCCCCCACCTGCTGAGACCCCCTTGACCTCCTCCTGAAGCCACCGGCTCTTCCGTAGGCCCCTCAACCTCCTCGGCCCTCACACCCTGGTCCTCCAAGTCCCCCTGCCCATGGGCTGCTGTGTAGACACCTGGGGGTCCAGAGCCACCCAGGTTGGGAGTAGCTGGCTGGGTTTCCCCGCTACCCAGGCATGGAGACTTGGGGGCGCCACACTCGTTGTTCTCCTGATGGGGATTTAGGCCTCAGAAGCAAAGAGAAGCTTGGGCAGCTGGCATTCTGGAAGGGGCTGGGAAGCGGAGAGCCGTGCCAGAGACACCAGGCTGCAGGGACCACAGCCGAGTCAAGACGCAGGCGAATCCTTGCTTCTCCTCCCTCGAGAAATGGGGTCTAACATCCTGGCGCCCTGAAGTCTGCTCCGGCCTCAGCCACTGGCTTGACCAAGAGAATGTGGCAGAAGTGCTATCCAAGTCTTCTGAAGACCAGAGCTCTGCCGGTTCACTTGGGAAGCCCGCCCTAGGGGACCCACTGCATGGGAGAGCCCACCTCCCTCGCCTCCGTGTGGAGAAAGAGGGACCGAGGGGCGCCAGGGTCTGGGCGTGTGGGTGAGCTCAGCATCTGGGGAGTGGCGGCCACAGCTGATGCCATGGGAGCCAAGGAAAACCTCCCCGCTGAGCTCTTTCCAAACTCTGACCGTCGAATCAGGAGAGAAATAAGGGGATTGTAAGCCGCTGAATTTGGGGTGGTTTATTACTTCGCAACAGGCCCCGAGACACAGAGTGGGGCCTGGGAGTAGGTGCTGCTGCAGCAGAAGCTTCAAACAGGAACTTTCCTGGAGGTCCAGTGGTTAAGGCTCCTCACTCCCAATGCAGGGGGCACGGGTTCAATCCCTGGTCAGGGATCTAAGATCCCACGTGCCATACGGTGCGGCCAGAAAAAAAAAAAAAAGCAGAAGCTTCAAACAAGGGTCACTGCACTGGCTTGGGCACCAGGTGGAGATGGGGCTGGAAGGGCACTGAGGTCAAGGGGCTTGTGAGGGCTCGAGGGGCCATGGGGTGTCCCTGGAGGCTGAAGGAAAGGCTCCCTGGTGCCTGGTGATGGCAAGTTCGCCAGCGCTTAGCTGTGGTACCGTGGAAGAGAGATGGGCAGGCATGAGTCTGGCTGTGGAAACTTCCAGGCAGGATTCAGAAGAGCCAGCTGGCTTCCTCTAGCTGCCTGTGATTAAACACAAAAAGAGAGATGAGCTAATGCAGGCACGGTTACATTTCTGAGCAGAATTTAGAGGAAACATGAAGGATCCAGGGTTTGCTGCGCTCAAAAATAACTCACTTCAAACCCTCCACAGAGATTCTCAACACGAGAAATGACTTCGGGGCAGAGACATGTGGCTGAAAGCCAGGGCGCTGGCAGACCTTTGGTTCAGACTTCAGAAAGGTTTAAGGTGGCATCTCAGCTACTCCCCAAGTTCAACAAAGGTGCCTCTCAAAGTCTCGAGGGTGTGCCCTGACCCTCCCAGCCAATCAACAGACTGCCAAGAATGGTAAGGGCCTCACCCCGCCAGCAGCCCGAGCAGGTCACCCAAGGGGAGGAAAGGCTTCCTCGGAAGGCAGGGTGGGTGGCTTTTGTCCAGTCAAGATGACCACCAATTAATGTGCAAGAATCCACACGGCTTTTAGAGAAGTTGCACCACCACTCTCCGCCTCCTGTGGGCAGGAGGAGGGCCAAGCAACGGATATTTCCTGTGGAAAAGGAAGAGTGACTCAGGCAAACCGGGACGCAGAGGGTGAAGCTGGGGCCTGGGGCGGTCTTTCTCACGGGGCCGGAGCCGGCCACAGGGCCCCGGCTGGATTTCGGGATTGCTGTGGACAGACCATCATTTTCTGCTTTGTTGAACAGGAGTGCCCCTCCTGGCGAGCCCATCTAGGTCTCTGCATGGACGCTGATGGGTGGGGTCAGACGACCAGGTCAGGGTCACAGGTCTTCAGGGGTCTCAGAGCCCTGTGCTGAGGAGCCACACCGGGGACCCCCGTGGGCAGGCAGTGTTGACTTGACGAGGTGATCCTGGACTTCAAGCAAGCCAAACCCAGGCAAGGCCAGTGGAGGCTGGAACAGGGTCCAGCGTGCTTGGTGGGAGCCCCGAGTGAGGTTGGGCGTGTTTTGCCTGTGAAAGGCATAGACACACTTTGTGCCCACAGGGCAGACTTCGGGAGGTTGAAGATGGTCCTTTGCTTCCCCTCCCATTGAGAACTGAACTCTAATCCGCCCCAGCCTTGGATCTGCACTGGCCTGTGTGGCGTGACCAGAAAGCCTGTGGGTCTGATGCGCTGGGACCTCAGAGACCGAGTCATATGAGGTCTCGCAACTCTGCCTTGCTCGGCGGAATGCGCGCTCCGGGGAAACCAGCTGATGTGTAGGAAGTTCTCCTGCCCTGAGATGAACCCGATGAAAGAAACCAAGCCACGTGGGGAGGCCCTGGAGGATGAGACTCTGCTTGGGGATCCAGGGGGTGGGGCCCTGAGACCCCCAGCGTGGAAGTGGAGCCTCCAGCCTCAGTCGCCCCAGCTGACAGCCACTGAGTGACGGGTGAACTACCCAGACCATCCAGCCCCCAGCCGGCACATTGCTGACTGTAGATGCATGAGGGGCCCAGCTGAGACCAGCCAGCACCCCCGCAGAGTCGTGAGCAGCCACGAGGATGGGGGTGGCCTCTCGCACAGCAGAGGCGACTGATGGTGAATTTCACGGTGTGTGAATTCTGTCTCAACCATTTTTATTTTATTTTATTTTTTTTAACATCTTTATTGGAGTATAATTGCTTTACAATGGTGTGTTAGTTTCTGCTTTATAACAAAGTGAATCAGTTATACATATACATATGTTCCCATATCTCTTCCCTCTTGCATCTCCCTCCCTCCCACCCTCCCTATCCCACCCCTCTAGGTGGTCACAAAGCACCGAGCTGATCTCCCTGTGCTATGCGGCTGCTTCCCACTAGCTATCTATTTTACATTTGGTAGTGTATATATGTCCATGCCACTTTCTCACTTTGTCACAGCTTACCCTTCCCCCTCCCCATATCCTCAAGTCCATTCTCTAGTAGGTCTGTGTCTTTATTGCCGTCTTACCACTAGGTTCTTCATGACCTTTTTTTTTTCCCCCTTAGATTCCATATATATGTGTTAGCATACTGTATTTGTTTTTCTCTTTCTGACTTACTTCACTCTGTATGACAGACTCTAACTCCATCCACCTCCCTACAAATAACTCCATTTCATTTCTTTTTATGGCTGAGTAATATTCCATTGTATATATGTGCTACATCTTCTTTATCCATTCATCTGATGATGGACACTTATAATCAACCATTTTTAAAAGAGTGTCCTGAGGCAGCATCTGCCTGCCAAGGGCTTGCAGTCTTGCCTTCTTGTGGTGCCCACAACCTGCCTCTAGGGCAGGGGGCCCCAAGGCTCAGCCGGTGGTATCTGTGCTAAAGAGGAGAGGGTGACAGAAACAGACCTTCATTCTGGCAACACAGCTGATTCAGTGTGCAGAGACTTAAAAAGATAAGTGATATTTTTAAAGCTTGCTTGAGTTTGTGAGGAAGTAAGAGAAAACCCCAGAGTCAGAAAAACATAACTGCAAGATGGAAAGTGAGCACAGTCACTGGCATTTGCCCCGAGGCACCCACTGGCCCTGGATGGCCTTCAGCCTGGGTTTCAGAGACCAGGTGTGTGTGGGGTTGAGAGGGAGGAGTTGGCAAGGGAGACAAGCCTGCAGGACGGTGGGTTGATTCCGCGATCCTCTTCACAAATCCAGGGTTCCAAGATCAAGCTGCCCAGCAGACAGACTAGAAAAGACCCAGGAGACACACCTAACTTGGCCTGAGGTCTCAGTGGAGGGGAAAGGGGTGTGTGTGTGAGGGGGACTGCCCACTAAGGATGCTCACTCATAATCTCTCATGTGTGAAGATTTGGGGGCTGGGATCCACATCTGTGTGCCCTAAAAATAATTTACTTAAAGTGTTCCTGGGTTGGTCGTGTCCCCAGACAAATCCTTTTTGGGAAGACCACACTTTGAACACAAATCTCAAGGAATTTCTATAAATGGACTTCAGCGAGTATGAGCTCACAAACAAAATTCAAAAATGTACATGAAATGTGGCATCCTGAGTAAGCATCAGCAGAGAAGCAAACAGCAGAAACAGACCTAGTAGGACACAAGCCATTGGAATTATCAGATGTGAAATTTTTAAAAGGACCTTCAATAATTCTGAAAGAAGTTGTTGGGGAAAATAAAGACACAAATTTGTAAAAGAGAGAATAGTAAAAATGGTCAGACAGATTTGAAAAAAAGTGAACTTCTAGAAATAAAAATTATTGAAATTAAAAATTCAACAGAAGTTTACAAGAGCAGATTAGACACAGCCAAAGAGAGAATTACTAAATCAGAAGATAGAACTGAAGGAATCCCACAGGACGCAGCTCAGGGAGAAAAGAGGTAGAAAACATAAGAGAGATATTAAGAGACATGGAGAACAGTTTGACAAGTTTCTGTCAAACTATCTCAAGCTCACTGATGTTTTCCTTGGGCATGTCTAGTCTACGGACGAGGGCTTTGTCACTTCTGTTACAATGGTTTTTATTTCTAGCATAGTCTTGATTCTTTCTAAGCATCTTCTTCTCTCTGCTGACTCATCCATTTTTGCATGTTGTCTTTTTCCATTAGACCCTTTAACGTATTAATCATAGTTATTTTAAATTCCCTGTCTTACAATTCAACCATCTACGTTATAGTTGAGTCTGTTTCTGATGGTCTCATGGTGTCTTCAGACGATGTTTTTGTTTTTGTCTCTTAGCTTTTAACGTGCTTTGTAATTTTCTGCTGAAAAGCTGACCTATTTGGAGTGGGTGACGGGGACTGAGGTAACCAGGCCTTAGTGTGAGGCTTGAGGTTAACCTAGCTTAGCAGTTGGGCTGTGCCTAATGCCTGCCCCCCCCTGTTGACTTGGAGCCTCTCTGAGTCCTGCTCCTTAGGGAGAGCCTGTCTCTTTCCCAGAGTCCACTGTTATTCTAGGGGGCTCTGTGGGGGGCAGGGTTGGGGGGCACTCTATAACCTTCCAAACAATGTCAGTTTTTTACTGACCCTGTGACCTTGGGCTGTGAGCTTCCCATGTGTTTCTCTGAGGGTGTAGCTTACTTCCCACTGCCCCTACTCCTTTCCTGCTGCAACGGTCTCAATCTACTTCCTTGAAACCCTGGCCCTCACCTACTGTTTGCTTGTTTGTTTTTTATCCTAAGGTGGAACAGGAAGGCTGGAGGGGGCTGGAGGGGGAGGAACCCCCTTCCCCCAGGTGGATGAGGTTGGGGACTTGCCCTCTGGCAAAGCCTTTCCCTCAAGTGTGGGCCTTTGTTAAGGAGAAGGCTCTGGGCATATTTCACACCCTTACCTTCTCCACCCACTGCTGGAGATGCTGGGCTCTTTCTCAGATCTTCTCGTGAGAACCTGGTCAGGTTTCTGGAGGAAACGCCCATGGAAGTGTTGGGGACCCCCTACGACTGTGGCTCCCAGGAATTCCTCACTGTCATGCTGGTTCGCACTCAGCCTCTAGCAATTCATCAAAGTTTCCATCGAAGTGTTTCTACCAGTTCCGTGCTCCAGCAGTGTCTGCTCCAGGTAAGTAGTTCTCAGGTTTGTTTCTCTGTGGTTGACTGACTCTCCACTCTTCGGGGCGGTGGTTTGCTTTGCAACCTCCTTTCTCTGCTGCGTCTGAGAAAAGTCATTGATTTCCAGTTGGTCTGCTTTTTTTTTTTTTTTTCCAGTTGTAAAGAGAGGAGTGATGAGTTCCAAACTCTATACATGTTGGAGCTGAAACTGAAATCCTGCTGTTTATTTATTTTTATTATTTTGCCCAGAGTGTGTCATTGTATCTATTGCAGGATCAGTCCAGTTGGAGCTGCGTTGGATAAAAGAAGTGGGGCTTGGCTGACCACTTTTTTAAATGTCAGCTTTTCTCACCTCAAAAAAAGTTCAAGGCAGGCCTCCTCTGGCTCCCCACCAGAGAGTGAGGCAGGCATGGCCTGGATGGCTTGTGTTGGAACCTGTCACCCAACAACCCTGTCCTGTAGGTGGAGAAACTGCAGCTGGCGTGGTGCGTGGGGGCGTGTGCTTTCCCCGCCATCCCCGCTGGAAACACTCTGCGGTGCCCTCGGGATAAAGCCTGGCCTAACCCCTTGCCGTGGCTCCAAGGCACTGGGTGTCCCCCTCTTCTGCAAACTTCTCTCTCTCCTTTTCTCAGCGCCTGTGAGCCCCGGGCTGTGCCCGGCACTCAGTGCGCATTGGAGCTGAGTAACTGGCCTAGAGTCTGATCCTCCCACCAGGGGTTGGGGTGGGGGAGTGGAAGCCAGCCCTGTGGTGGGGACCCTGCAGGGGGCTGCTCTTACACTCCAGGAGAGGAGAGGGTGCCAGGCCCACGAATGCATAGACGGCCGCCCAGTGCGGTGATGCAGGCCTGCTGGCCCCTCTGGTCTTTCCCTCCTGCCCTCTCTCCTCTGTTTTCGTGTCCTACTACTTTTTCATCTGTTAAGCTCCTTGCCACCGACCTCCTCCATCAGGGACGTAGCCACGGTTCTCTGCATGGTGTTTGACGCCACGGGCCCCATGGACTCTCCTCCCCTACCACAGCCCCTGCACCCCCTGCGCCCTTGATCCCGCCCAAGGGTGTCCAGCACCGCCAAGGCAAGGCCCCTGATGGCACGTTTCCCGAGTGGGCAGGTCGCAGATGTCTCTCCATCACCCTGCCCTTGGGGCTGGGCTCAGCCAGGTCTCCCCATGGCCGGATGCAGCTTAATTAGCCTCACTCCGTACGCCTGCCCTGGTGGTGGCCCTGTCAGCTGGCACGCGGCGTGTGGTGAGAGCAACGAGGGCTCCCGTGCCGAGTAATCTCACCACGTGGGAACTTACCCTGAAGAAACTGCTCCGCTGAGTGAGGAAAGTTTGCCACTAAGGTGCACCCTGACCCAAGTCTAGAGGAGCAATGTGCCGGGGAGACCCCCAGGGGCTGAAGCTCGCTCTGGGAGAGTGAGAGAAGGAATGCACACCCATCCTGCTGAATTGCATACGGGCAACACAAGTGACAACTCTGCAGATTTCATGGAAATGTGTGAAAGCAGTGCACACAAGAGGGGAAAGCAGAAGGACACAAGACGTTACCTGTGCTGTGAGTGCAATATTGCTACCCGTGCTGTGTGCAGACCTTCCTGGTGGGGGGATATGCAGCTAATTCATTCATTCCTTTACTCAACAGATATTGAGTACCTACCATGTGCCAGATGCTGCTTTGTATGCCAAGGATTCAGGAAGAAAAGAAATACGGGTGAGGTTTTCTGCTTACATGGAGCTTGCATCCTAGTGGGGATACTAATAAATGAGTAGCTCTTTCCGGGCAATGATCAGGGCTGCAAAGGGAAATAAAGCAGGGGCAGGAGGTGAGGAGGAATGGGCAGCAAAGAGAGCTTCCTGAGAGGGTGACATCCAAGCAGACCCCCTCCCCGAGACACAGGTGCAGTCTGGTACTGTCACCAAAACTGTTTGAGGTCGTCGGGCTGACGCCTCCCCCGTAGTGTGCTCAGCTCGCGGCCCGGGCTGTGGTCTCTGTCCTGGCACCTGCCCATCCACCTCGTGTATGCACAGCTGGTACCGTCTGCTTCTGAGGGTGGGACCCTGGCCTTGTACAGGTGGGACACCTGCACACAGGTTCATGGAAGTGACTCCAAAATCATTCCAAACTGGGTGGGATCCTGCCGGAACCTGGTGCTGAAGGAGGTGGGAAAGCTCAGCATGGATGGGGGTGGGTGGATGGGGCTTGGGGGTGGGGGCAGATCTGTGGGCAGGGGCCAGAAAACACAACGTGTGTGCGGAAGGAGAGAGGAAGCAGGCCTGACCCAGCCCAGGGGTCCTCAAGGGACTGACGGAGCCTGCAACAGGGGCCTGGGGGCTTTGCCCTGCAAGCACCACACAAAGTCAGGTCTGGCTGGCCACAACCCTATCCTACAGTTATGTGTGACAGTTTGACACCTGCCTCCATATGACCTAAGCCTGGTGAACTCCCATGGGTCTCCAGCCCCCATCGTGGCATCTGGCACTGAGCATGTGTTCCAGAAAGATGCATGGAATGAGGGTGTCTCTCCCCATGAGCTTGTCACAGGGTTCCCTTGTGTGACTCAGCGTGGCTGGAGGGGACTCCCTGGGTGTGGCAAGGGGGGAGAAGGCAGACTTTGCATGAGGATGCAGAGATTCCACCCCTTTGCTAGGCTCCTCCCACCCCCAAACCCCACAGCCATCTGGCACGCCAAGTCTCTGAAGGGCAGAAAGTCCAAGCTGAAGATCCAGATCATTCCACGGAGAGGAAACTCAGGCCCAGAGAGGGAAGGTTCTTGCCTGAGGTCACAGCAAGCCCATCAACAGAACCTGTCTCAACACCATCTCTCCTGCGTGTCTGAGGCCAAGCCGGTTCCTCTGGACAAGCATTGGCTGATTCTTCTGGAATGTGGGTGTCGGGATGCTGGTGGGACTGGAAGGAGAGGATGTAGGCAAGGGCTGCCAGTCCTTCGCCCCTGCTCCGTTCAACGCCTCTATTATCTCTCCTCTCAAAGGAACTTAGGCGGAGCCAAGACTTGGAGGTGTGGGTGCCCTGACCTCCAAGGTGTTTCCTGGCAACAATGGGCAGTGAGCGCCCGCTCTCCAGGTGGCAGAGCACCTTCAACGGGGCAGGCAGTGCCTTGCTGGTCTGGGGGCAAATGACCACCATGGGCCGCCTGCCTTGGGCTCCCCCAGCCCCCACTTTCTTTTCCCAGGCCCTGCGGACAGGAGAACAAAGGGGCTGCCACCGCCCGCTGGGGAGCCATGCACCCCAAATCCCCGCTTCGTCAGGCAGCGGCTGAGCAGCCATTCCTCCTGCCTCGGCATATTGACACAAACAGCCATATTACCTGGCTGATTAGAGCCCAGGGGCTTGGCCAAAGGCCCCCACCTAATCAGTCCTGGTGTGTAATTGCTTGTGTAAGTGCTTTGAAGGGAGAATCCATGGTGTGTGCCTTAGCATTTGCCCAGACGCATTTCTTTTTTTTTTAATTTTTAAATTTTTTTGCAGCTTGTGGGATCTTATTTCCCCAACCAGGGATGGAACCTGGGCCCACGGCATTGAAAGCGCGGAGTCCTAACCACGGGACCGCCAGGGAATTCCCTGCCCAGACATATTTCAAACCAGCTTCTCTCCTTCAAGAGAGGCCTTGTGTCTGCCCTGCCTCCCTCCTCCCAGGGCCGGGACCACTGCCTGGTGGTTCTCTTTGAAATCACAGATTCAGCACCTCCCGGGTGGACAGCGCCAGGCCAGGCAATCCATTTCTCTGAGCCTGGGTTCGAATCTGTCCTATGGGGGTGATCACGCCTTCCTCACAGGGCTGGGCATGGTGGAAGCATGCACTTCAAGCACCTGTCACCTGGTACCCTGTTCGAGGACAGGTGCAGGGGACAGCCCACTTAGAGTTCCAGAAGTTAGTCCAGGGGGTCAGAGCAAGGAGGACAGGAGAGGTGGCATTCCAGACACCTACATGGAGCCTCCGATTTCTCATCAGGGGAATGAACACAGTAATTTCTCCCCTTCCTGCATCTGCAGCAAAGCAACCCAGGAGCATCGCCCTGAGCTGGCTGGGCCCCTGAGGACTCAGACAAGCCTTTGTAAAACTTGACTTTTCCTGACCTGAATTTTGGATCCCCTCAGCTCTGACAGTGTCCAATAAATAACTCCCTGCTGCATGAGTGATGGCAAACCCTGCAACGGCTTTAATTTTGCAGAGCGATAAATGCCATGCCATGTGTGCACGATTAAACTCTTTTATAGCGTTTTATGTTGCTTTACGACGGGATCACTGCACCTCTTGGAATTCTTGACAGAGTCCTCTGCAGGCAGGCAGCATGGACCCTGGGTCATGCGGGTGGTGAGGTCTCTGCAGGATCTAGTCCTTAGGAACCACAAGGTGGGCCAGCTAGATCCAGGGAGCCGAGCTGGGGATGCCATGAGTTCCTCCTGCCTACAGGTGGTGTTGCAGGCAATTTCCCCTGATTTCTGCATCATAACATTCCTATTAGTACTATTCCTCTGTTTTTTGTTTCTTGTTTTGGTTTTTGTTCGTTTTCCCCCCTCCTTTCTGGCCTTCATAAGAATTAAGTTTTTTTTTATTTCTTATTTTTCCTCCTCTTCTGGTTTGGAAGCTATACATACTACTTGCATTCTTTTAATAGTTATTCATGTTTAATACGCTTATATACAAAGACAGAAGTTACCCAAAGGACAAATTCTGTATTATTCCACTCGTTCATATGAGGTCCCTAGAGGAGGTCTCTCAAATTCAGAGAGACAGAAAGTAGGATAGTGGTTGCCAGGGGCTGGAGGAGGGGTAAATGGGGAGTTAGCATTTGATGGGCACAGAGTTTCATTTTGGAGAGATGAAAAAGTTCTGGAGATGGAAGGTGGTGATGGTTACACAACAATGTAAATATATTTAATGCCACTGAACTGTACACTTAAAATAGTTAAAATGGTAAATTTTATGATACATATATTTTACCACAATAAAAATAGAAGCTAACCAACGTTTTCAAACAATTCCGTGAAGAAAGAAGGGAAATAAATGCATAAAAAAAGAAAAGAGAAAAGATTTTCATCATTTGTAGATGATACGATTGTCCATGAACAAGCAAAACGAACAACAAACAAATATTTATTTATTTACTTACTTACTTAATAAGAAAGTTTAATAAGTATGCTGGATACAAAATCAATATCCCAAACTGAGTTGCATTTCCATACATTGATATCAACTACAATCAATAAGAAAATATAAACTTTAAATGCCATTTACAATATCAGCAAAAATATATATATAAAATACCTAGGAATAAAACCAAAAAGAAGTGTGTAAACACTTTATGGGAAAATTATTAAAACTTTCTTTAAAGACATTAAAGAAAACCTAAGTAAAAGGAAAGATATGCTGTGTATTTCATAAAGATGTCAAATTTCCCAAACCTGATCTAAAGATTTAATACAATTACATCAAAAATCCCAAGAAGTCTTTTCATGAAACTTGGCAAACTGATTTTAAATTTTATGTATGAGAAAATGACCAGTATCAGCTAAGACAGTCCCGGAGAAGAGAAGTAAGCTGGGGAGCTTGCCCCACCAAAACATCAATAATTATGATAAAGCCAAAGTCATTAAACCATCTGGCATAGATACTGGGATGAACAAAGAGAACAATAGAAGAGAATAAGAACACAATTAAAATATATATTTATGGAAACTTGAAGCATAGTTTGTGATTGAGTAAACAGTGCAGATTGGTGTAAAATCGATGGAGTTTTTATGAGATACTGGGAAACTGGCTGTCCATATTGAAAATAACGAATCCCTACCTCATGCCATACTTAGAAATAAATCTCTAGTGATTAAAGACAAAAGATGAAAAGCATAACGAAAAAGGCTATGGAATAGAAAATTATTTCTCAAACAAGAGCAAGCAATAAAGGAAAAATTGACAAATTCAACTACATTAAAATTAAGAAATTCAATTAATTAAAAGAAACCATAAAGTGAAAAGAGAAGTCACAAACTGACATAAAATATTTGCAACACATCTAACTGACAAGAGACAACATACAAAATACACAAGGAACTCCTAGGAGTCAATATAAGGCAAACAGTCTCATAGAAAAAATGGGCAAGACTTAGGAACAAGCATTTCACAGAAAAAGAAACATACAGGCTCATAAATGTTTGAAAAAAGCCAACTTCACTAGCAGTCAAGGATATGTCTCTTTAAAATCTTATAGGGCAGCAGTTTCCCACCTTTTTGGCACCAGGGACTGGTTTCGTGGAAGACAATTTTTCCACGGATGGGGTGGGGGGGATGGTTCAGGTGGTAATGCGAGCGCCGGGCGCGCGATTAAGCGGCAGATGAAGCTTTGCTCGCTCGCCCACCACTCACCTCCTGGTGTGCGGCCCGGGTCCTAACAGGCCACGGCCCAAGGGTTGGGGACCCCTGATATAGGGAATTCGGGTTCAGATCACAGGCTGAGCATGTGCATCTCATTATTTTCCTTCCAAACTCCCACTAAAACTATAGTAATGAGAATTTGTTATGACATAAACCATTAAGGCTAGAAGAACAGGAGACAAAAACAACAAGATTCTGGAAGCTGAAAAACATATGAACAAGTGGTAATTGCCTTAGCAGACCAGAGGAAGATAAATTGTAGGCTAACAAGGGAAAAACTGTGAATTAACCTGGTTTGTTCCCAAGACTTTTCAAATATTCAGGAAGTGGTAGTAGCAGGTGTTTCTGGGACCGGGAATGCAGAGGTGGTGGCAGAACCAGGACCGACGTGAGGTAAAAGTAGTGCCAGAGCACAAAATTGAAGGAGGTGACATCCTAGCCATTAGAGAAATGCAAATTAAGGCTACAGTGAGATATCACCACATACCCAGTATAACATCTAAAATAGAAAATAATAACTGCACCAAATGCTGGCAAGGGTGCAGAAAACTGGATCTCTCATACATTGCTGGTGGGAATATAAAATGGTAAAAACACTCTGGAAAATAGTTTGCAGTGTCTTAAATGAACAAACATACGCTTACCATATGACCTAGCAATTGTGCTCCTGGGCATTTGTCCCAGATGAATGAAAATTTATGTATGTGCAAAAAAATCTATTCATGATTGTTCATAGCAGCTGTATGTGTAATAGCCAAAAACTAAAACAAACCAAATGACCCCCAACAGGTGAATGGTTAAACAAAATGGTACACCCATACCATGGAACAACAATAGAAAGGAACCAAGTATTGACATGTAAAGCAACTTGGATAGCTCTCAATTATGCTGAGTGAAAAAAGGCCAGCCTCAAAGTTCACATGCTTTCTTATTCCATTTATTCAGTATTCTAGAAACGATAAAATTATATAGAAGAAAAACAGAATGTAGGTTGCCAAGAGTTAGGGATGATAGTGGGGGGGGTGGGCAGGGGATGGAGGGGTTTGACTTTAAAGAGGTAACATGAGGGAGATTTTCATGGTGATGGACTAGTTCTGTATCTTGATTGTGGCACAATGATGGGCATGTTTGAAGATCAGGAAAAAAATGGCCCCAGCCTTGAGAAAAGCAACATGGAAACAAGAAAACAACGGAGCAATGCCTTCATAATTTTAAAGGAAACTGATTTCCAACCCACATTTCCATATCCAAACCCACTGTCAATCAACTGTGAAGGTGGAATAAAATTGTTTTCAGAAAAACACATCTCAAACAATTTACCCCCTGTGTGTCTTTCCTCAGTGAATTACAGGTGGATGTGCTCCATAAACAAGGGAGTAAACAAAGAAGCCACAGGGTCCAGAAAACAGGAGAGAAGTAAACTTTCAGGGATGATGATGAAGGACAAGCCCAAGCATCCAGGGCAACCAGTCCAGATCAGAGGATCATTTCCGGGAGACTAAACTGTCATCATTATGATTTCTACCGATGAACCATCTTTTTATCTTCACTTAACCATAGGAGAATGGTTCCCACCAAAACAAGAGAGTAAACCAGGAAGGCATAGGTGGGATTCAGGAAACAGGGCTCCCACCCAGGAGAAAGGCAAGACATCAGCAGAAGCAAATGTTAGGATGACAGTGTGCAGCCAGCCCAGAGAGTGGGTAGGGCAGATCAGAGGAGAAAGAGACCTCCAGGCAGAGAGTCTCCAGGAAAAAGTAATGCGGAAAAGTACAGAAAAAAGGGTATTGGAAAATGTGGGAAGAATGAGTAATAGATTAGAAAATATTTAGCAAATGAAAAAGCGAGGCAACTAATAACTTTAGAAAATACAAAGAGTAAGAAAGGAAACAATTGGAGTACACTATAATGCTAAGTTAAGCTGTGGTTGTATAGATATAATGTGATCTATACCAACAGATTCAGTTTGATTTAACCAAAAATTGTAATATAACTATATTGGAAAAGTAGAGAGGGGAAGCAGAGGGGGTGTCAGAATACGAGGGCTAAACTGTCATCTACTCTAATAGGAAATCTTAAAAATTATGCCTTAAATTGATTAATCAAAAGGTAGCAGGATAGTAAGATAGATAGATATAGATAGATAGATAGATAGATAGATAGATAGATAGATAGATAGATAGATAGAATTTAGAAATATGTGGTGTGTGAAAGCCAGAAAAATTATTTAAAAAGCTAATAATGGTTGATTTTGGAGGGGTCAAGGAAGGGAGGATCAATGAACTACTGTATTTTGTCATAGATTTTTAGTACTACAGACAGTCCCTGCTTTGGAATTTTTACCTTTTCCTGGGTGAGTAATATGCAGTATGATACTCTCTCACAATGCTGGGCAGTAGGCTGGAGCTCCCAGTCTGCTACACAATCACAACTGATACATTCACTGACATTCTGTTTATCACTTTCAGTATAGCATTCAATAAATTACATGAGAAATTCAATACTTTATTATAAAAATAGCCTTTGTGTTAGATGATTTTGTCCAACTGTAGGCTAATGATGTGAGCATGTTTAAGGTAGGCTAGACTAAACTACAACGTTCAGTAGGTAAGGCGCATTTTCAACTTACAATATTTTCAACTTAGGATGGGTTTATTGGGACATAACCCCATAGTAGAGGAAGATCTGTACATGAATTTGGCATTTTGTTTACTATATGCACATTCAACAATATACAATTGATTTATTGTATTTAACTTGCATTATTTGTTAATTTAAAACAAAACAACAAAATATCATTTTACTACAACCAAATTTGCACAAATTAAAAAGCAGGCCAGCTCCAGGTACTGGAAAGGATGTGGGGCAATAGGAACTGTCAGCCGTAGCAGTCAGAGTTACAGTTACTTCGGAAAACACTTCACCATACCTAGTAAAGGTGATTTGCACATAACCCATGAGCAGCAATTCCCCACCTGGTGATGTCCCTAGAGCAGTACTCCCCAACCTTTTTCACTGTGCAAAAAATGATAGTACTTGCATGGCACAGTGGAGTAAGTGGGCAAGGCTTCTCCAGGACATTGGGGCCAGCCAGGAGGTCCAGGGTCCAGGCTGCCCCAGCCCCTGCCCAGCTACTCAAGTACAGGCGGGTCCATCACTCAGACATATCTGCACCCCAGTCACAGCACCCAGTGGGCTCATCCAGAGAAAGCATTACGCATGTGCACCTGGAGATCTGTACTAGGATGTTTACAGCAGCGTTGTGATAGTAAAAAGCCTGGCCACAGCATAAATGTCCATGAACAATAGCACTGGTAGACAACTTGTGATATAGTCACACAATGGAATAGCAAACAAGAGCAAAGACTAATGAGTGACACCATAAGCGTTAAAATGGATGAATCTCACGCATGAAATATTAGATGGAAGAAGCAAAACACAAATATTACATATAAAGGAAGATTATATTTACATAAAGTTTAAAAAGCAGCTAAAACTAAACTATATGTTTTGGGGGACTACAAATATAAATGGTAAAAATGATATAGAGAAGCAAGGGAAAGATGAATATAAATTCAAGTTAGTATTACCTGGGGGAGGGGTCAGGGATGGGGAAGACAGAGTGATTAGTCATGAGCAACCTGAAATTAAAGAGAGATTTTACTTTTCAGTCTGAGTGGTGGCTACACAAGAGTTCACATTATAATTATTTATATTATTGTTGTCATTATTATTACTCTTTAAAATATTTTTTCTCAGGTGTACAATTTTAGGGCATTCATAGATTCTAGCTGCCCCAAATATCTGTGCTCCGCTTCTTCTCGAGTAATAGAACTCCCAGTTTTTAGCTGAGTATGTGGCCACCAGGAATAAAGACTGAATTTCCCTGTTCTATTTGCAATATAGTTCAACCACGTTCCTCTTGCAATGGAAATTAAGAGGAATGTGTGTGTGTGTAAATCCTAGGAAGTGTTCTTATTGGGGAAGGGGGAAGGTGTGCCCTTCATGGTCTCCTCTTCCCTGTTGGTTAAAATGTGATGTAATGGCTGGAGCATCAGCAGCCATCTTGGACCATGGTGTAACCTCAGGAATAAAACTCATACACAGTGGAACACAGTAGAGGCAGAAGGATCCAGGAGGCCTGGCACAGGGTGCACCATGATGGTCCTGGGCTGACCCTTTCAGACTTTACAGGCATAAAGAGAAATATATTTATATCACTTTGAATTCATGATTATTTGTGGGCTTTCTGTTATATCCAGACAAGCCTAATCCTAATTTGGTACAGGAGTGAGATGCAGCAGAAAGTTCTCCGAAATCAAAGTAGAACAACTGAAGACCACTACTTGCCCACACGCTCAGCTGGGTGCTCTACATTCATTGGCTATTTGGTCTTCAGAGAAGCCCTATGAGGAGGGCACATGTCCTCCCAGAATCAGAAGGGGAAACCGAGCCCCATGGGAAGTATGTGGCTTGCTTGGCATGGCACACAATGTGCCCTGGGCTGCACATGGGTGGCGCTCTCTGTCTCTCTCCAAATAGGTTGTTTTCTTCCATGTTCCAGGAGTCCAGGGCCCAGCTAAAGGCAGCATCGGGACATCTCTGGGACACTGGTGGACGTGTGAGGGTGTGTCTCCCTCTGTGGCACTGGCCTCTGGGAATGGAAGGCACCAGAGACCCAAAGCTAGGCTGGTCCTGGCCTCAGGCACCCCCCAGAGTAACTATCCGGGTTACCCCAGTCAAAGCTCCTCGTTCCTCATGGTGGCTCCTCCAAAGGCTCAGCCATCCGTGTCCAGAGCAGGGGAAGAGGCTTGGTGCGTGACCACTTCTGGTTGGTAGCAGAGGGCCCTGGGGGGCTGGCCTGAGGTGGAGAAGTTTGACACAGGGCCTGGGAGGGAGGAGCTGAACAGAACGGAGCTAAGTCGAGCTGGGCGGGGTTTCTCGTTCGCACTGCGCCCCACTTGCTGTGTGCCTTCGTGTACCTCCCTGTCCCGGGGACGGTTGGGGGCTCAGTCTCTCCTTCCGCACTGCAGGGATGGAACATGGATGCCCCCCTTTCTCGGGCTTTTTTGGCCCCATGTGCCCTGGCCTGGGCTGGGTGCTATGCCAGGCACTAGGAGGGCTCGATGGGGAGAAAGGGAAGGGGAGCCAGGTATGCAGAGCCCAGGGCTGTGTGCTGGAGCCTGGGGGAGCCTGGGGAGCCCGGGGGAGGCTGGGGGAGCCCAGGGGAGGCTGTGGAGCCTGGGGGAGGCTGGGGGAGCCTGGGGAGCCTGGAGAGGCTGGGGGAGCCCGGAGGAGATGGGGAGCCTGGGGAATCCTGGGGGACCCTGGGGGAGGCTGGAGGAGCCCGGGGGAGGCTGGGGAGCCTGGGGCACCAGGCAGACTGGGGCCCCATCCTGTCACCAACACACCAACTGGCTGTGTGATGTTGGCCAAGTCCCTTTAAGACTCTGAGCTGTTTGCTGGTGTGGGAAACAGTCCGCTGGCCCTCGAAGTGTCCCATAAAGCGTGGCTGTGTGGGGAAGCCGGGGTAAGCACCCAGCACTGCGTGCGCAGCGTGGAAACCTGGCCGAGGGACAGTCCCTGGCAGCGCCCGCAGTGGAGCACAGGACGCACAGGGCGAGGTCTCAGAGGGCAGGGGAGGGTGCCCAAGCTGGGGTGACCTGAGGACAGGGAGGAGGTGGGACAGACGAGTCACAGGGAAGACGCGGGCTGGAGCCACAAACGTGCCGAGGACCACGGGAGGCACTGGGTGAGCCCGCCCTCGCGAGGGGCGGGGCGGGGGTGTGGAGTCGTGGAAACTGAGTCACCCGGCCTGGACGAGGCCCGCACGCCAGCTGCGTGCCCAGAGCGCGCCCTGCTTCCCACCTCCGCACTGGACTCTGCTGTGAGGCTCGCCCGGCACTGCCCAGTCTCCGTGACACCGTGCGGCTTTTGTCCCAGGATTTATTTGTTCATCAGATGGATATCAGAGTCACTTCATGCGGTGCTCTCCCGCGTCAGCAAAATAAAGATGCAAATAAATCCCCTGACCCGCCCCCAGGGCCACCGAAGAACGCAGAGCCTCCCGCCTCCCCCGCCGTACATGAAGGCTTTGAATTTAAAATTTCATTTTCCCATCGCTTTTCAATAAATGCTCTTCCCCGTGGTGTCTCGAGTCCTGGCCTTACGATGCCTGAGTTAAAAAGCAGGGCCTTGTTTCCAGCTGCAGATAATTTACTTTTGAATGGTCCAATTACACGGCAGCCGGGGCTCTGCCTGGCCATGCAGAGACGGGGCCGTTTACCCAGGAGATAATGGTGTCGCTGCAACATATGTGTTGTCTGACCCGGGCCTGTCCTCCGGCGGCCGCCAGCAGGTGGGACCAGGCACTGTCTAAGGAGCCCTGACAGGCGCATCCCTGGAGGGTATCCCGGTGTCCACCTCACCCTCCGGCTGAGACCAGCCCTGAGAGACAGGTGACCCCTGCTGGCATGACCATCCCGGACCCTGGTGAGGCCGTGGACGGCACATGCTGTGCGGTTTTTCCGGCTGCCGTTGGCTTGTTCTGCAGCCTGCGGAGCGCTGGCTGCCCTGGAAGATGTTAAAGTGGGCATGAAATACAGCGTCATGCTTTTGAAAGAGGTGTGACATCTGACCGATCGCTAGCCCCGAGTCGTTATAACAAGGTGGCCTCATGAATTTTATGTCCACGTAACAAAATCTGAACCGATGGAAACTGTCTGTGCCTTCGAATTTCTTAAAACGAAACACTGAAGCATTTTGCTCTTCTGTAATATTTCTCCCTAAGCAAAAAATGTGGGTTCCTTAGTGGTTTGGCTTCAAAGAATGTCTAGATCTGGGTGATCCCACTTCAAAGCCTAAAGAAAAATTCCTAACCCTTCTTCCAGGAGTCGAAGGAAAGAACTGAGCAATTCCTCTGCCTGTCCACAGTTTAAGAATGTGTCCATCTCCAGAAACCAACAGGACCCCCTGAACTTTAAACCCAGATACTTTTCCCTTTGAATTTTCTCTTACAAACAAATCTGAATTAGTGACAATTAAAAGACGAAACAAGCACATGGAAAGTGTGTGATGGGGCGTCACCACCTACATCATCCCTGGACTGCTGCTTCTGTCCTGTGTCACGGGGACACTCGGGTGGTCAGCAACAGCAGGGAACAGGGTGAAATCCTTGATCAAGTGCAGGCTGGCCCGAATTCAGCTCGGCTCCCTGGACCCTGGGGTCTCCCACAGGGAAGCTGGAGCCTGCGGAGGAGCAGTGAACGGGGAAGGGCTCCGGGGGGGAGGGGAGGCTCTAGAGGGGGTGCCAGCCCAGCCCACCCCTCCCTGCTTCCTTCTCGGTGCCTCTTCAGCCCATAGATGCAGCCACCCCACTGCAAACCTGTCCACACCCGCCCTTGTGCTGAAGTCCCTGGTGCACAGCTACCCTGGGGCAGCTCCGGGTCTCCAGGCTGGCGGCCATCAAGGGGAGGGGAGGGACGTCTTCGCAAGGTCTGGTCTCGCTTCTGGCTATAGTTCAAAAGCCACCGTGGAGAGGCGGCTCTGCTCAACCCAGGGCTGTCGCGTGAGCGCGTCTGCACGCCGGGCACTGGGTCCCGCGTCTGGGATGCTGGATTCATCCGTGGTGCATTAGAGGCGGCTGCAAATTCCCTGCCACTGCCCCTGTGTGGAAGCAGAGTTTATTTCTCCATCCCCTTGAACCTGATACCACGTGGAGAGGCCATGCGGAGAAGCCACAAGAAGAGAGAGGAAGAGGCCCTGGAACCAGCGGGAAGAGAAGTGAGGAACAGAAAGAAGCAAGACCCCCGGCAGACAAGCCAGTGGAGCTGCCGCCCTGTGGCCCAGCTGTCCTACCCTGGCCCAAGCGTGGAGGGAGGAAGCCCTGCAGACGGCTGCCCACTGTGGCCTGGCTAAGTCCTCCCCCAGAAAAGAAAGCAGCTGGGAATTCCCTGGCGGTCCAGTGGTTAGAATTCCACGCTCTCACTGCCGAGGGCCCAGGTTTGATCCCTAGTCAGGGAACTAAGATCCCACAAGCCAGGCAGCCCGGCCAAACGTGGCTGGCTGAGCGGTGGTCTCTGCTGCCCTTGGGAAGGAAAGGCGGGCAGAGCCGAGGTGATAACAGGGACAAATGGGGACACAGAGAGGCCCTGTGACCCAAACAATGTCACAGGTAAGTATGTTCCTGGGTGTCTGGGCAGGGCGGTCGTGGAGGCCCGCCCTCTGCGTGAGAATAAACTGGGTTCGGCTCTGCCCTCTCCCTTCGGGGTCCGCCCACTGATCCCGGGTTCAGAACTGTAAAACCCGCGCCAGCAGCCCTCGTCCTCCACGGGCCCCGCCTCAGCTGTGTCCAGCCAGAGCCCGGGGCCTGGGAATGAGAGGCCCACCGCAGGCCACCCAAACCGCCAGGGGAGGAAGAGGACAGCCCGCTGTCTCCACATGGCTGGCCCCACAGCTCCCCTTCCAGGATCAAGCAGCCCCGTTCCCACACATCCCAGGGTCCACACAGAGAGCGTGTCAGGGGCGCACCAAGCGCTCACATTGGCGCCGGAGAGGGATGGGCTTTTCCTGCAGGGGCCAGAGGGGCTACAGAGACTCAGCTCGGCTGCCCGCTGAGGCCTGGGGGGCTGGTGTCCCGCCCACCCCTCTGACCACACAGGTGTGGGCGGTAAGAGGGGTGTGACCTGTGCAGAGCCAGCGTATCAAAGTTCCACCCCAAAAGCAGTCCCTGGAATGTGCTGTCTGGCTGCCTTCCTCACGGCGGGGTGTAGCAGGGGACATGGAGGGGCGGGGGTGTCACGGGCCGACCTCCTGCTCCCGCTGGGGTCTGGCTTTCAGGCCTCATCCCACGGCGCTGACTGCTGCTACGAGGCCCCGCCCACACGAGGCCCCGCCCACAGGCCTGAGGCAGCCCGGGACTCTGCAAGCTTCTCTTCTCTACAGAGAGCCCCGCCCCTCCCCTGCACCACCCCCTGCACCCCAGGCCGTGCACCTGGGGCGCCTCGGGGTGCTGGAGCCAGCAGCACATGAGCTCACCTGTCCTGGCCTCGAGGCACAGGTGAGATGACAGGGCCCAGAGGAGGAGGGGCCGGCCATGCCCCGGGCCAGTCCTTTCCCAATACCAGTGGGGTTCAGGGGTCAGGGGCCAGGGCAGGGCACTGCCAGGAGGCAGCGAGGTTTAGGGCCCACACAGACCTGGGCAGCGTGCAAGGGGGTGTTGGTAAGGACGGTGGCACAGACGTGGGGGGCAGAGACCCCACATGCCTCAGAGGTGGAGGTCTGGCAAGCTGGCCTCCAGAACAAGGAGAATCTCGACAGTCGGGGGAGAAAAAAGGGGGTGCAGCCCAGGCCAGGCCCCCAGTGGGCTCACCTAGCTCCTGGCTCCACCATCCCCGGTAACACGTTACCTGCATTCCCATTTGTCAGCTGGCCGTGCCCCCTTGAACCCACCCTACCTGACCCCAGACCCACAGCTTAAATCCCACCCGAGGGCTGATGGCCTCCACTGAGCCCCAGACTGGTACACTCACCGCCTTCTCCACATCTCTCCCTGCACGCTTCCCAGATGGTCAAAAGGGGACCATGGATTTCTCCTCCCAAACCTCCACGGCTCCCCACACTTTCCCAATGGCAGCTGATGGCAACACGACTCACTGACTCTGCCAGGCCCAGGAGGAGCCACCCTTGACTTTCCTCTCTCTCTCTCTCACACCACTTCTAATCCATGAGCAGGTCCTGCCAGCCCAGCCCCAAGTCACAGGATCCCAATCACCTCCCCCCATCCCCACAGCTGAGACACCGGCCCACCAAGCCTCTGGCTGCAGGCTCCACCCTGGCGTCCATCCTCCTCACTGACTGAGCTTCCCAAAGCCCAGACCACGGTGCCCTTTGCAACCTGAGTCAAAGCCAGGTTCTCGGCCAGCACCCCGTCCTCCTTGTCCTCTCTGGCTCCTTCCCAGCTGCAAAGCCCACCTGCGCCTCCTAGAAGATGCCCAGCCACTCCGCTCGGTGCCTCTGCCTTGTACTTTCCCAAACTCCCCCTGTGGCCAAGTCAGCCCCGCATCTCCCTGGCAAGACCCCTCCGCGAGCACCGGGCCTGAGACGTCCCCACCGCCTGTCCAGCACCCCAACCGTTGTCACTTGTCACAGCACCTCTGACCCTCACACCGCGGCCTCACCTCCCCCGGTGTGTGGGTCTCTCAGAGCCCTTGCTGTCCCCCGGCCCCCACCAGCTGATGCTCCAGAAAGAAATGTCCCACGTCCTGCTGCTGCCTCCATGGAAGCCCGAGCCCCTCAGGGCAGGTCCCTCTCCTCGGCACCAGCAACGGTGCCCGGAAAGTTCTCCGAACAGACCCCATCTGGCTTTGGCCTGAAAC
The DNA here is from genome assembly GCF_028564815.1 of Eubalaena glacialis. Taxonomy (NCBI): domain Eukaryota; kingdom Metazoa; phylum Chordata; class Mammalia; order Artiodactyla; family Balaenidae; genus Eubalaena; species Eubalaena glacialis. Next base: position 194,413,548 of record NC_083717.1, on the reverse strand, counting down.
CAGCAAGCTGGCTGCTGGGGCGCTGTGTGTTCCTGGAGGGGCTTTCCACACGCCAGCGCCCAGTATGCGGGAGGGGGCTGGGAGAGGGGGACTGCGTCCTCGATGACCTTATTTATTTTCTGTCTTGTTCAACAAGACAGAACGCCTCCCCAGGAAGGGAGCCGGGCTGCTCCCCACGTCTCCGGGCTCTGCCCCTCCAGGTCCTCCCTTGGCCATCAGAGCAGCCCTCAGGACCCCCCCAAATTCAGGACTTTCTGTGTTCCCTTAAGATGCAGAAGGTCCTGGCCTGAAAGCAGTGTGTCGGGGCTGGGAGTTGGATGGGGGTTTCTTGCCTTCATATCACCTTTGGGTTTACACATCTGCTGTGTCAGAGATACGGACGTGGTTCACAGACAGAAATGCAAGTGTGGCCCTGCGACTTCCCCATAATGAGGGAAACGCAAATGCACGCCAGACCAGATACCATTTCCCACCTATCAGATTGGCGAAAATCCAAAAGTTTAACAGCATTCTGCCGGCGAGGCTGTGAGGAAGAGGCGGCCTTAGACAAAGCTGTGGGAAAGTGAAAGGGTCCAGCTCCCACCCAGGGAGACAGACGAAATCTGACAAAGCTGCAAAATGCAATTACCCTTTCCGACAGCCACCTGCTCGGAGGAATCTTGCCTCAGACATACACGGGGAAACCCAAAAAGCTGTGTGCGTGCGGCTCGCCAAGGGTCTATTAGTAACAGCAGAAGACTGGGGTCACCGAGTGCCCCGGCACTAGGGGACTGACTGGTGGGTAAATAGTATGTGTCCCCATGATGGAACTCCGTCCCCCTAAATATGAAATGAGGGAGCTCGCCGTGTCCCGCTGTGGTCTGTTCAAAAGCAAGGTGAAGAACCATGCGATTCCTATGTCACTTTTTATTTAAGAAAATGGGAGAATAAACCATTATTTAAGAATAAACCCAAGCCGAATGGAAACAGTCGCTGACAAGAGGAGACGGGGACAGGCAAGGAAACCCAGCTTCCCTGAATGTGCCCTTCTTTGTCCTTTTGAATTCAGAATCTTGTAAATATTTTAAATAATTGTAAGACAAAATTAAATCACAGATCTTCTGCTCTGTGACAGACACTGTTCAGAGAAAGAAAAGTCAAGTCACAGACAAGTCACAGAAAATCTTTGCAAAACAGCACGTATCTGATCAAGGACTGATGTCAGAAATACAGCCGGACCTCTGTATCCATAGGTCCTGCATCTGAGGATTCAGCCAACCCAGGATCAAAAAAAAAATTTGTTTTTTAATTCCAGAAAGTTCCAAAAAGCAAAAATTGAATTTGCTGCTCACCAACAACTATGTACATATCCTTTGCATTGTATTAGGTATTATAAGTCATCTAGAGATGATTTAAAGTATTTGGGAAGATGTGCACAGGTTATACACAAATACGACACCATTTTATATAAGGGACTTGAACATCCACAGATTTTGGTATCTGGAGATGGGTGGGGGGCAGTTCTGGAACCAGTTCCCTGTGGATATCAACAGATGACTGTATACAAAAATACTTACAACTTAATAATGAGGAAACAAAGAACCCAATTAAAACATGGGTTAAAGACCTAAACAGACACCTTATCAGAAGATACACAGATGGCAAGTAAGCACGTGAAAAGATGCTTCATGTTATGTCATGAGGTGATTGCAAAGTCAAATAACAGTGAAGTACCATTCCACACCTATCAGAATGGCAAATATCCAGAGCACCAACAGCATCAAGCTCTGGTGAGGATGTGGAGCTACAGGATCTCTCATTCTTGCTGGTGGGGATGCAAGATGGTACGGCTGCTTTGGAAGACAGTTTAGTGATTTCGTAAAAAGCCAAACATACTCTTACCATACGATCCAGCAATCACGCTCCTTGGTATTTACCCAAAGGCAATGAAAACGGGGTTCACGCAAAAACCAGCACACAACGTTTACACCAGCTTTATTTTATTTTACTTTTTTTAGCAGCTTTATTCTTAATTGCCAAACCTTTGAAGCAACCGAGACATCCTTCAACAGGTGAATGAATAAACAAACTGAAACATCCAAACAGTGGAATGTTTTCCAGCACTAAAATGAAATGAACTCTCAAGCCATGAAAAGTCATGGAGGAAACTTAAATGTACATGGCTAAGTGAAAGAATCCAGTCTGAAAAGGCTACGTGCTATGTGATTCCAACTATATGACACTCTGGAAAAGGCAAAACCACAGAGACAGTGAAAAGATCAGTGGTTGCCAGGGGTTAGGGGGTTAGGGGGATGCAAAGGCAGAGCGCAGAGGATTTTAGGACAGTGAAACTATTCTGTGTGATACTGTCATAGTGGTTACATGTCATTATACATTTGTCAAAACCCACAGAATGTACAGCACAAGAGTCAACCCTAATGTAGACTATGCCCCTTGGGTGATAGTGATCTGTCAATGTAGCTTCATCAATTGTAACAAATCAACCACACTAATGCAGATGTTAATAATAGGGGGAGTAATAGGGGCTGGGGAGGGAGGAGGGGTATATGGGAACTCTGTACTTTCTGATCAATTTTTCTATAAACCTAAAACAGCTTTTTTTTTTTAAAAAAGTCTATTAATTTAAAAAATTAAATAAAATGAAGAAATGCAAAAAATTAAATCATAATAGAAAAGCAATCTCTAAAAATCAAAATGAATCTGTGTATCAAGTCAGTGGCTTCACCACACAGAGGAGATTTATTTCAAGTGACTTCAAAACATGGTCATTTGACTACAAATCTCAATTGGGACATATCCTAAGGACAAAAAATAGCAATAAAGAAATCTTAATATATATATGATACAAGTATGTATATATATATGCATATGTATGTATGTATATATATGCGTATGTATGTATGTGTGTGTGTGTGTGTGTGTGTGTATATATATATATATATATATATATATATATATATATATGTCAGCTACATATTGCTGTGTAACAAACTACCCCCAAAGCTTTGTGGCTTAAAACAACGATTTGCTATTTCTCACAGTTTTGTGGGTTGCATGGCCAGTTCCCCTACTGGTTGTACTTGGACTCTGTCACATGGCTGTGGTCACCTGGAGGCTCAACTGGACTGGGAGGTCCAGGATGGCCTCATCTGCGTGTCTGGAAGGAGGTGGCCGTAGGGCACTTGAGTTCTCCTCCAAGCAGCTTCTTATACTCCAGTGTACGCTAGTATAAGTTCTCCTCTTACACTGCAGTAGACCAGATTGACTTCCCTATACTGAGTCACAGAGCAGCATGCCAAGAAAGTGAAGGTGGCAGCTTCAAGACCTTTTAGGGCATGGCCTCAGAAGTATACAATGTCCCTTCCGCTATATCCTACTGGTCAAAGCAAGTCACGAGGCCAGCCCAAATTCAGGAAATGAGGAAATAAATCCCACTTTTGTTCAGGCTGGGGTAACGTAATGTCACACCACAAAGGAGCATGGACACAGGGAAATGAGATTCATTGGGCCCACTACTGCAACAATCTCCTGTAGTCCTCCCTCTGGTCCCAATGATTCACATCTTTCCCATGACCTCCAAACTCTCATCCAGTCATGGGATCAAGGAGCAAATGTGGCTCTTCTGGGTGTGCAGTGACTTGAGTGTAGTTCCTCTTAATGCAGGAACTTGTGAGCAAAATACAAGAGTTATCCGTCCCCCACACACCCAACATACAACGGTGAGACAGGGACAGGAAACCTTCAAAGGCAGCAGGCACTCCCCTTCAAAAGGAAAAGGGCAGGAAGCAGATACAGGCAGCTCCAAGGCAATTGTGAAATCTAGCCAGTTTCCCCTACTTTAGGGGCAAGGAAGGTTCCTTGATTAAGTCCAGTTTTCCTTTCTGGGAGTGGTTTTCTAATCCATTGTTCTTTGCTCTTGACTATACCCTCCGAGATACCTTTCCTTTGCCATAAGAAGTGGCCCATATAGGCAGCTGAGTAACATTCTCAACCTGCTTACTTCCCAGAAGCCTCTTTCCATTTTGAACTGTCTTCTTTATCCAAGCTGGTGGTGTTTTCAGCAGTACAACTCTTTTTAAAACTTTGTGGATTTCCCATGAATCTAATTAAAGTTTGCTCCATATTCCAAAAGCCACATCCATAGTCCTTTTTTGAGACAGATTTCTCTCTATCTTGAGCCATACATGAAGCTGTGAAATGAAACCCTTAGGGTTCCTAAAATTCCTTCTGCCTGGAAGAATGGGTCTGATCGGCACTACCTTAAATCTTACAAAGATCTTAACAAGGCATCCTGCAGACACAGCCTTGATTTTATCTTCGCCCCCAGGCTCATCGCACTTTGTATATTTTTACCAGCTGGAAATACTGAGTGTGAGGGACAGTATTATTTTCTAACCAAGCAAGTCCTGGGCTTTCTGTCTTTAAATTTTATTTACAAATTGAACGGTTCCTTCTTTAGCTCATCTCTCTTTCTGCATCTTATCACGAGCAGCTAGAAGAAACCAACTGACACTTTTAACGTTCTGTCTAGAGATTTCTTTAGCCACATGCCACAAGTTTGTTTTCCCTTCCCAGTTACTATAGGAGACAGTTTGTCATTTATTCCTAAGTGACAAGGGTCACCCTTTCTCCAGCCTCCAACATTTCCCTTCACCACCTTCCCAGCTTCCACCTGCTCCAAAGCCAATGTCATATTTCAAGTTTTTGTTAAGGTACCATTGTACTCCAGGTACCAACATCTGTATCATTTATCTGTTACTACGTAACAAACCAACCCAGTATGTGGTGGCATCAAATAACAACTTATACTTCTCGCAGTGCTGGGGGTCAGCGCTGGACCGCCTACTGGCCTCACCTGGGCTCCCTCACCTGCATTCGGCTGGGTGCCAGGCTAACCCAGAGCATGTAGGACAGCTGGTCTACCTCCCCACATGGTTTTTCATCTCAGGATTCTTTGTAGCATGGTGGTCCCAGGATCCAGAAGAGCAAAAAACAGACTGTAAGATCTCTTAAGGGCTTGCCTCGGAAGTCATACCATGTTACCTCCACTGCATTTTCTTGGTCATGTCATAAGATCAGCCCAGCTTCAAAACATGGGGAAATAGATTCTCCTTCTTGATGGGGACTTAGCAAAAAATGTGTGTACAAGCTGAATGTACCCTGCTACATGATAGTTATACAGACGATGTACCGTGAGATAAAGCAAGTAATTATGTAGATGTCATTAGGAACCAAGATTCCCAGCATAAGAGGAAAGAGATGTAAATGTAAAATCAAAGAAGCTATACAAAAACACCCTAATCTTACATTTAAATTGGAAATATTAGTATCAACTCACTGCGTACTTTTCTTTTGCAAAAAAAAATGTGTTTCCCAGCTTTGGCCACAGAAAGGTTTAGAAGCAATGACTTATCTGGTAGTAATGACCCCTCTTTAGCTCCCAGACTGTAATCACAAAATCCTATTTTCCTATAAAAGGAACCAGAGCTTCTGGGAGAAATGGCCAACTTGAGGTCTCGAGGAAGAAATACACCAGATGAATCTGGAACAACTTGTCATATCAGAAAGCAAGGCAGCCCTCAACACGATCAGATAGACTCAGGAGACAACTGGCATAGCCTCCCTCTGGCCGAAGATGGAATGATTTGTTCGTCAGCAGAATCTATAGCTTTATCTATACATACATCATATGTGACCGCAAAGAATTGAAACCAAACTCAGCGGTACCATAATGACACCAAATGAAAGAAAAAGTTCTTGACCATCTTTAGAAGTTGCTAAGGCACCATCTCATGATTGTGAAAAGTGCTAAATGGAAAGAATCAGGCATTGATCCAGGTGGGACAAACGCAAGGTGCGGGGGTGGGAAACCTGCTCTAGACCCAGGCGTGCGCACGCTGATTTAGCGGCAATATCATAAAGCACAAACCTAGTTGCTATGTAATTAACTCGAAATGTAATGAGCAATAAAAACACAATTATATTTCTGTGAGACATTAAACTCCTGTACTTTCTCAGTGCACTTGAAAGGGCTGCGCGTGTTCTCCAGGCAGAGAAGACAAAGAGGGACCAGGCAGGGGTGCTTCCCAGACACGAGGCCTCAGACGTGGCCCTTTGGCTGGAGGGCTACTGCCCACCCCCCGGGGGAATGTGGAGCCTGTTTCCGGGACTTGGCAGGAGTGAGAGCTCTGCATGGGAGGAGCCAGGGAGACCGGCATCCGGGATCCGTCATCTCGTGTCTACCCAGGAGGGAGGCAAACACGTGTGCACAGGGACACGTGGCCTGCAACGTCCACGTGCGTGGGTGTCCATGTGCACAGGAGCAGCATATACTGGTCACAGTAGCGCCAATGTGGAAACAACCCGGTGTCTGTGGACAGCTGAGCGGATAAACGCCACGTGGCCCAGCCACACCATGGAGTAGGACGTGGCCTGAAAAGAGATGCAGCCCAACCTGCGCACGAGCACGTGTCAAGTGCAAGAGGCCAGATGCAAAAAGTCACAGAATGTGACCCCGCTCACGTGAAAGTCGGACAGGCAGATCCATAGAGACGGGAAGCAGAGGGGTGGCTGCCCCGTCTGTGAATCTACTAAAAACCATTCAAGTGCACACTTTATTTATTTTTTATTTTTTTATTTTTTTAGGCCGAGCGGCACGCAGGATCTTAGTTCCCCGACCAGGGATCGATCCCAAGCCCCCTGCAGTGGAAGCGCAGAGTTTTAACCACTGGACCGCCAGGGAAGTCCCTGAAGTACACGCTTGAAATGCGTGAATTATATGGTAAATGAATTTCATCAAAATAAAGCTATTTTTAAAGAAAGTCTGAAGGACGGGGTGGCATGCGCAGGCTCTAGGGGTGCAGAAGAGGAGGCCTGGAGGTGGGAGAGACGGTGCATGGACAGTGTTTGTAGAGCCTCTTCTCCCCGCCTCTCGGAGTCTCCCTGCCCCCGCTCCACGTCGGAGAAGGAAGCGTCACACGGGCCTTTGGGTCCCCGGAGCAGCAAACATGGGCTCCAGGAGGTCGGGAAGCAATCGGCAAGCGGGGCCTCGCCTCGGGAAGGGGGTCCTCAGGCCCCACCTGATGCCACCTGATGCCGCCTGATGCGTCTTGTACCTGGAGGCAGCCCTCACCCCCGGGGCAGCTCCAGGGGCTGGCGGGGCTAATCGCTCCATCGGCACCTGCTCATATCCAAGCCGGACCCCTGGCCACGAAGCCCCTCTCCTCCACCGGCCACCCGTGTGACTCATGTGTCTGTGAGCCCCACCGAGCCTCGGTCTCCCCGTCTGCCATGGGGATTTCCATGGTCCCACCAGGAAGGTTGTTAGGAGCTAGGGCCCCGCAGAGCCTGCCCACGAGAGAGAAGACGACATCACCGCAGGCATTGCTGGGGACAGTCATGCGTCCCTTCCCTTCCTGGTGACATTCACTGGCAGCTGTTACGGTCGTCGTGACGGGCAGAGGATGCACACGCATCGTTCCTCCCTCGCTGAGCAGGGAGGACCTGCTCTCTCTCCCCCGACATGGCACAGGACCAGCGCGGGTGACCCCCAAGCTCCCTGCTGAGGAGCGTCCCTGCCTCAACACCAGACAGCCTGGAAAGTTCCGGTGCTGGGCCAGGAGCTCTGGACAGGTCAGTGGTGGGGGTGGGAGCCCGAGCCAAATGCCCAGCACAGGGCGCAGGGGGGTGGGCAGGTACCCAGCAGAGGTGGCACCCAGGCATCTGAGCAGCATCTGGAAAGGCGGCAGGCCCGGGGGCGGTGTGGTGGGCATCAGGGCCGAGGAGCCTCTGCGGGAAGACGGGAGGGAGACCCGTGCTGCATGTTGGGGGCTGTCCAAGTGTGATACTGACAAAACCCACGACTGGAAAACATCGTCTCCCAAGGTCATTTTTACAAGAAAGTTGTGCTGCATGGATTTATTGCTGTGTGCAGAGAGGATTTTAATTACCACATTTTAAGAGGTGTTATTATCTCCACGGCAGGCTCTGCGAAAAACCCTCTTTGAGACCCAACCGCTGCTCCACTGGCACAGACCCCACCCCCCTGAGACCAGGGACCGCCTTTAGCCACAGGTCTATCTCCCCCTGCCTGCCCAGGCCTGCCCAGAGACCTCTCTGGCCCAGCTCAGAGCAGGGGCACTTAAAATAACCCCACCTCCCTGCCAGAGAAGCCTGACGCCTCTGCTTGCACACCCCTGGTGGCGGGAAGCTCCCTCCCTCCCCAGGGACCAATCGCTCCCCTGCCCAGCGTCTGCCTGCAGGGCCCCATGGCCAGCATCTTCTCTCTCCTACTCTCCAGCTGGATGTGGTCAGGCCCCAGGCCCCAGCTCCCTGCCCCTGTCCTCTGAGCAGACCTCCTACCAATGGGACTCTCACCTCCCATGTTCTGGGCACTCTGCTCCTAAGGATGCAGCCTTGGGCTGGGCAGTGACAGCCCTGGATCCCCACAGGAGCCTGGGGTCAGGCCTAGCCAGTCCAGAGGGAGGACCTCTGGGTGGGGGAGGGCTGGCTGCTGAGCCGAGGAGGACAGGCTTGTCGGGCCGGGGGACCGGATCCCTCTGTCCTTCCCCTGCTGCGGGCAGGAGCAGTCAGACGCCCTCTACACAACCAGCTCTCGGAGTGGGTTTTTTCTTATTTTTTTTACTTGCAATTAAAGATTATCCTTGACAAACGTCCCCTGTAAAAAAGTTTCACTAATTTAAAACCCATTCTTTTCCCTGTGCGTGCGTTTTAAAGCATGGCGGGTCTGATGAATTCTAAAGCACCTGCAGCCACTCTCCTTCGGAAGAGGTGCGGGGGGCCTGTCTTGCAGCCCCCAGACCCCCTGCACCCAGGGTCTTGTACACAGGCCTGGGTGCCGCACATTTCAGCACCACCCCCGGGTCCTCGTGAGCGGTGGCAGAAACCCCGGGCGTCGTGGCCCCAGCTGAGGACCGTGGTGCACCCAGAGCCCCCACCCCCTTGCTGGTCAGGGAGACACCAGCCCAGGCCTCCTCACTAAGCCGGGAGACACTTCCAGAGGCGTGCGGCCCCCGCGGTGAGACTCTGAGCCCCCCTCGCCCGGCCCAGCACGGCTGCACAGGAGAGGCCACGGGGGCAGTGCAGGGGTGCAGGGAGACCCCCGACCCTCAGTCCACACCCAGCAGAGCAGAGCACTGCCCCTGAGAGGAGACCCAAGGCCCCAGGGAAGACAGATTCCGGGCAGGAGGTGTAAACTCGGCCTTCATGGTCTTCCCGGAAAGGAGGGGTTCAGCTGTAAGCCTGCTTCCCACCCGGGTCTCCGCAGTCTGAGACCCGGGCCACTCGGCAGCGGAGGGGGGCCACACAAGGGGTGCTATTTCCTGCTGCCGCCCATTTGATGGCACCTGACCCGGCCGACCCCCCCGTGTGGCCAGCTTGGGCTGCGTGGGGAGGGAACCTCAGGAACAGAAGTCCTCCCAGAGTGACAGCTTCTTCCGAAAGCATCACCAGGCTCTACGATGTGGCCCTCACCCAGGAATAAGCCCCAACTGTCATCAAGAGAGGGAGATGGAGCTGCGGGCAGGAGGCTGGGAGAGACCCCGCAGAGGGATGCAGAGAAGGCAAGAGCACTGGGGGAGGGAAGGGTGGCCTGGCTTCTCGGCCCTCCATCTCTCCTCCCAGCTGAAGCTGAACGTCCCCAGGGCCTCATGCAGAGTGACCACAGCTGGGCATCCCAGGAGACACCTCAGCCAAGGAGTGTCAGGCACACCCAACCCGAGTCAGCCCAAGCTGAGGACACGAGGACACAGAGCTGCCAGTCAGACGAGGGAGGCGGGGCAGCCGGGAGGGGACCCCCAAGGGGTCGGCCCGGGATGGCCGGAGCTGACCAGGCCCCCCTGCCCCGCACGGCCTGCATCCCCTCTCGGTTCATTAGAAGATCTGAAGCCATGGAGCCCGGGGTCTTCAGAAAGTGCCCTGGGATGGGGGGACTGCCCTGCACCTCCTCAGGCCTCGGCTTCCCCACCTCTCTGACTCAGTGGGGATGCTGTCCACACAGAGGCTCACTCATGTGCCCCCGAAGCTGGAGGTGACGGGCCTTACGGGTAGCAGACGGAGACCACCAGATATGGGGGAGAAGCTGCCGGCCCGGGGGCGGGGCCCCGACAGGCAGGGGCAGACACGGGGCGTGGAAGCTCGTTCTGTGGGAGCCTACAGCCGCTCTGGCACATTAATTATCCATTTACAGCATGTAATCTTTCCAACTTCTGTCACATTCAAGCCAACAAAGGCTCTGGCTGCAGGCGGCCGGCCACAAAGCCACTGCGGCTTCCCTGCGCGGCGGTGAGAGCAGGACAGAGACGCGGACCGGCCACCGACAGGACAGGAGCCCAGCACAGGGGTGAAGGGGCCAGGCCGCAGCGGGCCCCGCAGACGGCTCTCTGATGGTCCCATCCTCCTGCACTGTGTGTTCCGGGCGGGAGGGGGAGGCTGGGAGCCCCTTCCCCACCCAGCATCCCGCCCTGTGCCTCGGGGAAGCCACAGAAGGCCACCGCCCAAGAGGCAGGTGACTGGGGGGAGGGGGGAAGGGAGATGCACGGGTCCCACCTCCAGACCGGCTTGGGGGAGCCCCAGGCCGAGCCGTGGGGGGAACGGCTTGACTCCGTAATAATTCAGGGGACCCACTGCTCTCAGGTCCTCGGTGAGGGGGTTCCATATGGTCAGCGTCCTGGGGACCCTGAGAAAGGGATTCGCTGTGCAAAGCCCTGAGGTCCACAGCGGCGGGCCTTCATAGCTCACAGAAAAGCATCCGTACTTTAGACAATACACCGCTTAGTAAAAGATTGATTTCTATGTTGTCCGTTCCTTTGTGCCTGTTAGTGTTCGTCTCCAGGGCAGGCGCTGCCACCAGCACAGACACACGCCTCTGCTCTGCTCTCTCAACTCCCCCGTCACCATGGGCCCGTTTGCAGGTGAGGCAGTGCACAGAGCAGGTCAGTAATTTGCCCGAGGTCACACAGCCAGCAGGGGCGGAGCCCGGCCTGAACCCAGGCTGTCTGCTCTTAACCACTGTCCTCTCAGGGCAGTGACAGAAATAAGCCCACATGGCAGGGTCCTTCCAACAGTGTGTGGTCCACATTGGGCAGTCATAAAGCTGGGCCTGTCTATACTGGAGGGGCTGGTCCAAGGGGCCGCATTAAGCAAAGCCCTGGCTCCCCCCTTCCTGAGGGGAAGCGGGAGGACGTGGCCCCCACATAAACAGGCCAGAAACTCGGACCACACCCCGAGAGACTCTTCTCCAGAGGCCCGCAGGCTACCCCAGGCCTGGGGTAGGGGTGTCCCCTGAGGGGGGCGCTGCAGAGCAGGGGCCTTGTCTACAAGGACAGGGAGGGAAGAGGGGAGGCTGAGAGAGGGTGGGAGACCCTCAAGTGTGCAGGCACCCAGGCCTTCGAGGTCCCGAAGCCCCTCCAGCTCCACGGCTGGCTGAGGGCCGCCCACGCGGGCCTGCACGGTGGCCGCCTGCCCTCGGGCCTCCCTGCTTGCACCCCGCCCACTCTGCCCACACAGCGCCCCGAGGAAGCAATTCTTCCAAAATGTGACTGGAACGAGGGAAGGGGACTCCAGAGCTCCCAGCCTGGAACAAAGACTCCCTGCGGGGCCTGCACGCCCCCCTTCTCCACCCGCACCCCACAGGCTGCAGCTCATCCTGCACCGCCCGCCCTCTGTCTGGCCTCCTAGGCCAGCCATACCGTCACTCCCCGCCCTTGCTGCTCCTGGCCCCAGGCCCCTTGCACAGGCTGCTCTCCCTGTGGCTACTTCCTCTGACCCTCTTAGGCCCTCCTGGGGTCCCCTATACCCACTCCTCACTCCTTACCACCCTGTGAGGGCAGAGACCCAGAGGACATTTGCGGCTATGAACGCAGGCCTGGCACATAGTAGGTGCTCAGTGAAAATCGGCAGACCTGGAGCAAAAATGAACACGCGTCCCTCTTCCTCGAAGCCATGAGCATCTTGAGGCTGACTCTAGCTGCAAACTTTCTCCCCCCATCCCTCTGGAGTTTCCTGCCAGGCCCGTGACGAATTGACAGGCAGGTACTGAGATGCTGGTGGCACCCAGCGTCCCCCAGAAACTGCCCGGCACCTCGCTTGTCCCCACTTAATTAAAACATGTTCCCCAACAGGTGCCAGAACAGGCACCTTTCAGCAATCTGCCCCTTTGATAAATAAACAGCAAGTGCCCTGGACTCCTCCCGCCATGTGCCAGGCCGGCTCACTGATGAGACTGAAAACCCTTTCGTTGCCAAAAACAGTACAACTTTGAGATCCTGAAGGTCTGAAGGCAAAGGTGGGGGGTGGGAGGAAATGGCGGGGACCCTCCCAGCGGGGGAGCCGGGGCAGAGCAGCCCTCCGCCTCCACATGTGCCCCCGGGGCCCTCTGCAGCCCCCTCTCTCCCAGGATCTCTCCGTGGGCATGACAGCCACTCCTCAGGGAAGGGGAGGGGGAGACGCAGGTCCTGCCTTGGCAGTCAGGCCGGGATGCCCCTCAGCAGAGGTACTGGGGGACCCAGAAGCCCGGCCTCTGCCCAGAGCTGCTCACACCCTGAGCTCATCAGAATTAACTCCGAATTTCCAACCCAGGGGGTGCCTTCAAAGAAGGGCTGACAGGTGGCCTCGGCCAGGCTGGTGACCCCGCATGCACACATTCCCCCCCTCAACTACCCCACCTCCACCTGCCAGGTCTCATTACCTGGGCTCTCACCTAACCCCCTCCTTCGACCTTCAAGCCGGCCTTCCTCACAGCCAAGGATGCAGAGGCGGCGGCTTCCCTGCAGGTGCAAACGGGAGCGCCCAGAGCAAAGGTGGGAGCCATCGTCAGCCTGCGGCTCTGCAGAGGCGAGGTGTCCTTGGTGAGTCCCCGGCTGGCCGGGTCCTGGAAGAACCCTCTGCTGACCCCCTTGGGAGCAGGACGTGCCCACCCACCACCCCTCGGGAAAGACCAGGCTCAGCCAACAGCCACGTGGGAGACGGAGGGGAAGGCTGGGGGTGGGAAAGTCTGAGATCTGAAAGATGGGCCGGGCTGCCCCGGGAGGGCCAAGGGACCCAGCCACATTGCTGGGGGCCAGCAGACAGGGTTAAGGAAGGAGCCCCTGGAGTCGGGGTCAGGGTCCAGGCAGGTGGAAGGCGAGGGGGAGGTGAACGAGGCTTAAGGAAGAGGCCGAGCCCTTTTGGGGGTCCTCGGTAGCCCTTCCTTTGGCACTGTGGAAAATTCAAACCGTAGAAGCCTGGCCTGCACGGGGCCCGTCAGCCCAGCCCCACCCCAAGTCGGTGTCCTTCCTGCTCCCCAGCCATTTCCAGAGCAGCGTGGGGTCCCCTGCTCTCCCCCAAAAGCCTCATTATGTGAGTAACAAGCCCTTTCCTGGCCTTTGGTGCATGTGGCTCCATCAGTCTCAACATCAGGACTAAGTTTTGGGTGGGAAGGCCATCCTGTACCTTCCAGGGCGCAGGTGCTGTGGTGACCAAGGCCGGGGTGTCGGCACCACGGCCCGGGCCTGGTCAGCCTGCGGGGAGACAGGCTGCCGCTGAGGCCGGATGCTGGAGTGAGTGTCGTGCCAGCTGGTTCTCAGTATAGAGTTCTAGTTTTTCAAAAACGCTTTCCCGAATAGAAGGAAGAACGACAAAGACATGGCACCCAGGCCTGCGGTCGGGGGGCAGGAAGTGCGGTGAGGGGCCCAGCCCAGGGGAAGAGGCTGCGCGGGCCACGGCATTGGGGTGCGGGGTTCCCACAGTCCTCAAAGGACTCCCCTTAGAGCCCAGAGCTTGAAAACCAGACCAAACGAGCAGAGCTTCTCCTCCGAGTCTGACGCCCGCGCTCGGTTCAGGGGCGGAGGGGCAGGAGAGTCACCGTCCTGGTGCCCGCGCAGCCCTGCCATGAGCTCAGGGACCTCGCCGAGCTTCTCTTTGTCTCCATCCAACCTCTTCATGGAGCGAGTTCTTTTTATTTTTTAATTTGCTTTGCAAATAACCCTGCATTAAAAACCAGATATATCTATTTTTAAAAACCCGGCCCTTTACTTCCTTAATTAAATTTCCACAAGATATTTTTCCCTAGGAAAATTCAATTAGGTTTTAATTTTAGTCACCTAAAAGGCAGTGGTGCTTTGAGTGTTTGGTTTTTAATTTAAGCCCTCGATAGGGCAATTCCGATGAAAACGGGGTGGGCGCTGTAGTGTGGCCAGACCATTCCACAGCAGGTGGCGAGCCCAGCGGCTGGGGCTGGGTGAGCGGGTGGCCACCGGGCGAGGGGGGCTTCCGGTGGGCAGTTCGGACCACACCGCCCGCCACTCTGGTGTGTTCACCCAAACAGCCCCATGGGATGCTCGGTTCTGGTCCCGGGGTGGGGTTCCACTCTCAGCTGGGTCTGGGTGGGCACAGAATGCCCCAGAAGAGGGCAGGGCCAGCAGACAAGTCCTCAGAGACCCGAGGGCCTGCCTGGACGCTGAGTGCCTGGCGTCAGGCCGGCCAGCCTCCCCGTGCTGCAGAGAAGCTGCGTTTGTGGCTGCAGCTTCTTCTTGGACACTGAGGGGTCAGGTGTGCTCAGAGGAGTGACCCCATGCCTGTCTGTCTAGGGAGATCCCAGGGTCTAAATGGCCCCGGGCACTGGTGGGGGAGGGCTGCAGCCCCCTGCTCACTGCACCTCCTCTTTCCTGCCCCTGGCAGAGGTCCACCTCAGGCTGGTGCTCAGAGAGGCAACAAGGGTGACCCTGAGAATCGTTTATGCATCTTGGTCAGGAACATGGGAGACCCCCTAGCCCACCCACACACATCCTGGCCATGATGGAGGCAGGGCAGCCGCTTGCTCCAGGAGGGCAGAGGATGGAGCCAGCTTGTTCCTGCTTGTGTCCCCTGGTGTGGGTGCACAGTTTCTGACCATCCACACACTGAAGGACATCTCGGTTGTCTCCAGTTTGGGGCTATTATAAAGAAAGCTGCTATAATCACTCATGTACTAATTTTTGTGTGAGCATACATCTTCATTTCTCTGGGACACCTGACCAGGTGTGCAATTACTGCAGATAATGGTGATTGCATGTTTTTGTTTTTTAAGAAACTGCCAAACTGTTTTCCAGTGTGGCTGTACCGTTTTACATTCCTTCCAGCAACGTGTGAGCAATCTCCTGTTTCTCTACATCTTCACCAGCATTTGGTGTTGTCACTATTTTTTATTTTTTTAAACACTTTTTAAAAAAATATTTATTTATTTATTTATTTGGCTGCGCCAGGTCTTAGTTGTGGCACACGGGATCTTTAGTTGCAGCATGTGGGATCTTTAGTTGTGGCATGTGGGATCTAGTTCCCTGACCAGGGATTGAACCCAGGCCCCTGGCATTGGGAGCGTGGAGTCTTAGCCACTGGACCACCAGGGAAGTCCCACTATTTTTTATTATAATCATTCTAATGGGTGTGTAGTGACATCTCATTATGATTTTAATTTGCATTTCCCCAACAGTTAATGAGGTTAGACACCTTTTCATCTGCTTATTGCCATCTGTAAATCCTCCTCAGTGAAATGTCTCTTCATGTCCTTTGCTCATTTTCTAATTGAATTCCTTTCTCACTGTTGAGCTTTGAGAGTTTTATATATAGATTAGATCCTTGTCCTTTGTCAGATAAATGGTTTCAAATATCTTCTCCTCCTCTGTAGCTTGTAATTTATCCTCTTAACAATGCCTTTCACAGAGCAAAAGTTTTTAATTTTGATGAAGCTCAAATATAAATGCTTCCTTTGAAGGACCATGTTTTTGGTGTCAAGTCTTTGAACTCTTTGCCTAACCCTAGATCCCACAGGTTTTCTCCTATGTCTTTTTCTAAAAGCTTCAGTTTTACAATCTACATTTAAGGTCAACGGTCCACTTCGAGTTCATTTTTGCATAAGGTGTAAACTTAGGTCAGGGTTGGGGGTTTTTTTGTTGTGTTCTTGTTTGTTTGTTTGGGTTTTTTTTTTTTTTTTTTGCTTATGAATATCCAGTTGGTCTAGCAACATTGGTTTGAACGCTATTTTTCCTCCACTGAAGTGCTTTTGCACGTCCGTCAAAAACCAGCTGGGCACATTGGTGTGTGTCTGTTTCTGGGTTCTCTGTTCTGTTCCATTGATCTGTGCATCCATCCCTCCCTAAGTATCTCATGGTCTTTGTTAATGTGGCCACCTAATAAGTCTTAAAATCACGTAGACTGATTCTTTTATTCTTATTTTTCAAAATTATTTCAGCTATTCTAGTTCCTTTGTCTTTTCATGTAAATTTTATAATTTTCTTGTCTAAATCTACAAAAAATACTGCTAGGATTTTGATAGGAATAGCATTAAATCGCCATATCAATTTGGGGAGAACTGACATCTTTGCCATGTTGAATTTTCCAATCCATGAACACAGTTATTCTCTCCATTTATTTAGATCTTCCTTGATTTCTTTTTTTTAATTAATTTATTGTTTTATACAGCAGCTTCTTATTAGTTATCTACTTTATACATATTAGTGCATATATGTCAATCCCAATCTCCCAATTCATCCCACCACCACCATCTCCCCCCTCCCAGATCTTCCTTGATTTCTTCAATCAGTGTTTTGTAGCAGTCAGCACACAAGTCTTATATATGTTTTATTAGATTTACACCGAAGTATTTCATTTTTTGAAAGATTATAGATGGCAGTGTATGTTTAACTTCAGTGTCCATATGTTCATTGCTCGGATATAGAAATACAATTGATTTCTGTATGCTTGTCCTGTATTTTGCAAACTTACTGAATCCCTGTCCAATGAGTTTTTTGTAGATTCATTGGAGTTGTCTATGTAGAAAATAATGCCATCTGCAAACGGGGACAGTCTTATTTCTTCCTTTCTGATCTGTATGCCTTTTATTTCCTTTTCTTGCCTTGTTGCACTGGCTAGCACTTCCACCACTATGTTAAATAAAGTGGTGAGAGTGGACATCCTTGACTTGTTCCTATCTTGAGGGAAATAATTCAGTTATTAATTACATATTTAGTTATAACATTAAGTATTATGTTCACTGTAGTTTTCCTGTAAATGTTGTTTATCAAGTTGAGGAAGGTCCCCTATGTTCCCAGTTTGCTTAGAGTTTATTGTGAATGGATATTGAATTTTGTCAAATGATTTTTTTCATAGATTAATATCATCATGTGATTTCTCTTCTGTAGCCTCTTAACATAGTGAATCACACTGGTTGACTTTTAAATATTAAACCAGCCTTGCATCCCTAGAATAAATGCCATTTGGTTATGGTATATAATTATTTTTATATTTGATGAATTCTATTTGGATTTGTTATGGATTTTGTGTCTATATTCATGAGGGATGCTAGTTTGTAGCTTTCTTTCTTCTTACTGTCTTTGGTTTTAGTATCAGGGTAATAATAGCTTCATTAAATGAATTGGGAAATGTTCTTTTCTCTTCCACTTTCTGGAAGATATGAAACAGAATCGATATTAGAAATATTAGTTAGAATTCTCCATTGAAACTACCTGGATTTAGAGATTTTTTTTGTGCGTTTTTAAGTTATGAACTCAATTTCCTTAATCGTTATAGGGTTATTCAAATTATCTACTTTATTTTGGGTGAGTTGTGGTAGTTTGTGTTTTTTGAGGAAGTGGTCCTTCTCACCGAAGTTGTCAAATTTCTGTGTGTAGAGTTGCTCACAGCATTCCTTTACTATCCTTTCGATGTCTGCAGGGTCTGTAGTGATGCCCCTGTTTGTTCCTGATATTACTAAGTTGTGTCTTCTCTCTTTTTTTCTTTGTCACTCTTACTAGAGGTATGCCCATTTTATCGATCTTTTAAAAAAAAACAAGCTCTTTGTTTCATTGGTTTTCTCTATTGTTTTTCTGTTTTCAATTTGATTTAGCTCTGCTCTTTGTTATTTCCCTCCTTCTGCTTGTTCTGGGTTTATTTTGCTCTTCTTTTTTCTAGATTTTTGAGGCAGAAGCTTAGGTCATTGATTTGAAACTTTTCGTCTATTCTCATGTGTGTATTTAGTGCTATAGATTTCCTTCTCAGCTTTGCTTTCACCGTGACCCGCAATTTTTGATATGTTGTGTTTCGTTTTCACTTAGTTCACTGTAATTTTTTATTTCCCTAAACTCCCTTTATGAACATGGATTATTTAGAAGGGTACTGGTTACAAATGAACTGCCCCCTTCACCCCTGGAGCTCCCTCTTGCTGTCCCACTGCCCCCCTGCCCTGCAGTCCCACCAGCTTCTTCCACCCTTGGTGCTTATCCAACTCCCTCCCACCTCAGGGACTTTGCACTTGCTGTTCCCCTGCCTAGAGAGCTCTTCCCTCCCCCATCTCAGTTCTAAAGTCACCTCCATGGGGGCTCTCCCCAGTCTGTTTCTCTGGGCTTCTGTAGAGGGGTCCCTGTCCCACCCACATCCTAGCATTGCTGAGGGAGAAGGGCCTCAGGGCCATTCGTTACCCTGAGGAGGGCCGGAGCAGGAAAGTGGGTCAAAGAGGAGGGGGTGGGGCCACTGGCTCCAGTAAGGACAGTCTCTGGACTCTGCCACCTCCCAGACAGCCCTAGCAGCCCCACCTGGGGTCACGTAGGTCTCTTCCTGCCTCTCTCTCCACACTCTCTCTTCCCACTCAGGACTGTTGGGCCCAGAGGTACCAGCTTCCTGCTGGGCTGTGTCACTTGGAGGAAGGGACAGAGAGTAAAGCTCAGCCACTGCCGAACCCAAGAGCTATCCTCACCTGCCCCACAGCCTGGGCCCTGAGGCTGCCCTAAAGCTACCAAGTGGCCAGGATACAGCCCCCTGGGCCTGGTGCCGAGGCTGGAGAACCAGCCCGCCTCCCAGCAGGGGAGGTGCCTGCCTGCCTGCCTGGTCCCTATGCAGCCCATCCTGCTGCCTCTGCCCTGCAAGGGCTTTTGTCCCTCTTGTGCTTGGGGATAGTTCTCCATCAGGGAGGCTCGGAGAGGCCCGGGGAGGCCAGGCAGAGGTGCACAGCAGCCGAGCCGATGGCCAGTACTGTCCCGATGCTGTGAGCTCCCTGTGCCGAGCTTGTGCAAGCACGCTGCAGCTGCAGCCTTGGGGTGGCGGACTGCTGCCGGACTTTGGGTGCCCCAGGCATGGGTGGGGGGGCTGCTGGACTGTGGGTGCCCCTAGCATGTGCACGGAAGCCCATGCGTGAGGCACCTTCTCACCCAGGACTGCCTTTCCCAATCAGGTCAGCGTGGCCTGTGCAAAGCAGGATGGGGCCGTGGAGATGGGCAGACATGATTCCTCACCTCCAGGAAGGCCACGGGCAGGGCCCGTGCTGACTCGCCGGTCCCTGCAGGTTGCGGCCAAGGATGAGAAGCCTTCCTGGGGAGTTGGGGTGTCAGCAGGGTCCTTAGAAGGTGCACAGGGGGCCTGAGAGCGCCCAGGTAGGAGGGCTGTAGAAGTGGGCCTGGGGGCTGGACGACTATGGCCCAGGTTCGGCACAGGAGAGACCTGCCTGGTGGGGGACATTGAGGGACGTGTGGGGTTCAGAGGAGCCCAGGCTTTCCGGGCCAGCAGTGGGTGTCCTCACACCGACCGGATGTGCCCCCAGATGTTGGGGACCCAGAGAGTTCTGGGGGTCCCCAGGTCCTCTATCCCCAGGCCCCCAAGCCAGCCTCTAGCCAACCAGGCAGGAGAAAGGCAGGAGGTGGAATGCCATGTGACAGGTAGCAAATCAGCTCTCCTCTTAGGAGAATAACCCAATTATTTGAGTGTTTTTCCAACACTCACAACATCTGTCCTTACGTCTAATTTACGGAATAGCCAATTAGTAATGGCAGTCTCTGCCTTTGTGAAGGGCCCCACATGGTAGGGGCTCTGATTGGCGGCGATGGCACAGATCATCATGGTGACGCCGGCAGCTCCATGGTGGGCCAGCCCCCGGCCAGCAGGGCTGCAGGGCTGGTGTCCCTCCCCAGGAAGTGGCAGGGCCAGCCCATCAGCCCTCTGCTCCCATTTGGGCAGGTGACCAAGGGGGAGCCCCGGGCTGGCTGCTGTGGGGCCATCGGGGTCCAGCCCTGAGGCCTCTCCTTCTCCTCTCTGTCCGGGAGCAGGGGGCTGTCCCTGGAGGTGTGTGAGCCGCCTGTGGTCGAGATGTGGCCTGAACGATGGTGGGTCCCATCCACTGTGTGACTCTGTGTCCCCATACCAGGTGGCAGAAAGAGCCAGCTAGAGGGCAGGGTCACAGGATGGCAGGACCCCGCTGAGGGCAGTGGCGGGTGTGGCCTGGGCCTGGCGAAACTCGGCTGGTGGCCCGTGGCTGTAAAGAATGGCAATCTGCAGCTCTTCTCAGGACTGGCTGCTTATCTGAAGAATTGCCCTGAGCCCCAGACCGTGTCCCTACCAGCCCTGGACCTCTACTTTAGGGATCTCTGCTCAGGGCAGTGCCACCCCAAAGTGGCTTTCCCGCCCCAACTGGCAAACTCCCACTTGGCCATCAAGACCCTGGCAAATGTCCACCCTCATGACGCCCGATGGGCTCAGGCCCCGCCCGCCACTCGCCCTCTGGGGCTGCCCCCGGCCCCACCCACCTGTCCCGTCTCCCGCCTGGCCCGGGTCCCACCAGAGTACACGTGGCTCCTGGGGCTACAGGGGGAGCTGCTCCTGAAAGGTCAGCCTGGGTTGGGCTGGGAGGTGCAGCTCATGGATGACCACACTGGCTGGCCCCATGCCCCTGGGCAGTGCCAGCAGCCGCCGGAAGCTCCCGGGGTCCGTCCACTCCACCCCCCACGCCTGTGTTTCCCCCAGGCCATCTCCATGTTCGGGTAATTTCCAGTTTCCACCCTGACTGATGGCTGCTCCTGTCTCGTCTCAGAGGAGCTATTTCCTCCGGACCAGCTGGATAAACAGGACCAGCCCTGATAGGCCGGAGGAAGGGCAGGAGGAGGCGGGCGGTGCAGCCAGGAAGCCAGGGAGGGGCCAAACTGGAAACATGAGGTGCTGGGCCGGGGGCTCCGCCAGGGCCCGGGTCCGGGAACCCCCCAGCGGGAGGCTCCCCAGGGTGGAGACGGCAGCCCCACGCCCCTCCCTGCTCAGGCTGCCGGCACCCGGGGTGGGGCTCCAGCCTGACCAGCCCACTGCTCGGCCCCGCGCCCTCGGCGGCAGTGTCCATCCGCCGCCTGTCACACGGCGGCTGTAACCCCCCGCCTCTCCTCTGGTCCTGGCCCTGCGCAAACACCCTGGGGAACCCTGGTCACAGCCCCATTTCAGAGATGAGCAGACTGAGGGCCGCGGGGGCACTCCCATCCTCCAGGGTCCCAGGACCAGCCCCCAGGCCCACCCCGTCCCAGCCCCCACAGCCCTGCCCTGCCTGGTACCCCCGTTTGCCCGTTGGTGTCATTCCCCGCCCCACCCTCCTCCTCTCAGACGCTCCCCCATTTTCGCGCACGCTGGCGACAGCTGGCACCCTTGTTGGGGGCTGTGCCAGGCTGCCAGGGCCCCTGGGGAACGCGGGTCTCGATTTTCCAGAGACTCGGCCTCTGGCCAGTCTGCACCCCTGGACCTCCTGGGGGCCGCTCCTCCGCTTGGCCTCCCCCGACCCATCCCACCTCCCTCTCCCTACTGGTGCTTCTGGCACCTCCGCCCTAAGTCCCTCTCACCCCCTTCATCTCTGCGGGGCCGGGCGCTCAGCCTCGCCTCGTCAGGAGCACCCAAGGTGGCCCAGAGCTGAGGGCCGAGCCCTGTCCACAACACCACCATGTCGAAAACCCCCAGGTGGTCTCTACCAACGCCCTGAAGCTGGTGTGAAGAGATGGCCCGGCCTCCTACCAGCCGCCCACCCCCCAGCCCCCACCCCGAGCCCCAGGCAGGTCAGGAGCCCCTGTTCTGCTTCTGGGAGCTGCACACAGACGACTAATTAAGGCCCGTCTCCAGATGACAAAACCAGGAGTGAGGCTGGCAGTCTGCTGGCGGCTCTGCCTGCGCGTGGGGTGGTCCCTCACCCTGCTGATGCCCCGGCCCTAAGCCCCGGCGCTTATGCCCTGCCTCCCCTTGGCACTCAGAGACCCCTCCTCCCGTCCAGATCCTGGGCCCCTCCTCTGGTCCCCAGCCAAACCTGGGGCCCCAAGGATTTGCGCCGGGGGACGGTGTGTGGGGCAGGGGAGGCCTCTCTGGGGAGGGGACATGTGAGCTGGGACCCACGGGACCCACGGAGCAGGGAGTGGGTGCCTGGCCAGGAGGTCAGGAACTGGTGACTTGGTGAGAGAGCACGAGAGACAGAGCAGAGTGCCGGGCCTAACACACACCAACCACAGCACATGCCTGCGACATTCAGGGCCAGACCGCTGCGTGCGAGACCCTGAGAGGCTCTAACCTGCATCGGCAGGGGACAACGACGCCTGAGTGGAGGTTCCAGCTGAAGCCGGGCGGGAGGAGCTGAGCTGCAGAGCAGGGGGCGGGGGCAGGGACGGGCTTCTCCGGGCAGGCAGATGCGAGGGATCCGGTCCTGGAGAGGCTCGGTGTGCCACAGTGACCGCGGCACCACAGACCCCAAAGCACAGGCTCCCAGAGCCCTGGGCGCCCTCACCCCCAGCTGCTGGGGCCACAAGGCCGGTGGCACCAGGCGTTGGCAAAGCCACAGTTAGGTGACTGTATTTGGAGATGGGGATCTTTAAAGAGGTGATTAAGTTAAAATGAGGTCATGGGGCTTCCCTGGTGGCGCAGTGGTTGAGAATCTGCCTGCCAATGCAGGGGACACGGGTTCGAGCCCTGGTCTGAGAAGATCCCACATGCCACAGAGCAGCTAGGCCCGTGAGCCACAACTACTGAGCCTGCGCGTCTGGAGCCTGTGCCCCGCAACAAGAGAGGCCACGATAGTGAGAGGCCCGCGCACCGCGATGAAGAGTGGCCCCCGCTTGCCGCAGCTAGAGAAAGCCCTCGCACAGAAACGAAGACCCAACACAGCCAAAAATAAATATAAAAATTAATTAATTAATTAATTTTTTTTAAAAAAATGAGGTCATTAGGGTGGGCCCTAATCCAGTATGACTGTGTCCTTGTAAGAAGGGTGAATCTGAAGACAGACACAGGGAGAGGCCAAGGGAAGACGGAAGCAGAGACGGGAGTGATGCGTCCACAAGCCCAGGGACCCCAAAGATGCCGCCAACACTAGGAGCTGGGAGAGATGCACGGAGCAGACGCTCCCTCGGGGCCTCCAGAAGGACCAGCCCCGCGACACCTTGACTATGGGCCTCCAGCCTCCAGCCTCCAGAACCGTGAGAGAATAGTGTCTGTGTGTAAGCCTGCCGGCCTGTGATCCTTTGTTGCCGCCGCTCTAAGAGACTGATCCACCGGGGAAGGGCCTCTGAGAAGGTCCCCCTGCCCCGTTTCCGTCTCTGAGAGTTATCTGGACCGCGGGGCTCCCTGCCCTCCCAGCTCAGAGCACCGCTGTGCTCGGCGGGATGACCAGAGTATGCCGTTTGGAGCGACAGCCGGAAGTCTGACGTGAAGTTGCGTTCTTGCAGATTAGTATCAGTCTTCGTAAGGGCACATGCAGAAGGGCATCTGTTCCAGGGCCTGGGAGGCAGAGAGCCCGAGGAGCTGGGGGTTCAGAGGTTCTGCTCCTGGTCCTGGTCCTGGGTCTGCAGGACCCTGCCAGCAGCTCCCCTGCCCCACGTGGCTCTCCCAGCCCGAGTGCTGACCGGCCCAGGTCTTGCAGGGATGGCCCCTGTACGTCCTGCAGCCTCGGCCCCCAGACAGCCTAGCCTCCACCTGCCCACCTTCCTGGCCCCTTGGGCCGAGCTGGAGCTGGCCATTGGCTGTTAGGGCCAGGGATGGGATGAAGCACAGCCTGCCTGCAGGGCTCACCGTCTGGCCAGCAAACTGACCACTGGGCCGCAGCAACGGGAAGGCCGGCAGATGAGGCTCCTGAGGGCGCAGGAGGTTCCGGAAACCCCAGCTTTGGCTTCCTTGTTAGCGGCACCTGACAATACATGAAATCGCTTCTCCCTGGTGCTGCTGGAGTGTTTCTGGAGAGCTGGGAAGGCTTAATTGACTGCATATTTAATGTCAGAGTTATTGAAATTCTGGCCCATTTGTCTGCTGTAATGTAATAATTTGAACACTTGCTGTGTGCTGGCTGGCCCTGTCCTAGTGTTTTAGCGCACACACTTTCACACCAAACTCGTGAGGGCGGTGCTACTTCCCTCATTCTACAGACGCATAAACGGAAGCCCAGAGAGGTTAAGGGACGTGCCTGGCGTCACACAGCTGGCATGAGGCACAGGCGGGATTTGAGCCTGGGTGTCTGAGCCTGTGCTGTTAAGCAGTGCTTATCCTCGGCCTGACCCTGGGCCAGCCCACTGGGCAGGGCGCCGGCTCTCAACTGGGACAGTCTCGGGAGAGGGAGGCAGGGAGTGAGGCTAGGATGTCTGTGGGTCACCACCCCCCCCCCCCGACCCAGGGACCTGCCACCGTCTGCCCGCACAGGGCTCCTCTGTTTGCCACACAGAAACCAGAAGCAGCTTCATAGAAGGAGACAAATCTCCAAAAAAGAGTGACCCGTCCCAGTTGCTGCAGCTCCCCCGGGGCTAGGCGCGAGCCCTCGAGGAACAGGCTGGAGGCGGAGCAGCCCCGAGCGGCGCGCACGCGCACCAGCTGAGGCGCCTCCACGCTCGCCCCGGGGCAGGCAGGCTCCGCGGCCGGGCAGGTGCGGGCACGCCGCGTGGGTACCGTGTGTGCACGCGTGCTCCGGGCACATCCACACACACGCACACGTGAGCGCGCCCGCACCAGCAGAACCTCAGGCCATGTCCCCCGGGCGGGGGGCTGGGGAGGAGTGACGCTTTGAACTGTACGGCGACATCCACAGTGAAGCCTGCGTGTTCGGTCTGGGCGCCAGGCCGCCCTGGAGAGAGCACGGGCCCTGGGCCCCGCGGCGGGCTCAGACCTCGGCCCCTCCCGTGGTACTCGAAGTAGGAATAGTAGTGGTAGTAGTAACAGCAGTGGTGGCATCGGTGGCGGTGGTCTCTCCCCCAACCGGTCGTAACTCAGTGGTGGTGGTCCTCTCCCCTCTGGTAGTAACATCCGCGGCGGCGGTACTCTACCCCCGCCCCCCGTAGTGACGTCAGTGGCGGTGGTCCTGTCGCCCTGGAGATGCGGCTGTCGTGGGTCCGCCTCCGCTGCTCCTCGTGGCCTGGCTGGGTCTCAGGACGCACCTCTGCTCCCCGCTCCTTCCATAGCGTGTCTCCCACCCCCAGCCCTTCCTCCCAGGAGCCCCACGGTCTGTCGGTCCTGCCAACGGCCTTCAGCATCTCTTCCCGCTTGCGTGGCACCTGTGCGGCCACCGCAGGGTCCCCACCCAGACAGGCACCCCCTCCAGGCCTGCAGGCGCTGAGCAGGGGCGGGGGGACCTCGGTCCACCAAGCACGCAGGGCTCTTCATGTTGCAATCAGCGCTGGAGGGCGGCCCATTAAGGGGAGACAGTAAATATTCGCCATTTAAATGCAGTCGCTGTAAAAATCAGAGCCGGCCAGCCCCAGCTGTCACACCCGCTCGGGCGCTGGGTCAGTTGTTAAAAGCGAAAGGTCACTGTCGCCTCTTGGTTGCGTTGTAATCGGATTCAGCCTCTTCCAGCTTCCAGCCATCGCCTGGCCAGGGCCTGGGCGCCTCATTAATGCGAACGGAGGAGGGAGATGACCTCATTTACATTTAATTGTCTTGTTTATCTGCCGTGGCTCTGTGGTTGTTTTAATAAAGGGCGCAGGCAGATAAAGGCTACATTTGCATCCTGGAAGGGAAGTCTGACAAGGTCTCCCGCTGTTGACATTTATTGTTTGCAAATGAGATAATCCAATAACGAGAGAGCCAGCTCCCCGCCCAAGCCCTCCCCGCCCTGCCCTCCTCCCCGCCATGGAGGTCCAGCCCAGCCAGGAGGAGTTGGGGAGGATCCGGCCACGTGAGGGGTGATGGGCCTCAATCCCGCTCACTCCTGGGACACCTGCCAGAGAAGCGGCCCCAGAGTCAGGAGCAGGCGGGTGAGAGCCTCTCACAGCCACCACGTACAAGCACCTGTTAGGCCCAGCCACCTGAAAGCTAGAATTCGAATCCCCCTTTTGCCAAAGAGAAAGCTGAGGCTCAGAGAGGTCAAATTGCTTGCCCAAGGTCACACAGCTGCTAGGAAGGCACCCAGCACTCTCTGAGCTCTATACTTTGTTATTTGGCATAAAGAACCTCCGTGATCATGGCACCTGTGCTAATTCACAACGTTTTTTAAAAAATTATTCTGAGTATGGAGTTCCCATCTATCCTGTTTCTACCCACCTCTGGGGACCCAGTTCTGGTCGTCAGAACTTCCAAGGAACCTTCTAAGAAATTCCTAGAGCTGCACAACTCTACTTTCTAGACCCAAATTAAGATTTTGGCAGAGGATTATTTTTTACATTGTAAATCTGACTCCTGAAAAGTGTTATAAAGATTGGCATGTCAGGTAAATGACACATTTCATGGGTAGCTTTGTTTGAAAGGAATATGATTATTAGCTCTCTGGGGCCAGGGGCCTCCTCTGAGCTGCCACAGGCCACCCCACGCCCACCCCCAAACTACCCTCTGTCACAGCCCAGGATGCTGCAGACGCTGGTCAGGAAACGGCAGGATCCAAATAAATGTTGGATGGATGGATGGATGGATGGATGGATGGATGGATGGATGGATGCAAGGAAGAGTGGGTGGGTGGGTGGGTGGGTAGACAGATGGACAAATATCCTCCGTGCTGGCATCATCCTCAGTCAGGGGCCACTCTGCCTGAGTGGACCTTGGCTGCAGCAGCCATGAAGCCTGAACCCCCTTGCCCCCATATGGCCCACAGGCTGTGGGCAAGCCCCACTGGCGCCCCTTTCCCAGGCACCAGAGAAAGTTGGTTCAGGCCTCACATCCCTGAGCCGATGGCAAGGGAAGGGCCATCGTGACGGGCCCGGGGCATCACCAGGGTGCACGGATGCTGGAGGTCAACCCCATGCCGTCCACATCGGCCACGCTTTGGGGTCTGAAATGTTATGATCCATCATTCTGTGTATAACCCAATGTCCCAACCTCTCAAGCCTGTGGACCACACTGTCCTTCAGTCCTCAGGTCAAACATCGTGCCCCATAATCCCGCCCCCCGGTGTCCAGGTGTTGGGACGCTCATCCAGGTGGGGAACAAGGCCTGGGACTGGGTGCTGGGCTCACTGGCTTCTGAGACCATGTGGGAAGCCCCGGGCTCCTGCACCACAGGGTCTGTGGTCCTCACGCGGATCCCACCACCCCTAAGCTTGGGCTCGGCCCCAGCTTAAGTCCCCAAAGCTCAGCTAAGTCCAGGCCAGGGTGAGCACTTAGAGTGATCTGCAGAAGTTTCTGGAAAGCGTGGAGTTACCAGCTGGAGGAAAACCAGATGTGGGGGGAGCGGGAGAAGGTTACTGGAGGTCACGTCCCCTACGGCCTCTTCTCTCCTCCCTGGGCCTGGTGCCTGTGGCCTCCGGGGCTGTGACCTGCCTGCTGCTGCCTCTGGGGAGGCCTGGATGGAGGGAAAAATCCCAGACCCTGTGACTTACAGTTTCCCCAAAACAAAGGGCTGAAAGGGCTTGTCCCCACCCTTGCCTTCAAGGGCTGCCCACTGGACACTGGCACCTGCCATCACTGGACCCTGGACCTTCATCCCAGGCCTGAGAAATGGGCGCCTTCCACCCACCAGGGTGTGGCCGAGGAGAAACAGCCGGCCAGCACCGTTCTGGAAAGTTCCAAGGGCCGAGCAAATGCCAAGCCCGGGGGTGAGGTCCTCCCCGCTGCCCCCACCCACTCGAGGCGCAGCAGGACGCGATGGCGCCACGTCTCCGCTGCAAGGGTCTGCTTCCCCTCGGAGGAGGGGCCGTGAGCTCATCCACCCACAGCCAGGGATCAGTCATCGGCAAACGAGATTAAATGCGCTTGAAATGGAATTAAAATGACGTCAAACAGCAGATCATCATTTTCTTAACAGGGCTCCACGAGCTGCTTCCTGCTTTAACCCTCCACTGGCCATGTTTCAACCCCCAAACGTGAACCGCCCAGGAGCCAGGCCGCCATGACCCCTCTGTGCTCCTGCCCCAGCCCAGGGACCACCAAGGGACGACTGCTTAGGTCGTCCCCGCAGACACCCTCCCTGGTCTTTGAGCCTTTAAATAGCAGGTGGATTCTCGGACCTCAAGTTTCCCTGGCAGAACCTGCGGCCACGGGCTCAGCCCTAGGAAGGAACTCGGGCAGCACGGGAGGAAGGAAGGGAGTTGGCCAGGTGTCTGGGTGTCTCTCCCTGGGTCCTTCCTGTATTCATTCATTCATTTAGTCCAGACTCTTCTCCGTTAGACCACCCCTGCCTGGCCTCCCGAGGACCAGCAGGCCCCCGACCCCATCCCGCCGTCTGTCTGCAGCCTGGGGTCCGGAGAATTCGTCCCCACTGACGCCTGCTCTCCACCTTAGAAAAGAAGAGAAGACGAACAATGCTGGGCCCGGGGTCCCAGGGAGGCCGCAGGCAAGTGGACACCAGCTCTAGGAACGACCACCTCTCCTTGGGGTGGACCGCACAGATGCCCCCACTTCTCCAAGCCCACCGGGAGGTCAGGAGCTCCGTCAGAAACCGGATACACCGAGTCCCGGCCTGGCCCGGCCTGGCCCACCCTGGCCACGAGCGCGGGCCACGAGCGCGGTCAGGAAGGACCCCACCAATGCCTAGCCGGAGCCCCTGCCCGCCTCCTGACCTTCCACCGGGACGTCCGTGTAAACCGCACGGCTGGCCTGTCTCCTAGGGGAAGAAGGATGCCACCGGAAGCTCGCGTCTCCTGGCAAGGCCCTGATTGTTAGAACAGCCAAGACAATCCGCGAAGTCGCAGGCAGTCTTTCTTAATTATCTGCTTCCGGCCCTGGTCGTTATTTCTCATTTTCGCTGAAACGATCGCTTGTCGGACAGCGCGCTCGGTGATCTGTCAATTCATCACGCGGGGCTGCGGCGGCGGCGGCCTGGCCCTGAGCACGCGCCGTCAGTAGCTGTAAATGGCGAGATTTACGAGACAAGCCAGGACAGCGTCCTGCTGGGCCACAGTCACTGAGCTGCCCACCGTCCTTCAGGGCTTGGCCCGGCCGGAGGCTTGGTCTGCTCATGACTTTGCTGCATCGGCCCTGCGTCGTTCCCCGGCTGAGCCTGGCTCTGCCCGGTTCTGGGGCTCCAGAAATGATCACAGGAGCCTGAGAAGGACCCCTCAGTGTGCCCCTCACCACGTGCCCACCGGCGGCAGGCTCTCTGCTCGCCCCCCCTCCCAAGGCGGGGCTCCTCCCCGCCCCGTCCCAGAGCAGCCTGGGAGCCCTAAGCCCTCCCCAACTCGGGGTGGGAGTCGGCCCCTCCCAGGGCCATCTCAGACCAGCCCTCCTCCTCCTCATCACAGCCCTTCGGTTCTAGGGAGAGCCTCTCCCGGAAGTTTGCTTGGATGACCTCCAAAGAGCTGCCCCCGGCCTGTCACCCCACCGCGGCCCCATCGGGGCGTGCGCTCCGCTGACCTGTGTCTCTCACTCACAATATCCAGTTGGGATACTGAGCCCGTCTCCACCTGTGGCAAGCCTGGGCAGTTTGGGGGTGAGAGGTCCAAGACGCCCACCCTGCCCACCCTGGCTCGTGGGATCCCAGGAGTCGAGGTAATAATATCCCAGTCTCTTTCCATAAGGCAAACGAAAAAGGACACAGAACATTTTGAAACAGGAAGCCAAATATTTATTAAATGTTTCAGAATCCATCAAAAACCACAGATGCTGGGTAGAACAAAACCCCATTTTCAGGAAGAGATGGCAAATCATAGCGAGAGGCTGTGAGAATGTCAGACGTTGCTCCTGGGCCCCAAACATCTGACGACACCCCAGTTCCCAGCGCACCCTCTTCCCCTCTCTGCCTGCCGGCGCCCTCCCAGCCCCAAGCACAGACCCGTCCCAGAGCCGGTCTGAGGAAACCAGAGAAGGGACTTCTCAAGTTCAGTCAATGTCTGTTGACACTGCACATGTGCTGTGCATGGCCGACTCCTGCAGGGCATCGGGTGCATCAGCCAGCCAGGCCACCCTCCCCCAAGACACAGAGAGCCAGGCTCGCCCCTTAAGGGCCCCGAGCTGGCCCAGGGCATCGAGCCGCAGAACAACAACGGTGGCACCCAGGCCGTGGAAGTACCCAGCTAGGAGCTCCCCATCCTGGGACCTCTGGGAAGGGGCGTGGCCACACCAGGGGCCTTGCAGCTGGGGGACAAGAGATGCCAGACCGGAAATCCCCCTGCCAGAGACTCCCCCAGCATCCCTGGGACATCCCGGCTCATCAGGAAGGCTCTCCATAAAGTGGGGTTGGCTGGGGCAGCACCCGGTTTGCCCCGTGGGGTAAGCACCCCCTTCGAGGGGCAGAGAAGACTCCAGAAGCAGCGCGGCCTCTGGATGCGGAGGGCAGAGAGGTTGTGGGAAGGGCGAGGCTGCAGAGGGCGGCTGGGCGCTTCGCCCCAGCTCGGGAACCCCCAGACCCCTCCCCTCCCTCACCCCCTTTGTCCTTCTGTTCCTTCCTGCCCACTCCTGCCCCAGGACCCATCATCCAAAGGATCCCCAAAGACCTCAAGCCCAGCGCCGGGAGCCCCCCTTCCCCCCGCGGTGGAGAGGGAACAGCTGTGTGACTTGCACTGTAACACTGTCTCGTCCCTGACCCGCACTGGGGTGTCCGGGGCAGGGCCTGGGACGGGGCAGGCTCGCAACGTGCCAGGGAAGCCCTGAGCCTTACTCCGTCCAGGTTCGTCCCAGGTCAGGCAGGTGCTGCCCTCCCCCAGCCAGCCGGGCTCTGTAGACAAGAAGGGAGGTGCCGACAGGAGGATACTGCACGGACGGGGGCCGCGGGACATCTGTCACCACCCGGCCTGCTCCAGCCGCCTACGGGGCCCTGCGGGGAGGCCTGGAGGGCGGGAGGACAGTGGGCTGAGGAGGCGGCTGGAGGCTGGGGCCCTGCCGCACAGCCCACCTGTGTAATGAAGCCGAGCTCGGCGGGAGCTGTGCCTAAAGGCTGTGGGTAAACACCAATTATCAGTAAGTAAAACAGCTCGGCTATTAGGGAGACGCAGGAGGCTGGGCGCCTTCAGGAAAGAAGTGATGTCTGTGCAGACAGAGTGGTCCGTGGGCAGCCGCGGGCACTCTGACCACCCCGGGCAGAAGGCGCCGTGAGGCTGCCCCCGGGACCACTTCAAAGGGGTGGGGGGCTGGGCTCCCAGGGCCCCCGGCACACCCCTTAATTATCTGGTGATGAAAAGAGGGGCGGGCTTGCAGGAGCCCCACAGTGTGGCCACACAGCTGCCCCCAGAAAGGGAGGGCCGAGGCCCCGGCTTCTGCAGGCTCTACGGATCCCTGGGTGCCGTCTGCAGGGCCCTCACCGCTGTGGCCCCTACTGTCCCCCCGCCCTCTGGCTGCTTCCTGCCCTGTGCCGCAGGTCCGCCTCTCAGGGAGGCCCGGCAGCCCCTCCCGTGACCCTCCAGAGCCCCAGCTTCCACCTCATGCAGATGGTCACCCAGATGCCCCCCAGAATGCCAGACTCAACCTGGGGGACACCAGGTCCCACTGTGGTCCCAGGACCACCTCGTCCTGGGCGCCCTGTACCTGCTCACACCCTCCCCCCCCACAAACTGCCAGACAGAGCAGAGCCCACACACTGTGCTAGGAACCAGGACTCAATGCGAAAAACACGGGCATCTGGGCAGAAAAATGGGCAAAAAGCTCAGAGCGGCAATTCACAAAAGAAGGACAAACGACCACAGGGCATGGAAGACTCACAGTCGCGTGTAGCCTGACGAATCCCAACAACCAGAAGCATCACTCACCGAGCTGGCGACGAAGATGGAAAAGGCGGGGACCCTACGCTGGCTGCTGCCCAGGGGGAGGGGCGAATGCGGGCGAGAGGGCAGGCGGCGACTGCCCCGGGTGGCACGTGTGTGCCATTGGGCCTTCCGGTGCTATTTCAGAGGATGAGTGTGGGGGCAGTTCTCAGGCAGGGGTTCCAGGAGGCCTCATTCATCCACTTAGCCAGCATTTCAGGAAAACTGCTGTCCGCATGCTGGGTGCAGCGTGAATAGCATGCAGGGGTCAGACCCTCTGGGACCTGCTTTCCAGGGGGGGAGCGTGGAAGCAAAGGAGCAATTCCAGGTGGTGAGAAATGCTATGAAGAAGAAAACGGGGCTGGAGGAATAGGACTTGACCAGAATGGGGCAGGACAAGGGGTGCGTCTGGACAGGCCGAGGTCAGGAAGGTGCTCTGATCTAGTGATAGCTGACCAGAGACCCCAGCAAAGTGATGGATCAATTATGACAACATTGCGGGGGGGGACACTCCAGTCAGAATTCCTGGGACATGCAAAGGTCCTGAGGAAAGAATGGGCTTGGGGTGTCTAGGAAAACAGTGCAAGGAGGAGGTGGCTGAGGGCTGAGGAGGGGAGAGGCTGGGACATGTGCTTGGGGAGGTGGCAGAGGACGGCCGTCACAGTTGGACAGACCTGGAGGGACCTTGAACAGCCACCCGTGGATGGGCGGTCACATTAGTGGTGCAGCCAAATAACAGAACCCTAAACAAGCATTAGATGTTGTTTGGGGCAGATATTTGTTCACAATGAAAGATCGTCAAGATTTGAAAAGCAGTGTGTGGAACGTGATCTAAACGATGTGAACACGTGCACAGAAAACACCCCAACACCTTTGCCACCAAGTGTTCACGGTGGGCGTCTCTGGGACATGATGATAAAGGGTGACTCTTTTCCTTGTGCTTGCCTGGACTTTTCAAATTTTATAAAATTCATGTTGTATCACAGCGCATCTGGGAGGACCTCCCAGTTCTCAGAAGCGCTGCGTCAGGCACTTCTGCCCACACACGGGAACCCTGCTGCAGTGCACCCGGGGGGCTCCCAGGTGCCGGGAGTGGCTGGTGGCCCCCAGGCGCCTGGAAGCAGCTCTGGGCTGGGACTCTGGGCCTCCACTCCTGACCTGGGGCCCAGGGCCTCTGCTCTCTCACCTTCACATGGGAGGGATGAATGAACAACAGTGCCGTGTGCTGTGGTCAAGAGCAGAAGAGTTCACACGTGTGAAGTCTCGTGACGAGGCCTGGCAGGTGCGCATTCGGTCTGATGCCAATGCCATTATTCCCGCATCTGGTCTGATGCCTTTAGTCCCGCCTCACGGACAAGACCCACGACAGGAACTGCCCGGGCACTCCCGGGAAGGCAGAGACAGATGGTCCTCTCCTCACCGCACCCCACTGCCTTTTCTTCCCGTTGACAAAATAAAATAAAAACGAATTGAATGCAGGTAAAGAGGGCAGCCCCTGCCCTGCGTGATGTGGAGCCAGGCTGGTCTGGCCAGTCCTGTCTTGCTCGCTTGCGATTGGCCTTGGCGTGACCACAGGGTGCAGGAGGCCCTGGCCAGTGAGATGTGAAAGGGGTCTTCTGCGCCTGCGGGAAAGGCCTCCCCTCCTTCCTGCTTTTGGCCACCATGCACCAAGGGGCATCTTGGGCCAAAAGGCAGCGAGCCTGGACCACCCATGGGCTAAGGACGGCAGGGCTGAGTCTCCTGGCCACCCCGGGCCACCTGCTCCCAGACTTCACGTCCAGAACTCACCTTCATCCCTGAAGCCCCTGTTGTCAGGTGCTCCTGCCGGCCCCTTGCCCGGGGCCCCAGGCCCACACCGGCAGGGCCGCACAGAGGGATTGGGCCACACCAAAGCTCCGCTGGGACGCGCCACACGCCCCAGGGTGGCGGCCTCCCCAATCCTTGCATCCCAGCGGGCCCCGCCCCATCTCCTGCCGCGAGCCGGGCCTGGCGGGGCAGGAGGCAGAGGACTCCCGACACGTCCCGGCCCTGGACCAACAGGGAAGCCAAAAATTACAGCCGGTGCCTTGGAGGATGGAGGCCTTTCCCAGCCTGGGGGCCCGAAAGGTGGCCCAAGGGAGCCAGCTAGCCAGTGCCGCCAGCACGGCCCCGAGGCTGCATCACAGTTTCTTTATCCCCAACCTCCCATATAATCTGCTCCAGTTTAGTTTTTTTAATTATGCAAATGATTTGTGAATAAATATGTATCATGGTCATTCAAACTGCACAGACAGAGCACTCCCCTTGTCCCCCTTCCTCGGTCCGAGGGGCCTCCGCAGGGTGACTGCCGTTCTCCATTGGGAGCCTGTGATTCCGGAACCTTCTCTATGCGCTGGCACGTGTGCGTGTGTGTGTAGGGGTGTGCAGCCTGGCTGTGGGGGACCTTCCCCACGCACGGCCTCACGCTGTACAGACGGTGCTGGTGCCTCTCCTCCCATCCCAGTCACCCCGCCTTGGGTATCCCTTCAAGCGCCTGCTGCCTTCCCTTCTGGCTGCACGTCCTGCCCTCATCCCCTGCCTCATTGCAGTTGGGGTGCCATTTCCAGGGGGCCCCAATGCTCTCCCTTCCCTCCATTGGCAGAAGTGAGGCCCACGGGGTGGCAGAGCCCAGGCTGGAGGGACCCAGGGCCCTGAGTCACCACATGAAAGACAGCAGCCCCCTCTACCAGGAAGCCCCCCCGAAACCATCCCACCAGCAAGGTCAGGTCCCGAGACTGGGCTTGTTGTTGAAGCAATGATGCCTTAACTCACACAGGTCTCCCATCTAGGGAGACCTCCCCCCTCCGCCCTCCTGCCTGCCCTCTGCCCTTGACTCTCACTCATACACTTGCCACAAACCCTGAGGCTACGGCAGCCTTCCTCCAGGGCCCACCCTGTAGACCTGCCCCCGGAACTAGTCACGGCCCTCGCCCCCCGGCCCGGTCCCCAAGTGGTCTGGGGACAGACGGGGCCAGCCCTCCCCTCCAGGACCGCCTATAGTGAGGCCTTTCCAAACGTCTCCCTTTTCTGTTCCCACCCTCATCGTGTTTGGACAGTTTGGTCGAATGAGGGACATCCAAGCCTCCCAGCCTGGAGACTAACGCTGTCCCCAGCGCACCCAACACAGCCACCAGCCTGGAGAAATCAGGCCTCTTTGTGCTGAGATGGTATCAAATTACAGCCTGCAGGCTCGGCTGGCAAGTGCCCATCTCCTATTATCCCAGACAGAGCCCACTCTCCTGGCTCGATTAAGGATGCTGTCGGCTGGCCTGTGCGGCCCAGATAAGCCTCGGACGCCAGTCATGGCTCACAGACCCGCCAAGGCCTCCGGAGCTGCAGAGTGGCCTGGGCACCCGGGGTCCTGCCTTGGGGGAGTGGCTGGGTTCTCCTGCCTCCTGATGTGACCGGCTGCCCTCACACAGTGGGCAGCCGGCAGGTGAATCAAGTCTGCATGTGGGTGAAGCTAAGAGCCAGGCACCGACTGACCCCAGGACCACAGGATGCCACCTCCCCTGCTACAGCCCCGGGCTTCTCGGGAGCCCCAGGGAGACGGCAAATCAGCCCCTGGCTTTTCTCCCGTCCTTGCTTGGGGAGCTCTCTGCAGCCTGTGTCCCCCCTCCACGGCGGGAGTGGCCAGGCGGGGGCTTCTTGT
The DNA here is from genome assembly GCF_028564815.1 of Eubalaena glacialis. Taxonomy (NCBI): domain Eukaryota; kingdom Metazoa; phylum Chordata; class Mammalia; order Artiodactyla; family Balaenidae; genus Eubalaena; species Eubalaena glacialis. The sequence goes on along the minus strand of NC_083717.1, from coordinate 194,378,047 downwards.
GAGCAGAAGACCCAGGTCGTGCGGCCACAGGATGAGTGGCCCTGGGACCAAATTCTCTGAGCATCCACGTCCTGTCCTTAAACTGGGAGAGGTGCTGGAGCCTTTGGGGCTCACGGCCCCCAGGACACAAGCTCTGTGAACTGCGGTCTGGGGGTGCAGGCCCCAGTCTTCGCTGGCACTTAGGGAGCCCGTGCTCGGAGCCAGGCAGGAGAGGTGCCCAGCTCACTGTACCCTCCCAGTGGCCCATCAAAACTGTGGCCATTGTGACCCATTCCACAGGTGCAGAAACTGAGGCACAGAGAGATAAAGGTCTGCAGCCAATAGAGGGAAGAGCCAGGACCAAGCCAGCATCTGGTTCCGGAGGGTGAGGCCTATAATTTTGATGCTAAAGTGATTTTCCCAAAGGTACCCACCTGAACCCTGAGCCACGTTCCGCTAGGACCCACGCAAAGGGGGCTACTCTCGGCCCCTCGGTGGCCGGCACACAGGCCTGGCACAGCTCCAAAGGGTGACCAGGGCCAACATGGGCAAACGCAGGCTCTCCCACCTCGGACCCCCTTTTCCATGAGGTCTCCCCAGGCTGGGACAGGGCACCTGGCACAGAGCTGCACACACTAGGTGCATAGTAGATGCATAGTGAGGGCACAGCAAATGCCAACAAGGCCAGGCCTCCAGCCAGTGGGGAGAAGGCCCCTCCCCTTGCTGGGTAAGCCCAGCCCAGCCCCACACCCCACGTGGGGATCCTGCCTCCATCCCAGCCCCGCAGGCAGGACCACTGCAGCCTCAGAGGAGGGGGCACCTGCCCGCAGGCTGGCAAAGCCACCTGCTTACCTACATCGGGCCTCATTCTTGCCCTGCATGAGGCACCTGCCCCCACCCACCGCGAGGCCACTGCGGAGTCCTGGGGCCCCAGCACCACCGCAGCCGGCACAGCTGCCAGCCCAGCCTCTCGGCCCCTGCCCCGCTCGTTAGGACCCTCCCCACCCCCAGCCAGCGAGGCGGCCCAGCGAGCCACCCACCCTGCCGAACCCCACGGAAGGCCGCACACCGGCCGCTGGGCTCGCGCCTGGCAAGCCGCCCACAGACAGCGGGAGTGCACGCGGGCATCCTGCACCGGGGAAGCCGAGTGGAACAAATGAGATTGGAATTTTATGCTTCTTTTATTGCGTTGCTCTGCAGATAGCTTTTTAAATTAGCTTCTAACTCATCACCTTTAGCAACACTAAATAATTCACCAGCCCCCAATCCCCCGCCCCAGCCAGGTGTGCCGAGGGTATCCCCCTCTCCAGCTCTGCCGGGAAGCCGGGCCACAGCCCCACAGTCACTGAAGCAGAGGCCAGCTGAGGGACACCAGGTAACCGGTCCTCGAGGCAAGCACGCCGGCTTTCCTGCAGCGTTCCTACCTGGGGACCACCACGGGCACGCTGAGCTACCCGGGGGAACGTCGCTCAACCTCTCTGGGCCAGGTGGGAGCACTCCTACTAGCACTACCCCTCATCACCATCCTCTCGGCGGGCAGCAGACCTCCCGACCCTCCAGCCTCAGCGCAGGCCTGGCGGCTCCCCCCCGACCCAGAGGCCTCTGCTGTCTGCCCCAGGACCCCACCCTTACTGGCTCGGCTCCGCCGGGCACCATCTGGGCCTCCTGGAAGGTCTGTGCCTGGACACCCCCTCCCCCCTCGCTCACCTGGGGCACGGGCCAGGCTCAGGGTCCAAGTCACCATGGCAGCCCCGTGCCAGCACAGGGCGCACCCCCCGGCCACCAGAGTGACCACCCACCCACGGAGACAGCCAGGTTCCAGATATTCAGGAAGGGGGTGGGGACTGAGCAGCCCTAACCCTGGTGGTGAAAATGCACAGGCTGCGGCTCTAGGCGTGAACCCATCGTGGAGGGTCATCATGTCCATCCCCCAGCCCCTGCGCAGTCCCGAGAGAAGCTCGGCCCTGGCCTGTCTGGAGAGGAGTGGGGACGCGGAGCCGTAAACCGAAGCCCACTCCTTTAACGACCCCTGTCAAGGACTCCTGCCCAGATCCAATTACCACTGGGGGTTTATAAGCCCAGCCGCTCAGCGCGCTCCGACATAACAATGTGACCTCACGCCAGCTGGCTGCGCAGCTCCCCCGCCCGCCGCCCCGCCCACCCTCTTCTCTTGTGTGATCGCAGAAGCGCTGCTGGGGAGGGGCGGATGCCAAGGTTACCTCCAGCGCCCTTTCCAGGGACCGGGAAGCACAGGTACAAGGCCTTTGCCCGGCTGTAGAACCGACACAAAGACAGATCAGGAATTTCTAGAAGTCCACTCGAAGTACACCAAATTCAAAATGAGCATATTCCCAGCCAGGGGCCTGGGACCTGCTCTGTGCCAAGACAAGGGCCACCTGGTCAGCTTGGAGGCAGGCCTGGCGTGGGGAATGCACACCCACCATCCCTCATGTGTGATGGGGACAGCCTGTGCCAGGGGCGGAGGACAACAGCTTGTGGCCACCCCACCTCACCCGCACTCCTACCGCTCCCACCTCAAGGCCAACCCCACCGTCCTGGGGCCACGGGCCTTGGCATCCAGCCCTGTGGCCATAGCTGACCGTCCCAGAGCAGACACATAACCCGTGGGACGGCGGGAAGAGTTAAGTCCCGGCCTCCAGCAGGGAGGTAAGGCTAGGTGGGGCCCCCAAGGCACTGCCACCCATTCAGAGCCTCCAGGAGGTGGTATTGGGTGGAGCTGGGGGTCCTACCTGAGAGCAAGTGTCTCAAAGGGGCAGCTCTGGAGGGAGAGGGCTTCTCCAGGAACCAAAGGCAGCGGCTGAAAACCCTGCCAGATGCCCGGGTGCCGGCCAACCTCTGCTCCCCCGTGGACATCACCCCACCAGCCCCTGGCCCTCACGCTGGCCGCCTACACACTGGACCCCTTCCTGCGGAGAAGGGACCAGGGACCCCAGGCCTGAGACCACGGTCAGTGCCCCACCCTCAGACCTGTGCTGTGTCCAGTTCGGGGGGGACAGAGTGACCCCCGCACAGCGCGGACTGCACGGTGCCCCACTGCCACCCTCGCAGCGCCTCCCAGCCCCGAGCCCCCCCCAACTCTTGGAAAGGCTCCTTCTCACCCCAACCGGCCTCCGCAGACCCCACAACCTGCAGCTGCCCCTCCCACCCCCAGACTCCCTCGGGCCCTCCCCGGACCCCTTGCTGTTAGAACACACAGGGCTTTCTGCAGTGATCCCGTTTCCTCCTTACGGTCGGATTCCCACACTAGAACGAGAGCAGGAGTCTTTCCTACCCTGTTCCTAGAGGAAGACTGGCACCTGGGTCGTCGCCTGGCACTTCACAGGTGCTCAGTAAATATTGAGATGCAGGAGCAGAGCGCCTGCTGCGTGCCAGCCACAGCGCTAGCCTCGGTAGAGAAAGAGTGTCTGATTAAACTAATCTCCCAACAGCCTGCGAGGTAGCTGCAGGTACTATCCCCGCTTTCCAGATGGAGAAGTGAGGCTCAGAGAGGTTAAGCAACTTGTCCAAAGTCACAGAGCAGAGACTCCAGGCCAGACATCTGCATCCAGACGCTGACTCCTGCGCTGCATGCCATCCACACCCACGTTTAATCCTCAGTGCGGATCGGAGAGATGTCGTTAATGCTCCCATTTTACAGATGAGGAAACAGGACCTCAGAGCCCCTCTGCATCGGGCCAAGGTCGCATGCCTCGTGTCAAGTGGGGCTCGGAGGCTCCCTCAGCTGAACCTGCCTATCTCCTAACCCGGAGTCCCCCACCCCACTTCTTCTTCATCCTGGAAGGAGGGACTGCTACGGTTTGGATTTTTTCCTGAAGGCAGCCTGCCATCCACACCCCTCCCCCTACATGACTTTTAAGAAATATCACCTAATTAACGGATCGCTGGCTTCCTGCAGTGCCAAGTTCCCTCCCGAGGCATCTGGCCACAGCCTGGGTGCTCTCGTATGCTGGCCGGCCCTGCCAGGCAGAGATGGCGCCTCATCCCTGCTTGGCCCGGCCGCCGGGCCCCTGGCTCAGCCCACCCCCCGGCCCGCCCCCCGACGCTGCTCTGGTGCCTGTCCCGCTTCACTGTAGACCCCACCCCAACCCCCAGGCCTGTGTAGACACGACCCCTCCCCAGGCAGCACCTCCAGGTCTCCAAGGCCAGAAATACCCATTTCTCATCTGTCTGTCTCTCTCTCTGTCTCTGTCTCTCTCCAAGCCAAACAACCTCACTCTCCTAATTATTGGAGAACAGATTTTTTCCCCAAATAATTAAGCAATTTAAATCATACAATCTATCTCTGAGAACTATATTTAACCCTGATTTGAATGTAATTTACACATCGCAACCCCCTTAAGCAGCTCTGGAAGCCAAAACATGGATCAAATATTTTTTAAATGTCAAATGCTGCTTAATTGTGGATTGCGCTGAATTTATTTATACAGATAAGTGTTTGATCTCCTGCTTCCTTCTCCTCCCAGAGTAACTGTCCTTAATCTATATGATTCTCCAATTGCTCTAGTAGCTGGAGGATGGAAATAATATGCAAGAAGCCCTCAAATTTGTAAAGTCTTCTGAAAGATGCATATTCAAATTGGAACAGAAAACCTGCAACTGAAGATTTTAGAGGAATTCATTAAAGCTAAAAGAATGCGGACACCAAAAATGCCTGGGGTCTCTGGGGTCCTGGAAGGGCTGCCCATGTCACCCATGCTGCCTGGGCCAAGCCCCACTCTGCCCAGGTGTGTGTCCACCCTCAGGAGTCTTCTCTGGCTCCTGCTCACCTTTCCTTTCTCCCCTGGTTGAAAATATGTCAAATGGGGCAGCAAGGTGGGGATGCAGACAGTGCTTGCAGGGCCGGGGAGCAGGGTGGAGAACACAGGAGGCCCATTGTGCTTGTCAACCTGGAGGTCAGTGATGACCTCCAAGAGAAAGGTAAGGACTCAGTGTGTATCCGTCAGCTCATGCTATACGATGCTGCAGTAACAAACATCCCCGAATCCCAGAGCCTTGTGCTGCAGAACTATTTCTTGCTCGTGTCACATGCAGGCAATAGGCCAGGTCTGCTCTGCATGCCTTCTTTCTCATGGGATCCAGGCTAAAGATGCAGGCCTTCTCTGGGTCATTCTCAGGCCGAGGGAGAGAGACTGTGGCAGAACCACCTGGCACCCTTAAAGTTTCTGCTTGGATGTGGCATGCCCCCTCTGCTATGTCTATCTGGACAGGCCTGGTGTGAATGAAGTGGGAGATGCAACCCTCTTAGGAGGAGAGGAGTGGGTGTTGGTGATACTGGACAGCCACCCACCCCGTTGGCTGCAAACATTTGCCTTCCTCTCCTCTCACGTGACACCTGGGAAATGACCCCAAAGTCCCATTCAAAGCAGCATCAGGTTCCCAGTCCAGGGAGCCTTTCCTTTTCCATCACCCTCTGGACCACATCTGGAAATGCATCCTGCATCTTGCCCACAGGAGGTTGGAAGCCCTGAGGCTTGCACCTCCACAGGCGCTGTTAATCCAAGCTGGCTGCACGGTCCCCTCAGCACTTCACTGGCTCTGTAGCTATTTGATTCCAGGCCACTTCCTGTGCTGGTCGCCAGGCCCACAGCGTTTCTGGAGATGTGCCTCTCTCTCTAGACTCGCTGATGGCCACCTCAATCTTACTGGGCTTCCTCGGGAGAGGAGGGCGCTTAATCTCTCTTCCTGCAAAGTTTCACCTGCAAAAAAGATCTACTGGGCTGTCCCCTTAGTCTACCCCGAGACTGTAACAGAAGGCCTGGTGGTCACCCTCTCCATCTGGTCTTTGCCACCAGGCTGAGTCTAATTGGCATTTATTGAGTGAAGCATTTCTAGTTTTATCTTGTGTTGGTCAGAGAGAAGAAGCACAGGCAGACCTCGGAGATACTGCAGGTTCAGTCCCAGGCACCCCAGTAAAGCAAATATCACAACGAAGTGAGTCACATGAATTTTTTGGTTTACCAGTGCTTATAAATTTATATTTATGCTCTACTGTAGTCTATTAAGTGTGCAAAAGCGTTATGTCTAAAAAACTATGTACGTGCCTTAATTTAAAATACTTTATTGCTAAAAAATACTAATCATCACCTGAACCCTCAGTGAGTCACAGATCACAGTAACAAATATAATAATCATGAAGAAAACATTTGGACTGTTGTAAGAATTAGCAAAACATGACACAGAGACACAAAGTGAGCAAATGCTGTTGGAAAAATAGCGCCGATAGATCTGATGGACGCGGGGTCACCACAGCCCTTCAACTGTAGAAAATGCAGTATCTGCAAAGCTCAGTAAAGCCAGGTCTGCCCATAGTTATGCGTTCAATGCTGTTTGCAAACCAGTTTCCATCTGCACCTCCTGCTTCCTGCAGCCTGAGGTTTCCAAACCTCTTTGCCTGAATCCACAACCTCCTCTAGCTTTTGCTTTCCAAGACATCGTAGACGACAGTCTGGTCAAAGGTTCCACCGCTGCAGGACAAGAGCAGCCTCCAGCCTCGAATCACAGACCCTCACGCAACCCTGCCAGCCCCAGGGCCAATGCCACACACTTTGGTTTGTGGACGGCAGCCCCTGAATCAAGGTGGCAGTCTCGCTATTAGCCAGCCCGTGCCAGGCCATGCTGGGGTAGCAGCGACCTCAAACCCTCACGGTTCACAAAGAAGGTTATTTCTCACCCCGGTTACCTGTTGGCTGCATTTTCCATACATCAAGATTCGGGCTGGAGGGCTGGCACTGACACACTGAAGGAGACAACTATAACCCTCTATGGGGCAGGGGGGGCGCGTGGAAGAGGGGCCACTGGAGAGAATAACCTAACTGCACGGCAGACTCGCTGCTGCCCGCTGTTTTGCACAGCCTTGGCCATAGTGACAGGCCTGCAGCTAAGAGAGGGATCTGCTGGCGGCAGGGACACCGCAGCGGCCGAGTGATTGAGTGGAACCTCCCCATAACGTCTACAGTCTCAGCCTTGGGAGAGCCTGACCTGCCCTCCTACACCACAGAGCATCAAAAGACATGAGGCAAAGGCCAGCAGGATGGCAAGGGGAAATGGACAAGTCCAAGTTTAGAGCTGAGATTTGAACAGCCCTCTTCCAGTAATTGATAGACAAGCAGTCAGGAAACCAGGGAGGATACAGCCAACATGAAGACCATCAATCAGCTTTCTCCAGGGACACTTCTGGAACATTCCACCCAACAACAGCAGAAGCTGCATCCTCCTCACATCCACCCAGACGGAGCCCATTCTGGGCCAGAAAACACACCGTAACAGATAGAAAAGAATAGAAATTAGGAGTGTGGGATCAACATATACACACCACTATATATGAAACAGCTAACCAACAAGGACCTACTGTACAGCAAGGGAACTTTACTCAACATTTTATAATAACCTATGAGGGAAAAGAGTCTGAAAAAGATTATATATATATATATATATATATATATATATATATATATATATATCTCACTGTGCTGTACACTTGAAACTAACACAACATTGTAAATCAACTGTACTCCAATTTAAAAAAAAGACTAGAAATCGTATAAAAGATATTCTCAGACCACAATGGAATTAAATTAGAAATAATAACAGAACAGAGAAGCTGGAAAATCCCCAAATATTTGAAAGTTAAACAACACATGTCTAATTAACACATGGGCCTAAGACGGAGTCTTGGGAGAAATTTTAAACTATTTTGGACTAAATGGAAATAAAAATGAAAATTATCAAAACTTGCAGGATGCTAGGAAGGCAGTGCTCAGAGAGAAATCTATAGCGTTAACTGTATGTGTTAGAAAAGAAAAAAGATCTAAAATAAATCTGTGCTTTCATCTTAGGAAATTAAAAGTAGAGGAGCAATTTAAGACCAAAACAAGTAGAAAAAAAGAAATCATAAGAATTAGAGCAGAAATCAATGGCATTGAAAACAGGAAAGCAATAGAGAAAATCAACAAAGCCAAAAGCTGGTTCTTTGAAAAGATCAAAAAAATGGATAAATCTCTAGCCAGGCTAACCAAGAAAAAAAAGATGACATGAATTGCCAATATCAGAAACGAAAGAGGCAGCATCACTTCTGGTCCATGACGTTAAAAGAGTCATAAAAGAATAGCGTGAACAGCTCTATGTCCACAAACTTGAAAACTTAAGGTGAAATGGCCCAATTCCTTAAAAGACACAAACTACCAAAACTTACACAAGGAGAAACTGGTCAACTTAATAGAACTATGTCTATTAAAGAAATTGGAACAATAATTAATAACTAAAAACCTTCAAAAAAAGAAAGCACTAGGCCCGGATGACATCACTGGTGAATTCTACCAAATGTTTAAGAAATAAAAAATACCAATTTTCTACACTCTCTCATGGAAAATAGAAGCAGAGGGAACATTTCTTAATTTACCCTGTAAGGCCAGATTACCCTGATACCAAAACAAAGACATTAAAAGAAAACTACAAACCAATAACTCTTATGAATGTAGATGCAAAATTCATCAACAAAATACTATCAAATTAAATCCAACAATATATCAAAATAATTATATACCGTGACCAGGCATATTTCTACATTCAAAAATCAATCTGTGTATGTACGTATAAATAAATCTATCTACCCATCTGTCTGTCTCTCTATCTCCTGGAGCTGATGAGCAAGTGTAGCAGGGTCTCAAGACACAAGGTTAATATACGAAAGTCAATTGCTTTTCTATAAATCAGCAATGTACAATTGAAATTAAGAAAACAATACCAGTTACAACATACCCCCCCACCACCAAATTGAAATACTTTGATATAAATTTGACAAAATATGTATGGGATCTATATGCTGAAAACTACAAAACTCTGAGGAAAGAGATCAAAAAAGATGGAAATAAATGGAGAGATATTATTCCATGTTCATGGATAGGAAGACGAGCTATTGTTAAAATGAGTTCTTCCCAATGTAATCTGTCCAATCAATGCATTCCCAATCAAATCTCAGCAAGCTATTTTGTAGCTATCGACAAAAGGATTCTTTAAAGTTTATACAGAAAGTCAAAAGTCCTAAGATATACAGCACACACTGAAGCACAGAGTTGGAGGACTCACATTATCCGATTTCCAAGCTTCCTATTTAAGGCTGCAGAAATCCAGAGAGTGTGGTATTGGTAAAAGAATAGACCAAAAAAAAAAAAAAAATCAATGGAACAGAATAGAGAGCCGGATCGTAGACCCACACAAATACCGTTAACCAATCTCTGACAAACGGGCAAAGGCAATCCGATGGAGAGAGACGGTCTTTTCAACAAATGGAATGATTGGACATCATGCACAAAATTTTTAAAAGTGAATCTAGGCACAGACTATGGACACTTTTCACAAAACTTAATTCAAATAGATCACAGACCTAAGTGTAAACCTCAAAACTATAAAGCTTCTAGAAGAAAACATAGGACCTGTGTGATCTTGAGTTTGGTGATGAGTTTTTTGTTACAACACCAAAAGCACAATCTATGAAAGAAAAAATGATGTCAGACTTTTTAAAATTAAAAACAAAAGACACCGTCAAGAGAATGAAAAGACAAGCCACAGACCAGGAAGAAATCTTTGCAAAGCACATATCAGATAAAGGACTTAAATCCAAAATACACAAAGATCTCTTAAAACTTAACAATTTGGAAACAAACAAGCCAATTTTAAAACAAGGAAAAGTTCTGAACAAACACCTCACTAAAAAATATAAACAAATGTATACGAAAAATACTCAATGCCATTTATCATCAGGGAAATGCAAATTAAAACAAGGAAAAACCACTGCATGCCTACTGGAATGGCCAAATTCCCCCAAATTGACAATACCAATTGCTCTCAAGAATGTGGAGCAATTTTCATCCCTCGCTGGTGGGAATGCAAATTGGTACAGCCACTGCGGAAGACAGTCTGGCAGCTTCTTCCAATGCTAAACATAATCTCACCATATGATCCAGCAGTTGAATTGCTAGGTATTTACCCAACTGACTTGAAAACGTATGTCCACACAAAGCCTGTATGCAAATGTTTATAACAGCTTTATTCAGAATTGCCAAAACCTGGAAGCAAACAAGATGCCCTTCCGTAGGTGATGGATAAACAAATCCTGGTACATCCATACAGTGGAATATTAGTCAGGGATAAACATTAATGAGCTGTCAAGCCACAGAAAGACATGGATGAACCTTAAATGTATATGGCTAGGGGAGAGAAGCCAATCTGAAAAGGCTATGTTCTGTAGGATTCCAACTCTATGACGTTCCGGAAAAGGCAAAATCAGAGAGACAGAACAAAGAGACAGGGTCCCAGGGCAGAGGGCAGAGGGTGACCAGGTGAAGCACACAGGATTTTGAGGGCAGTGTAAGTGTTCTGTATGAGGCCGGAATGATGGATACATGACCCTATGCATTTGTCACAGCAAAGAGCTTGATGCAAAGGAGTGGTCTTAATATATGCAAATGTTGAAAACTTAGTTAGGAAGCTGGGGGTTCCCGGGAAGATGTGCAGACTGGGACAGAAGAGCCAAACTCTAATAAAAACGTATGAAACATCTTCGCTGAAGGAGGTGAGAGGGAAAGTGCTGATCTCAGTAACTTCAGAAAGGAGTGGAGCCTGTGAGATTACAGCCAAGAGGAGCTTTGTGTAGCACTGCGCCCTGGTCAAGTCCCCCCCTGCTCCCCCCACAGGGAGGACACATGGACGATTCTGATACTGCTATACGTATACACTGGAAATGGACGATGAGGTCCATGGTCGGGCGGGCCAGGTTCTACAGCTGGAGTGGGAGGTCACGGACAGCACGGGGAGGAGGCTAGGACGACCGCGTGGTGATGGATTCGAGGTGAAGACACCTGCAGGACCTCAGCTTAGCTTAACAGTGTTATGGATGGGGCTGGGCAGTTTTTTGTGTCAACCCCACGGCCACAGGTGCCCAGGTTAAGCACTGTTTCTGGGTGTGTGTGAGGGTGTTACTGGATGAGGTCAGCACTTGGACAGGTGGACCAGTAACACAGGTGACCCTCCCCAGTGCAGGTGACCCCCCAGTACAGGTGGGCCTCATCCATCCACTGAGGGTCTGAATAGAACAGAAGGTGGAGGAAGGAGGGATTTGCCCTTTTGCACCTGCCTCACCATCGAGCTGGTCTCGTCTCATCTCCTGTCCTCGGATGGGAGTGATGCCATCGGCTCCCCAGGTTCTCAGGCCCTCGGACTTGGGATGAATCACACCACCTGCTCCCTAGGTCCCTAGCCTGCGGACGGCAGCTCGTAGGACTCCTCAGCCTCCGTGACCGCATGAGCCGATTCCTCATAATAAACCTCCCTGTCGGGGTACGTCCTATTCATCTGTGTCTCTGGAGAACCCTGACTACTAATACAGATGGTTACATAAAGAAATATAGAGAGAGACGTGAGTCACGTACGTGATATGCGTGTATGTACACACGTTAGTACCCACACGTATTCCCTGGCTCTGTCAGCCAAGAGGGCCAAGCAGCAGCAACACCCCAGTAGCAACCAGCACACCTAGGGCCCAGACCTTGCTTTCTAACAGGATTCTCCAATAAGAGGAACCAGGGCTCCCTGGAGCAGTGGCTGATTCTAGGGCTGGGCAGAGAGAATCCAGAGGACCTGCCGCTTCTTGTTGTGCCAGAAAGTAAGAAAGTGTCAACAAACAATAAGCATGTCAAAGACAAGGGAGGCGGGCTTCCCTGGTGGCGCAGTGGTTGAGAATCTGCCTGCTAATGCAGGGGACACGGGTTCGAGCCCTGGTCTGGGAAGATCCCACATGCCGCGGAGCAACTAGGCCCGTGAGCCACAACTACTGAGCCTGCGCGTCTGGAGCCTGTGCTCCGCAACAAGAGAGGCCGCGATAGTGAGAGGCCCGCACACCGCGATGAAGAGTGGCCCCCGCTTGCCACAACTAGAGAAAGCCCTCACACAGAAACGAAGACCCAACACAGCCAAAAATTAATTAATTAATTAATTAAAAAAAAAAAAAAGACAAGGGAGCCACCGGAAGGGCTCCCAATGGCCGAGACGGGGACAATCTGAGCAATAAAATAAATAGCACTGGATTATCCCAAAGCATAAAATGAATATCCATGGGTCCATACTGATATAAGTAAGTGAAACAGATAACTAAATGCGGAAGAGACAAATCTCCCTGCAGAAGAATTCCAAATCATTTATGTAGATGCTCCGCCCTCAAGGAGGCGAAGGGTGACTCCCCAGTCCTCAGATGTGGGCTGAGGGTGACCTTCCAAAAAGGACAGTGTGCAAAGTCGGGGTTGAGGGAGGAGCCATATTCCAGCGGGGAAGCCAACTCAGACCACCTCAGCCAGAGATCAAAGTCAGTGTCAACTGTGATACGCCCTGTCGAGAGTAGGAACCGCTGAAATGATGTGAGGAAAGCTGGACTTATCTCTGCATTGTCCTCCTGAACCCCAGTGTAATCAGGAGAAAAACATCAGACAAATCCCGATTGAGACACCCTATAAAACCCCCAACCTGTTCACCTCAAAACTGTCAAGGTCATCAAAAACAAGGAAAGCCCGAGGAACCGTCAGGACCAAGAGTAGCCTAAGGAGAGGTGATGAGTCACTCAGGGTCCTGGAACAGAAAAAGGACACTAGGCAACAACTAAGGAAAACTGAATGATGTATAGACTCTACTTAGTAATAATGTATCAATATTAGTTCACTAACTGTATGAAATATACCACCCCAATATGAGAGGTTAATAAGAGGGGAACTGAGCTGGGGTATATGAGAACTCTCTGTACTAGCTTCACAATTTTTCCATAAATCTAAACCTGTTCTAAAAAATAAAGTTTACTTTTTAAAAAAGGCATGCATTTCATTGCATGTGAATTTCACCTCAGTAAATTTGATTTTAAAGTTTAAAACACGGGCTTCCATGGTGGCGCAGTGGTTGAGAGCCCGCCTGCCAATACAGGGGACGTGGGTTCAAGCCCTGGTCCGGGAAGATCCCACATGCCGCAGAGCAATTAAGCCCGTGCGCCACAACTACTGAGCCTGCGCTCTAAAGCCCGTGAGCCGCAACTACTGAGCCCACGTGCCACAACTACTGAAGCCCACATGCCTAGAGCCCGTGCTCCACAACAAGAGAAGCCACCGCAATGAGAAGCCCGTGCACCGCAAGGAAGAGTAGCCCCGCTCGCCACAACTAGAGAAAAGCCCGTGAGCAGCAACGAAGACCCAATGCAGCCAAAAATAAATAAATTAAATAAATAAATTTATTTTAAAAATAAAAATAAAAAAATAAAGTTTAAAACAGGATGGACCTAGAGATTGTCACACTGAGTGAAGTAAGTCAGACACAGAAAGACAAATATCATACGATATTGCTTATATGTGGAATCTAAAAAAAGGGGTACAAATGAATTTATTTACAAAACAGAAGTAGAAAACAAACTTATGGTTACGAGGGGATGGGGGGATAAATTGGGAGATTGGGATGGACATATACACACTACTATATATAAAATAGATAACTAATAAGGACCTACTATATAGCACAGGGAACTCTACTCAATAATCTGTAATGGCCTATGTGGGAAAAGAATCTAAAAAAGAGGGATATTTGTATATGTATAACTGATTCACTTTGCTGTACACTTGAAACTAACACAACATTGTAAATCAACTATACGCCAATAAAAACTTTTTTAAAAAGTTTAAAACAAAATGTGGTCCCTGCTCATTGGAGCTTTAGTCTCGTGAAGGAGGAAGATACAGCAGCCGCATAGCACAGGGAGATCATCTCGGTGCTTTGTGACCACCTAGAGGCGTGGGATAGGGAGGGTGGAGGGAGACGCAAGAGGGAGGGGATATGGGGATATATGTATACGTATAGCTGATTCACTTTGTTATGAAGCAGAAACTAACACAACATTGTAAAGCAATTATACTCCAATAAAGATGTTAAAAACAAAAAAAAGGAGGAAGATAGTATAGCAGAAAAGCATGCATTTCCGTCGCAGGTTGTGACCGCCCCTCTGAGTTAAACCCATAGGGACCAGCAGGGAAACTGAGGCAGGCAGTTCATTGACTTGGCCAAAAGGAGGCAGTACAGAGCTTCGGGACAGCTGACTCTGAAACCAACCCTCCCACCCAAGGAGAGCCGGTCCCCATGGAATCACAAATGTGGGCGAATCAGCATGGGGGTACATCGTAAGGCATTTTATTTTCTTGGAGGAGGACAGAAACCCCCGCAGCACTGAGATGAAACGTGCCCGGCATTCGGCTGTGGTCAGAGACTGTAACAAGGCAATCACCTTCCCCAGTTTAACCAGGTTTCTAGGAAAACGGCCCATGGCCAAGCGGGGACCGAGACAGTACTGGTGAGAAGCTCACAGCCGTCAGCTAAGCCTCCCCATCCCCCAAGCCCCCCCCTCCAAAACACACTCTGCGTTAAGTGTAATGGGTCTTAGGGAATTTATTTTGCCAATTTTAGAACCCACCATAAAGAAGAAATATGAGAGGATTTTATGGGGTGTACTGTATATCTTTAATACTCGTATTTTTTCTCGAAATGCTGAGAATATCAATTACGTTTATGGCTTTATGAGGAGACGCTCCAGCACCATGGAGGGCAAAGCAAGTTTTAGCAGAAAATAAACAATGGTGGGCATGGGTCACTGGTGCCCGGTGGGCGCCGAGGTCCCGGACTGTGTTTGAGGGTCCAGCAGACGTCAGACAAACCAACGGCTGCCGTTCGGGGGACTTTATGTTTGGGTGTGCGTGCATGCGTGCACACATGTAAATGCAGGTGTGCGTGTGTGTGTGCGTGTGCCCCTCATTCTTCATTGTTTGAAGAGAGGATGGTCTTAGGGGAGAGGAGCCCCTACCCGCCCCGCACCCAGGGCAGAGAGCAGCTCTGCTCTGGGATCCAGCCTCACCCCACTCTCCCCCGGCCACAAGCCTGACCAAGGGGCTCCCACAGTCCTCCGGCCCAGCCTCCACCCCCCTCACGTGGAACCCCTTCTGGCCCTGCTCTGGCCCCAGATCTCTGTAGGATCTGCCCCTCCAGCCTGGTCTGGTCTCCCCAGCTGGCCGGTAGGAGCATGGACATCAGAGCCAGGGACACCTTTGGCAGCAGGTGGCTGGCCTGGGGTCTCCAGGCTAAGGGCAGCAGAAGCGTGCCCTTGGGGTGCAGGGGCGGGGGGCGGAGCAGGCTGGGCTCCAGCCCCGCCCCCTCAGCCACTGAACAAGGGCTCCAGCAGCCACTCATCCTACGGAGGGTGCACAGAGCCCCAGGGAGCGACCATGCATCTCAGACGGGCTGGGAGCCTGAAGAGACACACTGCACACGTGTGCACACACACGCACGCATATGCACCCTCGCCCAGGTGGGTCCCTGCTCCTGGTGACTGAGAATTCCTAGCAACGAGCCCCCTCCCCCCCGGACCCTGCCCCCCCTCGGGGTGGGGAGCCCAGAGCCCTTCCCTCGGGCGGTGGCGTGCCCCCCACCCCCAGGGTAGCTGCGAGGTGGCACCCACTCCCGCCTCTGCTTAGAGTTATTTATGGCTCCGACATGCGTGTTTGTTTAAAATCTGCTGCAGAATTCATCCTCTCTGCCACTTACTCAGCTATTATCAGCCATCGCAAAAGTGCCAAAGAGAGAGTCGTAAACGGCAGAGATTTACGAGGCAGCAAGAACACAGGAACGAACGAGGGGAAATTAAATCCTTTACCTGCGTGGTTATTTACGAGCTGGGCTGACACGCGCCATCACCGGGTGGACGTGGACCCCGACCTCCGCCCTCAGACACCGCCCTCCCGCCGGAGGCAATCCTCCTCCACCCCTGCCAGCTGTGAGCTGTGGTGGGACCAACCCGCCATGAGACGTGGGGGCTGCCTCCCGCCTGCTGTGTGACCTTGGGCATATCCCTGCCCTCTCTGGGCCTCAGTTTACCCTTCTGTACCAAAGAGGGGAGTGGACAGATGGGCTCTAGGGAACGTGCTAGTCACGCAGCAAGATAGGGCTCCCCCAGCCCCACACCCCAGCCTGGCCGCCCCGTACCCCTGTGTGCAGGCACGCCCTCTGCTGCTGGGCTGGGCTGGACCCCGCCTCCTGGGCCAGAGGATGGCCCAGTGCCCCGTCCTGCCCTTTACGGGGGACCCTCCTTCATCACCCACTGCTCCCCATAGAGGGGGCTGGAGGGTGGGGGTCCAGGTGACTAACCAGCCTCTCCTGAGACGCAGAGGAAGGGGCTGGGGCAGACTTCCTCAGGCCTTGCTGGAAAGCCCCAGAAGAGGGAGGAGGTCAAGGGGAAGCACCGGCGTGGGCGGGAGTCCAGGCTCCTCCTGGGTCAGAAGAGGCCGCCACTCCACGAGAAACCCTTCGAGCCACGTGGCCACAGCCCTGGCGGAGGGGAGGAGGGTCAGTGGGCCGAGGCCTTGGCCTGGCGTGAAAAGAGCCCTGGATGGGGAGGGGCCCAGGACAGCCGCCTGGTACGTCCCCCTGCCTCCTTGAAAGACAAGACCAGCATCTGGGCCTCGTCCACCCGAACTGCTCCGAGAAGGGACCCAGCCCCAAGGCAGGCAGGAGCCTGGGGCCATCTTCGGGGACAAGGGGCCTCGCTGGGGTCAGCTCAGCCAGGGTGGGCTCGGGGGCCAGCAGGTGGCCCCACTGTCCCCAAGGATACACCTAGCCCTGTTCGCCCAACCAGGAGTCCCCAAGGACACACCTAGTCCTGTTCGCCCAGCCAGGCTAGGTGTGTGGGAGTCGCAGCCCCCCAGGGTCAGGGCTCAGGCCCAAGCAGGAGGGTCCCTCCCTGAAGTGAGGTCTCACTGGGCCCCTGCCCTTCCCTTGTGCGGGCTGAGTCCCTCGGGGCTGGGAGAAGGAGGCAGAGCAGAGAGGGTGACTGACACCTGCAGCCACCCCTCTGACTGTGACCCCCCGACTCCGACCTCAGCACCCCTGCCCGGGCCCAGTACCCCCAAGACCCGCCTGCCAGAGCCCCTCTCCCCTTGCCCCTTCGCCAGGGCTGCCAGGGGCTCAAGCCGTGAGCCTCACTTTGACGTTCCCCTACTGCCCGAGTGTGCTCACCCTCGGGGGCCAAGGACGCAGAGAGAGCTGGCTCTGCCCCCACCACAGACCTCAGCCATCCCCCCAGGGCCCTGTGGTGCCGGCCAGATCGGAAACAAGAAGCCAAAACTGGGAAGGGTCAGACAGGACGGGGAGTGCCCTGGGAGGACACAGAGGAGGGGGTACTCTGGCCAAGACTGAAATTTTAAAGAGGGAGCAGCAAGAAGAGGCCCGTGATGATGGTCACCTGAGGGCAGGTGATGTTGGGAACAGTTTGCAGAGGATGCCAAGCCCCAGCGTCCTTACCCCGGCTGCACAGTTGCCGCAGGGCTCCACGGTTCCCGCAGGGCTCCACGGGCCCCTCCTAGAAGGTTCTGGCTTGTCCTGACCTCACATGTTCACACCAGGGCAGAGCACAGCCTGACCCCCTCACTGGAGCCAAGGATGCCTGGGCAGCACAGAGCTGCTCTCCCAGGTGGCAGCCCTCCAACCGAGGACTCCCGGGGTGGGGGACCCGGTCCATCCCGGCCTCAGACCGCAGGTGAGGTCGTTCTCCCCAACCAGGCCTCGGTTTCCCCAGTCAGACAAAAGCCGGACATCTGAGGGCACTTGTAGCTCAGAGGCCCCAAGGTGCTGACCAGCTTGAGGTCCCTGGCCCGTCAGGCCCCCCGCCGAAGCCGTGCCCGGCCAGCCACCTGGGGTCACCGTCTGTAACCCCGCAGCCGCCCGCTCTGGGCCCTCTCCCTCCATCTCATTCTCGTTTTCTTCCCGGTGTAATTGAAAAATCAATATGTTGCAGAGTTTCTGCGCAAACCACAAATACAATTATTTCCAATCACACAAGGAATGAGCCGAGAGTAACCGCAGCTGCTCCATGGCGAGACCCTGGCCTCAGCCTACACGGGCCCAGAAGTGAGCGAGGCCCCTGCAGACACCAGAGCTGCGAGCCGGCCCGGGGGACCCCTTGTCCGACAACCCGCTCTGGTTTTAATCGGGTCTTCCCTCCCGTGACTTTGCCTGATCGTGTGGTGCCCGGCCTCATAAATAACGGAGCTTAATGAACGGCATGAAAAGTTAATTAATTGTAAGCATAGTTACACACGGCCACGCCATACCTGTCATAAAATATATCTTCTGTTGGAACTTATTACATTTTTATCAACTCGGCCTCACAAGTCCCGACGCGTACCTGGGCCGTGGACCGTCCTCTGCAATCAGAGTCATTTGGCTTTTATGGGTTTGCTCAATTGCACCCAAGGGACAGATGGGACAAAGCAAGGAGAGGGCCACCTGTCCTACCGAGCACAGGATGAGGGAAGGCCAAGTGCCAGCCCCGGAGTGGATGCCGCCAGCCCCAGCCTGCCCACCCCCTGCCCCAGCCCAGCCGTGCACAAGGGTCTGCCACCTGCGCCCGGCCCCACGTCCTGGGGGACAGCATCACCCCAGCCACCGCCAGCGCAGCTCCCCTGCAAGGCTGCGGTGTGCCTCCGTCTTCAGGCTGACCCCTCAGCCCCACGGGCCCCACATGAGGGCTGAGTGGCTAAGCTGTGCCACCCTGAGCTGGCACCTGCCCCCGGAACTGGTCCCTGCCCCCCAAGGAGACAGTGGCAGGGTGCAGGAAGCTAGGCTACTGGAGTCCCAGCCAGGGGTCCCTCTCCCCCTGAGTGGCAGGGTCCCCAAGACGGAGGGAGAGGCAGGAGCTCAGAACGGGGGGCTCCCCAAAGCCTTAACCTGCCTGGGCCCCTCATCTGTCCCAGGGCAGCGCCCCATGGGCCAGGGTCAGGGAGGCTCTGAGACCTGCCCTCACTGCTTGTAACCCCACGCGTCACACTTACAGGGGTGGGTCCACCTGCCCCCTGCCCCGGCGTGTCCTCTTCTCTTCCCCAAAGGCTCAGTACTGACCCCACCCCCGACCTGAACTGACCAAGGCCGCCCCCCCGGGGCAGCATCTGTGCCCCTACCCCCCAGGGCACCGCCCTCCCTTCTGGCCTTAGGCCCCTCACCACCACTGGAATTTGGCATCACCAGTACCCTGCATGGGGGTCACCACACCTCTGTCCTCACCGGGATGGGGAAAGGGCCCTCCCCCCACGGAGGGTACCCCCAAGGCCTGGTCACTCTCCTCCTTGTTGTCCCCAGGTGGTGCACACCCACGGTACGGATGCCACCACTGGCCACGGTGCATCCCTTGTGCACCATTCCCTCTAAGGGACACTCTCCTCAAGGCAAAGATGCTCTTTACCTGCCCTGTCCGAGGGGGGCCACTGGCAGCTGTGGCCACTGAGCACTGGACAGGAGGCCAATCCAACTGCAGGATTGGATTTTTAAAATTTTATTTGAGTTTGTAGCTTTATTGCGGTGCAGCTGATACAGAGTAAACTGTATGCATTTATAGTAAACAGTTTGAGAGGTACAACCATCCAGGCCCAGCGTGGATGACATCTTGGTGCCCCTTTGTCACCAGCCCTCTCTCCCTCTGCTCCCGGCCCCAGCGCCTGGGCAGCTCTGATCCATAGTCTGTCATTCTGGACTAGTTTGCATTTTCTAGAATTTTCTATACATTCTTTACAGACTCGTAATTTAGATTTTATCTTTTGTCCAGCTTCTTTCACTCGGCATATGGACATTCATCCCTGGTGTGCTGTTTCTCGCTGACAGGTGTCCACGCTTGGACATACCAGAGTTTATTTGTCCATTCGGGTGTTGATGGACATCTGGACTGTGTCCAGTTTGGCGCTGTTACAAATAAGGCTGATCTGCACTGCCACACACAGCTCTGTGTACGCGGGTTCTTTCTCGCGCAGAGGAATGGCTGCATCATACGTCAGGTATACGTTTTTTTTGTTTGCTTTTTTGGGGTTCTTTTGGGTTTTTTTTTAAAGCACATATGGGTTTCACATTATCTTTCTTTCTTTCTTTCTTTCTCTCTCTCTCTCTTTCTTTCTTTCTTTTTGGCTGCATTGGGTCTTCGTTGCTGTGCGCAGGCTTTTATCTAGTTGCGGCGAGCGGGGGCTGCTCGTCATTGCGGTGCGCGGGCTTCTCACTGCGGTGGCTTCTCTTGTTGCGGAGCACAGGCTCTAGGCGCACGGGCTTCAGTAGTTGTGGCACCCAGGCTTAGTTGCTCCGCAGCATGTGGGATCTTCCCGGACCAGGGATCGAACCCGTGTCCCCTGCATTGGCAGGCGGATTCTTAACCACTGCACCACCAGGGAAGTCCAGGTGTACGTTTAATGGTTTAAGAAGCTGCCAGATTGTTCCCCAAGGTGGTTGTACCACTTTACATGCCCCGCACAAGCAGGTCTGAGACTCCCAGCCCCTTCCACAGCCTCTCAAACACTGGGTGTGGCCAGTCTTCTTAGTGTTACCATTCTGATATGTGTGGGGGGGCCTCACTGTGGTTTGAACTTGCATTTCCCTAACGACTAACAGGGCTGAGCATCCTTTCCTGTGCTGATTTACTGTCTGTTTATCATTATTGGTCGTTGGTGGTGTTTTTTCCTTTAGCATTCAGTAAAATTCATCAACAACCCAAGTCTGGAATATTCATTGTAGAAAGGTTTTGTTTTTGCTTTTGTTTTTTTAATTTTTGGCCGTGTTGGGTCTTTGTTGCTGCGCGGGCTTTCTCTAGTTGAGGCGAGCGGGGGCTACTCTTCAATGCAGTGTGCAGGTTTCTCATTGCAGTGACTTCTCTTGATTGCAGAACACAGGCTCTAGGCACTCAGGCTTCAGCAGTTGTGGCTTGAGGGCTCTAGAGCGCAGGCTCAGTAGTTGGGGTGCATGGGCTTAGTTGCTCCACAGCATGTGGGATCTTCCTGGACCAGGGCTCGAACCTGTGTCCCCTGCATGGGCAGGTGGATTCTTAACCACTGCGCCACCAGGGAAGCCCTCTCTGGTTGCTCTTAAACTTTCTGGGAAGTCCTGTAGAAAGGTTTTTAAGTACAAATTTTATTTCTTTAATAGATATAAGACTAGCAGGCTATATATCTCATCCTGCTTTGGTTATTTGTGTCTTCCAAGGAATTTTCCACTTCCTTTCAGTAGTTGAATTTATTGGTATAAACTTGTCCCTAACACTCCTTGTCCTTTCAATATCAGTGGAATCAGTTCTGATGTCACTTCTTTCATTCCTGATATTGGTAATTTGTTTTCTCCCATTTTCTCTTGATCAGCCTGCCTAAAGGTTTATTGTTATTATTGATCATCTCAAAGAACCAGCTTGGGTTTTATTGATTTTCTCTATCCTTTTTCTGTTTACTATTTCATTGATTTTCACTCTGATCTTTATTACTGCCTTTCTTCTTCTTGCTTTGAGTTTCATTTGCTCCCCTTTTTCTAGTTTCTGAAGGTGGACACTGAGGTCATTGATTTAAAATCTTTTTTCCTTTCTATTATAGACATTTGATGCTATAAATGTCCCCCTAAGGAGTGACTGAGCTAAGTCCACACATTTTCTGTGGGATTTACTATATTTTCATTTGAATTCAGTTCAAAATACTTTCCAATTTCCCTTTTGATTTCTTCTTTGACCCATGGGTTGTTAAGAAATGTGTTAGTTTCCAAGTCTGAGGGATTTTCCAGAACTCTTCCATTTCTAATTTAATTCCACTGTAGTCGGATAACATACTTTTTATGACTTGGATACTTTTATATTTTTTGGACTTGTGTTATGGCCCAGAATATGGTCTATCTTAGTAAATGCTCCATGTGTGCTTGAAAAGAATGACCATTCTGTTGTTGGGTGAGTGTTTCATGAATGTCAGTTGAATCTGAAGTCTTTACTAGCCTTACTGATTTTCTGTCAACTTGTTGTGACAATTATTCAAAGAGAGGTATTAAAATCCTGGCTTTAATTGTGGATTTTCTCTAATTCTCCTCATGGTTCTATTAGGTTTTGTTTCATGTATTTTAAAGCTCTGTTATTTGGTGCATAAACATTTAGGATTATTATGTCCTCTTCATGAATTGACCCTTTTATCATTATGAAACAATTTTCTTTATCCCTGGCAATATTCCGTGCTCTGAAATATGTTTTGTCTGGTATTAATATAGCCACTCCAGAGGTCTTTTGATTAGTGTTATCATAGGATATCTTTTCCAATTCTTTTACTTTTAACTTATTTGTATCTTTATATTTAAAATGTGTTTCTTATAGATAGCATATATTTGGATCTTGCTTTTCTACCCAATTTGTCCACCTGTCTCTCATTTTGGATATTTAGACCATTTACATTTAATGTATTATTGGTAGGTTTAAGTGCATTATCTTGTTATTTATTTCCTATTTGTCCCATCTGTTTTTCTCCTTTTCCTCTTTTTCTGCCTTCATTTGGATTAATTCAAAGTGTTTTTACAATTTTATTTTATCTTTTTGTTGGCTTATTTGCTACGGCTCTTTGATCTGTAATTTATTTATTATTTTAAGGCTTATAGGAAACATTTAATTTATCACAGTCCTCTTCAAGCGATATTATAGCACTTCATGTACAATATAATAACATTAAAATAGAAGATTTTCATTTATTCCCTCCAAAACTTTATGCTGCTGTTTTCATGCATTTTACTTGTATGTATGTCCTAAACTCCACACTGCATTATTATCATCTATGTTTAAACAATTATCTGTTAAATGTGTTTGAATAATAATAATACATCTTATGTATTTACCTATAAAAGTGCTAGTTGCTGTACTTTCCATTCCTTTATGTAGCCCCAAATGCCCAGCTGGTATCATCTTCCTTCTGCCTGAAGGACACCTTTTAACATTTCTTGTAGTGCAGGTCTTCTGGTGAGAAGTTCTTTCAGCTTTGGTATGTTTGCAGAAGTCTTTATTTTGTATTTGTTTTGGAAAGATATTTTTACTGGGTATAGAAGTCAACATTGTTAGATTTTTTTTTTCTTTGAGGACTTTGAAGACGTTGTTCTACCATCTGTCCTGCATTTTCCACAAACCTGCTGTCATCTTTACTTTGGTTCCACAGTATGATTCTTCTCTTTTATTTTCTGGCTGCTTTTAAGATTTTGCCTTTATCACTGGTTTTGAGCAATTTGATTTAGATGTGCTTTGCTGTCTTTTTTTTTTTTTCATATTTCTCATGCTGGGGATTCCTTGAGCGTCTTGAATGTGAGTTTATACTTCTCATCATATGTGGAAAATATTTGGCCATTATTTCTTCCAGTATTTTTTCTGTTTCCAATTAAACATGTTAGGCCACTTGGAGTTTTCCCAAAGCTCATTGATACTCTGTTTATTTTTAAATTAATGTTTTTCTGTGTTTCTATTTAGATCATTTATAATGCTACATCCTCAAGTTTGCTAATCATTTCTTCCACAATATCTAATCCACCATTAATTATATATGCTATGGTTTTCATTTCAGGCATTAGAGTTTTCATCTCTAGAAGTTTAATTGGGGTCTTTTATTTTACATCTTCCATGTCTCTGCTTAACTTTTTGAACATATCCAAAAACAATCCAGTTGTAATAACTGTTTTAATGCTTTTGTGTGCTAATCCTAACATCTGTGTCAGTACTGGTTTGGTTTTGGTGATTTATCTCCTCATTATGCATTGTATTTTCCAGCTTCTTTAGATGCTTCTGAATTTTTTATTGGATTCCAGACATCGTGAATTTTATCTTGTCAGATGCTGGGTTCTTGATCTTTTTCTGGGATGTAGCTAAGTCACTTGGAAATAATTTGATCCTTTGGGGCATTGCTTTAAAGACTTTCTAGGCAGAAGTGGAGCAGTGCTCTAAGTCTGGTCACCCCACTGGTGAAGCAAGGCCTTTGGGAGGACTCTGCCAAAGGTCCAGGAGTCCTGAGCTTTTCCAGGCTGACTGTGGAACACGCACTATCCCTGAACACTGAGCCTGTTACTCCTAATCCTTTCCCCACCTCGGGTAGTTCCCTGACCCACATGTGCTGATCATTCCTCAACAGAATCAACTGAACGCTGAAAGGGACCCTCCATGATCCCAGGGCTCTCTTGAGCTGCTCTCTCCTCTCCAGTTTGCTAGCCTCACATCCTCACCTCCTTGGTCCCCCTCTCAGCTCCATCCCCCATTCCAGGGAGCCCCCTGCACCCCTCCTTCCAGCTCCAGGGCACTAAGCTGGGGTGGTTGTATGATTTCCAGCCTCTCACCATACTCCACTACCCGATGTCCTGCACCTTGAGAATGGACTTTCTATACATTTTTGTCCACTTCTTGCTTATGTCAGGTGGGACAGTGAATCTGGTCCATGGTACTCCATCTTGGCTAGAAAAAGCCCCATTTTATTTCATTGCATTAAATTGTAATAGTTAGGAGTGGCCAGTACCAACTAAATTGGGTAGCGCAGCTCGAAACAGTGGGCTACGTGGGGACAGGAGTCTGGTTGGCCTGGTTCCCTGTGGGCACCACGGGCACTGGCACAGCCAGGGTGCCCAGGAGTGTTTGCTGAGTGAACAGTTGGCAGGACAAATGTGACAAGCATAAGCCCCAGGCCTGGAAGGAGGATAGAGACCACCAGGAAGACTTTCCCCAAAGACCCCCACTCAGCACGTGTACCCTGGGGTCCTCATGGCTCACTTTCGTCCACCAGGGGAATCCCCTGCTGGTCCTGGGCACCCCCAGCACCTGCAGCCAGGGGGGCTCTGCCATCATTCAGCACCCCATCTCCTGTCACTCCCCCCGAGAGGTCATTCCTGTCCTAATGACCCCCAGCTTCTCAGAGCCCCCACCCCAGCATCCCTCAGCATCATGGGATCCCGGGCTCCTGCAGTTTAAACCCAGACCACCGAGACCCAGCCTGGCAGTGTTCCTGCCCTCTGTGACTTAGGAAGACAGACCTCAAAAAGACTGGAGGCCCCAATTCAAAAATGGGCAAAGGACTTGAATAGACATTTCTCCAGTGATGATCTACAAATGGCCAACAAGCACATGAAAAGATGCTCAACATTGTTAGCCATCAGGGAAATGCGAATCAAAACCACAGTGACATACCACTTCACACCCACTAGGATGGCCAATATCAGAAAAACAGAAAATAACAAGTGTTGACAAGGCTGCAGAGAAATTGGGACCCTTGTGCACTGCTGGAAGGAATATGAAATGGTGCAGCCACTATGGAAAATAATTTGGCATTTCCTCAAAAGGTTAAACATAGAATTATGATATGACTCAGCATTTCCACTCCTGGGTAACTACTCAAAAGAACTGAAAGCAGGGACTTGCACCAACATTTACACACCCATGTTCACAGCAGCGTTATTCACAATAGCCAAAAGGTGGAAGCAACCCAAGTGTCCGTGGGTGGATAAATTGATAAACAAAATGTGGTCCATCTATACAATGCAATAGGATTCAGCCATAATAAGGAATGAAGTTCTGACACCTGCTCCAACATGGACGAAACTTGAGGACATCATGCTAAGTAAAACAGGCCAGTCACAGAAGGACAAATACTGTATGATTCCACTCATACGAGGTACCTAGAGGAGTCATTTCACGGAGACAGAAAGTAGAAGGGTGGGTGCCAGGGGCTGGGGGAGGGGGAGGGGGTAGTGTTTAATGGGGCAGAGTTGTTAGAGATGATGAAGAGTTTTGGATGCAGATGGTGGTGATGGGTACACAGCACTGTGAATGGCCTTAGATGACCACTGAATAATTGTACACTTAAGATGATAGCTATGCGGTTATGTATATTTCACCACAATATTTTAAAGGCTGGAGGTGCCTATAGGCCAGGCCAGGTGATCTCTGGCTGTGTGGAGTCTCAGGTACAGCAAGGCTGGGTGTCCAGGGACGGAGCTGTCAGAGAGGGTGAAGCTGATGCTCTCAGCCTCTGACATCTTGACGTGAGGGAAGCGGGGTTTCTCCCACCTTTATATGAATCCCACTCAGCCCTGGCTAAGGACGTGCGTCTTCCCAGAAGCATAGATTTAGCAGATTGACTGGAAAACGGCAGCTGCCTGGGGCTAATAGCGTCCTGAGCACCCATATTTTAGAGGAGGGGGCGGCACTCTGGCTGCGTGGGTGGCGGAAGTGAAAGAGGGCCCAGCCCAGCACCCTCTCCTCCACAATTGGCCTTGGCAGGTTTTATGGCTTTTTACAGAAAGATAGGCCAGGCCCAGACATTCCCTCCACTCAACCTGGCTCTCATCACTACCCCCCTTCTCCTGTCTCCCGGCCTCTGACTCTGCCTCAAGTTTCCCGCCTGCACCAACAAACATGGCTTTTGTGCCTTGGGGAGCCCTCAGTTCTGACCCTCCCGGCCCCTCTCCCACACCTCCCAGGCCAACCTCCCCTCTTCCCTGTTTCTGGCTGAAGTTGCCGAGACCTGGGGCCGGCCTCCAGGCACCCGGCCCGCTGCCCACAACTCTGCAGAGGCATCAACTCACACGGACACACACACACAAGCATACACACGGAAACAGACACAGACACACTTTCAGAAACACACACAGACACACACCCACCCACCAGCAAACCCGGGCATCCAAGTGCATCTTGCAGAAAGAAACAGCATTTGTGCCCCCCTCTCTGCCGCCTCCTTTGGGGGCTATTTGGAGTCCCGCAGGGTCCCGACCCTATAAGCCCACAGCGCGATGGGCAGACACACACCAGGGGGCTGCCGCACGCTCCCCAAAGCTGATGAACACGTTCCCTCGGCCCCAGGGGGTTGCCGGGATTAAGTCTGAAATTGCATGTGTGGAGCTGGCGTCTGGAGCCCCTGCCCAGGCTCAGTGACCCCAACGATGCTGAAGACCCTCTCCTGGGAGCCCCTGCGCAGCCCAGCCTGTCCCGGTGTCCTTGAGGGCGCCCTACTGCACCCCTGCACGCTGGCCGCTCCACGGATGGGGCACAGCTGATTCCTGCAGGTCCCCTGAGCCACGTGGAGTCAGACGGGCAGGGCAGGGTGTTAATGAGGATTTAGACACGCCGCACACACAGGTACACACACTCACAGCTCTGCGCTAGGGGTAAGATGCCGGACGCCCTTCTGTCTCAACTCAGCCCCTTAGGTTTGCTTGCCTCCCCCTCCCCTTCCCCCCATCCTGGAGCCCACCCTCACCCCAGGTAACACTGTTAACCCCTCCTGCTTCCTTGCGTATCCATCTCCACAGCACTGTGTTTAAACACATTCACTCATTGCTGACATTTATAAGCAGATTTCAGATCAAAGCCCAGAGTTCAGGCTTTCTTGAAATACTGGAAGCTGCAGCTGCACAGGCCATCCTAGAGCCATCGGCTGGCACCCAGCGAAGGCTGCGGCGCCCTCTGCGCGGTACCACACTCTCTCGGCCACACCCAGCCCTGCAGACTCCGAGTTTGCCGCCCCAGCACGAAGACCAGGGTGGAGACCGGCTGGGCAGCCTGCTCTGCCGCCCTTGGTCAGAATGAGACGGGACCCCAGGGCATCAGCTGCAGCCGGGCCCGGTGAGAGACGGGGAGGCCCAGCAGGCACACCAGCAGCAGAGGGCTTGGCCTGGTCAGCAGTGCCCGGCCTGAGTGGGCGACGGGCCAGCCGAGGCAGCGGAGCGGCAGGGTCCGCAGAGGCAGTGGGCTTCAGGGGCCCGGCGATGGGGGAGGAGAGGACACTGCCCGCAGGTGTTATAGGCCAGACCTATTCCAGAGAGTCAGGTTTCCTCCTCCCAGTAACCTAATTGTGCCCATTTTATGAGTGGAAAAACCGAGGCTCAAGGAAGTGATCCATTTTGCCAAGTTCTCCCAGCTAACAGCTGGTGGAGTGACCCCTGAACACCTCCCTTCGACAGCCGAAGTTTGACGTCCCCCGGCCCCTCCAGGCATGGCAGCCAGGAGTCAGGGGGAAGGAGTGGGGGGCCAGGGAGGGAGCCAGCTTGTGTGCCGCGAGCCCGTCCCCACCTAGGGCTCGCCATCAATTTGCTCAGTTCTGCCAGGCTCCCTTGTCTGCTGAGGAACACTTGGTGGGATCGGTGGTCTCCGAGGGCCCCCTCCTCAGGACCACTGGGTTCGGCCAGAGGCGGGAGGGGCAGCTCTCACAGGGGCGGGGGGTCAGCGCTACCCACCGCGGGGGTCTGACAGAGGGCTGAGGACCACCTGGGCCGGGGATTTGACCTAAAAAGCACTTCTGGTCCTAGGCAGGCTCCTGAGAACTGGAATCCTGAAGCCCCCAGGGCGCTCACGGCCCTGCCACCCTTGAGCTCAGAGACCAGGGCGCACGGGGCTGTGGAGGGGGTGCTGGGGAGGCCGCTCCTGCTGTCCACCCGCCCGCCTGCCCGCCAGCTGAGCCGCCAAGCAGGGCCACGCTCGACAGTGGGGGTTAATTAGAGCCCACACGGCGCCTTAGCTGCATCTCAGCTCCCTGATGTTAGCCGCCAGGCCAGCCACGGCAGCTCAGGGGGCCGTCAGGGCTGGACAAAGTGCCGGACAAAGGGCTGCCTGCAGATTGAGGGCAAACTGAGCTGGCCTGCGGCGGGGTGTGATCATCGGGCCCCGCTTTAAGGTGTCTGGGGCGGGGGGGGGGGTGGGCGTTAATGGGGAAGGAGAGACGGGGCAGGGAGGAAAGGCGCTGGGCTGCAGCTGGGGAGCAGCTGGGAATGTCTGCCAACAAAGGGTCCCCGCTGTGCTCAGGCCCCTGCACAGGCGCAACCTCAAGGGGGCTTGAGAGAGCCCCTGCCCACCACCCAGCGCTCTCGGGGACAGGGGTCGTCAGGCCTGAGCCTGCAGGGCCCCAGGGCAACTGTTCTGGGAGGTGAGATGAGGCACGAGGAGGGGGCTTCTCAGCTACAGACCCCCTTTCCTCATCAGAGACTGGGAGCATCTTCACTGAGGCTTTAGTGAACATGGTGAAGGAAGGAAGGGATGGATGGATGGATGGATGAATGGATGGACGGACGGACTGGTGGATGGACGGACAGACTGGTGGATGGATGGATGGATGATGAATGATGATGAATCACAGATGGATCATGGATGGATGTATGGACGCGTTGCCTTACCAAGTGAAAGTGAAGGCCTGCAGGGCCCTCGGGACACCCAGTCTAATACTTCACCCAGAGCGGGGTCCCCTCTGCCCCATCACTGGGGGCTTCTGCACAGCCTCCCTCCTCCCCTCCAGTCCGTCTCCCTTCCTCCCCCCTCCTCCGCTCCCGCACCCCCCACCTTTCCCGGTGCTCTTACCTCCTCATCTGCCCCACGAGGCTCCCCTCTGGCCCCTGTCAACTGCGCCGTGGCCCCAGGTACCCTCAGCCGACCCCACCAGACAAGCCCTCGGGTCGGCCCAGTCCTCTGGTCTCCTGGGTCAGCCAGGCCACTACAGATAGGACCACACAGGACCCGCTGCCCAAGGAGGGAACCCGTGCCCACCCCAGGACCAGCACTTCATACTCCCACCCTCACCATCCCCACCCTGTGACGCCTGCCAGGCCTCTCCCCCCAGGCCACTACCCCACAGGCTCCAGGCACCCCACGCCCCGCTGTCCCCCATGCCTTGCTCACCCGGCCCCCAGGCAAGTGCTCCCTAAACCCATGAGGCCCTCCTGACGGCCCCCAAGCACCCTCCCCGCAGAGGTGCAAGGAGAGAAGGTGGGCTTTAAGGCTGGCAGGGGGAGGGGGGCAGGTCCCTTCCCACCTCTGAGCCTCGGTCTCCCCACTGAAATGTGCAGGCAACAGCACCACTACCGGGGGTTGGCACAAGGGTTCTACAAGATGTTTGGGGCCCGTGGCCCCTGCCTGGCAGCTGTAGCATCAGCACTGCAGGAAAAAGTACGCTCACCTCACCCCCAGGTACCCTGCTACCCTGCAGCTCTCCATCACTCCCGAAGCATCCTGGAATCAGGGACAGGAGCCCCCAGAGGGCAGGACATTCTCTGCTGTCACCAGGCACAGCTGTCCAGAGGGCGGACAAAACAGCCCCCCACAATGCCCACCCCCAGGCACGGGACCCCTGAGCTCAGGAGAGGAGCGGGAGGTGTGCTCTCCTCTCTCACCCTCCCAGCTCCTTCCGCCCGACTGGGGGAGGGTCCCACGGCACAAATCCTCTGAAACAACCCTTGAGCAAGTAACTGGTTCATTTCTGCTTCAAAAACTTTAAATCACCCAAGTATTCTTTTATGTATATTTCATTGGCTTTTACAAAACTCAGATCACCATTTAGTCTGATTACCCCTTGGGGGGTGACGAGAAGGCAGTTTAAGTCCTTAACTGCATCTCCTCAGTGTTCCTCCACTGGCGAGATTGGGGGTGGGCAAGCCAGGCACACGTCCCCCTGGCAGGCAGGGGGCCCGGCAGGGGGGCCAGAGCAGCCCCACTCCCACGCCCACCCCGGGCGGGCCGAGGGGTCCAGCCTCACCCAAGCTTCGAGAGGCCAGCTGGCGTCCCCACGGAAGGCTCGGGCCAAGCCTGGGGCTCTGAGCTCCCCTCTGGCTGGTCACTGTGGGCAGGATTCTGTCCCAGTAGAGCTGGTTTTCTCACCGGGGGAGCAGGCCGGCAACCTCCACCTCCAGGGCTGTGGGGGATTGTAAGGGAGACGGAGCCTAAGTGGGCAAAGGGCTGGGCGCCCCCCGGTCTCCCGCATCCCGGGGCCGGAGGGAGGGGCTGTGGGAGGCACCTCACGCCCACCCCCAGCCCCGTGCCCGCTCTGCTCTGGACCTCGGGCGCACTCCATGGGACCGACCCTAGAGCCCGTGGGCCAAGCCGTGTGCAGCCGCCGTCTGAGGGGCAGATTTCGATGACATCCAAATTGCCTGGCACAGCGAGGAGCTTCCACTAATGCAAACCTGAGAAGAGAATCGGGGCTATTGATTTTCCCCGTCTAGCGCTGTCATATTCCCTTAAAGGCATTTACCGAGGCTTTTAAGAGCTATAGCACTTCCACAAAGGAACAAATTACGTGCAAATCAGGCTGCTGAGATTTATTCTCCCTTCAAACCCTTGTTAGGAGAGCTGGGAGGGCCGGATGGCAGCTCCAAAGCGTCCTGGTGCGGCAGCCAGAGCCCAGGAGAAACCATCCCCCGCAGGGCCCAGAGCAGAGCCTGCCGCCCGGCCTGGCCCACCGCCCCACCCAGCTGCCCGGCCAAGAAGACCCCTGGGGAGGTGGCGGCAGGCCCCCGAGAGGCGCCCAGAGAAGGACACAGAAGTTCCTGGGAAAGCCTGCCGCCCCACCCAGCAGCCTTTGCAGAGGGACCCGTCGGCAGGTCCATCGCCGGCCACAGCAGACACGGCCCCCCACCCAAGCGGCCCAGGATGGGCGCCCCCCCACCGTCAGCACCGCAAAGCCTCCTGCTCTCCGCCCTCACCTCGGGGTCCCGGAGCCCCAGTCCTTCCTCGGGGCGACTGCAGGGGCCAGAGCAGCCCCTGCCTCTTCCTCCGGGCGCCCCGAGCCCGCCACAGCTGCCCCCCGACCCTGGAGCCCACCCAGCAGCGCACAGCCTGGAGCACAGCGCTTCCCCCGAGGCCGTGCATGGCCACGCCGTGTCCACGCGGGGGGGCCCAGCACAGGACTGCGCGTCCGGCCGGGCAGGCGGTGTGGGTGGGAGCTGAGATCTCTCTGAGCACACAGCCCCGGGCCTGGGCCTGGCTCTGCTGAAGAGAAGCGACGGTGGCCACACCAGGGGCCCCTTGACAGCGAGACCCTCTGGTGGCCTTGAGGCTCTGCCGGCTGCTCGCTTTCGGGGCCACAGCTCCAGGTGGCTGCACTCGAAATTCACGCTAGGCGTGGTCCCAGAGCAGAACGGACCCTCGAACGCCTGTCCCCTCCCGGGTCACACACACCACACACACGCCCACACACACACAGCAGGAGCACTGCAGGGTGCCAGCCTCCTGATTCCGGCCAGGCCAGCCCTCTGAGGTCCCCAGGCCCCGACGACATCCCGCACACTGTGGGACCAGTCCGGGTGTCCCTGGAGCCCCGATCAGGAGAAGACCCAGCAAAGCAGGAGGCTGCGGTCCCCTGGACGGAGGGGACAGCATTCAGCATTCTCCCATGCTCGCCATCCTGTCTGTTTCCTGTGCCGGCGCCTGCGGCCCCTGAGCCAACACGGGGCTGTGACCAGGGCTGTCTCTGCATTAGGACACGGCTGAGGTCCTAGCAGCAGCCCAGGCCGGCGGCCACGTAGTCAGGAAAGCGCCCACCTCTGCGTCTCCACCCCCTGGGCCCTGGGATGGGCTGCAGCCGTCCTGTGGGTGTGTTGACACTCCGTGCCGACGCATTAAGCAACCTTCTCTCGCTTTCCTCTGGGGTCCCTGCGGCCCCCGCCAAGGCCCCATGTGCGTGAACCGCGTGTCAGTCCTGCACGGGCTGCCTGCTGAGGCCGCCACGGCGTTGACAGCTCTGCCCGTCAGCAGCCCCTCCCAGCGGGACAAGGGCCCCCCACCCTCGACGGTGAGGCTGACACAGGGGGAGGGGGCACAGCGGGGCCTCTCCTGGCGCCCTGCATGTCCTGCTACTCCGTGTGACCACGGGGGGTCTGGGCTGAGGGCCCAGCCAGGAGCCCGAAGACCCAGCTCGCCGACTCCCAGAAACTTGGTTTCCCCCTGGAAACAGGCTTTTCCTTTCATCCGGTCACTCCTTCAGCAGTCAGTGCCCGCCACGCAGCTGGTCCAATGCCAGGAGCCCGGGCGCTCACACCACAGTGCACTAGACGCCCACGGGCCAGGCCTGAGGCAGGGGCTCTGGACCAAGGCAAGGCTGGCTCGGACCGCACGCCAGCCACTCGGCGAACGTCGTGTGCCCACCGGCTTGGAGGCCCGTGGCTGGGCCAGGGTGCTTAAACCTGCAGGCCTGGTCGCCTCTTCTGAGAGCAAGGGTGACAGGGACGCTGTGACAGGCTGTTGGGACAGCGGCGGGAGGCGCTGGGGACAGAGCCCGGCCAGGCCGGGAAAGGCGGAGGCTGGGGGTGCATAGCTGCTCGTGTACAGGGTCCGCATTCTCTCTGTGGACAGGGCGATTTCTCCATCCTTCCGGCGCGGCCCACCAAGGGGAGGGAGGAGGGTCAGTGTGGGCAGCGGGGAACCAGCAGAGCCTGGCGCTTGTCAGAGCACCGTGAAAACACCCCCAGGAGGGAGCCCTCACCTGCCCTCATCCCCTGCCCGTATCCCCCGCAGCCCCGCCCCAGCCTCCTGCTCCGTCCCATCTGCCTCAGGTCATGAGGAAGACGACCGGCCCGGGTGGTGTGTCCATGGGCGTGTCTGGGGCAGGGTGGGCGTCTCCCAGGCCCCAGCAGCCATCCTGCGCAGGAGGACCAGGACGTGGGACCCCAGCCTCCCCACCTGGTGGTCCGTTCACCTCCCACTCAGGGCTGGGGGCAGGAGCTGGCCACACCCTCTCTCTCGGGGAGGGTAACCCGCTCCATCCCAGCACCGAGGGCGCCGGCCCCACCCCACTGCCGGGCAGACCCCGGGCCCCCACGGTGTCTGCCGCTGCGGGACCCCTACCCAGACCCTCCCTTGTGTCTGCCGGGCCCCTCTCCCACCTGCCGCGGCCCACAGGAGAGCAGGAGGGACACGGTGCCACGAGGAGCGGCCTCAGTGTATTTTGGGCCTGGGCAGGAGTTTGGGGTCGGGGGCGAGGACTAATCATGGCTCGAGGATGGAAACGAGCCAGGCAGCTGTGCTCCGCGGGAGGAATACCACCCTCAGAGACACATTTTCCGATTCCTGGGCTGCCAAGAATGCATTCTTGGACGCTTACAAGGCTCGGGCTCCCCATAAACCCAGGACTCCAAACAGCCTGACAGCTGGGCTGATCCCTGGAATCCGGGTTGCAAGGCCTGGTCCCTGTGGCCGCTCACAAGTGGTACGCTGGCATCTGCTTTGCCCGGGGGGATCCTTGCATCCCCTGATGTCCCCTGAGCAGCGAGTGGCCAGACCGAGGGTGGGCTCATCTCCGCAGCCCGAAGAAAGCAGGGGATGGTCCCTTTGGCAGCTGAGGGGACAGAGGCTCAGACAGGCTGGAGGTCCTGCCAAGGCCGGGAGCCGTGGTCACCACCGTTTATGTCCTGGCCTGGCCCTGCCCTGTACAGAGCTGCCCCTCTCCATGCACAGCCAGGCCCTGGGCTGAGAGGGAAAGTCCCCAAAATATCCATAGTGTCCTCACTGCTGGTTGCTTTATATCCTTCTTCATCTTCCTCTTTCTCCCACCATGACCCGATATTAATCTGAAAACAGAAATAGGGGACGTCCGCTTCCGGGAAGAACAGGTTAGGTGATCGGGACCAACCCTTCCACTGAACACAACTAGAAAAGCTGGATGCAAACGGTTTTAATCTTCTTTAAAGCATAAAAGAACACATCAGACAATGAGGAATGAATCACCAGGCCCAACCTCACAGGAGGCAAGAGGCCAGCAAGGTAAGCCCGGAAGTCAAATCTGCTTTTGCTTAAAAGGCCACTGACTGACCCCTGGAAGCAGCAGGCGAGGGATGCCCAGTGGCGGCTGGTTCACAAGAGCTGATCGTGGGCATCGGCACTCAGTGTGATGCTGTGCCTGTGGCTTAACATCAGCCGCAGTGGGAGTACTTGCACCACAGGAATCAACAGAGGCTATAAATCAGGGCTTGTGTTTTTGGAGAACCGGTTGTTAAAGATTTACTGGCACAGTGGACCCCAGAGCTGGTAAGAGACAGGGTCTGACAACGCCCTGGCCCTTTCAGCCCAAAGGCACGGCTCAGGGCAAGGGGGACCAGAGGCAAGTCAGCCCTGCCTGGGCTCACACTTTGTGATAAACGTCCTGACCCAGGAAACGTCAGGGCTTGATTTTGCCTAAAATAGTTCCAGGTGGAGGACCCCGCCTGGCACCTGGAAAAAGCAAGCCAAAAGCATCTCTAATGGAAGGATTCTCCCTCCTAGGGCACAACTGACTACTATGAGGACTTTTTCCAGTACAGTCTCCAGCAAACAAGGACAGACCCACACACTGTAAACCAAACTCCGTGATCAGGAGCCAGCAAAGACACAGACAACAGAAACACACACACAGGAAGTCTAGGTTCTGGAGTTATAAGCACAAAATATGGAATAATGATCCTTTAAAGGATAAAAGAACAAATTCTGCAGAGACTGAAAACTGTAAAACACATCAGAGCAGATTTGAAAAAGAACCAAAGAAAAACGAGTAAATCTGAAAAATTATCACAAATGAGAACCAGATGCACAGGTTTGACAGCAGATTTTACACAGCAGAGGAGAGGACGTGTATCTGCAGATACTGTTGGGAATGCAACACGGTGACATCACCAAACAAGTAGGAATGTGATGTAAAAGCATCAAATGAGGTTGGCGGTCTAGGGATATATCTAACAAAGTTACACAAGGCTTCAGTAAAGAAGACTAAAAATTATATGACAAGAAATTAAGGAACACCAAATAAATAGACATAAGCCACGTTCACGTGTCGGAAGACACAATGAGTGAAGATGCTGGTTCTTCCCAAATAGTTTTGATTCCATAAGATTCCAACCAAAACCCCAACAGGGCTTGTTTCTGTGTCTCTGAGGAGCTTGACAAGCTGACTCTAAAGGGTCCATGGGATTATGAAGAGCCTGGACCAGCCCAGAGCCACTTGAGGAGGACAGTGGCGGAGAACTTGCTCTACCAGACATCCAGACTCATCCCAGAGCCACCGAGACGTGGGATATTGATGCTGGGACAGAGAAGCAGACAGAGACCCCAAATACAGACCTGGGAGTTGATGGCCACTTGATTGTACTAAGGTTGGACCCCAGAGCTTGGAGAACAGACAGTCTTTGCAATGATAGGGGGAAAATGAATTTGGAGCTCTCCTTACACCATGCACAAAATCAACTCCAAGTAATTTTCAGACCCAAGTGGAAAGGACAAAATACCAAGCTTTGGGAAGATAATATAGCATCATGGCATCATGACCCCTGAGTAGGAAAAGAATTTTTAAACAAGACACTAAAAGCTTTAACCAACAAGAAAGATTAATAAATTCAACCACATTAACCTTAAGAACTTAGGTTCGAGGAGGCCCCTGTAATGAGAGTGAAGACACCCCACGCAACGGGGGAAGATAAGCTCGCGCCTCTTACCGAGGATGCGTGAGGAGCGTCAGCAAGAAAAAGAGAGACGGCGCAAGTCTGAAAACGGTGGAAAGACTCCAACAGGCGCTTCGCAAAAGAGAAAATCCACACAGCAGTAAACGTATAAGCAGGAGCCTGATCTCATTAGAAGTCAAGAAAACACACAATAGAACCACAATAACAAGATCCCACTACCCATCCAGCAAATGGGCAGAAACTGCAAATTCTGATGATACCAAGTACGGCACATCAGGAGCCCCCATCGACGCTGGTCACTTTGAGAAACCAAAGAGGAGCACGGCATTTTTGGGCAATGAAACAAGGCTGGGTGATGCTGTAGTGACAGATTTATGACATTATACATCTGCCCAAACCCACAGAATGTACAACGCAGCGTGAATCCTAATGTAAACCACGGACTTTATTAGTGACAATGTGCCGGTGCTGGTGCATCGTGTGTAACAAGGGCACATACCAGTGTGCGGGATGCTGGATGCGGGGACGAGGCTCTGTACATTCCACTCAATTTTTCCGTAAACCTAAAACCACCCAGAAAAAGTCTATTAAAGTAAAAGAGAAAAAAGCCAGATGGGTTCTCTCTAGAAGGGTTGAAGATGGGCCCACCCTATGACCCGGCAGTTCCGCTCCCTAGAAAACTCGGCACCAGCGGACAAGTGCAAGAATGTTCTTAGCGGTACCGCTCCGGGCAGACAAACTGGGGAGTGACCCAATTTTCCATCAGCAGGGGGATGAACGAAGAGACTGTGATGCATTCGTGCAAGGAAGCTGCGCAGAGCCACACACGCTGGGGGATTCCGGCTAGACGGTCAGCGAACACCAAAGCTGAGCTGGGAGAAGAAATACTGTAAAAACGGGCTGGATGTCACGACAAGACGTCAGGTGAAAGAAACAAGAAACAGAGGGAAAGTCACGTTTCATTCCATTTATATAAAATCCGCCACCGGGGACAGCTCCACGGGCTCGCGGAGGGCTGCTTACTTAGGTAGTAGGGACCGGAGAGGGAGAACGCAGAGTGATGGCCATGCGGTTGGCAAGGGGTCAGCTCGCAGCGGGGGAGGAGGAGCGGGGGGGAGGAGGAGCGGGGGGGAGGGCGAGGAGGCGGGATGTCAGGACCCAGTGAGGCTCGCACAGACTCACAGTTACTCATTAAATCGTATGTTTCTGATTTACGCACTTTTCTGCATGAGTGTTGTATTTTACAGTAAAATAAGAATTAAAAAAACAAGAAGAACGTACTTTGTTCTGTGATTTGGTTTATTCTGCTTAATTCATGGTGCAAATCTCCAGCCGCTGTCGTCGCTCCGGGTCCAGCCTTGGGCACCTTGGGGCGTTTCTGGGTGCAGGGCCCGTGCTGAGGCTCCCACCCCACGGTGCCAGGCCAGCGTGTCGGGTGCTGTCTGGGGGCAGCTGCAGTGCCTCCAGGGGACCTGCCGTCCCCAGTGCAGAAAAAAGCCTCGCGTCGGGCGCCCTCACTGCGTGTCTGGGCTTCCCTCCCAAATACACAGAGCGAAGGTGACTGATGAGGTGCCACGGCCACCCCGGGGGTCCCGCCACGCGGCCAGCGCCCATAGCAGGGGACCCTGAGTGGCCAACAGGAAGCAGCAATCAGGCACGTGCTGTGCTGGTCAATAATTAATCTGAACGTTAAAAAGCATTTTCTTTGTCTGACAAGGAGCTGATTGCTGCAGTTGCCTCGGGAGCCCGGTGTCCTTCTCCAGCCTCCTCCCGGGGGAGGGGAGGCCTCGCCTGCCAGCTGGGGGGAAGGGGGTTCCTGGCTGCCGTCCCCGCTCATGCTGAGAGCTGCAGCGGGAGCCCCCAGCCTGGTGGAAGCTGCCCCGCCCATGACCCCATCCGCCCCGCAGCCTTCAGGACCGGCTCGGAGGCCCCCTGCACAGGGCCCCCTCAGGGACCCTGTGGGGTGGCTTCATTCTTCGTATGCCCGGTGCCGTGGGCCCCGCTGTCCCCCGAGCCTGGCTCCTGCCTGACCTCCCGCTGGACACATCTCCCCGTGAGGATGGTGTGGCCGCACCATCTTCAGATGGGCCTCCTGAGGTCAGAAGAGCACAGTGACCGCCTGTCCTCCAAGTCTAAGGCTCTTTGAAGGGCACTTACGATGTCCAGTTTGTAGTAAAAACATTGATAGGCGAGCAAAGAGAAAAATGACATTAAAAACAGGTATTATAACTATGGCCAGGGTTTAAATAAAAATATTATGTAATTTGTTATAGAACCTCAGCGGAAAAACAGAAATGATAAACAAGAACGAGAGAGAAATTCAGAACTGAAAAATATAGCACTGAATTTTTTTTTTAAATCACAGAAAAGTTTAACAGCAGGTTGGAGACTGTAGAAGACTCAGGAAGATTAAAGGTGGATCAGTAGAAATTATTCAACCTGAAGAACAAAGAGATTGAAGAATCTTAGAACATGAAGAGTATCTGTATTAAGCATGCCTTTTTATTCTGATGCTTTGACATCTGGGGCCTTGCTGACCCTGGAATGACCTCCCTTCCCAGGGCAGCCAATTCCAAGAGATAGTACATGACTCAGGTGCATCTTTCACGTACAAACAAACCAGTCCCGAACCCACACCCCAGTCACCTCCTCCACTGGGTGCTCACACCCTCACCCATTCTTCCTCTGCCCCGGTCACCCCCGAGGCCAGGTACCAGACAGCTGGGGACAACCCTATGCCCACAGCCCCCTGAAACCATTCAAATAAGCCGTTCCTCAGCCTGTTCACCAGATCTTGCCCTGACCATGGAAAGGGTAAAGGCTCTTGCCCACAGTTCTCCCCTCTCCCTCTGCCTCCTGACTGACCCTGGGGCTTCCCCATGTGGCCCTACACGGCACAGCTTGACCCCGCCTCCTGGGGTCTGTGAGTAACAAACTCTCTTCGATGGCGCCTCACGATTTGGTGGCCTCACCATACCTGAATGATAATAAAACCTACATTTTATAACAGTGCCCCAATGGCCTGAGGTGGCCTGAGAAATATGTGTAACTGGAATTAAGAAAGAAAAGAGGGGGAATTCCCTGGTGGTCCAGTGGTTAGGGCTTCATGCTTCCACTGCAGGGGGCACAGGTTTGATCCCTGGTCGAGGAACTAAGATCCCACAAGCCATGCAGTGTGGCCAAAATAAAATAAAATATCGCACGCGGAATTTTTAAAAGGGCAGGAAAGGTATTTGAAGATAGGATGGCCAGATACCCTGAAAAGTATTATAAAAATATTGAAGAAAATGGCAATTACAGATTTGAGAATTTCAGCAAACCCCCAACAGGGTGAACACACACACACAGACACATGAACCCTTAAGCACATCATAGTCAAACTACTGAAAACCAATGATAAAGAGAAAATCTTGAGAAGAAAACAGAGAGGAAAAAAGCAGGTGTATTTCTGCTACAACCAGCACTCTCTCTCCTGCACTATCAATTTCTCCCTCTTTCCTTGTTCACTCCTTTGACGTAAAATTATTTCTTAATATTATCCTTCTTCTGTCACGTCTCTTCTGTGTTGCCCCATTTCTCCACCCTCTTTTCTTGAAAGGCATATCTTCCAAGATGATGACAACAACGATGATGATGACAGTAATGACAAAGACAGTGACCACAGCAATGACCATGGTGATGATGGTGGTGATGGTGATGACAGTGGTGATGACGGTGATGGTGATGGTGACGATGGTGGTGATGGTGATGGCGGTGATGGTGGTGGTGATGATGGTGATGATGATAGTGATGGTGGTGTTGGTGGTGATGATAGTGGTGGTGGTGATGGTAGTTATGGTGACGATGGTGGTGTTGATGGTGGTGGTGATGGTGTGATAATGATGATGATGGTGAGGGTGATGATGTGGTGGCAGAGATGATGGTGATGATGGTGATGATAGTGATGATGATGTTGACAATGACAATAATGATAGTCATCTCTTATTAGGCACCAACTGCATGCTAGGTACTTCCATGCATCAACTCATTTGGATCTCACAACCATTCAGAAAAGTGCATGGCATTTCTTCCCTCCGTGGAGAAACAAACAGACTTCTCAACATGAAATGTTCACCAAAGTGGACAGACACAGAGCTGGAGCCACTTTGAGACTCAGGCCAGGCCTTATGGTAGAGGCTGGTGTGTACAAAACACCCGTCCCTGTTCTCTGAATTCTCTCAGCCCATCTGTCATGACTCCTATTTTACAGATGAGGAGATGGGCGTCAGGGGGGCTAAGTGACCCAACAAAAGTCAGCGCTCCATCAGGGCACGGCAGGAGTGAGAGGCAGCGTCGTTCTGGGGACGAGAGGCCGGCAGAGGCCCAGCCACTTGACGGTGGGGAGCTTCAGAATTACAGAGTCATCGTTACCCATCTCACAGGCGGCTGGGGAGATGCACTGGGCGCCAGGCACCCACTGAGTGCTTGGTCAACCTAGTTGGGTCTGACTCTGGCCCATCAGCACCAGGCTCCTAGCCCAGTGCCCTGCCCTATTTGGCCAGAACTCCAGGACCTTGGATGGGCTCGGGCCATGGCCCAGTCCAGGCAGAGTATCAGCTGCAGACCTGCTGAGGGGTACCTGAGGCCGGGCATCCTCCAGCACCCACCTGGGACAGCCCAGCAAGCCGTGAAATGGTTAAGGCCCCCCAGCCCCGCAGAATTGGCTCATTATCATTTCTAATACCGATCAATACTCACCAGGCGTCAGACAAAGCAGCAGCTCTCAGCTCCCTTCCCCACCCTCCGCAACATAAAAGACCCTCTAAGCCTCCACTGGCCCCGCTCGGGCCAACGCCCGTTCCGCAGGCCTCATCTCCATACTGCTCTGCACCAAATCAAGGGGAAAGATGCAAATCGATCGACCATCATTGATCAACTCTTCTCCCCTCCATCCCACTGACACTTTGTCACCCCTCCCCCACAGTAGCTGGGCTAATAGGGTCCCTGCCTCCCATGCAGGTGGGGGCCTCTTGAAAGGCCCTGATTGCTCTGAGGCCCTGAGCCTCCATGGCGCTGAGAAGCTGCCAACACAACATATGCTGCCCGCCCGCCAGCTTTGTCTGCAATAATAAAAACAGGATTTCTCTTCCATTTCAGCCCGGAGTCTGATTTATCAAGCCCGGCGCTGATAATCTGCTTCCCGGTGCCGGCCAGGCTTGGGGGATAAATAGAGGCAAGTGAGTGCGGAATTGCAGTGATCAGATCACTCCAGGCCGAACAAAATCCGCATTAGGCTCCTCAGAGGCAGCGTCTCCATCAACGCAGACACACAAAGGGGCAGGAAAGGGAGGGGCGGGCCCCAGAGAGTCAGACTGCGGTCCTCTCACCGGACGAGACGGAGAAGGGTGCAGCCTGAGTCCCGGGCCGGGCTCCCCTGGACACGCCTCCCGCCGCCCTGAGCCCCGGCTTCCCGCCGGGGACACCAAGCTCAGGCTGCTGGACGCACTCAAGGAGAGAGTCTGTACCCGAGCCTGGTCCCTGACAGCTGCTCAGTCAGTGGCTGCCGGTGCAGCTGCCCCTAACACTGCGGCTGTCCACGGGAAGCCATCACACATCCTGGCACACCGCACGTGTCACGTTCACGCAGGGCACTCGCAGCCCATCCGGCAGGTGCACGCCGCACGGCAGCATCAGTGATGCGGCACCGTTTGCCCGTCCAAGGCCACCACACCTAGAGATGCTCCCTGCAAGCCAGGTGCAGGGGTCCTGTGCGGTGGGGGAGGGGCGAGCTGCCGCGGGACTCCGGGCTGATCAACGCCCACCCACGTCGGGAGTCGCCAGCGGCTCCGTAGAACATCTCAACAAACGCTCCCAGACAGGCGAGCTGGAAGTCGATCAAACACCATAAATACCGCACAGCCAAGGCCGCGACTACATCACTGCAAAGCAAATAAATACCAGCCCCAGCGGAACCACGGCGGCCCAGTAATTTATGCCGCCCGCCCCATAAAACTCGGTTAGATCCCCGCGCGGTAATGCTTGGGATTAGCAGGTTGCTTTCACAGGAAAGCCGGGCTAGTAAGCGGGAATCGCAGCACGCGGGGGTCGGGGCCCATGGGGAGGTGGCCTCCCCGTGACAAGGGACAGGATGGAAATCCCCGTTTCAGCATGCAGCGGGGAGGCCCACTGCCCAGCCTGACAGCCTACAGACAGCCCTTCGCTGGCGTCCTCCTGTGCCCCGACAGCCCCTCGGAGTGACAGAGGGTGCGCCGCTCAGCACGTTTCAATCTAAGTGGAGATGCGGGTCCAGCAGGAGCCGCCATCCACACCTTCTTGAGCAGGAGACCCAGCAGGGAGGAGGCAGCCTGGGGCCCGGGACCAGGGCAGCTCCAGCCCAGGGAGGGTGAGGGCGGCCGGGCCCCTCCTCGTGGCAGCCGCAGTAGCGGGGTCTGTGGGCAGCGGAGCAGGGTGGCAGCGGGCCGGGCACCTGGGAGGGGCGCCCACCACCCTCCCGGGCCCCACAGTCCTCCCTCACAGCTGCTCCACCTGTGGCTGCAGCCTCGTGGAAGAGGCCCTCATGGTCGTCCCCCCATGGCAGTCCCGCCGTGGCTGCTGCCCCGTGGCTGCCGCCCCGTGGCTGCCGCTGCCTGCCTCTCTCTGTGGGTCTCACTTCACGGTCAAACTCCTGCAACAAGAACCTGGCAGTTTGCCAGCGGCCAGGCATCAGGGGCACCCAGATGGGCAGATCTGGGGTCAGCGCATGGTCAGAGCACAGGCTCAGGAGCCAGACCTGGTGGAACTGAGTGACTTGCTTGAGGAGCGTAACCCTCTGCCTCCGTCTACTCATCTGTAAAGGGACGAACAGCAGCTCCCGCCCAGAGGGTGGGGGGTTCAAGTGAGCTACAGCACCCAGCACCCGCCCGCACACAGGAGCGCCAACGGTGGTCACCATCGGCCAGCCAGACCTCTGGTCCTGGCACTGCCGGCAGCCTGGGGAGGGAGAGCCAGGCTTTGGGGGCACTGGGAGTCCCTTGTGGCCACTGGCCTGGGTGGGGGAGGGACTCAGAGATCACGACTCGGGGGAACGATGGCTGCACCAGAGCCCAGGCATGCTGGTGTCCCCTCCAGCCAGCGTGCCACTGGGGGCAAGGCCCTCGTCCTCTCTGAGCCTCCAGTCGCCATCCACCCATCCCCACAGTGCCACGAGAAGGATCTGATCTTGTCACCCTGTTAAAGTCCTCCTGTAACTCTCCATCATCTCCAGACTGAAGTCCA
Source organism: Eubalaena glacialis (assembly GCF_028564815.1). Classification (NCBI taxonomy): domain Eukaryota; kingdom Metazoa; phylum Chordata; class Mammalia; order Artiodactyla; family Balaenidae; genus Eubalaena; species Eubalaena glacialis. The sequence continues at coordinate 194,334,754 of NC_083717.1, read as the reverse complement.
AGGCCGCTCCATCCAGAGCCCAGCTACTCCCCCAGGCTCTCCACCCTTCCTGCCATCACTGTGGCTCTGGATCCATGCTCCATCTTGCTGAACAATTTGTTCTTCCCAAGCAATTCCAGATCTCCATGCCACTCCCTCAGGTTTCTTCACTCTCCAGCTCTGCCTAGTGAACTCTTATGGATACTGCAAAACCCTATCCACATGTCCCCGCCTCTATGAAACTGTCCGTTATTCTTTCTTTTTTTTTAAATTTTTTTTGACTGCGTTGGGTCTTCATTGCTGCGCATGGGCTGTCTCTAGTTGCAGTGAGCGGGGACTACTCTTCGTTGCAGTGTGAGGGTTTCTCATTGCAGTGGCTTCTCTTGTTGCAGAGCACGGGCTCTAGGCATGCGGGCTTCAGTAGTTGCAGCATGTAGGCCCTAGAGCGCACGGGCTTCAGTAGTTGTGGTGCGTGGGCTCTAGAGCGTGGGCTCAGTAGTTGTGGCGCACGGGCTTAGTTGCTCCGCAGCATGTGGGATCTTCCTGGACCAGGGATTGAACCTGTGTCCCCTGCATTGGCAGGTGGATTTTTAACCACTGCGCCACCAGGGAAGTCCCCCATTATTCTTATAAGTAAAGCTAAGTCGCACCTCCCTCTGAGCTTGGTGAGAGAGGAGACCAATGTTACCCTTAGCCCAATACTGCTTTCTAGGAGCTACTCCCAGTTCTCCACACCCACAGCTATTGCAAGAGCCGTCGTGTTAGTACGATGTGGTCCTACCGCCCTGGGCCCAGCTGATTAATCCTGAGAGAGTCACCTGATTCAAGTTGGGCCAGTCAGAGCACTTTGCTGGGATTAGTGGAACTGGAACTGGGAAAGAAAAGTCCATCTCTCTGGTAGCCAAAGGTGTAAGGTATAAAATTCAGGAGCCTCCAGCCACGTGTTTGCCACAATATGGAACAAACCAGGAAGAGATCAGAAGCCCAGCATGGGAGGCGAGAGGCCAAGTGTTTCCTGCAGACCTCTGGGCTCAGGTCCCAGTGGCCCCTGAAGCCCAGCCCCTCCCGCCCTTCTCATTCCAGGGGGTCCAGCCATCCTTGGATTCCATACGATGCCCAGGTCTGCTCCAGGAAAATCCTCAGCCCCACTTACTGTGAGTATTTCTGTTCCTGCCAACCAGAGGCCTCATCCCTGGGGATGGCAAAGGTCCTTCCCCACCTGACAGCCCCTCAAGAAGGCTCAGTGCAGGCCCTTCACTCACACAGGCCCTTGCAAGACCCAGGAACTCATGTGATATTTTTATTTTTAGGTTTTCTTTCTTAAAGAATACTCCCCCCCCCCCGCACCTCCGAATTGCATAAGCTTCAGGCCCCACGGGATCCACCCCCAGCCCCCGAGGTCCCCCCCCAGCCCCCGAGGTCCCCCAGGGACTCAGGACTGTGTCTTGTGACCCTCTCTTGGCCTGGTGCCCAGCACACAGAAGACACACAGGCAGTGTGGACATGTCCCTGGGGTCCTGTGGGTCATGACTAATTTCGTGCTTCCTGACCAGGCCCCCTTAATAACTCAGGCACGTGAGCGAGTGGAGAGGCAGAGCTGGTGGCACCTGCAGGGCTGTTTCACGGCCTTGTCGTAACAGAAGCGTGCCCTTAGCAAGGAGCCGGGGACATGGTCTCCCACGGCCAGCCCGTTCCTTATGGCAGTGTCGTGTCCACCCAGGCCTTACAGGGGGCCGTCTCGGCAGATCACCATCCCCAGCTGCCAGGGAGGCCTGCCCAGGTCTGCCAGGAGGAGCCCATGCTAATGCCCCTCCCCTGGTCCTCCCAGGACGCCCGACCCCTGGGGCCCCACATGCGTGAATGAAACCATGCTCACCAGGGTTCCTGCCAGTAAATCAAACACTAATAAGCTCCCCCTAATTTCTCTAAGACAATATTAGCCACACAAAATGCAACGTAAATGTTAATAAGACACGGCTGTCTGGAGGCCCAGGGGCAGGTGACCTGGGAAGTGGTAATTTATCGCGTGTTTGCCGAGGCAGGCCAGGCGCAGACACCAGGGATAAGTTGGTGTCTTTAACTTAACTGGCGTCCTCTTAAAGGCACAGCGGCCTCTCCCCAGAAAGCGGCCTCCTCGGCCGCGATGCGATATGTGCACCGGGGCCCGTACAGCTGGAGAGACACAGTCACGCTGGGAGCAAGTGTGTGGGTCCGGGAGCATCCTTGTGGGAGCTCCCTCGCTATTTCAGCAAACAGCTCAGGATCCTAGAGGCAGAGGCAGACGGATGCCCCGCATCACCCAAGACAAGAGCAGCCGTGAGGCGTGCGGAGTTACGCCGTGATCACGTCTGCTCCCATCAGCACCCTGTGTCACAGGTCTTATTAACCCAATCTGCAGCTGAGAAAACTGAGGCTCCAGAGAGTATAAACCACTCCCCAGGGTGAGGGTCAGAGGTGGGATCTGAAGCAAGCCTGCCTGCCGGCCACACCGCCCACAGAGCCCTGGTCCCAGGAGAAAACATGGCCAGGGTGATGGCAGGCCGACTCCCACCCTTAGTCCTACTTGGTCCGGGAAGGTTGGGAGCCTCGCCCAAGGTCATGCAGCAAGGTCAGACCAACCTTGACCTCAAGCCCAGTGCCCTCTCCTCATTCCCCGGCTGGGGTGGGCGTGGAGGTTGAGGAAGTGTGATTTCAGGCAGGCAGCGCCTCCGCCATCTGCAGGGTCCTCCAGCTTCCTGCAGCCCCCTTCCGCCATGTGTCAACAGCTCTGCAGGGCTCAGCCCACCCCCGATGTCCCCCCCACCGTGGTCCCCAGCTGGCCCCCATGGCAGAGGGCTGGGCAGGACTGCTGGGCCCAGGGAGCCTACCTGGACGTGCTCCTTCCACCTGCCTGGCTCACACCCTCAGGGTCTCCAGGTGAAACCCACACCCGGCAGGGCAGAGCCAGGTCACTCAATGACCAGGGTGGCCACCACGGAAGCACTTCTGCTGCCCACAGCGCTGGCTTCCCCAGCCCACGGGCCCACAGCGTCCTCTCCAGCCCGGGAGTCCACACACCCCATTGGTCACAGCTGCCCTGTCCCCTGCCAGGGAAACAGGGCTGAAGCCTCACGGGCAAGGCCATCTGAGGCAGTGGACTGAGCCTGGCGTCCCCGGACCCTGGAGAACCTGGGTCAGGTCTGGAGACCCCAGACCCAAGGCCAACTATCACAGTGTGACTGGGTGGGTCTGAGACAAGGTAGCCCTCACCCACGAGATGGGATTAAGAAGACCACCTTGCCGGCAGGGAGGGTTCGAGGGTGCATGCGCCAGTCAAGTGGCCGTGTCTGCGGACAGAGCCTGGGCCCAGCCTGGCCATCTGCAGAGCCCCAGCCGTGTATCTCACTCTCCCTGGGTCACCTTGGGCCACATGCACTGTTAGCCAGTAATGTCTCGCCATCCAAAGCTGACATCCGGCCTCCGGGCTGCAGTCCCCAGCCCAGACCTCCGTCCTCCAAGCTCCGGGACCAAATCAGATCTAACGGCCCCGCCAACGCGAGCTGCCTGTTAAGGGTGGGGGAGGGGCCGGGGAGGGGAAAGCTCCATAAATCTCTTTGGAGACATTCCCCTGGTATCAGACCCCAAAGCCTCCTGGGCAGGCTCGTCATGGGAAGGAGATGGAAGATGAGAATTCGCAGAAACGGGCTGAGAACCAAAGGCCAACAGACAGGACGCATCCACCGGACAACACGCACACGGCAAGAGCTGTGACCGCAGGGAGTTGGGGGTTTGTGTTTTGTTTTGACTACAGTTCAGCTGTAAAGGGAACATCAGCGAGGGTCCTTTACTCGTCGAGGAGGAGGAAGGGCCATGGGGTGGGGGACAGCGGGCCACGCGGCCTCCCAGGAGGCGAGGTGCAGGTGCGGGGGCGTAGCTGCCGGCCGACCCCCTGCTCTGCAGCCCACAGCACAGGTGGCTCCCTCCAGCCAGTGGAAATCCGTCCGGGTTTAATGGAAACGTTAACCTCAATTTCACCCGATGTCCTCCCTGGGCTGCCAAGGTCTGAGAACAGTGAGGACCGTCCCCGCAGCCCCCAGCCACACGCAGACACATCCCCGGGCCAGCCAACCACATGGAGACACATCCCCGGGCCAGCCAGCCTCGGGGCGGCCCCACCGATGTCCCCTCCTCCCTCCCCAGTCCCAAGCTCCCTAGCACCCACCAGATGCCCCACGCCCATGGGTGCTGCACCCAGGCGGGGCAGGCTGCGAGCAGAGGCCTGAGGGTAGGTCTGTAACCTACGCACCGAGGTCAGCAGGAAGGGCTTTTTCCAATTACCTCAAACACGGGAGTCTGGGTCTCCGTGTCAGAGACCACGCATCTCTCGTCATTTTTATCTGCTCTGTCGGGGCCCAGAGCCGGGCGCCCTGGAGGCAGCTTCCCAGGCGTCAGGTGGCCGCAGCCTGCGGTGGGTGGTCCGGGTCGGGGGTGTGTAGGCTGGGGTGGGGCCTGCCCACCTCCGGGGAAGGCAGATCCCTAGCAGAGCCGGGACCGAGCGTCCAGGTGCGGGGGGGCAGAGGGCCTCGTGGGCGCCAGGGCTGCCAAGGCCCCAGACCTTTTGAAATGGCCACCCCTCTGCCTGGGGCCGTCCAGACCGCCCTCCCCACCTGCAGGGTGGAGTCCACCTCTTCACCTGGCGTCCAACCCCTCAGACATCCCTCAACGCCCACTCGCTCAGCGCTGGCAGCAAAGCTCTTCCATCCTCTGGGTTTGCCCACGAGGTGCCAGCCGCCAACACTGAGAGCTCCCCTGCACTGAGCGCCCCCTGCACTGAGCACCCCCCTGCTCTTCCCTCCTAGACACCAATCTCTGACCCTAGGACTTGGCCCAGGCTCCTCTGGTGCCACCTCCTCCCTCCCCGTCCAGGGCTCTCCAGCCCCTGGGCCCTCCCGAACCCCGGTCCCCTCGCCTGCTGGGCCGTGAGCTCCCAGAGGACAGACCCGGCTCTGATGCCTTTCAGGAGCCTGGGGCCCAGCTCCGGGCCTGGCACACAGTAGGCGCTCAGGGAACACGAGCTCCGCCGAGCAGAGAAGCAGAGAGAAAGACGCTTTCGATCCTCGACCGGCCTCCTCCACAGGGCAGCCGCCAATGCCCACCCAGGGGCCCAGGAGCTGCCTGTGTGTACAGCCGGGAGGGGGAGGGTCCGGGGGCTCTGGGAGCTTCAGGGCCCAGCTGCCCGTTGTTCCTGACTCTCCCCAAGCACCCTGAGAAGCCGCTACCTTGACCCCCTATACAGATAGGAACACTGAGGCAGGGAGCACTGAGTAACCTGGCCTGTGCCACGTGGGCACCAAGGGGAGCCCCTGATCTCACTGTTTATCAGCCCTTGGATTTGAACCTGCTTCAAAGTGCGGTAAACCCCCTGGCTGCCACCCTCTCCTTCCCCTCTCCCTCTGGAGGACCCGCCACAGAGATACCCACCCCTGCCCTCTGGGAAGAGCGTGTGGCCCCCAGAGGGATAGGGAGGGATGGGGAGCCCTATGCCCCCCCCCTGCTTGGCCCAGGCCCCTGCCACAGAGGGTCCCACAGAGGTTCCTGCTGGCCTGAGCCGATTAGCGTGAAATGGACTTTGTGTCCTCAGCCCCGGGCAGCATCTCCCGATGCAGACATCCAGCCCAGAGAAGGCCCCTGGAGGCCTCAGACCCACCCACCTGCGGGGGAATGCTCCTTCCCGAGGAGCAGGCCAGGCCTCTCCAACCACTGACCCCAGCGCCAAACACCATGTGGGGCTGAGTCCATAGCACCCTCCCACCGCCTTCCCGAAGGGCCATAAATCCATGGCTAGAATAACCCCTGAGCTGGGAGCCTCCGTTGTATCAGAGGAACAGGCTGCCAGCCACGTGGTAGCATCCTCCCCCCGGCCAGCTCCAGCCCCATACCCTGGACTCCGTGTTCCCCGCCTGCCGAGGGGGCTGAGTTACTTATGGACGTGGAAACCAGGCCCAGAGACACATGGCAGCCACAGCTGACTCCCCCTGGACGCTCGCCTTGTCACCCCCCATTTATCCAGGACAAGGTGGGAAGCGACACTGCATGCTCATCTGCGGGCTCCAAACCCGTCCCCGTGCTGCCTTATTTACCGAGAGCCCAGGGTTTCCAGCCACCGCGGGCTCCGGGTCCATCGCGGGCACTTCATGGATACAGACAGGACCAGCTTCTCTCTTAGAGGCTAGAATTCTGAAGGGGATGGGAGGGGGCAGCCACCATGTTGTGTTGCTGATGGGGTGGCGGCAGGGTGCCCCCCGCTCGGCGACACCCGTAGAGGAGCGCTGTGCATAGCCCTGGTGTGAGCAGGGTTGCTGAGCAGCTGCTGAACCCAACGAAGCGCTCCTTCTTGCCGAGTCTCTCCAAGAGACGATGCGCCATCGCGCGCCACCTCCCTCACCTGGTCCTCCCCATGAGGAGCCCATCTCCCCCACCTCACCACATAGCCCCACCCAGAAAGGAGGCCCAGCCCCGCCTCCCATCTGGAGCCCACCCAGACATCCGCAGGCCCCTAACCGCAAGGCCACCAGACACTTTGTTAAAATTCATCACCACGTTCCAGGCCCCCCAGCCGCCGGCCACCGCAGCGAGGAGGTGACCTGTGAGCTCGGACACCTGCCAAGACCTCTGTCGCTGTCACATTAGAAGGGGCCGCAGAAGGATTTGCCACCAATAGCATCCCGCGGCTTGTCATTAAATATTGATGAAAGGCGAGAGGGCACAGCTATGCAAATTAGAGATTGATCTTCCCGGGCAGGGCTGAGCTAATGAGGGGACCAAGTAGGGCCAGGGCGCTGGGAGGAGACCCCCCATGCCAGCCTGCAGTGGATGGGGCCTGGGGCCCAGCGGGCCCTGGGGTCTCAGCACCAAAGGAAGGAGTGGGGCGGGGAGGGACCGGGGCAGACCGTCCAGCTGCCCAGCTGTCCAGCCTCTGCTGCTTGGCTAAGAGAAGCCCCTGCTTCCGTGCTCCACCCCTCAGGAGGGGGCCTCAGCCCCAGGTGTGAGATACAGTCTCCCACACACAGATCTGCATTCTGGCTTTGCTGCCTGCATGTTTTTTGTTTTTTTAAAGAAGGATTTGACTTTTTTATCTTAAAAGAATTTGCATAGTAAATCTCTAAAAATTAGTGACAATTGTATTAGTGACAAATGTATATTCTTGAAAATTCCCTTTGTAAAAAACCTCAAAGAGCTGAATTATATATCTGCTTTAAAGAACAGTGATGCTTAAATTTTCAAGAAGGAATAAAAATGTCTTCCTTTGTTTGAAAGGGTGGCGGCTCTAGCAGCATTCCCCTCTCCTTCCAAAGGCAAGACTAAAATCATCACAGTGGGCAGGTGAGGAGCTCGGTACATGAGAATGGAAGCTTCTGAAAGATTCCCCCCCCCCTTTCTAGAGAAAGGAACATTCTCCTGGAACATTCTGGCTGTCCAGCGGCATTGCCTTGTCTCCTTTAATCCTCAGAGAGCCCCGCACCTGTGCCAGGCCCCACCACCCCCGATTCCTGGATTGTCTGAAACGGGGCCAGTTTGTAAACACACATCTGCTGGACCCCAGGGGCCCCTAACCAGGCACTGTGCCTTCTGCTTAAGAAACGAGTGGGTCCATCCTTCATTCTAGAGAGATTCTGATGCAAAATGGTTCCTTTCCAAAGTGGTTTCTTTAAGAAGTGGCTGTTCAGCTATCCGGAAACCTCTGATTTCCAGAAACAGACCTCCTGGTGGGGATTTCCTGTCCTAGTGCCATCTCCGTGCTGGTGGTGGTCGTGGTCGTGGTCATGGTGGTGGTTGTGGTGGTTGTGGTTGTGGTCATGGTGGTCATGGTGGTTGTGGTCGTGTTGGTGGTGGTCATGGTCATGGTTGTGGTCGTGGTGGTGGTGGTGGTTGTGGTCATGGTGGTGGTGGTTGTGTTGGTGGTTGTGGTCGTGGTGGTCATGGTGGTGGTCGTGGTGGTCGTGGTCATGGTGGTGGTGGTGGTTGTGGTCGTGGTGGTGGTGGTGGTGGTTGTGGTGGTGGTTGTGGTCGTGGTGGTCGTGGTCATGGTGGTGGTGGTGGTCGTGGTCATGGTGGTGGTGGTGGTCGTGGTCGTGGTGGTGGTGGTGGTGGTCATGGTGGTGGTGGTGGTGGTCATCGTGGTAATGGTAGTGGTAGTGGTGGTTGCGGTCATGCTGGTGGTGGTGGTTGTGGTCATGGTGTTGGTGGTGGTGGTCGTGGTCCCCATGCCTATCCTGACGGCCCCTTAAATAAAGCCTGCCTTACCCTGTTTGACAAGTGCCATGAATATTTTCTTCCACAGGGGCGAGAGTCCAGGCCAGCCGACCTCTCTGCCAGCTGTGCCCCTGGACCCACTGAGGCAACGCCTCCCCGTCCCACCTTCTTCACATCTGGCCTAGCCTCTGCCCCCGCCTCCCTCCCCCCTCCCCATCATTCAATGTTGAAGTCACGAGCTGGGGGGGCAGGCCAGCAGCAGACTCAGTTTTCCCTACCCACGTGCATGTGCTGGGTTAGCTGGGCAGAGCCGCTTCCATGTGTGTCCTCCTCCCAGCACACGTCTGGGCAGAGGCCGAGCGGGCAGCATCCTCCCCACACCCATCCATACTTCCAGGACTTTCTCCTGCCTGGAAGAAAGAGAGAAAAGGATTTTCCTGTCCCCCCACCAAACCTAACAACGCAGGGGGTTTTGTTGCTGGGAGGACTGAATTGCTGAGGTCTCCCCGGCCCCTCCACCCCCGACAGAAGGGGCAGCGGGGGCTGCGTGTGACCCTCCCACCTGCCTGATGCTTCACACAATTGGAAATCCAATTGGCGGTCGCCCTGCTCACAGCGGGGGCTCAGCGCCTCCATGCACCCTGAGGGGCAGGGGTCACTCCGCAGAGAGCCCTTTGCTCCATGGTCAGATATGCCAAGGTGGAGGCGGGGGCAGCAGCCCCAGGGGGGCCAACACACCTCTTCTCACCCCCTCCTAGCCTGTGGGCGCGGTGCCCCCAGCTGACCCAGCAGGTCCTAACACCCAGTCTCAGGCCCTGCCTGCCTCCCTCCATGTCCCACACTCAGCGGGCTCTGCTCGTGGGGAGGCTTCAGGGAAGGAGCTGGGGGAGCCCCTCAGCTCCCCACGAGCCCTGGCCCACACCCTCCTCCTGGAGGACAAGCCTGGGGGGGCTGTTGGCAGCCCATCCCCCGTCCCTGTGGGAGGGGTCCGCTGCCCGCTGCCCGCTGGCCTCCCCAGACACTCCTTCCAGTTCATTCCAAGGTGTTAAGAGGCAGTCCCAGCAGGACAGGGTGTGAAAGGCTGAGAAGCAGCGTTTCCCATTAACCCTCTCCACCCCTCCCGTGCTGGAAACCAAACCTCACTCCCAGCCTTTGTCCCGTTCACAATGACGCTCACTCGTAGGAATAATTAACACAAAATAAAACTGGCAACAGCCAGAACTCTCCTGGAAAATGCTGTGCCTGCATAAAGCTTGGCAGAAGTGTGCCCCACCTGCTGGGCCTCCCGGGTGAGAAGCCAGGATGGGAAGGCATGACCGCAGATCAACCGTGCAATGCAGGATGTGCCCGGAAAACCATGGGCAAAGGAGGCTTCAGGGAGATGGAAATGTTTACAAAGACAACTAGAAATGTGAATCCACGCCTCTGCAGAGAAAATTGATCAGGGAATTCGATTGTCTTTGAGGCTGAACGTGGCCCCAAAGACAGGAGATCCCAGCCCCAGAACCTGGGAGTGTAACCTAATTTAGTAAAAGAGCCTTTGCAAATGTGATTAATCAAGGTTCTTGAGATGGGGAGGTTACCCTGGATTATCCTGGATTTTCTGGCAGTGGGGGCAGGGACAGCCCGAGTGCATCATGTGTATTTTATCTGAGGGAGGCAGAGGGAGATTTGATAACACCCAGAGGAGGCCCTGTGAAGGTGGCAGCAGACACTGGAGGGAGGTGGCCACAAGCCAAGGGATGCAGCAGCCACCAGGAGCTGGAGGAGGCTGGAGGGGTCCTTCCCTAAAGCCTCCAGGGGGAGCTCGGTACGGCCAACACCTCGATTTCAGCCTGGTCATGCTGATTTTGGACTTCTGGCCTCCAGAACCTTGAGAGGATGCTTTTCTGTTCTAAGCCTCCCAGTTTGTGGTAATTTGTTATGGCAGCCACAGGAAGCTAATAGGAGGCACGTCTCCAGAAAAATACCCCATCGGGTGGTGTGTTAGTTTCTGGTGCCGTGTGACAGATCACCACAAACTTGGCGCCCTAAGACAACACCCACTGAGGATGCGCAGCCCGTCTGTCAGACGCCCGGCACAGCGTGGCCTGGTTCTGCGCTCAGGCTGGGCTGAGTTCTCATCCGAAAGCCCTGGGGAAGGCTCCCAGCCAGGCCCCTTCTGGTTCTGCGCTCGGGCTGGGCTGAGTTCTCATCCGAAAGCCCTGGGGAAGGCTCCCAGCCAGGCCCCTTCTTCTTTTCACAGAATTCAGTTCCTGGAGGCCTAGGACAGAGGCTCTCGCTCTGGCCATCGGCCGGGGATAGGGGCTCTCAGCAAGCAGAGGCCGCTTGTTGTGTGGCGTCCCCACCTTGAGTGGCAGTGGCGTGTGGAGTCCTGCTTCCAGCCCCTGACCCCCCCTCTGCCACGGGCCAGGGAAAACTTTCTGCATTTAAAGGCCATGTGACTAGGTCAGGCCCACCCAGAGAATCTCCCTGTGTGGAGGTCAGCGGATTCATAACCTTAATTATAAAGTCTCTTGTGTCATCTAACAGAACACAAGAGCGGATCGGGCCACGGGACCATCCTGGAAACCTGCCCACCGCAGGCAGCCTTGTGCTGACGAAAATATTCATAGAAATAAGGTCAAATAGCTCAGGGCCAAATATGTTCTGGTTGGAACCACAGGGCGACGGAATCTGGGCCCAGCTTGCATAGTGCACCCCAGAGCTTTCCCCCCGGCTCCAACCTGACCTCCCACTGTCCCCAGTCAGGTCCCCTTGGCCCCATCTGGTCCACCCCGGGCCCAAGCTGACCTTCCAGTCCTTGAAGGGGCCTGGAGGCCGAGGGCCTGGCTTCCTGTCCCAGCCGTGCTGCACAGGCCATGGGCCTCGGGGCCCGTGCGGGTTTATGGGGCACCCGCCGTGTCAGAGGCTGTGTGCTCAGTACCCCAGGGGTGCAAGTGAGGATCCTGCACGCTCCAGATCCAGTCAGTCCCTGAGTGTAGACACCGTGGGTGCCCCGGCCACGAGCCATTGGCCCTCAGAGCCCACCGTCCAGCCACACGCACCTGTGATCCTCCACCTGAGGGCATCTCCGGCCACTCCCCCGGGATCAGCCCAGCCAGCTCAGGTGGGCCGACTCTGGTAGGTTCTGTATCAGCACCAGAAGCCCCCGAGGGCCTGCGGTCCGCCCCCCATCATCAACCCCCTGTGTTGGCTTGCTCCATCCACGTCTTGCCCCCGCTTCTCTGCTGGTGACCCCAGGATCCTTCTCCAAATTCACCACTTGCCCTGAGTCTCAAGGCTCACTTCTGGGGGAACCTCAACCAAACACTGAGAGCTCAGATCCAGAGGATGCAGCCCCTTTCACTGATGAAGAAACTGAGGCAGAGACATGAAATAACCCACCCACGATGGCAAAACTGGTAATTTGCAAGAGTGGGGACCGACCCCATCTGGCTGCAAGGCCACCCTCTTAACCTCCAGGTCTTCTGTGTTCTTGCCTAGGTCTCCTCCTCCCTGGCCCTGTACCCTCCCCAATGAGTCAGGGGCCAACCCGAATGTCCGTTCCCTCAGAAGCAGCCTTGGATGGCTCGGGCTCTGCCCGCCAGCGAGCACAAGACCCCGGCAGACCCGAGACACAGAGCGCGGGCTCACTGCCCCCCTGAGCACCCCAGGGAGCATCCACGGGTCCCCACACACCCCAACACCAGTCAGTCTGTCACTCGTGCATCCCTCCAGACAGATGGGCCGGGCTTATCTGCAAGGTGGGAGCTGCAGGATTTATGTACTGAAAAGTCTATTTCTAAAGCTGACAGTAGTTGAGGAATAATTTCTCCACAATAAATTCTGCCTTCAGCACCTGGGATCTTCTTTCTGCTGATTTGTCACATTCTGAGTTTCTCCCAGGGATCAGAAGCCCATCATGTGCCTGAGAGGCAGGTTCCTGCCTGGGATGGAGGGCGTGGTAGGGGGGATGGAAGAGTGACACACAGGCATCGGGGGGAGATGTGCACACCACCTGCTCAGAAGGGACCACGGCTGTGAACTCGGGGGCTGGAGTCAGTTCCTCGAGTGATGCCCCGGAGGTCCCAGGTCTCTTTCCAGGTAGGAAGGAAAACCAGCCGAGTTCATAGACTCCTAACTGCTCAAGGCCTCACCCGGCTCACCGGACCTGGACCTACCGGTGTCGGGTCAGCCTCCTTCCTGGGCACCTGGCTCTGACCACGTAACCCAGACCCACCCCTACAGGGACTCCCCAGCCCCTTGGGTCTGGCATGCTCTGGTGTGCCCTGCCCACTACCCCCTCCTGCCCAGGCTGGCTGGCTCTCCTGACCCCGCCTCAGCCCATCCCCCATCACTGGCCACCTGCCCACTGGCCAATCCCGCTTCCTGGAATTGCCCTCCAGGCCCAGGGCCCCCATCACTGCTCCCCAAGCTCCAGATGTGGGCGGGGATGCGCCCTCCCCGAGCACTTCCGAGGTCCTGCTGTATCCTGGCACAAAGCAGCACCAAGGGCATACAGACTGTTGGAAAGAAGAGGCACTGATTCGGATCACGCAAGTGGCAATTGAATCCTCAGTTTGACGTTTATTTCGGCAGAGCTGTAATTAAAATGCATTCGGGAAGCACTTACTTGTGACTAATTAGAACTCGTTGGGTTTCTATGGAGATCCCTTCAGCTGTAACGTGAAGATCACCGTTCCTGCCCTCTCTGGCGGCCGTGGACGGACAGGAGTCTCGGGGACAGAGCTGGCCACCGCTAGCTGCTCTGTTCCCGCCACTGACGGGCTAGCTAACAGACTCTCGCGCGGGAGACCCAGCTGGGCGAGTTGGCCAAACAGCTCCTGGGGCTGCTGGGTCTCCCGGAGAGGATCCAGCCTCACTGCTCCCCAGGCCCCCACCCACCCACAGAGGGGGTGGCCCCGGGCTGGGGAAGGGCTGGACCTCAGCCTGGCAGGAGCCCCTGGCCTCTTCCGGAATAGTTCAGCTGCCTGCAGCCTCCCGTCCTGCCCCCTGCAGAGTGGCTGGGTCACCGCACGCTGGCCGGCCCCCCGACCCAGACGGACAGGTGGACAGAGGGTGAAAGGCTGTAGAGACAGGACTCTCCAAAGGGAGCAAAGACGGGCCTTTGGGGTCAATGTCCTGCGACAGTTCAGCCCCCCTGTGGTGCCCTGTGGTGGACGCCACGAGGCCGGCCCCCCAATGCGGCTGTGTGACCCACACACGTGCTTTACAATGCGTTCGAGGGCCACGTGGGGATGCAGGGAGACAAGCAGAGAGACCGCCAGCACCAAGAGGGGTCACTTCAGGAGGGTCACCCATTTTGCTGATGAGGAAACTGAGGCAGAACCACTCAGCCCAGAGGAGGAAGGGGCCAGTATTGGATCTCAGGCCGGTTAAGTCTCCTGAGCCCCCGCTGTCCCAGGCCCAGCGGGTGTGATGGTCGGGTGGAAGGCAGGAAGGAAGGAAGGCAGTGTCCCCCTGACCTGCAGGGGCTCGGTACTAGGGCGGGTGCAGCCCAGGAGCCCCCAGAACATGCCCAGGACAGAGCTCCCCCCAGGCCCTGCCCCTCCCCTCCAGGCTGACACCACATCCAAGGTCCCCCACAGAGGGAGACCCCCACGGCCCAGGAAGCCCTGCCCACCCTGCCCCTGGGCCTGAGCTCGCAGCTCAGCCTTATGAGCTGGGCAGCCAGGGGTTCTCTCCCAGCTCTGAGCTTCTCATCTGTGGAAGGACCCGGGGCCACCCAGTCCCCACTCCCTTTTGGTCTGGGTTGGCCGGACCAAAGCCGGGTGCGTGAAGTTCAAGTGTGTGGCCCCATCACTGTGTTTGTCATCTTTCGAGAGCTCAGTTGCCTTCACCTGACACCCACGGGGGTGGGCATCCTGCGGGCTCTCCTCATAAAGAGCAGTGTGCCCTCACCCTGCCAGGCACGCGCTTGCATGTACACGCTTGCACACATATGCGTGCACACGTGTGCGTGCACACACGCAGGCACACGAGCATGCGTGCACACGTGTGGGCACACATGCACACACACGCTTGTACAGACGTGCACAGGCACACACGTGCACACACGCACAGCAGTGCTCATTAGGAGCCGGGGGACAGGTCTAATCCCTGAATTTACATAAGACCGCCCGGGTTCGACTCATGAGTGGACCCGCTGCTGCCGAATGACCAGGGAAGTGGCATTCGACCCTCGGGCTGGGGGGCGTGCTTCCTGGGGAGTGGGCACGGCTGTAATTGGCACCCCCTCCCTTGCACCTGGGGCCTGCTGGGCTGCCTTCCCCTGGGGGCGGGCGGGGGTGCGTGCTCTCATCATCCCTCCCAGCGCCCCCCCCCACCTTCTCTGCACCCACCTGTGCCTGCCTGGTCTTCGCGGGGCTCGGCCGGCTGAGTGGACACTGTCCGCGGCCCCGGTTACTGATGGCCCTCGCCACCAGATCGTCCCCTCCACGGGGCCGGGACGGGTCTGCCTGGTCACAGCCATTTCCCCCGGGGCCCGGAAGGACATCTGTATTTGCCAAATGAAAGATCACCATTGCTTAGAAGGGGAAACCGAGGCCCAGAGAGAAGAGCCAGCCTCAAAGGCTACGGGCAGCAGGGTCAGCAAGCGGGACAGGCCACTCAGGGACCACTCTATGACCAGGACAGACTGGCCACAGGCCACTCAGGGACCACGCTGTGACAAGACAGCACTGGCTTCCAGCCACCCCGTCCAGCTTTCTGTGGCCCGAGACAGTGTCCCAGCCCAGCCAGGTGTCTGGCCGGACGCCCCCAGACTCTGCCCCCTGAGAACCGAACTGGCAACTGCACCAATGTGGCCCTCGCTGTCGCTTCAGTCCAGGGCACAGAGCTCGGGTTGTCCCACGCCTGCCCCCGGCTCCCCACAGAGCCTCGCTCCACACCGGGCAGGGCCACGGGACCCAGCGCCGCGGGGCTGGAGCGAGAAGTGGCCCTGGAACCACCTGGAGAGCCAGGCCTGCCCACCCGCTGGCTCACCGCCTCTCGTCCCAGCTACGCCGCACCCCACACCGGAAGCCCTTGACACGCACAGGGCCGGGGCGGGGAGGGGGCGCTGTCTCTCCGCGCCCCCGCCCCAGCCTGGCAGCAGTACCCCACCAGCCCTAAGTCCTCGCCTGCGCCTCCCTCCTCCTGTCGCTACGGGCCGGGCGCTTATAAAACACCTGCAGGGAGCCGCCTCTGCCTGCCTCGGGCTCCAGCCCTCCTGGACAGCAGCAAGCTGTCCACCGTCTGTCCCCTGAAGACGAATATGTGACAGGACAAGAGACAGAGACAGAGGGGCAAGCGGGTCAACCTGGGGGAGGGCACCGGCTTCTGTGAGACCCTCCCTGGAAACGTCCCAGCAGGAGGGGAGGGTCCCCAGGCCCCAGGGGCTGCGGAGACAGGCTTGCTGACCCCCACACAGGTCAGAGCCCCTTCAGCTTTCCAGTGACACCCAGCCCAGGACATCAACTGTCGCCCAGCTGGGCCTCAGGGCAGGTTTCAGAGCCGCTGCCACCACCAGGAGGCTGCAAGAGGCGTGTGCCCAGAGCCGGTTTCCTCACCCATAGAATGCACAGAATCACCCCATAAAATGGGCTCCGCGGACCACCGAGAAGTTTCACCACAGAGCGCAGAGCTCCACACACACAGGACCGGTGCGCCCGCCATCACCTCCCGCTCCGAGAGGATGTGGGTGCCACGGTGAGTCACGGGGCCCAGGACCTGCCAGCCCCACCCCAAGGGGAAGTACACGTGGCTGGCCTTCCCCCCACGAAGGGGACGTCCCAGCTCAGGGACACTCCAGGATGCCCCACAATGGCCTGTCCTGGTTCACTGCCCCAAAACCCTTGGTCCAGGCACTACGGTGTCCTCCCAGGAGTGCCTCCCGGGCCCTTGGCTGAGCTGGGATCGTCTCTGGGTCCTCCCGGCCTCTGGCTTTCCTCTTTGGGCCACAGCACTGGACCATAATGGCCTGACGGTGCAACCCCACAGCCTAGGGCCAAACTGGGCACGACTGTGTTGGAAGAGATAATGGGCGGGAGGAAGGATGGATGAAAGGGATGGGGGGAGGAATAGATGGTCGGAGGACCAATGGATGGGTCAGTGGACACACGGAGGGAAAGGTAGGCTGTGGATGGATGGATGAGGGAAGGAAGGAAGGATGGAAAGAAAGAAGGAAGGATGTCCAGGTGGGAGGGACAGGTGGACAGACTAACCAAAGGATTCCCTCCCAGTGACAGCATGACAGGGAGCCTTCTCCTTCACAGGCTTCTTGCTGCTCCGGCCCCCGTGAGACAGAGCTGCAAAGTGACCCCAATACCCCACCATCCTAAGCTGTCCTCTGAGGCCAGCTTCAGTGTGCCTCTCCTCCTGTCCACGGCCCCGTGGGCTGGGACAAAGGGGACCAGGGTAAACCGCCACCCCCCACGTACCATGTCCCGGGGCCATTGCCCTGACCCACTGTGGGTGGTGCAGACCCAGAGGACCCCTAAACAGCTGAGCCTCCTGCAACCTCAGCTCCCTCTGATTGCTTTGGCCTGAGCGTAAATGGGAACGCTCAGCTGGCTGAACAACCACCGTGGGCAGACACAGGGGCCTGGTGAGCTGGAGCCAGGGGGTGAGGTGTGGGGAGCTGCCCAAGGCATAGAGAATCCAGCAGCCTCCACTGGGAGGCCAGTGAGGGAGCCGAGGGCAGGGGAGACTAGGCACACGGCCACCTCCGGGCACCTTCCCTGATGCTCCTAGCTAAGAGTAGCCTCTCCCTCCTCTTTCTAGAACTTTCTCTGACCCCTTGATCATGCCTCACTCTCTCCTTCTGCCAGCATCATCTGTGCCTGCATCTTGCACCCCTGGAGCCCAAGCACCCCGGCTTCCTTGTCTCACAACCGCCCCAGGGTCCAGCCGTAGGATATCTTGCCCATCGCCTGTCTGCAGGGGGGACAGTGCCGGTGTGTCCCAAACTGGGAGGTGTCCCCGTGCCCCGCTTGACCGTCATCTGCACGTCTGTGCTTTCACTCAGCACACATGCACACTCCAGACACAAATGCATCCCCATCGAGGAATTAGCCAGACTCGAGGCCACCTCCTAAAGACTCCAACAGGCTGGTTTGACGGACACGGGAGCAGCCGAGACCCTGGCGATCTGCCTCCTTGGGGAGGGGGGGCACCAAGCATCCCCAGATGGCCATCAGGAAGGGCCAGGCCGGCCCTGGGCCGTGGTGGATGCAAACGAGGCCCCTCTCGGTCGGGCGGGCCCCCCCAGCTGCCGCCGGTCACCTGGCTCACAAGCACCGGCCGGCGGGGGCACAGCAGGAGGGGCCCCCCCATAAATCCCACACCTGCTGTGGCCGCCGCACCTGCAGCCCGCCCGGAAGGAGCCAGCTGTGCCACCAGCCCGGCACGAGGCAGCGGGCGGGCGGGGCAGGCACACGTCTCAGCCTCAGGGGTCCTGGGGAGGCCGCCAAGTGAGGGTCCAAGAAGGCTGTCTCCTGCCAGACCCGTGAGGGTCCAAGAAGGCTGTCTCCTGCCAGAGCCCTGCTGCTCAGAGCTCCCAGAGAACATTCTAAATCAACACGCAGCCGCCGGCGGTGGGGAGCTGCAGAGGAAGCCGGCTTCGAGGACAAATCCCAACCACAGCGGGCTTGTGGCTCTTCCTGGGGAAGAAGGTAGGAATGACTCGGGCACCTCCAGGGCGGAGGGGAGGCTGGGGTGCGGTGGGGGGGGAGGCCAAGGCGGCCGGGGCTGGCGTTGAGGCTGGGCATGCTCCAGTGGGGACCTGTGTCCGGTGAGGAGACCACCAACCCCGGCGAGCAGCCCCAGGCCTGCTCCCCCTCGGTTCGTCCCTCCGCAGCACACCCCCCGGCCTTCCTCAACGTTCACGTCCTGGGGGCCCACAGCACCCAGCCGCCCGGGTGAAGGGACTCAGGCCTCCTGCTTCTCTGAGGGCGGCCCCACCCCAGAGGGTCGGTGTCTCCGGGCCCTCCAGAAACACCGTGCGTTTGGGGTGCAGCAGCTGAGGCACAGGGAGGGGGCTCCTGAGACGTATCTCCGTGGCTCAGGGGCAGCGGGGTGCAGGGCCCCATGGCCAGAGGGGGGCCCTCCCTCCACACCTGCCCAGCTTCCCAGCCCTTGATGCCCGTCTACGTAGCACAGGTTGGCGGCGGGGACGAGCCCGGACCCGCCTCTGGGGTCTGCAGGGGAGGGGGCCGGGCCAGGACTCGGACGGCCCCTCCTGCCTTTAGCACCTATAGCCACCGCCTCGGCGGCCCCCCGCTGGACCACTCAGGTTCCCAAACGCCATGGGAGAAACCGCAGCCCTGGCACATCCAGTTGGAGTTCGTGGTCCCTCAAGTACCCAGCTCAGCAGAGGTGCCAGCCCAGCTTCTGCCCAGGCCTCCTGGCACCTCAGGGACCCCCGGCCACCAGGACAGGCCCCAAGCCCTGGCCACACCTACGCTGCAAGGTGGTGGTTTTGTGGCTGCCCAGGGCGGGGCTTGGGCTCAGGCTCCGGCCGGAGGTGTAGCCAAGGAGCTTGGGGGACTCTTCCGAGGGCAAAGGCCCAGGAACCCCACACACCCCGCTGCCGTCTTCCCAAGGGGGCCTGTAATTGGAGGCTCCAGGGACAGACAGGCCCTGCTGCCGGGACACAAAGCATCCACCGGCTGATCCCCCAACAAAGATCAGGCTGGGCTTGGGCCCCCTAATCCTCGTCCCCATCCCCGGAGGGTGCCCAGGTGCCCGGGCCAGGCCAGGCCTCCACTAAGAGGCTCTAATTGGTAGGCCCAGAATGGGGCCCGTCTCCAGGGCCGCTCACACGGGCGCAGGTGGGCGGGGGAGTGTGAGCCAGGGGCCGGGGCTTCCCGTCCCCTGCTCCGGAGCACGAGGGTCTGCCGTGTCCCCGGCCTAGGGGTGCTCCTAGGGGGCACAAGTCCACCTGTGCATTCAGACCCTGACAGCCTCATCCACGGTTCCAGGGTGGGGGGCAGCCAGCAACCCATGGGGCCCCATGGGGGGTTCATGAGTCTCCTGTCTCCCCAGGGCAGGTGTGGGTGTTGGCGGCTCAGCAGACGTCCTGAGCACTGGGCATCCACCATCCCACCATCTGTGGGGAGACCAAGGCCCCCTCCTGACCTGCGGCACATCAGACCCCGACACCTGCCATGGGGTTGCTGCACAAGACAGCAGAAGGGTCTTTGTCCCAGACTCCATTAGGGGGGAACCAGGAGAGGACGGGGCACCCAAAAAGAGAGGCCCCAGCCCAGGCTCCGAGGAGCCCCTGCCCCCTGCTCCTCCTGCCCCAGGCTCCCCAAGGGGCACCCAGCCCTCAGTTTCCCAGGCAGAAGCCCAGGACGCCCAGATCCCCTCTTCCCACGGGGCTCAGCCATCTCGATAAGGGTCCCCAGTCTGTCCCTCAGCCTCATGCTCCGTCTAGGGCCCCGGCCACACGTCCCCGATGCCTCCACGCCACACTGTGACCCCCAAGCCCTTCCTCCTGGAGGCTGTAGCTCATATTCTTGAAGGTGATCTGAGCCGTTCCTCGAATCTCCATCCTCACCGTGGCCCAGCTCAGTTCTCCCACTTGGATCCACTGCTGCCCCACTGGAGCACCCGGCCTCCTCCACTGTCCCGGGGGACACCCCCCACCTCCTCACGGCATCAGCACCAGCGGCCACGCTGCAGGCCCCAGCAGGGCCACCCACCCAGCTCAACAGCGAGCGAGACCCCTCGCAGCACACACGCATACACACACGGCTGCACTCCCGGATCAGGTTCCCTGCTTGCCAGGGTGCACCAGGTGCAGAGCCCTGGATGGATGCTCAGGGCCAGCCCTGACCCCAACCCTTGGTGTGACCTGCACGAGTCCCCTCCCTCGAGGGTCTCCACACGGGACGGCGGCTGATGGCTAAACACCCCCAAGCGCCCACAGGCTCGTGGGCAGCATCACTGGCGCTCCTCCCAGTAAGGTGTCCCCAGAGGTAATTGATGACCCTGGTGCAGACAGAGGGGGCCGGGCAGAGTGTGAGATAGTTCACTATTCATCACGCCCCTCGCTAACCCCAGACAGCCCCCGACTCGGCCAGACAAAGGCGACACGTTCCCCTCCACACGCGTAATTTATCCTCCATTAATGTTCGCGACAACCTGACAAATTAAATCTCTTTTAAATGTAATCTGTCTCTAATAGTTAGCAGAAGGGGGAAAGCCCTACCTGGTTTTGAATATTTAAACCTCCATATAAAAATTTTAAACCCCAGGAGCGCGAGTGCATTAAAGAACCTAACATTATCTTTAGGGAAGAGGGCTGCCCGCCCCACACACTCCCCGATGCAAATGTCCCATTTTTATCTGTGGCTTACAGGCATGTCACAAATAGGATTAGAAAACCATTTTGTGAAATGGAAACGAAGGGGATTTAATGGAAAAACCAAAAGATGGTCCAAGACCCATTTTTCCTTAATGTTATTTCTGGCCAGGAGATTCCCCTAAATCACCTCCCAGGTTGCATCCCTAGGACACCCAGTAGAACAAAAGCCAGACAGAGCTAAAGGACGCCGTAAGAGGGGGCGCGGTGAGAAGAAAGGGCAGGCCCCCAGCCAGCCCGGAAGCCATCACAGGAGGGATGCCCCAGCAAAATTCACTTACTGGCTTCGCTGCGGCTTGATTGCCTTAACCGAGTTAATCCTCGCCCTGGAAGTCCATCCTGGGGTCGTCTGGGGACCGTCCTCCGAGCCCCAGGCCCAGGAATGACCCAGCTGGGCATGCTGACCTGCAGGCTGGCCACACGCCCAGCGGGGCTTCTGGCATGGGGGCCGCCCTGTCTGCCCGGCCCTCTGCCCACCTCCCTGGCACCCCGCAGGCCAGTCACACCCGACAGATCGTGCAGTCGGCCCGCTGGTCCCTCGCCCCCTTCCTCCTAAAGGAGAGAGGGAATTCCAGAGTCTTTGTTGTGGCTTCACGGGAACCCACGGCCTGGCTCTCCCAGACCCACGACCCCTGCCCACCCTCGTCCTGACCCCCAGACCCTTGCTCCACAGGCCTGCTGCCTGGGGCCGTCCACCTCCACAAGGGATGAAGGCGGAGCTGGGAAGGAAGGGGCTAGAGCACAGGACGGGTGGGGAGGGGATGTGTCACACGCTTTCAGGGGCTGCTTCACCCAATCTGGCCGGATCCAAGCCTTGCGGCCTGAATTATGTCCCCCAGAATCTGCATGTTGAAGTTCTAACCCCCAGCCCCCCAGAATGGCTCAGGCTGAGACAATAAATGTCTGCTGTTAAAGCCCCAGAGGCCGTGGTACTGTGTGCCATGCAGCAGCCAAGCAAACTCCAAGGTCGGGGAAGGACGGGGAATGATGGGAAGCCAGGTTGGGTGGCCGAGGCGGTAGGGAGCTACGGAAGGTGTGTGAGCAGGGCGGGGCCTCGATCAGAGCTGTGCCTTTGGGAGCTCATTCTGAAGGAGCGGAGCAGACAGAGGGCCGGGGGACGGCCCCCTGGTCTGCCTGCCCCCCACATACCCACCGCGCCGGCCCGCGGGCATTCGGGTTCTGCTCAGATATGTAGCCCAAGGCCATCCCCTGGGAGCAAGTGGCCACTCCCCAGAATGCCCTCCCCCTGCCCACAGCCAGAGGGGCAGGGCCAGCTGAGCCCCTCTGGGCGGCCTGGGAGGCAGGAAGCTTCCGAGCCCAGGTGGCCTTTGCACACCTAAAATGAACTCTTCCTCAAGGACCAGTATTTGTCCCCCACCCAACGACAGACGGAGGCAGAGGGTGGGGCCATTGGAGGGTTCCCCCCTTCCCAGTCCCAGGCCATCACTGGGCAGCCTGAGCCTTGTCCCCCTGCCACCTCCCTTCATGGCGGGAGACAGGACATTTTTGCCCTTGGGACAAGGCAGGCACATGCTGAACCCCAACCCACGTGGGCTGTTGTCCGCTGAGTGAGTAAATTAATGGAGGAAAGCTGGACATGTGGAGCACACACCCTCCTCCCCTCCCTCTGGCAACCTCGCACAGATGCTCTCCGAATGCAAATGTTCCGGTTAGGTGCCAGGGCTTAGCTGTAGGGTTTCAAGTCTCTTGGTTGGAAATAAGGACTCTGTGTGCCCACCGTTCAGCTTAAACACAGCTAGGGACATACCTTTTGTGCAATGTCCTTGCAGTGACCTTGAGCATTCCGGGGCCTGGGATACCCTGATGAGCGGATATGCCAAGCTCCTGCCAACGTTTCCCCCCAACCCGGTCACCACACCTGCCCCTGCAGTGCCCCTCCCCCGCACCGTGTGCCCACCTGCTGCGTCGGGGGGTTTGCCGGAACTGGGTTTAAACTACGGGTCTGAGGGCTGAGCCGGTCAGGCTTCCTCTGCTCAGGCCCGGGATAAGTGAAAATGTTACTGGGCATGAGAAAGGAAACCTTATTCTTCAAATCAGATTTTTAGGTGCAATCCCTTAACTTTCTTACATTTTTTTCATCTGTTGCAAAACAGCTCAAGGTCATCGTAGAAAATCCAAACAACACAGAAAAGGCCAGCTGCACTGTCCCAGGATAAATCTGCAGGTCTATTGCCCAGCGTCACCCCCCCAGCCGGCCCCCACGGTCTTTGCTTCCCTGGGACTCAGAGTTTGGGGCAGAGCCCCCTCTCCTGGCACCTTGCTCCTGTCCCCTTCTGTCACTGTTCTGCCTATGAACAGCTCCTAAAGGGTACTTGCCAGGGCACCTTAAACACGGACAGGACACGAGTTCCCTACAGCCGCCGTGCGGGCGGAGGCCTGGGCCCGGCTCTGTCCCAGGCTGACTCCGCGGGTGCCCCTGCCCTGGGTCTGCACACCGCCAGCCCCGAAGCCAGAGGCCACAGAGACCGCTTGCCTGGTGTTGAGGCTGGCGACACAGAGGGCAGTGGGGGACCCCTCTGTGTCCCCACCACACCAAGCCACCAAGCCAGGGCCTCACGCGGCGGGGGCTGAGGCAGAGGTGGGGGAAGGCCACGCACACGCCCCGTCGCAGCACACCCCCAAAGCCCCCTGCACGCCTCCCCTCGGGTCGGCGCCACTGGTGGCCAGCGTGTCCCCACCCGGAGCTGACTCTGCCCAGGAATGAAGCTGGTCCGAGCCACTGGCATCTGCCGTGGGGCGCAGACAGCCAGGAGCCCACACTCCCCCCCACCAGGGCTCCACTCAAGCCCCCGCCCCGCAGTTGCTGATCTGGAAAAGTATGGCTCCGGCAGGCCCAGTGTTTATATACTTAGCGTTTCACACACAGTTCTCAGCCTGGGCGGCTTATGGCGTGCCATGTGCCGCTCATGGGACCCCCAGGACGCCCACCCGGCCCCCCGGCCCCGAAGAGGCTAGAGCTCCCCGCCCACCCTTCAGGAGGAGTGGCCCCTTCCTCCACCATCCAGCAGCTTCCACAGCCCGAGTGTCCCAGACCCCTGACCTCCACCGTGAGCTCAGGGTCCAGCGTTGTCGGTGCCCCTGCGCTTGACGTGAGTCCCGGGCAAAATGCAGAGACTGGAGGAGTGTGGGCCCTTCCTCTGCCCCAGGACTCTGTGGATCTTCCCCACAGTTCAGGCCAGCATCACCCACTCGCTCACCCATCCACTCACTCACCCCACGGCAGCAACAGGGACACCCCCCCCCGAGGATGCTCCTCCCCACGAGGGTTCCGGGGGGCAGGGTGAGCCCAAGCCTCCCCTCGGCTCCCCCCACCGAGGGCCCGCTCATCGGGCTCTCTCCAGCGAGGGCCCCCGCCTGTGCGGGAGGGTGCAGAGCAGGGCTCCCCAGGAAAGCCCGCAGCCTAAGAGCCCTGCCAACTGCAGCTCATTATCGATTTGATGAGTGCTAACAGCTTTCCTGGGCAGCCTCTGCAGGGCCAGTTCCAGGAGCAATTAACTGTAATTATCCCCGGTCCCCGCGCCCCCAGCCTGGCCCCAGGCCCATGAAGGAGAAGTCGAGGCTGGGTTACGCGAGGTCCCCCAGGTGGCAGCAGGGGCCTGGTCCGCAGCCTGGCTCCTGCAGGTCCCTGCCCTCTGGGGCCTCAGACAGCCTGTCTGTGGGGGGGAAAGGGGGGAGGGAGCCGGGCTCCAGAAGGTTCAGGCTAGCTCCCCCCCTCCGCCCTTCGCACACCCCCCAGCCGGCTCCACCCAACACCCCACCCACGGACCACACGCGGTGCCAGCTCCTGCCCCACAACCACCAGTGCTTTCTGCGTCTCAGGGTCCTTCCACGTCCTCCCTGACCTTGGACTACCTGGAGGGAGGGGGACCTGTTCCCATCTCAAGGAGAATCTGAGGCTGAGGGACAGCTCCAGGCTGGGGTGGAGCTGGGAGCCAAGCCCGGGCCAAGGTGGCATCAGGCCCGGCCAGGGCTGACCTAGAGGTGGGTCTCTGACTCCCACCCTGCCCCGACCCAAAGCAAGAGCTTCTGCCGCCCTGGGACCGCTCAGGGGCCATGGGAGTGGAGGGGGGTCAAGAAGAGAGGCACCCGGTGACCCCGGCTTCCCGGCCTGGACCACGGGTAAACGGTAACCCCTCCACTGGCACCGGGATCCCAGGCAAAGGGTGGGGCAGGCCGGGGACAGCAAAGGTCCTCTTTGGGGTGTGTCGAAACAGAGGGGTGTCCAGGGGACACAGGCAAAGGGCAGCTGGACACCTGATCTGGAGTTTAAACAGCAGGACCAGCTGGAGGTGGAGGTGCGGACGGAGGGCACGGGTGAGGCTGTCCCGGCCACGGCGGGCCACGGCGCTGTGTGGGACCGCACAGGTGGGTGAGGCAGCAGCAGGGACAGCCGAGGGGAGAGTCCGGGGCTGGCTGTACGGGGCTGCGGAAGCTGCTTCCCACGAAGCCCAGGGCCCGCCCTCCTGTGCTGTCCGCAGAGTGCCCAGGGGTGTGGGGAGATGCCCCCACGTGTCCTGCTTCCCCTCAGACTGCGGCCGAGGGCAGGGACACAGGAGACACTGGGGTGGGGCACAGGCTGAGTGAGCGGTGGGGGGGCAGCCAGGCCCCTGGGGACGGGCTGGGACCGGGACCCTCCCCTCGGTCTCCTGTGCAGAAGCAGCTGAGGAGGCTGGAGGCTGGGGGAAGCCAACTGGACCCAGACACCAAGGCCGGTCAGAGGACCAAGCTGGCCACAAGGATACTGTCACGAGCTGAACTGTGTCCCCCAAGTTCCCATGTCAAAGCCGACCCCCGGCACCTCAGAATGTGACTGCATTTGGAGACAGGGCCTTGAAAGGGGGATTAGGTGAAAACGAGGCCCTTAGGGCAGGTCTTAAACCAGTCTGACTGATTATAAGAGGAGATTTGGACGCACAAGGAAACACCAGGGGTTCGCAGGCACACAGGAAAGCCGAGTGAGGACAAAGCAGGAAGACAGCCATCTGCAAGCCACGGGGAGAGGCCTCGGGAGAAACCAGCCCTGCCAACACCTTGATCTCGGACTTCCAGCCTGCAGGACTGCGAGAGGATAAATGTCTGTTATCTAAGTCGCCCGGGCTGCGTACTTGGTTCCGGCGGCCCTGAGAAGGCGAACACAGATGTTTTATACTGAGAAACAAAGCCGAGGCCACGGCGGGGCAGAGGGCAGACAGGTGACCACTCTCAGCCCCTCTCCAGGGCTGCCGGGACCCCAGCCCCAGGCCCTGAGCCTGAACTGCCCCCTCCCTTCCCTCACCTCCTGAAAGCCACCCAGGTCCAGGCCTCCTCCTCAGAGCCTCCCCAAGGACCTCACTGTCACTGCTCTGTGTCCTGCCCACCCCACAGCCCAAGAGCCCCTCGGGGAGGAGAAGGTAACCCCTGGAGCCCCCAGCCCAGACCGGCCTCCACAAGCTGGGGACCAAATCCCCTCCGTTCCCTGACCCACCCCAAACCAGACTTTTGCCAAACACAGTCAATAAATTATTCAGTTTGCAAAATGCCATTATGTGCGAGTTTACTTAATTGAATAGAATAATTTATGGTAAAACCTGGGGAAAGAAAGATCGATGAGGAATGGCACAGAAGAATGATTGAGTTTCAGTGAAGGCAATTTGATTTTTATCCCTCATTATAATAATGTTAAGGGGAAAACATCAACTTGGGTCAGAATCAATATTTGCCCGTGGCCGGACCATGAATTTTAACTGGAGGTGGCGAGGAGGTGGGTTGGCGCATCAATAATTAATGTCTCCTCGTCTGCCGCCACAAATAATGGCGGGCTTTGCGTCCAGACAGACGCCCACTGCCCGCAGAGTCGTGGGCGATCATAAAAGACAATTTAGGAACCAGTCTGTTCGCGATACGTGTGTAACACCCCGCGACATGATTCAGGACGCAGCTCCTCGCCGGCTTCACAGCAAATCACCCAGAGACGGATGGCGCGAAGTTTCAGCGCTTTTCCTTGGTGCCCCGCCTCGGTCATCATGATGCCCTCAGCCAGGGCCAGGCCGGGCTCAGCCTGCGTCTGGGCCAGGACCGCCCGACCGCCCTGCATCCCTGATGCCCAGGACTAGGCCAGCCCGTCCTGGAGGGCAGCTCAGGGGGACACTCGTGCCGGCCACGAGAGGCACAGGCCAGAGGCTCCGCCACCTGCCACCTGCGGGGACCCCAAGCATGTCACCCCCGCTAAGAACCTCAGTGCCCTCGCCTGGAAAGCAGAAACGGGGATCCCCGGGTCTGCACAAATGATTGTTCCTGGCGCTGCTTCCCCCCGCGCTGAAAAGAGGTTCCTGATCTGACGTATTCAACCCAGACACCTGCCCCATCCCTGTCCACAGGTGCGTGTGTCGACGCACCCACGGCCCACACCCTCTGCAGGAATCCTCTGGCTTCAGTCCTGCAGGTCCAGGGAGCAGCAGAGAGTTCCGAGGCCCGCAGGAGTGGTTCCCTGAGCCACAGACCCCAGGGCTTCCTGCCTCTTGGCTCTGGAGCCCCCCGAGCCCCCAGTGGCCCTTCTGTGTCACCCCCACCACACACACCCATGCGGTCAGCTCCAGGGAGCCCGGGCCGGTGCGCGCACAGGTCCTGGATCGCTGTCCCCAGTTTATAGAGGAGAAAAATGAAGCTCAGGGAGGTCGAGGGACTTGCCAGGGGCCACACACCCAGGTGGCAGAGCCCTCGCTCTTCAGACCATCTGACCACTTCTAGGGGCTGGCCTCGCGCAGGGCTCTGCAGAGGGGACAGGATGAGACAGACCCCGCACCACGGCCCAGCATAATGACGTATATGCTTCACAAATGCCTCACGAAAGCCCTGAAAACTTAGCAGCTCTCACTGGCCAAGAGGAGCCGGCTCCCAGCATGGTCCCTGCCTCCATACCTGCCTGACGTAAATGAATGAATGACTGAACGAACGGACGAATTCTGTGTCTCAGCCCAAAGCTTCCTTCTGGAGCTGCCTGTGGGTCCCCTGGACTGTCTAAAGCATTTCAGACTAAACAGGTTCCCAAAGCAATGTTGGCAATCCTGTAGTCCCGGGGCTCCCACCTCACCAGCCTCCTAAACCAGAAGGGCTGTGGGTGAGGCCGTGGCCAGAGGCCCAGCACGCCAAACACCAGCAGTGTGCTGGGTCCAGCTCCCCATCCACCGGTGGAGGGTCTATGGAGAGACCTGGAGCTGCAGGGCAGGGATGCTGCGAGGGCTGAACGAGGTCTCGGGTGCTCAGTGGACCGCAAGGGAGGTGGCCAGCACTCCGCTTTCCTCCCGAGGCCCCATCTCAGCCTGGCCACCCCGGATGGGCCTCCCCTCCCCTGGCAGCCAAGACAGCAATGGAACTGAACTGCCCGCCTCACCATACACATCCCCTGCAATTACACCTACCATCCTTTCTGCCAGGAGGACACTCACCCCTGCTTGTCTAGTCCTCTCTGCCTTCCAGGATCTCACTAAGTGTCTCCTCTTCCAGGAAGCCTTCCCTGACTACCCCTGCCCCAGAAGCTCCCTTCCTCCGAGCCCCCCCACATACGTTCTCTGACTTCTTTCCTGGCCTAGATTGCCTCCCAGACTGCAGGTCACTTGCTAGACCGTATGTCCTGCTTCTGGGGCCTACGGGAGCTCAGCCTGAGCAGCGGTGGGACAGCCACCTCTCCCCAAAGGCACAGCATCACTCCCGTGTTGATTGGGTTTGTGTGGGCGGAGGCTGGGTCTCTGTGGAAGGCGCCCCCACCACCCTAGCCTTAGCCCGACCTTGACTGCTCACTGCACAGGGTATGGCGTCCCCCTCGGCCACAGAGCTTCCGGGGGCTGAGCTGAGCAACAGAGGATTCCATGCAAATATTTGTTTCGAGAAAGAGCAGGAGACCCTCAGATGTGTCCATGAGGAACACATCAGACGGGCCGCGAAATCCACTGCAGGATTGCTCGGCTCGACCACGTCGGGAAGCAACTCAGCAAACAAAGCAATGACCAAAAGCAGACTAAAAAGAGCAGACCAGATTTCACGGGAAATACATGTTGTCTTTTTGAGTGAAATGCTGAGTTGCGAGTACAGAGTACCTTCTGGCCTGTCACTGAGAGACGCCCCCCCTTCCTCCCTCCCCAGGATGGAGACACCTGGGTCTCTCCCGGTCATGCCTGAGAGCCGAGGGTCAGGACTGGTGTGGCCATGGGGTTGGGTTGGAGGCCTCAGGGGGCAGTGGGGAGCCCAGGTCACCCCAGGTTCTGGGAAGAGGATGGAGTTCCCACAGTGGGGTGGAGGGCAGGGTGAGGGGTGGGTTTGAGGGAAGAGAAAGCACTGGTTTTGATCCCACAGGCCTGGGGAGTCCAAGGGGCACAGGGCAGAGGCCAGGGGTGGGGGGTAGGGGCGACAGAATCACAGATCTGGGGACATGAAGCCACAGGGCGGGGCAAGGTGGTCCTGGGGGCGAGGGGAGAGGGAGGAGGGCCACCAAAAGGACAGAGCAAGGACACCCGCAGGGTGGGGCGGCTGATGAACATCCAGGGAGGAGGCGAAGCACGGAGGGGAGGGGCCCAGATGGCAGGAGGAGTGGCGCCACGTGGCACCTTCCTCTGCAGCCTGTCTGTGACCTCGGAGTGGGGAGGGGGAGGCTGGCCGGCCCTGAGCAAGGGTCCCCAACCCCTCCTCAATCTCCCCCGCCAGCCTTGCACTGGAGTGACCTCCGTTAGCAGGGCTGCGTCTCAGCCTAGGCCCCCGCTCCTGGGCTGTGGGTCCATTTGCAAGTCTAATTGCCCTGCTCCCGCTCTGCCTTTCACACCCCATATATTGGCACCGGAGCCAGAGCCGAGATGCCTGCCTGGGTGAGCTGTGTCTATAAGCTCACAAGTATGGGCGCCCCCTCCTCCCCCGACTTACAGCACAGGAGCCAGGAGGGAGAGCCCCCAAGGGGCAGGCAGGAAGGTGTGGGGAGAGGGCCTAGGCCAGGCTGGGGCCCAGGGGCCTTCCTGGAGGAGGGGGCTGGGAACACGCAAGGACAGGACTCTCTCCCCACTCTACTTCCCCACCTCCCGCAGCTCACATTGGGGCCACGCTCCACCCCGCCACCCCCCTTCCCACCCCCTTCCCCATCACGGCCCCCCCCCCAGGCTCCTTCCTGCAGCATCGGCAGGGGAGCGGGGAGAAGAGTCAGAATGGAGGGACTGGGGTTCAGGCAGGGAGCGGGGAGCAGGTGGGGCCTCACTCCCCCAGGGCTAGGAATTGAGAACTTCAAGGTGGCCACAGCTGAGCAAGCGCACAGTGGGGACCCCGAGAGTGGCTCTGGGACCGCATAGGTCTCAGCCCTGCCCCCTCTTCTCCATCTTGCCCGCTCCACCCTGACTCCAGCCCTAGAAGCTTCCCCGCCCCTCCCTCAGTGCCCCCTCCCGAGCCCCACACCTGCTGCCTCCATGGGGACCCCTGGCCCACCGCCT
Organism: Eubalaena glacialis; assembly: GCF_028564815.1. Taxonomy (NCBI): domain Eukaryota; kingdom Metazoa; phylum Chordata; class Mammalia; order Artiodactyla; family Balaenidae; genus Eubalaena; species Eubalaena glacialis. The sequence goes on along the minus strand of NC_083717.1, from coordinate 194,304,727 downwards.
TTGGGGATGCCCTTGGGGTCTGGGCCAGTCTGCCCAGGACTCTAGACTGGGAGGCCAGGGGCCCCTGGAGGCCCACCTGCCCCTTGCATGGCCAGCTGGGGCCAATAGAAGCTTCAAACAGAAAATCCTTGTACCAAACTCCAGCTTCCTTCAAGGGAAACTCCAAAGCAGCCCAAAGACCTGAGCTAGACCCTCAGATCCCCAGACCCTCAGATTCCTAAATCCTCCCACCCTCAGATCACAGACCCTGAGACACCTAGAGCCTCATTGCCCCAGACCCCCAGACCCTCAGGCCCCCAGGCCCCCAGGCCCCCATACCTGCGGGCCCTGAGACCCTCAGACCCCCAGACCCCAGACCCCCAGACCCTCAGGCCCCCAGGCCCCCATACCTGCAGGCCCTGAGACCCTCAGACCCTCAGACCCCAGACCCCCAGATCCCCAGACCCTCAGGCCCCCAGGCCCCCAGGCCCCCATACCTGCGGGCCCTGAGACCCTCAGACCCCCAAACCCCAGACCCCCAGACCGTCACAGGCACAGAGTGCCCCCAGGCCCAGAGGCAGGAAGGTCTCACTACCCCAGGCGCCACCGAGGAGCAGCTGGTACAGGAGTTGACGGTTTGAGCAGAGCTCACGCTGAAGGCCTGGAGTAGATGAAAAACTTCTGGAAGCTGCCATCAGCCACCCAAAGGAACGGCCCCCTCACCTGTGCCTCACTCAGGCCTCACCTACACCTTCCTCCCTGCAAGGCAGGCTGTCCTGACCCCAGCACTGGGCGAGGGGACACAGGGCGCCTGCCAGTCGGGGGGCAGGAGACACCGCCCTGCTGCCCGAGGCCCCGTTTCAGGAGGGGGTGCTGATGGGGGTTGAGAGGGAGGCATGGAGGCCAGAGCCTCCCAGAGAGCATGGCAGGTGGAGGCTGGCTCTGAGGGGGGGAGGGAGGCAGCCTGAGCCAGAGCAGCCCCCCGACCCACCCCCTCCCACTGCCCCGACCCCTCCCCTCCTCCCCCTGCCCCATTCCTGGTGCCTGGGGACAGAAAGGGGGCCTCCTGGGGAGAAGACACTTTGTGATCTAAGTGCCAGGACCAGGCCTGGAAGCCAGACGCGTGGGTCCTGGCTCATGGCACCCAGGGAGGGCCGGCCAGGGAGGGCTGGGGTCGGTGACCATGGCTTGTGAGGACACTAAACGGGCCGGGGACAGAGCCCATCATGAGGGACAAAGAGAGAGGGCAGAGGAAGCAGACAAGGGCAGCGGGACAGACAGGACAGGAGAGGGAGGCGATGGAGACCTTCGGACCTCGGCCCAGTCCTGACCCCGCTAACTGCCTGGGAGACCTTGGCACGACCCCGCGCCCCCCGCCGCAGTTGCCCTCCGCTTGCTGAATGAGGCTGTCCAGACTCTGCCGTTCGGAGCCGACAGCTGGCCCCCCGCCTCCACCAGACCCCAGGAAAGGAGCAGGAACTACAGGAACTGGAGGGCAGCCAGGAGCCAGGCCCCTCTCTGCCGTGGAGCCACAGGGGCTCTGGAGATGAACATTTCTGGAGAAACAAACCCAGAGAAAGGATGAAGAAATAATCATTTTTCAAAGGTGCGTGCCCCGCAAACGGCAACCACCCAGCCCACCAGATGGCTGCCCTCGCCCTGGACGGTCCTGGGGCCCGAGCACCCACACCCACACCCATCTCCTGCAGCCTCCTTGACCCCTGCTCCTCCCAGCCCCAGGCCCCCAGCCCCTGGGGGGCTCGAAAAAGGAGGGGTTCCCCTGCAGAGCTTCATCACCTCAGCTTTGAATGCCAGGAGCCTGGACCCCCGCCTGCCCCCACGGGAGACGGAAGGAGGGCTTCTCATCCCACCCGGCCCAGGACCAGCTCAGCTGCTGTCAGCCAGTGTGGCTAACTGGGGGAATTCTTAAATTACACTTAAAGACCCCTATGCAACCCAGCGGGGAGGCTGGTGAGGGGGCAGCTGGTCCACTGGCCTCCACAGACCAAAGTGCCCACTGGGCCCTGCTCTCTCAACCCCAGCGTCAGCCAAGGGCACCTGCCGAGCCCGGCTGCAGCACAGAGCCCCACCCTCTTCCCGGCAGCAGCTCAGGGGCCCTCCTGCTGCCCTGTTGGTCCAGAATCTGGACTCTTCATCCCAACAGCCCCAGGCATCCAGCAGTGCCAAGTTTGGGACACCAGCCCGCCCATCCTCTGCTCAAGTGTCACATGCTCACTGCTTGGAAGGTCACCACTCCTGCCACTGAGCCCCTGAGCTGGCCGGCCGGCTGTCCCTCCAGGACCAGGGGAGGTGGGGAAAGAGGCCGAGAGCCGGGCTCCTGGTGGGAAAGACTCCCCCAACATCGGGATTCCAAGAACTTTGACATGACAAGCACAGAGCGTTGGGGCCAAACTCCCACGTGTGTGTGCGCACCGGCATGTGTGTGCGTGCGTTTGTGTGTGCCCGTGCACGCCAAGTAATAAATCTGTCCTTCTGGGGGAGGCGTGCTTCCCACCAAGCTCATTATCTTCCTCAGCTTATTAACAAATCGCATGGCCTGACACGCGTTTCCCCCGGGACTAAATCTCCCCATCTGATCAGCATAATGTGAAATAAGTAAACACTGCGATGCTCCAGCCGCGCTCGGCCAGCGGCCACCTCCCCGCCTGCCACCCACCCGCCCCAGGCCTGGGCCCTGCCCAGGACTGGCTGAGTCTGGACCTTCCCCCGAGGGCTCAGAGCCGTGCCAGATTCCCAGCCCTCGCTGCCTGTCATGGCCCATGGTGGGGCCTGGGGTCCCCGGGACTGTCCCCAGGGCCTCCTGGTTCCCCTCGCACATCTGCCAGCCCTGGGAAACTGCCCCCCCCAACCCTTGCGTGAAGCTAACTGGGGGTCTTCAGGGCAGGCCCTCGGGGTCACCGTGGTGTTTATAGGGAAACAGTGAACTGTGGATAGAAGGGCCCACCCTCGGCTCACACAGGGCTGGAACATGAGGCCAGCCTTGCCCTCCCAGGCCAGGCAGGGGCACCAGCGCACTTGTCCCGCTGCCACTGCTTCCCAGATTCCCGATTCCCTTCTGGCTGATGGAGGAGAAGATGCTTTTCTCTCCAAGGAGAAAAGAGCATGGCAGGGGGCCCAGCAGGGAGATGGGACCGTGAGATGCACCGCCCCCCCACCGGGTGCTTGGGACTCGGAGGAGGGGTCACCTGCCGGGCCGCCCAGCTCACAGACATCTGCTTTGCTGCTCTGAGACAACCCCACCCCAGACCTGGGGACCAGGAGGCGTGATTTCGGGGCCTCCCTCCGGCTGGGGTTTCCAGGCCCAAAGGGCTCGAGAACGGGAGTCCCCAGCTGGAGCTCACCAGGCCCTGGGGGCACCTCAGCATCCCCCCAGCACGACACAGCCCAGAACAGTCCATCCTTGGGAGATCCCAGGCCTCCCACTGCCCGGTGCTCCCCTCTGAGTGGACCAGTGCAGGGTCCGGAGGCTTGAGAGACACGTGAACATCTAGGCTCACGTCCCTGAAAGGGTCGGTCCTGCCTGGCCTCCAGGAAAGCCGGGAAACCCACAGAAGGCCCCAGAAACCTGAGCCCAGAAGTAGGTGCAGGGAGCAGAGATGTCAGCCCACAGCTGCCTGAGTGTGGCCCCGAAGCCCAGGCAGGGCCAGGAGGTGCCTGACCTCGAAGGACAGGCTCTGGGTCACTGAGTGCTGCCTCGGTCCCCCTCACTGCCACCCTGAAGGACGGCCTGCTTGTCCCCTTCACCTTCCCAGAGAGGAGACTGAAGCTCAGGGAGGTGAGGCCACACCCCGCCCAGCAGCACACAGCAGGAAGTGCAGGAACCAGGCCGCAGACCTGGCTCTGTCCTGCTCCAGAAACGGAACTGGGGCAGCACTGTGCTTCCTGGCTGTGGGAGGGATGCCCGCCAGCCCGTGCCTGAGACCAGCCTTTTGTGAAAGGCAGATGAGGGTGCTGGCTGAGCCTGGATCCCCCCCGAGGAAAGTCTAAGGCTCAGCCAGAAAGAGCCACCGGCAGACTATCACTTACAGAGGCGAGAGCAGCGTCCCCCGTCTGCAGGGCGGTTTAGGGACCAGGACCCCAGAAATGGGCCACACATGTAGGCAGCGGGTGGTCTTGAACTCGGGAGTGGCCAGCAGGCCTGGGGGCACAGTGGGCCCCGGTCAGCGATCTTCCCTGCAGCCCATCCAGGCAACGGCCACCCAGGTACCCAAAGGGGCTGAGGCTCTTGTCAGGGTTGGAGGCTGGGGGCTTGGTGGGAGCTCAAGGAGGGGTTGGTGAGACAGGCATGGAGGCTCAGGAGATTCCAAATGTGTCCTGCTAGGACAGTCACCGATGCGTGGTGACCAGCAGGGACCGGCAGGTGACATCACAGCTAAGAGGGCCCCCAGGCGGGTCAGTTTCCCATCCCAGGGCTGCCACTGCGCACCCCCTCGGGAGACCCGCAGGGCCCTCGTCCGAGGCTGACCCTTACCCTGGACCCACCACCCTGCCTCTAGCGCGGCCCACGAGTGCTCTGCCCCGCCCCCTCCCTCCACGGGCTGCCCCTCCCCCTCGGCTCCACTCATCCCTGTAGGACACACGTCATTAGAACTGTGTCTACTTCTGGGCAAATCAAATCACCCAAAGATGAGCGGCCAGAAATGGAGCCGGGACCTTTGCTCCTGGGAAGGAGGCAGCAGGCTCCCCGGGGGCTGGAGAGACACGGGAAACCCCCGGGGGGAGCCTGGCTTTCGGGGTGTGCTGCGCACCCTGGGTGGATGGGGGCGGGACCGTGAGTCAGCCCTGCCCTGACGTTAGAACAACAGAGGCGGGCGTTTGCTGACACAGGTGAAGAATTGTGCACATGGAGCCCCCGTGACCCTCACTATGGCCTTGTTGCCCTGTTTTGGAGATGGTGAAACCGCAGGTGCAGAGCTGGGATTCGCACCCAGGCGTGGCGCCAGAGCCCACGTGCACCCTTGACGCTCTGCCGGCAGCCTTGGGAAGCACAGAGCAGGACGGCCTCCTCACGTCTCCAGGCTCCAGGCCACCACCCACAGATCCCTCCTGCCCCCGCGCCCAGAAAGCCCCGGTTCCCTGCTGCGGGACCTGAGTCTCCATCTTCTGTCCCCCTTGGCTCAGCCCAGCCCAGGGCTGGGCACACAGGGCTTGGAAGTCCCCACCACTGACTGTGCCCCACACGAATTCCTTCCTGAAGCCACATTGCAAGGACGTGGAGCAAGCACCAGCCTCTTCTCGACCTCAGTCTGGGGCCCAGATGGTGGCTGATCCGGGCCCGGCTCAGGGGACACAATGTGGCTGCTGGATGGGCAGGCGGGGCCGGCTCAGGCTGTAGATCATCCCCGTCCAGTCCCGAGTTCTCAGCCGAGGCTCATCCTGCCTCGTAAAGATGCCAGCGAGCCCTGGGCCAGCACAGGCAGGCCCACAAATCAGCACCAGGCTCTGGATTTAGAGCATCACCCCTCTGCCAGGCGGATCAGCCTCCCCAGGTGGCCACCGAGGCTGCAAAAAATACGGCCCCATGTCTCAGCTGCTGGAGAAACAGGAGAGATTTATTCCAAACCAAAGAGGTCTGTGTCCGCTGTCTGGGCGTCTCAGACACAGCCCGGCAGTGGCTCCCTCCACTGGAGGGGAAATCAAGGCACAGGAGGGGGACCTGCCCGGGACCCACAGTGCCACGTCTGTCTCAGGCCCTATACCCAGGGGTCCATTCTGGGGGTGCTCGGGTCACCAGCTGCCCCCAGGTTGGGAGTTTTCTCTCAGTGGAGCACCTAGGTCGTCTTCAGAGGACATTTGAAACCATTTATTAACCTGGACCGTGTTTTCCCAAATAGCTGAGAAAAGCAGGAGCCAGTGTGGGGAGAGGCTGCCTTCCTCCAGATTGGGGGTGTGGGCAAATGGCTGTCCCTGGAGATGGCTGGAGGCTGTGGGCAGACCAGGTGACCAATGGCAGGAGGCCTGGCTGCCCAGGGGGTGGGCGGCATGTCCCAACTGACCTCACATTCCCCAAGTGATGAGAGCGTGAAGGCGGGTATAGGGTGATCTCACCCTGGAGCCGCCCTGTGGGTCCTCAGGGACGTCACTGCCCCTTCTCCAGCCCCGGGGTCGGGCCTGGTGGCCAGGTCACACCAGCTATTAGACCAGCATCGTCGGCACTGAGGCTGCAGCCCCAAGCCCTCGAGCCAGCAGGCCGTCTCCTGGGTCAGCCACTGAGTCCACTGTGAGACCCAGAGCCTGGCACCCGGCCTTGGAGGAGACAGACCCAGCCTCAGGCAACCCCCAAGGACGCCATCACCACGCCCAGGTCTCCAGGGCTGCTCAGAGTTGGGGCCTGGGTGCCTCTGCCTGTCCCCCAGAGCTCCCCTCCGCTCCGGGAGCCCCAGGAGGGGGCCTAGGCTGACTGCTCCCCCCACCTGGGCACTCAGAGACTGCAGCGCCCCCAGGGCCTCAGCCCTCACAGCTGTCATTTCAGGGGCTCGGGGCCTCCCAGTGCTGGAGACCCAGGCCCACGGGCACAGGATGTCCAGTGGGAGGCTGATGAGGACGCTGTGGCCACCGACACAGAGTCAGCAGAAAGGCCAGGCCGGGTGGGGCGGGGCGGGGAGGGGGCCCCGAATTTGCCACTGGATGTCTGGCGGGCCGCCCATTCCAGCCTGGGCCACCTGGGGAGGACACAAGGGCCTCCATGCAACCATCGAGGACTTTAAAAATGACTCCGGCCAAATGCAAGGGCTCCCAGTGGCCAAAGCTGGAGGGATTTTAGTAACAAAATTAAGTAGTATTGGATTATAACCCAAAGTATAAAATAAATATCCGCAAGTCCATACCAGTAGACGTAAGTGATGGTATAATTAACAGCTCGCTTGTGTAGGATAATTCCAAATCATTTACGTAGGTGCCACCGCCCTTCCACAGTGTTACCTTGGGTGGGACCCTGGACCAGAAAAAGGACATTAGGGAAAATCTGAACAAAGAATGGACTTCAGTTAATAATAATTATCATTATAACAAATGTACAACACCACACTAATGTAAGATGTTAATATTAGGGGAACCTGGGTATGGGGTGTATGGGAACTCTCTGTACTATCTTCTGAATTTTTCTATAAATCTAAGATAAAGTTTATTTTCGAAAGGTGATTCTGAAACAAATACAGGATAGCAGGAGGCTAAGGTTTGGTGCAGCTGGGTGGTGGGTACATAATGAAACTCTGTGCTTGTCTCTGTGGGGGTTGTTTCTCCAGGTAAAGAGGGGGGAGGGGGAGGGGAGGGGAGGGGGGAGGGGAGAGGTGGGGAGGGGGAGGGGAGGGGAGGGGAGGGGAGGGGGAGGGGGAGGGGAGGGAGGAATATATACATTCATGAAGGCCTCCAGGCCCGGCTACCAGGCCCGCCTTTGTTTGGAAGGCTGAGCAGAGCATTGGTGGTTTTTAATCTGGGATGAAGTAACCTGGGCAGAAGGAAGTTTGAGGAGGACCCTCTGGCTGCCCGAGGCTGGAGCGGGGCGTGGAGGCGGGTGGCCCCCGGGCAGGGCGGCGGAAACAGAGGGAGGGTCCACAGGGCAGGCTCCAGGTACAGGGTCTGCGGAGGCCCCACCCTGGCTCCCACACCCTCCTGGAAGACCCCTCCCCGAGACCTCCAACGTCCCTGTGTGCCCATCTGCCCCTGTGCCAGGCCACGCTGGACTCTGGGGAGGGGGAGACGCAATGCCCCTTGGCCCTTTGCCCCTCTGTTAGGGAGATAGTCCCTGGGCCTGGGCCTTAGTGTCCCCAACCACAAGGGGCTGGGGGGCACAGGCCTTCCAGGGTCCCCAGCCCTGAGTTCCGAGTGGGGAGTGGCCTCCCTGAGCTCTTGGCTGCTCCATCCCCACCCCCACCCCCCACTCTACAGACCTGACCCACAGGAAGCCGGGCTTCTTGGCCAGCCCAGGGAATTCCTTCCCGGCCCCCTCCCAGCCTCCTGGGTTTCCTGTGTGGAAACGGGCCCTGGATCCCGCCTTGGTAAACACAATATCAGGAGGGAGAAGTCACCCTTCGAGCTTCCTGTTTGCTGGGAGCAGACTCCAGGGTCAAGCCCCGGTCCCCAGGGGCTCCGGGCACCCTGTTGGGGCAAGTAGTGGGGTCTCCACCCGTGAGACAAACCCTCCCCCACCCAGGGCTGCAGGGAGATCCCACTGGGGTCCTCGAACTCCCCTGGGACCATGGGGCCAGGGATCCCAAGCGAGTGTCGTGCACCCCAAGACAGGTCGTGCATGCACCCCTGGATGGCACCGTGCACCAGGAGGCCGGCCAGGGGTTTTGGCACTGGGGGGAGACCCAGGGGTGGGACAGACGCCCAGCCATGAGCACACAAACGATGGCATAAACAGAGGCGGAAACCGAGGCGGCTGTGCTCCGCTGCCCCTGCCCCAGACCTCAGGAGAGCACGAGGTGCCCCCCAAGGGTATAGGGTGGGTCACTGCTGTTTATTTAGGACCCATCACTCCACCCCCGCCAGGCCACAGGGCTCAGGCCCAGTGGGAGCCCCACGGGGGCGGCTGACGTGACCTCACCCCCATTTCCCAGGGAAGACACGGGTCAGGAGGGGACAAGGCCCCACAGCTGGCGTCACCGGGGCCAGAGCCCAGGAGACAGATGGCCCCACGGGCAGAGAAGGGCCCGAGGCAGGCAAGAAGCCTGCTGCAGCCCGGGCTCCAGAAGGCCCTGGGCGGTCTGCCAGGCTCCCACACCTCTGCTGTCACTGCTCTGACCCCTCCTGCCACCGTCCCCACTGCTGCCACCCTCCCCAGGGCCACGGCTTGGGTGACCACAGGAGGTGGCTCAGAGGACCGGACGCTCGCTCTCGAGGATCCAGACTCTTCCCCTGGCACCTGAAGCACTGGGCGGGGGTCAGTACGCCCCTTGGTCCAGATGAGGCCCAGGAAGGAGAGGGCAAGTCTCCCCCAGGGGCCGCGGGCCCGGTGCTCAGTTCCCGCCCCGCCAGCCCGCCCACCCTCCCTGGCTCAGGCCTGTTCCCAGCCACCGCTGGGCCTGGTAAGCCCCCCGCCCCTGGTCACCCAGCCCAGCCCGACCCCCACCCCCAGCCCCACCTCCCCACGTGGCCTCCTGGTGTCCAGGGCTGGGGCGGGGGGCGGGCGGAGCAGGTCTGAACTCACAGAGTGAGTCAGGCGGGCACCTCGGAGGCCGCAAGAGACCTCGCCTGGGTGGGCTCATGCCCCTGTCCCGAGCGGCCCAGGCAGCCCCCCGCCCTCTGCTTCCACCCCAGACTTGGCTGATCCGGCCCTCCACCGGGCACGCCCCTCTTCCTCCCCTCCCAGGAGGAGGGACCTGCCCACGCTGGGTGTTGGCTTCCCCAGATGTTGAATGAGAAGGATGCCCACAGACCCCTGCCTGCGGCATGACAGGGGGCGGCCCGGGCTTTGCTCAAGGAGCTGGGTCCCGCTCCGCTGCAGCTCTCCCATCTGTAAAATGGGCATTCTCGTCCTCACAGCTGCTCCCCCGCTGGGTTCCCAGCCTTTGATGGTCCCGATGAAAGACCGCCCAGGCTCCCAGGCTAGCCCCAGGACAGGGGCTTCCCGTCCAGAAGGGCAGGCGCTGCCCTCCCGAGCCTCCCCTGGACTGTGGGAAGAGGGCTCCGCTGGCCCCAAAGGTCAACTGCCCCAGCCTGGGCCTGCTCCACAGAGACCCACCCCCCCCAGGACAGGTGCTGGGGCGGGGGTCCAGGAGGATCAAGGGCAGGAGGGGCCTCCTCGGGGAGAAGCAGGCTCTGGGCCCCTCAGTGACTGGGGGTCAGGCAGGGGAGCAGGGGTTTCTATGCGGAAGAAAGGGACCCACCCAGCATGCCCCACGCACCATCCCATCCCCCACACGGCCCAGGTGAGATGGTGCAGGGCATGCTGGGAGCAACAGCACAGCCGTCAGAATGGATCCCGGGCTCACAGGCCAGCCCTGGTCCCTGAGCATGGAGCCCTGACCCACCCAGACCCCAGCACCGCCCTGGTGCCTCAGGATGGAAGGGCCACCTAGCCGGGCCAGCACCTCCACACAGCAAGGTCAGACCCTGGATCACCGGATCCACAGACCAGGGGGGTTTCTCAGCCCCTCCCTTCAGATAACAGGCCCTGAAAGGATCTATCTCCCCATCCCACCCTAAGTCCCACCACACCTGTCCCAACCCCCGAGAACCCCCCAAATTCAGTGACAGAGAAGGCTTGGGAGGCATCAGGCTGGCCTCAGAACAGAGAGGGAGAGCCTGCAGGGTGGGGTGGGGGGTCCAGGGTCCCGGTGCCTCTCGGCCGACGTGCGACCCCGATCCCAGGGGCCCCAAATGCCATCGACAGCAGAGAGCAAGGAGGCAGCCCGGGGTGGGGGTCTCGGTATGGGCGACCCTGGGGCTGGACCACGGGGGCCACACGGCCACACAAAGGACCGGGCCTGTTTGAGGACAGGGAGGGTCCAGGGAAGCATCTTGCAAACTGTTAAGTGCTCTCGGTCTTGGACCTGCTCTGTCCCAGAGGGACGCTCCTTGAGGCGAGGCCTCGTTCACTTGTTCGCTCGTTCATTCATCCAGCATGTGCCCCCGGGGCCCCACTGGGGTCCAGCCCTGTGCCCGATGAGGGGGTGCAGCCATGACTCAGACCCCACCACGCCCCCGAGGGGCCCCATCGAGGCCGGGAGACGAGCTAAGACCAAACAGGTTGTGACATGCCGGGTGGATACAGCACCGGGCAGCCAGGCCACCAAGGAGGGGCCCTGACACTCGCCGCCCGGAGGGGAAGTCCCAGGTGTACATAGGGGCTGCGAGAGGCCCGGCTGGCTGGGAGGGGCCTCGAAGTGCCCGCGTGGGTGCCTGTGGTGGGGACACCGAGATGGGGCGGGGGCGGCAGCCAGGGAGTATCCAGGGCCATCGGGTAGGGCGGCCTGAGCACAGCAGAGAGGGGCGGAGTGGGGAGGGTGGCTGTGCTAGTTGGGGACCCCCTCCAGCTCAGGGGGTCCTGAACCTTGACGTGCCCGTGGAGTGTCTGCTCACCTACCTCCTGGAAAGGCAGGTGGGGGTCTCCTGAGGGGTCACCATGGCCGCTGCCAGGATTTCCCCAGCTAACATAACCTCTGGGAAGGGGGCCAGGAGCCCACCAGAAAATGCTGCTTCCCATCAGCCCAGCCCCTGCCCCTGGCTCCCTGCCTCAGGACCCCGAGAGCCGGGCAACTCAAGACAGAGTGGCTGGGGAGGGGGACAGAGAGGAGATGGGGGCTTGAATCCCAGCCTGCAGGAGGACCTCCTCCCGGTCAGTGCCTTCTCGCCTACAACGCTGGTCCCTGCAGGGGCTGCCATAGGGTTTGCGGGCAGAGGGAGCGTCCCCTGCTGACCCCGAAGCCCTCTGATCCCGTGGACGCATCCCTCCAACGTTCTGCAGCCCCCTCGCCCCAGGACCCTCAGAGAACTGCACGCCCAGTGAACTCAGGAGCCGCGTGAACAATGGATGCATCTTTTATTCACAAATAAAAGCTGTAGCAAGATATTATCTACACATTTGTACAAAGGTTTGGACAACCCTAGAAAATACATGACGATCAGAAAACAGAACCCGTAGTGACGGGAATGTCCCGCTCGTCAGCAGGCTCACCCCTGGTCTACATTTGGCAAGAAGTGCCTCCCGAGGACCCTCGCCCTGCTTGGGGACCCCCCAGAAAGAGTCCGGCCGGAGTGACACCTTCCATAGAAAACCCTAAAAACATAGATCATTTGTCTTCAAATTTCGACTGCAAATACCTCATTTATAGGCAAAACGATATAAAAATATGAACCTAACAGAACCTTTACAAAACCCTCCCCCTCCCCCCCATTTTTGTGTGTGTTGGTTTGTTTTTTGCTTGTGGTTTTGGTAAGAATTCCTGCCGTGGAAGAAGGCGCCAGGTGCCTTCAGCTCAGCCCTTGGGCACCGCCCTCCCGGTGACCTCAGAACGGAACAGGTCCTGGGGAGAGGAGGGTCGGCCATCCCCGCCTGGAAGACCCCACCGGCTCAGTCTGCGCAGAGAACACATGCAGGCCGAGGGTCTGGAGACCACCAAGGCGGGCCCTGCTGAGAGGAAACAGCTATGAAAGAAAAGCAACCCTGAATCCTAAACCAGAGCCTGGCGAGCCCGGGGCTATCTTGCTACATGGAACTGCTTGGCTGTAAAGAAGGCGCGATCAGATCAAACAGTCGGGCCGGCGGCCCCAGCGCACCGTCTGCTGGTGTCTTGAGTCCTTAGCACCAAACGCGAAAAGGAGAGAAATCCAGTCCAAGGTTAAAGGCACTTGCGTTGCTGTCCGGGGGCGATAGTCTTCCCGTGTCCTGCTCACTCGCTGCTCCGTCCACGTGCTCGGCCGGCCCCTCCCCTGCCTCACGCTCCATCGCCCAAGACCCGCGGGTCCCCACTGGACCCTCCGCATCCTCGTCCCTCCAACCCCTGCCACATCCTCGCTCCATCCCACGTCCCGTCCTCGAGCCCCTGACACCCCCGTCCCCTCCCCCGTGTCCCAGTGCCCAGCCTCAGACGTCCACCTCCTGCGGCCCCGGGGCAGCGGTGGCGGCGCTGATGTCGAAGCAGGTGACCATCATGACGCGGGCCTTGCACAGATTCACGCACTGCTCCAGGGCGGCCGTGGCGCGCTCCAGGGCCGCCAGGTACTCGGCCGACTCGGGCTCCAGCTCCGGGTCCACCTCGACTAGGGATGGACGGCAGACCGCTGGTCAGGCCGGGGTCCCCGCAGGGCCCAGGAAATGCTTCTCTCCCTCCCAGCCTCTGGGTCCCCACCTGGGGCGGGGTGAAGTGGCTGGACTGGGGGCGCAGGTGGGGCGCGGAGCCTGGGGTCCCGCACCTGCGCCTCCCGGGGTGTGGGGGGATGAGCGGGGAGACTCACACTGCTCCAGCCAGCGGCCGGGCTCCACCATCAGCCGGCCCTGGGTCTCAGCCAGCTCCTCGCGGAGCGCCTCACGCTTGTCCCACACCTCCTGCAGCCGCTGCTGCCTACGCTCGGCCAGCCGCAACTTCGCACTGACGCACACCGGGCCCTGGGCGGCGGGGACGGCGGTGGGTGGGCTCAGGCACGGAGGACGGCCTGCTCCCAGGGGCTCTGTGAGCCTCGCTCCACCCCCGGGGCCCGGGCAGGCGCACAGCAGGGCCTCAAAGGCGGGCAGGGGTAGGACCTGGGCCCCTCCTGCCCGAGGGGGCTCACGCCACGTGCTCCCAAAGCAGCCCGTGCCTGTCTGGAACCCGGGCCCAGGACGAGTGGGCACAGCGTTGGGAAGCACGCCCACACCCCGGCGTAACTCCAGGGCACGAGAGCGGTGGCCTCAGGACCCCTCCAGCCCCCCACTCGGCCCAAAAGGGCCATCGGAAGATGCCAGGGGTTCAGGACCGAGCGGGGCCTTTCCTACCTTCTCTGCATTCTGGGAGGGCTGTGGACAAGAGGGCAGGGTGAGGTCAGTGGGCTGCCCTGCCACACCCCAGAGGCCCACCCTGCCCTCCCAGGACCGCCTGCCCCCAGCCTGCCCCAGCCCCGACCTCGGCCGGGTCCTCCCCCGGGGGCAGGCAGTGCCGCTGCAGGCGCTCCACGTCATCAATCTCGTACACCTTGATCTCGAAGGGTTCCTTCAGCGAGCCAGCCAGGGGCAGCGGCAGGTCCACCCACTGGCCGGGGAGGCTGGGCTTGCGGCCCAGGGCAGCGGCATCGGGCAGCGGGGCCGGGATCAGCCGTCGCCGCTGCAGACCTGCAACAGAGAGCCAGGTGCTGGGTTAGCAGAGGCCGGACCCCAGCCCCCAGCCCAGGACTGAGAGGGGTGCCGGGCTGCGGTTCTGACAGGCAGAGCCCACGGGGGCCCTCCCAATCCTGAAACGCTCAGCCTAGCGCCGGCCGGAAACCCGGCCACCCCTGCCTGCCCCGTGGAACAGATGGGCTCCTGTCCGCCAGTCCCTCCCCCAGCCGCCTCCCGCCTGGACGGCCACACCCTCCCTACTGGACAGCAGCCTCAAGGTCACTCACACCCGCCAGCCCTGGAGGCAGCCCTCCGACACCCTAAGAGGCCACGCTGCTTCCTAATCGCAACCGTCTCCACCCTGGACAGACTCCCAAGCCAGGCCCACGCTTGTGGCACCACCCACATCTCACAGCACACCCCTCCCTGCTCCCCACGCCGGCCTCCTGCTTTCCCAGCCCACCTTCAGCCAGGGCGTGCCTCCCCCGCCCCCCCGGAGGACATCAGCCAGTGGCCAAATCCCCCCAGCCACACACAGCATGAGAAACAGGCCCACCCTACCCAGGTCCCCAGAGACAGAAGGTCCAGGGGACGGAGGCAGGAACAGCACAGCAGGGGGCTCCCAGGCAGCCGGGCACCAGCCCCGGGAGGGAGCACCAGGCTTGGAGCCCCAGACCCAAGTCCTCGCCCAGCTCTCCCCGCCTCAGCAGGGTGCCCCGTGTGGGCCCACCCCTGCCACCCGCTCTGAGGGGACAGGGACCAGCCTCAGAGGCAGCCTGGGGATCAGAGAAGGGCACACGCCGGGCGCGTCCACAGACGGTAGGGGCTGCACACACCTAGAGCCTGAACAGCCCCAGGCACGTCTGTGAAACTGTCGAGGGCCGCGTACACTGGGATCCACGGAGGTGGTGCCCAGCTGTCAAGTGCGGCCGGGCCCGGGCCCTGCGGGGGCTGGGCCACACCCACCTGTGGCCCTCTTCTTGGGGGACTTGAGGCTGCGGGAGCGGGCGCCCGGGGACGCGGCCCCGCTGTCGCTCATGGAGTCAGGGGCCGAGGAGGCGCTGCCGGTGGCCTCGCTGTCGCGCATCATGCTCTCGTAGCCGCTGCTGCCGCCGCTGTGGTAGAAGAGGGCCGTGCGGCCCATGGCGGGCGGGAGCTCCCCACTCAGCACGCTGCTGTTGTCGCTGCCGTGGCCGCTGCTGTAGCGCTGCGGCCGCCGCGGGGCCGTCACCTTGCTGTACGGAGAGGGCAGCACCGGGCCCGCGGGCGGCCGCTCCTCAGACACGTTCACGCCGCTGTCGTTGCCGCTGTCCGAGTCGGCCGAGCCCCACAAGGGGCCACTTCGGCCGTGGCCTCCGCCGGCTGCCAGCTCATTGACACGGCTGTGGGCGGCCCGGAGCGCCTGCTTGGTGCCCATGATGGTGCCCCGGCTGGCCTTGGCCCCAACGCAAGGCACTGCTCGCGGGGCGACCCTGGGGCCCGTCACCGGGCCCCCAGGGGTCCTGCCCGCCGCAGGGGCCAGCGGCTTCACCGAAGCACCCAGAGCCCTGGACCCGCCTGCCGCCGGGCTGCGGCCCTTGCCCCCGCTGGTGGGGGGCTTGGGGGCCCCCACACCCTTGGCCGGGCTGCTCCTACAGGCAGGAGCGGGCCCAGGCGTGGGGCTGGCAGGCGGCACACCCAACCTGGGCACGGCCCGGGCCGGCCTCCCAGGGCCTTCCCTGGCCTTGCTGCTGCCGTGCGCCAGGCCCTCGCACCGCTCCAGAGACCCATGAGTGGCGGGACGGCACCCTGCCTCCGCCTTGCCAGCCCGGGCCTTCAGGCTAGACGTGGCCCTGGGGATGGAGTGGTCGGCCCGGCCGCCAGGCCTGGCCTCCCCCTCCCCTCGGAGGAAGGCAGCAGCCCCGGCCCAGGCCAGGCTCCCGGCCTGGGGAGGGGCCGGTGCTGGGCTGTTCTTGTGCTCCAGGCTGGACTTGCGCACCGGCGGGGCCGGGGGGGCCACCCCGCCAGGCCTCGGGCAGAGGTCCCCTTTGGAGGCCACATTCTTCTTGCTGCTGGAGGCGGCCTTTGGGCTGCCCGGGCAGGCCGCTGCCTCGGCCGAGGCGTCCCCGAAGGATGTGGAGGGCGTGGTCACACCCAGCGTGGTGGCCCCCCTCCGCAGCGGTGGGATCTGAGCCATGGCCTCTGGCCTGTGGGCTGCCCTGCCCACCTCACAGCCGTCCACCACCCTCCGGGCACAAGCCAGCATCGGGGCCAGGCTGGGGCCCCTGCTGGCAGAGGCCAGGGGCAGCGGGCCACATTTGTCTGCCCGGAGCAGCCAAGGGTCCTCGAAGAGGCCTCCGGGGCCAGGCGGGCCCGGGGCCAGGCGGGGGCAGCCCACACGACTGGCCGCTGAGGTAGTCCTCGGTTTGCGGGGAAGGCTGGAGTGGATAGTTTGTGCTGGGGCAGCCCCCCGTGGAGACGCGGCGTGGGGCTCCCGGCCAGGTCGGCTGGCAGCTGCCGTGGCCTCCTCCGTGGGACAAGGACTCTGGGCGGGGCCGGGACTGTCGGGTCTGTCACGCTCTGAGAACTGAAAGCTGCCGTCCTCCAAGGGGCCATCCAGGGTCGGGGAGCCCAGAGGGTCAGGCCCCGCGGGCGAGTCGGGGCCGGAGGGGTCTGGGCTGGCCCGCGAGGGAGGCCGCGGGGCAGGGCCGGGGCTGTCGGCCGCACACACGCTGACCTGGCTGAGCCACGAGCTGATGGAGGAGCCGCAGCTGCCGCCAGCCCCAGCCGCCCCATCCAGGGCCACACCGTCCAGGGCCGCCCCGTCCAGGGCCGCCCCGCCCAGGGCCACCCCGGGGGCCTGCGAGGTGCACGCGTCGAACTCGTCATTAATGCTGCTGATGATGCTGACTGGCCTCGAACCCGAGGCCAGGGCCTGCAGGGAGCAGTTGCTGCCGAGGCTGGCCAGGCTGGAGGGGCGCCCGGGGCCAGCCAGCCCCCCCAGGGACAGCTCCTCCACCAGTGTGAACACCAGCTCGTCCTCGCCGTTGAGCTCCACGGGCTGCTGCAAGGTCACCGTGGTGGTCAGCAGTCCCCGCTCCAGACAGCGGCCGCGTGCGGATGGGCGGGGGCAGCCCTCCTGCCCACTCCTGCCCACGGGGGGTGTCCGCACCACACCCACACCGTTGGCTCCCCCAGGCTCCTCTGCGGCCCCACCAGCTTCCGGCTGCCGAGGCAGTGGGGGGGCTGGGCTGGGCGGCAGCCTCCTGCCTCTGCCCCCCGTGGCCTTATCCGGCACAGGCAGCTCAGGCCCGGCACTGCTGTCCTCTCTCTGGTCACCACCAGCCTTGGAGGGCTCCGGGGCCCCCCGGTGGGTGTCCGGGCCAGGGCTGCCGCGAGGCGTGCTGGCGGCCAGTGGGGAGCCCACGGCTTTCCTGGGGGCCGCAGCCTCGGGCAGCGAGGGCTTCCTGCCCCCGCGGGCCGGGCTAGCCTGGGCTCCGCTGGTGCCGCCCAGGCCTCCTTGGGGGCCCTCACTGCCATGGATGCACTCCAGCCGCTCCTGCAGCTCCGCGAAGGTGCTGCAGCGGAAGTGGTCAGCGTCACGGGGGCCCTGGGAGGGGCGGCGGCGGCTCAGGGCGGGGATGATGGGCACAAAGTCGGGGGGGCCCTCGCTGTCCGTGAGCTCACGGTCCGACAGCGCCGCCCCACCTGGCCCCACGTAGATGACGGTGTCGCAGGACTGCTCGCTGCTGGATGAGTAGTCATGGTCGCCGGGCGAGCTGGGGGCCAGGCGGTCGGGGTCTGGGGCTGCAGAGCGCGGGTGGAAGGGTCGCAGGTGCGGGGGGCGGCGGGCACGGCCTTCCTCGCAGGAGCTGTCCCCACCCGAGGAGCTGGACGCGTACTGGGGACAGAGCAGGCCCACCTGAGCGGCCTCCCCGCCTGCCCCCCTTCCCCTGCACCCCAGTCGCACACACCACGCTCCAGTGAAGGAAGTGACAGCGCAGCCACCAACCGTGTCCCATCAAGCACTGGACCGGCACGAAAGGTCTCAGGCCCCGAACATAACCGGACCTCCTCAGCAACTTCCAAGGAAGCATTAAGCCGAGTCACAGGGAGGTGAGAACACGTGCCCTCAGCACACGGCGAGTAAGTGCAAACCCAGGATTCAGACCCAGGGCACCCCGGGGCGCCCCTAACTCCACCCTCCGGCCCGACGGAGGGCTGCCTGGGGCATGCCCTGCTGGACCAGGCCTGGGACGGGTACAGGCCATGGGCATCCCACCAGGCTGCCCTGAGCACACACCTACCCCTGGGCCAGGCGGATAGAGGCCAGGCAACCACAGCCCCCAGTGCGATCAGGTCCGGTTCTGCTTGGGGCGACCTCGAGCGTGGGCCCCGCCGCCTCTGGGCAAGGCCATGTGGGCACAGCCCTGTGACCCCAGGGCACGCGGGGCCCCAGCACCCCCACCATGCAGGCAGGGGCCCTCGGGGAGAGGGAGGGGCAGGCAGGAGGCGGAGCCAACCTTGACCTTCTTCCTACGCAGGCGGTGGAGGTGGGCAGCCAGCTGCACAGTGCTGAGCGTCTCGGCGTGGTGGGCAGGCGCATCGGAGACGTGGGCGATCATGGTGGTGCGGCAGTTGGCGGTGGCCAGGGTCTCCCGCAGCAGCATGGTGAGCCTGTGCTCCCTGGGGGCCGGGGAGGGGCGGAGGTCAGGGGCTGAGGGCCCAGGAGGGATGCCGGGTGGCAGGCTGGGCGTGTGGGCTGCCGCAGGGCTGGAGGGAGGGAGGTGGGCCTCTTGCTGGACCAGGGCCAGGCCTGGAGCCTCGGGGTCGGGGCTGACCCCCACCTCTGTTCCCCATGCCCTGGGCACCAGGACCCCTCCCCCAGCCCTCGGGCAGCAAAGCCCGTCAGGTGATGGAGGAGCAAAGAACTGAGGGGCTCAGGGGCCACAGACACACTGGAGACGCCTGACGTGGGCTGGACTGGGCTGGGTCGCCAGGGCCCCGGCCAGGAGCCCACCACTCACCTGTAGGGCACGTGCTTGGCTCCGCTGACCAGGGCCAAGATGACGCTGCCCAAGGCCGACAAGGACAGATATGGCGGGCCCCCGGGGGCCTCCCCACCCCTACCGGGTGCCCCCTCACAGCTGCCAAAGTCGATGAGGTGCAGGCGGCTGCGGCCTCCAGACACTGAAACCACACGGCAGGAGGGTGAAGGCTCGGCCGCAGGGCACCCAGACCCTGCCCCGCAGCCCACGCCCAGGACAGTCCTGCCGAGAGGGAGGGCGGCCGGACCCACACCACGCAGGCGCCACGGCCACCTACTTCCACCCCTGCCGCACTTCTCCACACGGTACTGGTACACGTGCAGCGTGAAGAGCACGTGCGAGCTGCCCAGGGCGTCCTCGCCGCCGCCGGCCCGGCTGGTGCTGCGCGCAGCCAGCGCCGCGTCCAGGTAGAAGGCCGCCTTCTCAGCCGTGGGCGCCCGCAGCTCGCTCTGGTTCTGGAGCTGCCGACAGACGGACAGCGGGGACGGCGCCTGAGTGGCTCGGGACCGAGCCGCCGCCCCGCGCGGCCCCCGAGCCCGCGGCCCTGCTCCCCACGCGGCGGCCTCGGCGTACCTGCGCCCCGCAGACAGGGTCCTCCCGCAGGTACACCCCCGGGGACTGGGCATCCTGCAGGCTGCTGGAGGCCACCTCGGCCAGCAGGTCCCGCAGGCTCTGGTCCCGGCCGCACACCTCTACGGCCGAGACGCGGACGGAGAAGCGGGCGCCCACCCTCTCCTTGCGCTCGTCAATGAGCCTGAAGAGCCAGGAGATGGCACAGGGCACGATGCCCAGGCTCTGGGGCGAGCTGTCCTTCCCGATCATGGTGTAGGACTTGCCTGGGGGCCAGCGTGACAAGCCCTCAGAGCCCAGCCAGACCCGGCAGCTGCTTCCCTGGCCCTGCCCGGGGCCCTCAGGGCCAACCTGGGGCCACTGAGACCCCGGGGGCCTCTTCTGACCCACTCCATGGCTCTACCTTCTAGGCCTACAGGGTTTCAGCTTCCTCTCCACAAGACCCTGCCCCAGGTGCCCACCCGCTGCCCATATGGGATATGCCCACCGCCCACCCCACCCAGAAATGGCACGCAGCGACTGCAGAGAGGGGATGGTAAGGGGCATTTACCAAGGCTCATGTGGCCGAAGGAAAATATGCAGCCATCGGCCCCGCTGACCACCGACTGGAGCACGTCGGCCACTGTCCCCGAGCAGACCTCGGCCTGGGGGAGGGGCACAGAGTCAGGCGGCCACCCGGCCTCCCACCACTTCCGTCTCATCACACGCAGACAGTGAGTCCACGAGGTGGCCGGGAGGGCACCCAAGACCAAGGACACAGAAATCTCCACGTGGACACACGACACACCCGGACCGGACACGGACACACACACACTCACAGCATGAACCAGCCAGACACAGCTGACAGGCACACGCAGTGTACACGCACACACACGGAAGTCACAGTGCCCTCGCGGCCACGCCGGGCACAGACCACGCCGCACGCATGAACGGCACACACGGGACGCGTGGAGGAGCATCTCTGGGAAACAAACCACCACTCGGAAAGCTTCCATGGGGCATGGGCTCTGAAAAACTTGGCCTGAGAAGCAGGCCAGGAGCTGGGTAGAGACACCACGAGGGCCGGGGAGGCCAGCGAGGAAGGGGAAACACAGCCGGCCTCCTCTCAGCACCTCCCCCCAACCCCCCAGCCCTGGCTCTGCACGAGAAGGCCCCGCCCCCGCCCGAGGCCGCCACTGCCACCCTCACCTGCTCCGAGTCCTGGGGGAAGACGGCATCGAAGGCAAACATCTTGGGAACGGCAGCCGTGGTGGCGTGTCGGGGGCCCGCGCTGCCTGGGGGCCCCGTGGCCGGGTCATAGAGGGTCACCTGCTTCTTCCTTGGGTCCACCTTCAGGAAGGACGTGGACTCGGCCGAGCGCTGGGCCCCCTGCGCAGGCCAGATCCGCAGCGTGACCTTCACCTGGGGAGGCGGGCGGGGCGGGCATCTGAGCGGCTGCTAAGTGCAGGGCAGGAGGAGCTTCACGCGAGTCAGGACAGTGGGCCAGACCCCGGCATGGGGTCCCCGCCGCAGGAACGCGGCGCCGGCACCCCAGCTCCTGGCCAGAGTGCCTCCCATATGAGGTCAGCCAGGCAGGGAGAAAACGAGGGCCAGTGAGAGGAGAGGCTGGCCGGCACAGAGCACGTCAGCACAGAACGGGGATCACGGGGAGGGGGGGCACAGGACGGAGGGAGGGCGGGACAGAGGGAGCGGACTCCAGCTGCCCCAGTGAGCAGAGAGACAGAAGGACGAGGACGGTACCCCGAGCGCACCCCCCCTCGATTTGGGGCTCCTCCACACCCTCTCGCTGACTCCGAGGCAGAGCCAGCACCAAGGGAGCTGAACCCAAACACACAGGCCTCTGAGAGCAGGGTCACCCCACACAGGCACACCCCAGGCCCACCAGCTCCCCGCTGGACCAGCCATCATGGCGACCCACCCCCCAGGCCCGCACAGGCTTCGGGGGGGGGGGGAAACGCACTCAGAGAGGTCGACTGTCTCACCCGCGTCACACAGCCTGCCAGTGGGTCTCCTGAAATCCCAAACCCCAAATCTGAGGGCGGAGAGAGAGGGGCAAGCAGATCGGGGCAGCAAGACCCGGCCCAACCAGATAGGAAGGCACAGGCCCCGGCCCCTCCCACAGGGTCCCCTCAGAGCCCCACGCACCCTCCTCTGAGGGCGTGTCCTCCACCCCTGATGCGGAGGACAGGGGCTGCCTCAGAGCCGGGGCCTCCCCACACCCCCCGACTCCCGACCTCGGGCTCCACGCACAGCAAGGTGCAGCCCCAAGGAAAGACAGCCGTGCACCGCGGCCGGGCAGGCCGAGGGGCACGCAGGCCCCGCGAGCAGCTGACTCCCTGCTGAGGGGAGGGACAAGTGCCCCACACCCCGGCCCCCCACGTGTCTGTCCAGCCTCACCTCCTCCAGGGAGCCCTTCCTCCCAGCTCCCAGCCCCAAGCCAGAGGCCTCCAGGGCCCTGGGCACCTCCTCCCGTGTCTGCACCCCAGGCGCGGGGCAGGCAGGAGTGTGTGGAGTGAAGGAAGGACGAACGCACGGAGGGGGACGGGCCTGACGCCTGCGGTGCCCTCGGGGAGAAATGGGATCTGGTGCTTCTGACCCCAGAGCCGCTCGGAACCCCAAGGACACCTGGGGAGACTCAAACCCCACGGACACCTGTGGCAGGCCTCCGGGTCAGCAGGACGCCAGAGGCAATCCCACCGGCACAGAACCCGGGAGGAAGAGGGCAGGATGATCCCAGAGGAGACGGGGATTCTGAATCCCCAGGCCAGGGGAGATAGTGGAGAGACAGAGGCTGGGGTGGCATGGGGGCCCGGGGTGGGGACAGGGCTCGGCTGAGCTCAGGATCCGACAGGCCACCAGGCAGCCTCTGCCACTGTGAGTCCCCCAAACACAAAAACAGATGCAAGGCTTGCCCGTGCTCCCCACCCACGTTCATGCCAGCTCCGGGGGCTGGACCACCAGCCCCAAGGCTCTCAAGGGTACAGAAGGCTCAGAGGGGAGGGGGGCCAGGAACAAAGATGCAAGAGCCCAGAACAAGCTACACTGCAAACACCCCAAAACCCGCATGGAGAACAAACACCCTGGGCCACGCATCTTGTGTGTGGCCAAGGGGGGCCGAGTGCTGACAGGGCAAGCCACCCTGGGGGAGGGCCCCTCCCAGGAGAAGGCACCAGACTCCGGTTTCCACTGGAGGACACCGCCCTCCGCTCTCCGGTGAAATCTCCGATTTCTCCACTACAGTGTAAATCAAATTACCAGCCTCATCTCAGAGCCAATATTTTTCACGGGTTTAATTGTAAGTGACAGATACATAACTCCGGCGAAATTGGTTTACCGTGGGTAGTTCACACGAGGCACCATCTACGTCCCTTCGGCATGTCGCAAATTGACATGCAAAATCGCGCCGCGTAAGGAGAGGGGGTCCTCCAGGGAGACGCGGAAAGACATACTTTTCTATTGAGCTCCTCCAAACCTGGGCTCCATTAGGCGAGAATCAATTCTCTTATTCCCCGACGACATGAACAAAACTATTTCATTTCCAAACGCCACTGCCAAGCAGATGAAAATGTGCACTTCCCAGTAATTTGGGGCAATTTTTTTTCAGCGTGAACTCCTGGCCGCTTCAGGAGCCAAATGGGTTCTGCGGATTGGAGAGCGTTCCCGGCGGGGAGGGGACATCGCGTGCGCCAGCCCCACGCCACGCGCCACCGTCCCAGCTAAATGCCCGGGTCACTGTCTGAGAGAATCCTTTCATTACCGCAGGGAAATGACAGGGTCTTCGCGCCACACAAGCATGTCTCCCCCCCTAAATGTTCAGATATTGCAAAGCCCCACTGAATAGCTGCCAGGTAGGGAAAAAATACATTTTGCATAAAAAGGGGCTTCCACTCCTAAGAGACGGCTCAGGCAGTCGTGGGGGGAGGGGCCGTCATACCGCAAGATGATAAATTATCTTAAGTGGCACATTAATGTCAGGAATCGAGTGTAATCTAACTTTCTTCCCTCTGACAATATTAAATGCCTTTCAGGAGGCATTTCTAACTATGTGCTATTCGTGCAAATAACATCCAGGGAGCTGGGGAGGGGGCTCTGGGGGGCATGGTGAGAGGACCAGGACGGGTGGCCACGGGCTCCCTGCCGCAGGGGACCAGGGCACAGCGGTGGTCTGCCGGAGAGAAGGGAGGAGTCCCCGCCCTGGAATACTTGGGTGGGGGGCCTGACCCCAGGGGGATGGGGAGGCCTGCTGGAGCCCCAAGTAACACGGCGGCAGTAAGAAAGCAGGGTCTGTGCCACGAGGCTCCTCAACCCTCCAGCCACCCAGCCCCTACCCCAGACGGGCCGAGTGACCAGGCCCAGAGTTGCTTAGAGCCCCTTCCCCACGGCCAGCTCGCGGTGTCCTCCCTCTGGCCCCGGCACTCCCACCGCCCAAGCAGGGCCCAGATTCCCCACTTCAGCAAGCTCCCGAGGGACATGTCTACCTCCGTCTCAGGGCGTGTGGGTGACGGGGTGAGGGAAGGCTTCCTGGACGTCCGGACACAGGGACTGACCTCCAGGAGGCCGAGCACAGAGGCTACAGCGGGAGGGCCAGGGGGAGGGTGGGGTGGGGGCCTGGGGAGCAGCTCGGGCCCGGGCAGGGTGCCCCCTGCAGACGCATCAGACCCCTCTGCAGACCTGTCGCTAGGAGTAGAAGCCCCCTGGGGCGCGTCCTAGGCGGCAGGACAGACTGAGTCCAGGGGTGCGTGGAACCCGCCCCCCCAACTCTGCAGGGGTTGGGCCTCTGGGCGCTGGAAAGGCTGGACCCAGTGCCCGGTGGGCGGCCGCCACTCTCAGGGAGGGGCAGAGCAGGCAGAAGGCCAGGGAAACGCAATGGGGTGCACGCTCAGGGTTGGGGTCCAGTGACAGGCCCAACCCCGCTGTGCCTTGGTCTCGCACCCTCCAGAGGCACAGAATCCCCCCACTAATGCACTCACACAGAGCCGCACACGCAGGCCCCGACCCAGACTTGGGGGGCAGTCACAGGCAACCCAGATGGGACCAGGACAGAAACCCGGTCTCAGCCGAAGGCCACAGGAGCCAGGAGGCAGCCAGCCCGTGACTGGGCGAGGCCCTTCTCCACTCTGGGCCTGCTTCCCCGCCTGAACCCGGGTAGCATCCTGACTCAACTGCTCCCCCACTTCTCATGTCAGGCTGCGGCTGGGGTTTGCCGGGACTCTGGATAGCTGACAGATCCCACCCCTGCCCCCCGGACCCCCTGAGGGCAGCATACCAACAAAGACGAGGCAAGGGGGCTCCTGGGGCCAGACCCCACCCCTGAGCCCCGGGAAGCCCTGGCCGTCCCGCCCCACACTGAGACCAGCCCGTGCCCCTGGGACCCTCCCACCCACTCCCTGTAGGCCCACCACAGTCTCCCAGGCTCCCTGCCGCCACCTGGAGCCGTCAAGGTGGGCCTGGGCCTCCGTCGCCCCATCTGTACACTCAACAGCCTGGTCCAGCCCAGGAGAAGGAAGCATCCCCTCCATCTCCCGCTCCCCATCCCGCACCTGCCCAGACACCCCAGCCTCGTGCCACCCCCCAGGGTCACCCCCAAGTCAGGGCAGGGCCTACCTTTCCGACACTGCTGGGGTTGTCCTTGGCCTTGGAGGTGGTCCTGAGCAGGCAGGGGGGCACAGGGGGCGGCCACAGCTGCAGGACCCCACTGAAGTCCGTGGGGTAGGTGGAGGCTCCGCGGGCAGCAGGGGCCGGCGGCGGGTGGGGCTTCTTGCGCTTGGAGGCCAGGCTGAGCTTCTGGGCAGCCCTGGGGAGGGGAGGGGAGGGGAGGGGAGGGCAGGGGCGGGAGGCGCGTGGGGAGGGGAGGGGAGGGGAGGAGAGGCGGGCGGGCGCTCAGAGCTGTCCTGCCACCTGCCCTGCCCTGCCCTAAATGCGGCTACACGGCCACAGGTCATTCCCCCCAGCCAAGCAGGGGCCCCCGGGGCTGGGGCCGCCACGTCCAGCCCCTGGCAGCTCTGCCAGTACAGGCCAGGCGACAGAGGCCCCAGGCAGACACGGGACCCCGGCCCCTCTCCACACCCCGCACTGAGGGCATCCCCTTCTCCCCACCCTCTGCCACCCCAAGTCCCCAACTCAGCAGCTGGGGCAGGACGGCACATGCTGGAGTCAGCCACTCACAGGCTGTATGACCCACACGTGGTGACTTAGCCTTAGTTAAGCCTCTGTGCCTCGGTTTCCCCATCTCTAACATGGGATGACATGACCACCAGAGGCCCTCGTGTATAGCCCTGAGGAGCGAATGCATTCAAGGCACCCAGCACAGGTGACACAGATGGGCCTGGGTCCAGATGGGCCTGGGTCCAGATGGCCCAGGCCTCCGTCCGCGCCCCCATCCTGCCCGCCTTCCCGGCGAAAGGGGCTGGAGGCCAGAGTAGGGCCAGCTCAGGGCTGAAAGAGCCTGCCCACCAGGCCTGCAGGCAGCCCCCCGCCGCCCTGCCCAGCTGCCCCTCTCCTGGTCCTGCTGCGCCTGCCCTCCTTCTCCCAAAGCCCCCAGGCCCCTGAGTCTCACCTGTGCTCCTCAAAGGGGCCCGACAGGAGGGCCTGCACCCTCCGGGCACACGGCCCCTCAGCCCTCCTCCCACTCAGAGAAGCTACCGGCATTTTGCTTAACTCCTCTCATCTTTCACAGGAGTTGTCTTTTAAGAGACCCCAGGGACGGCTTTCCTCCTAGCGAGGTGCCATCAAGGAAAATAAAAGTAATCTACGGCGCGGGGCGGACCCTTACTAACGCAGTGGGGCGGCTGGTGCACGCCTGGAGGGGGCGGGGGCCTGAGAGCGGAACCCACGAGCTGCTGACAACTCGGGCCGGGGCCCTCAGCCGGAGACGCGGCCCCGATTCCTGCCTGAGCCCATGCGCCCTAAACCCAAAACCGCCTGAACAGAAGTCCTGCATCCTGGCCCCCATCCCCACGGTGCCCAAGGATCGCACATGGGGCAGAACGGGCGCTGACACTGTCCCCCAGGCACAGGGTGAAGGGCCGGGGGCAGAGGAACTCAGAAGGGAAGGCCAGGGGAGGCAGCTAGAGCGGGCAGGATGGGGACCAGGGGATCAGCTCCGCTCCTGGGGCTCCTCCTGCCCCGCCTACCCCCAGCCCGGCCGGCTGCCCTGGACCCCGGCCATCCTGGGCTAGGCCACAGCTTGCCGCCAACCACTCCCACGGGAAGAAGCTGCAGCCTGACTTGGAGGACCTGGAGGATGTTAGGGTCCAGCAGGCAGCCCCATCCCGGGGCGCTGCCCCAGGGCGGGGACACCCAGGGCAGGTGGGCTGGCCCTCAGCCTACCTGGGCGGGGCGGGCTGGGGAAGCGGGGACACGGACTGGCGCCTGTAAAGGCGGAGAAGGCCCGGTGGACCGGGCTCCCCAGCTCCACGGGTGCGCAGCGGTGCTGCCCCCAGGACGTGGGGGAAGGGCAGCACAGGGACTGCCCGGCACCAGCCTGTCCTGGAGGCACCGGCTGGGCCCTCAGGGTGACTGGATACGTCAGCAGACCCCCACGGCCGAGGTGTGTCCCCCGCTCCCGTCACAGCTGCCTCCCTGCTCCTCCCTAGGTCGGGCAGGGCCACCCAGGGTCCCTGAGGCTGGGGGGGCCACCCTGAACCCCCCAAGGCTCAAAGGGACGTGAATGCCAGGAGGACGGGTAAGGCGCTGGGGGAGACAGGACAACATCGGGCTGCAGAGGCCACGACCAGAAGGCAGTGCTTTGCCTGGTACTCAAGGCCACAGACGGCTCTGCACCCTCTGTGACCCTCTCAGGAACCAGGGTGTCCGGCACAGACCTCAGCCCCCTCCGTCACCCTCAGGTCCCAGCAGCAGAGCACGGGGAGGTGTCCTTCCCTGCTGGACACGCCCAGGTCTCGCCTGGATGGAGGCTGGGCCTGGAGCCGTCTGAAGTCCCGCCAGCCCCCCGAGGCTGGACCGGTACTGGCCGGGCGTCTCTGCCCCGTGGTCTGACCTAACTCGGAGCACCCCCTCCTCCCTCCCTGGCCCTGGGTCAGCCCCCGCGGGGTTGGGAGCTGAGAAGCTGTGCCCAGCCTGCCCAGCCCTCCAGGTCTCTGTTCTTACAGGCTTGCCTCACCGGGCATGACTCAGAGGCCTCAGGACAGCACTGTCTCCTGTGATGAAATCCAGCTCCCTTCAAAACCGGGACAAGCCCGTCAGCCACTCGGCAACTGCACCTCAGCTCACACGGTCTGGGGGTGGTCTCGGGAGGGTCCCAGCCTTCTGGGTGCACAGACCTGGTTTCCAGGCAGTGGGGGTGGGGGAGGAAGTGATGCCAGGCTTCACAGAGGCTCAGAGAACACACAGGCACCACGCTCAGGGCCATGAACATCCACTGCATTGTTGGGGAGCAGGGATGGGGTGCGGGGTGCTCAAGGCAGAACCCGCAGGGGGCGTGTGGGCACGTCTGCGTGCTCTGGCTCTAAAGGGGAGACTTGGAAAAGCAGGAACTTCACCTGCACGCGCAGCTCTCCTCGTCCTCAGAGGACACCTCCCCCGGGAAGCGTGCCCTGATGCCCCCACACTGGGCTTCCCCAAACCCTGTGCCTGCTGCTACCACGGGAACCATTCCACGCCCTGAGCCACAGGTTTACACGGCTGTGTCCCACCAGGTGGGGGCTCTGGAGAGCAGGGGTTTGCCAAGCCCAGGCCTAGAACACAGGGAAGCTCAGGATGCGGCCGTGAGGGAGGGAAGGAGGGAGGGAGTGAGGGAGTGAATGAGTGAGGGACCGAGCTCCTGCAACCTCCCTCTGAGCCCCCAGCCCTCTCACCTAATCCCAGAGGCCTTTCCCCAGGCTCACTGGCCCGGGTAATTAATTCACGTAAACAGAAAGGAAAACATTTGCCTTTTTACAAAGAAAAATTGCCTCTTCCAAACAAGAAGGTAATTTCACAGGCAGTTGGCCATGATGGTGAGGCCCCTAATCACGCTGAGGAGACACACGGGCCTGTCTGGATGTGGGTGGGGGTCAGTTACGGCCAACCCAGGGCTTCCTGCCTGGGCCGCCAGGAGGCCAGCGGACCAGGCCACACGCCACGTGCCACGCCCCATGCCTGCATCCCCCCACCTCGGAGCTGCCTGCTAAGGGGGCCTACGCGTCCGAGGCCAAGGCCCACGGTCCTAGCAGCCCTGACCTGGACCCCTGCTCCCTGCCATGGCCCGCTTGCATTTTCCACGTCACCTGGGAACTTCACGCTGAGGCTACGAAGCTGCCTCGTGCACCCTACAGGTGAGGGACACCTCTCCGCGGGGCCCTCCTGCCCGTGCGCCTCTGGGCAGCACCCACTCTGGCTCTGGGCCTCTGCCAGGTGCCACACCTGACGTTCCGTGGCCTGGGCACCCGGGCTGACATTCCGTGGCCTGGGCACCCGGGCAGACGTGGGGAAGGGGGCTCCACTGAGGCTGCAATGGGGCGGTGGGGGTGCCTATGAGTGCAGGGGGCTCCTGCCACCGAAGGAACCCACCACTCCCCCTGCCCTGCACCTGCCCAGAAGACCCCCAGCAGTTCTTCCCACGCCATCTAGATTCAGGGGTCCAGGAGGTGAGCCCCGGAAAGGCCCAGAAGCGCGGGTAGGAGAGAGCGCTAATGGACGCATCTCGGGGGAGGGGAGGCTGCAGAGACAGGAAGGATGGCGACATCACACAGCGGGGAGTGGGAGGACTCGGGAAGGGGGAGTCAAGGTCACCAGAGCCTCCGGAGAAAATGTAATTACTGGCGGCCCGGCCTTTTCAGGACCCTGGTGGGGGCTGGCACGCTGAGCTCTCGGTCACAGCTGTGGCTGCAATGCCCAAGCGACCCACCCAGCCCAGCAGAAGGGTGCAGGGCGCCGGGCCTCACCCCTGTGCCCTACGCCCTGTAACAAGACCCTGGGCACCAAGCCACCCACAGAATCACCCCCACCTTGGCTTGCCCACAGCGGGGCGAGGGGCTTGGAGTGGGTTGGGAAGGCCTGCGGCTAGCGTGCCCGCAGGGAGTGCTCGGGGCCAGTGGAGAGCCCAGCTCCTGACCCCACCCTATCCTGCCTCCACTTGGCAAACACCGGACTCCTACTCAACCCTCAAAGCCTGTGTCCTGCGACACTGCTCGGCCCCTTCAAAGGTTCCATGCTGCCGTCAAAGGCTGACAGACCCCACCCCGACCCCCGACTACCAGAAACTTCTGAGGGGCAAGGCACGGGCTGGGTGTCAGCTTTGCCCCCCAGATGCCCACTGAGGGATGCAGGTGGAAGCACGGAACATGCGCTCAGCTCGTGCCCGAGGCCCCCCAGGGTCCGGCAGCTCCTGGTCTGTGGGGACTCTGGACAAGCCCCTTCCCCCTCTGAGCCACAGCCCCACAAAACAAAGAAGGGCACATACAGCTGAGAGCACCCCACCTCACCCCAACAGTGAAGGGTGCCACAGCCCCAAAGAGCAGAGGGTCTCGGGCCCAAATCAGGCACGAGCTGGAGACGGTGTTCCCATCAGCAACACCCACCCCACGACGTGGCCCATGACCCTCCGGAAGCCGCTGTGACTGGGGGGATCCAACAGGCTGGAAGTAACGGCAGCTGGCAGTGCCCCCCCCCGCCCCACGCCTTGTAAACCAGCCCCCAGCCCCCAGCCCCCAGCCTGAGCGCTTGTTTCTATGGTAACTTCCCAAGGTCAGTGGAGGCAGCCTAGCTCGGCTGGAGACAAAAGGCGCACCCCTCCTGCGGGCCCTGGGTCGCTAACGAGCCAGTGTGGCCCCCAGACCCCCGGAGCTGGTCTTCCTCCCCAGAGGGTCTCAGGCTTGAAATCCCCCTGCGAGCACGGCCCAATGGAGCGCGGCCGCTGCCCAAAGCCCAGGGGCAGAGACTACCCGGGCCAGGACACCTCCCGAGGCCTGCTTTGCCCCTCTCGTCCCCTCCACAGGGCTCCCGGGCCCTCCAGGCAGGCCCCACCCGCCCCGCAGCCAGAGTCCCAGCCGGGCTCTCTGCATCTAACTGGGGCGGTGAGCCCGCACCGGGCCACGATGCTGAGCTCACCAGCCCGGCGCCCCCCAACGCCCCACCGCGTGCCCGCCACTGGGCCAAGCGGACGCGGCGCAGGCTCCTGGGACCCGGGGACCAGCTCATCAGCGCCCGCAGGGGCTGCTAATGGGACAGTGACCCGTGCTGGGCCAGCCATCACCGCTCATTACCACTGTCACATCCTGCATTCCCCACACCGCAGGGGGAAGCTCGGAACCCAAGGGCATCGCCGGGGGGTGCGCAGGTGGGAGAAGGGACCCCCTGCTCCCACGCACCACTCCCCCCCACCCCGCACCTTGCTCACGCAGCGCCCCGGCCTGCCAGGCCTCGTCCACACCAGCCGACGGCCCAGAACCTGGTCTCTGCGGGGCCACGCAAGGCATCCCGGGGACGCGGACAGAGCAAACGCTGGGCTCCGGTCGGCCCCACGCACTGGAGCTCGGGCCTGGGACGGGGACCCACTCGGCTCCTGCTGACGGTGGAGCCGGATCTGACAGCAGAGCCGTGAGGGGATGTGCCAGCAGCTCCCCAGGAGGGGGAGCCCGGCAGGCGGGGTGTGGGTACAGCCAGCCCCCAGGACAGCCTCCCTAGCTCACCCCAACCTCCTCGGTCGCCCAGGGACGCTCCCCCGGGGCCCGTTCCACCCCTGTGCTCCCCAGCTGCAGGGACAGCTGCCCCGAGACCTGCCTCATCTGCCTCCCATCCATGGCCACCCTCCCCCTCCCGCCGGCGCTGGCTCAGGGCCGCCCGAGGACATCCACCATCCACAGCTGAGTGTCCTCCCGCTGGGCCGGCGTCCTCTCAGGGCCTCACAGACATCAGCTCGCTGCACCTCTGAGGAAACTGAGGCACAGAGAGGACACAGAGGTTACGTGAGTTGCCCAGAGTTGCACAGCTCGGAGGGGCAGAGTTCGAACCCTGTCCTTGGCTGTACCCCACCCCCAGGGCGAGAGGCCTCCACTCACACTGCCGTCGATGTGGCACCCTGAGCGACCGGCCGGACGGAAGGACGGCTGCAAGCTCCCTTCTGCTCGACTGCCGGCAGCGCGAGGCCACAGATCTCCCCGGGAAGGCCCACAGGCCGCCAGGCCAGGGGCTGAGGTCCCCAGGCCCCCTCACACTGTCCGCGTCCAAGCTGCCCCCAAGCCAGGCCCCGGCCCTGCCCCAGGAGGACGTACCTGAGGAAGAAGGAGGCTGCGGCTGATGGGCCCGTGGAGGCCCCCGCTGGGGTGCCCGGGGCTGGGGTGACCAGGGCCGTTGTGCAGGCCCCGCCGCGGCTCCACGTCTTCGACGCGCCATCAGGGCCCGCGGAAGGGGGGCCGTCCCGGACCGTGTCTGCCACCGCCACCGCGGCCACCGCTGCTTCAGCCTGGAGGGAAGCAGGGAGCCCGCATGAGGGACAGGCACCTGTCCCTCACCGGGGCGCCGGGGAAGCAGGCCCATGCACCCCGGAGCCCAGCAAGCTCCCTGGGCCCTGCGCGCACAGGACCAGCCGGCTCAGAGAGTGGCTGGAGGAGAGGTGGGCACAGACGCCCGCCCAGGGCCTGGACTTCCCAGCCCCTCCCCCTTCCAGTTCCAGAAACACAGTGACCACAGTGGTCAGGACCGATGGACAGGGACCCCCCCCCCCACCCCTGGGCCATCTGTCTGGGAGCACCCAGAGGCATGATTGAGAAGAAACCACAATAAATATTTGTCACAAGCGCTAATTGCCCCATGTATGATAATACACTGTCTTCCCATCATCTGAAATACTACTCTGGCATTTCCAACTAATTAGCTAAAATAAATTCCGGAAAGGGAGACAGCCTCCTAACGAAGCACAAAGGTAATTAAACGCTCCCCGGGACGGCGCTGGCAAACTTGAGATCCGGCCACTGTATATTACGTTTATGCGCACGTGTCGGGCCCTGGACCCCCAGGCCAGACCTGGCCCTGGAGGGGGGCAGACGTCGGCCACCCCAGCCCCATCCCCTTCCCCAAGGGCCCCAGCCTCCAAGGCTCCCCAGGCACCACAGCCCGGTCCCTGGGGCTTCTGGCTTCACTTGGCCCTGAGCCCTGTCCGAGGCGTCCTCTGTACCTGGATGAAAGGACAGGGGTCTGTCTGGTGACCCTGCCTGTGAGGAACCCAGGGAGCAGCCACACTCTAGAGGGCCTAGCGTCCTCGGGGTCTCCCAAGTGACACGGCCACAAGCCAGGGTGGCACTTCAGCAGAATAAGCCATCATGGGCCCCAGAAGGAATGTTCTGGCAGGAGGTCCTGCCACCTCACAGCAGCATCCCTCCTCACCATGGCAGAGGGTCTCACCCCACCCAGCCTGTGGTCAGCACCAGCTCCCAAAACCCCCCTAGGGACACAGCAAAACCATGTCTGCAAAGGAAGTTCAAAGGGAGCCCCAAACCTTAGGCTGGACGGACGCCAAGCACCCCCACCTGGCCCCCCTGCAGCACCAGCAGCACCCCCAAGGCTGCAAGGACAGGTCAGTGGCAGAGAAGGGCCAACCTGGAATAGTCCAGGCCCTCGCCAGGCACTGTGCTAGCTCACCACACCCTGCCACCTGCCTTGCATCTGCCTATAGGGCAGGAACTCCTATGCATCCCTCAGAACCCAGCCCGGCCAGCCCTCTCCTTCTCCAGGCCACTCGCTGTGCCTGCCCTGACCTCCCCCAGCTTCCCCCAGTCTACCTAGTGCTGCCCACTCACAGAGAAACAAGGCCAGGCTCAACTAACCAGCACCATATTCTCCCATCCCCCAAGCTTGCATGAGCACCTAGTGCATGCCAGGAATCAGGAGGCCCCAGAGGGAGCCTCTACACCTGCCCGGTCTCCTCCACATCCATGGCACCTTGCCTGGCACATAGTAGGTGTTCAATAAATCTGTCCTCCAGGAGCACAAGGCGTGGTAGGGACACGCGGAGCTCATGGCCAGGAGGTGGGCCCTGCGCCCCAGGGGAAGGGGGGGGCTGCAGGAGCAGAGGGGCATCCGCTCACGGGGAACATTCCACAAGGGGGGGGGGGTGGTCAGCCAGGCCTAGACCTGGGCAACGGGAACCAGACGCTGCTTCTCCTCCAGGCAGCTGTGGAGCTCAAGGCAAATGTGAGTGACGCAGGGAAGCCAAGGTCCCCGACAGCCTGGACGCTGCCTGCTTCCCCTGCGGCCTTACACGCACGTGACGTGCGATGCTCCCTCACCTCAAACGTCAGTCCCCTTTCTGTCACTTAACATACGTGCTCCCCATGAGAGATCTAAACTCCTTTGTCGAGCAGAGCGGTGGAGGACAGGACTGATGTTAAAAGCTGCGTCACCCACAGGGCCTGGCCTGGGTCTGGCTGAGCACCCCCCCGGGAGCAGCGCACGGCCGGGGGCTCCCGGGGGCCGGGGCAGGGCTCACCCCCGCAACGCCCCTGGTACCCGCTGCTCCAACCGGCCCGAGGCGGGGCCCACGTCCAGCGGCCCAGGCTGGCCCGGCTACACTGGCCAGCAAGGCCGCCTGGACGGCAGGGGACAGGGCTGCGAGGTCACGGCCCCACACGGCCCTCCACCCACTCCCGCAGGGCCCAAGCATCCCACCTCCCACGCCGGCATCTCTGCCTTCAGCCAGAACGTCCGGCCCCACCAGCAACGGTGCAGGCCACCCAGCCTGCCTACAGCCGGCCGAGCCCCACACTGACCTGTCGGGGGTCCCGCACGCGCCTCGGCTCCGCCGGCCCACGAGCTGCCGAGACCCGGCTCCGGCCACCGGGAGGCCGCTGCCGATTCCTGCCGGAAGCAGAGCCCAGACGCGCCAAAAGAAGCCGAGGGGGCAGGGGAGGGCGGCGGGAGGGAAGACCACGACACGACACAACACGACACAACACGGGGACAGCAGACAGGGGGTGAGGGCGGGGGTGGGCGGGCGGCCAAACAGAAAACGTGATGGAGGCGCCACAGCAGCAACGAAAGAAAAGCATGAAGAGAGGAGAGCGTGAGGAGGGCCCACCGTCCCGGGAGGCCCCTGCAGGAGGCTCCAGATCTCTCTACAGGGTGCCCATGATGGGGCGCCAGGGTTCCAAGGAGCACGGTTTGGGAAACACCAAGCTAACCCATTCCTTAGGAGCCCTCTGGGCCTGAATTCCGTATCTGCAAGATTGTGGCCCGTGAAGGACAGCGTTCCCCAGCTCCTCAGGATAAATACCTCTCCAGGGGCTATTTCGTGCCCAGAGGAAAGGTGGGGAGGCAGAGAAGGAGGTGGCTAAGGGGCGGCCAGAGCTGAATCTTGCCCTGCAGGGGGGCACGGGTGGCATCGTTCACTGGGCATGTGCCGGGCCCCCTTGAAGCTCTGCCTGGTCACCCAGAGGGCCCGGGGCTGGGACTGTCCAAGCCTCTGCAGGTGCCTTGTCCTGCCGCCATGTCACAGAAGCAGCCTCACGTGGAAGTGGGGGGCCATCTGGCCAACTTCCACTCCACAGGTGGGTAAACTGAGGCCCAGAGGGGGTACCAGCAACGGGTTAGCCAGATCAGAGAGACAAAGCTCCCTCCATCCCACATCGTTTCGGCCTTGTCCCCGAGGACAGGTGAGCACCCACCAGGGACCCCGCCAGGGTTCACGGGAAGTGGGGGGAGGCAAGCAGGCTGGCACAGAGGCAGCAGGAGCAAGGCCCCCAAGCCGGGGCCACCCAGCCTCCATGGACAGAGGGAAATCCTGGCTCCACCAAAAATGACCTCACCTCCCACTCAAAGCAGCGTGCAGCACCTCCTCCAGGAAGCCCTCCATCCTCCCTGTCCAGGCCGAGCCTCTGCTGCCCCAGCCCCTGCGGCAGGCTGGGAACCCTCTGCTCCAGGTCCTCCTCCACGAACTGTGGGACCCTGGGTAGGGCCCAGCCCGTGTCTACAAGACTAGGGAAGGTTCGCACAGGCTCTGCTAGCCTGGACCCAAGGTAGCTGCACCCTTCACCCAGTTACTCAGTCCCGCCCTCGGCCGCCCCAGGCGGTGCTACCTCTAGCCTACCGTGGGGTCAGGAGGCCAAAGCCTCAATCTCTTGGCATCTGGCCGTAAAATGAGTGCAGATGTCCTGTGAACATCTGACGGGGCCCTGCCAACATGGGGGAGACACCACAGTTCACAGCTGTGTCCCCGTGGAGCAGGCCAGGGCAGAGCACCTGGGGTGGCCCACGGGCACCTCCATCCCCCACGGTGGCAGAAATGCCTCTGCCTGACACAGTCTGGAAAGCAACTGCCCGACTGTCCCGCTGGGCAGCTCCCACTGCCGGGAATCATCACTGGACACTTGGCAGGTGAATGACCCGGAAAGGGCCGAGCTCTGTGCTCTGGACGGGGAAGTGGGCTGCAGTCTCGACAACAGCATGGCTGGCTGAGGGCTGCTCCATCCGGACACTAGATAGCCATGCGCACAGAATGACCCCCGGCAGCCCATGGGGCAGGCTCCCAGCCACAGCGCCTAGAACATACCAGGCCCTCTCCGCCCACCTTGCCCACCCAGATCCAAGTCTGCCTAGAGACCATGGCACCCAGGGCCGCTGATGGGCTGTGGTGGAGATTCACGGCACGTCTCTCCGGAAGTATTTAATTCTAGAGCCTAACATGCAGTATTTTAACATTCCAGGGCCACCTCTAATGATCAATGCCCCGGTTCAGGGAAAATTACCTCATCTGAGTCCAAAAATTCTATTTATCGTTCTAATAATCTCTCTATTGATCGCCAGGACTGTTGTCTAATTATAAATCCACTCCCACCCACCCTGAACGCAATCAATGCACATAAAACCAACAGGGATCCTTAAATGCTCACGTTTTATGGTGTGAAGGCCGCCGGCGGGGCTGCCCAGCAAGAGGCCAGTGACCCCACCAAAGCGCAGGGAGGCTGCACCAAGGCACTGTGCCATCCCGCCCTCTCCCACCTCCGCTCACCCCACTCCTCCACCCTCCTGGAGCCCTCAGAGCCGCGGCCAACCCCTCTCTCCACCTGCAAGACTGCGCTCAGCTCCCTCCCAGGTAGGGAGCCCCCTGGCTATTCCCATCAGCCTCCTCTGCCCCCATACACTTCTCGCTGGGCGCACCATCTCTGACACTTCCCTCCAGGCCCAGCTCAATGCCACCTCCTCCAGGAAGCCGCCCAGCTCTCTCGAGCCCCTGGGCACATTCCTCCCGGGCAGCCCAGCTCTCGGGCCAGGAGGCACCATGGGACTGGCACGGCAGAGGCTGGCCTCCCACTTCTTGGCCTCACTCAGGACTTAACAAATGCAGGAGTCGGAAGCAGTGAGGCCACACCCAGGGTGCGTTGTCACACCAACTGGAGGCTAGTTCAGACCCAGAAGTTCTTCCCGGGAGCCCCCTGTGCACCCCAGGCTACTGAGGGCCAGGGAGGCCCCAAGGACAGGGCAGCCTCAGGCGGACCAGCTCCAGCAGCGAGTCACAGGGGGCCAGCTCCCAGCAAGGGCAGGGTCTCGCCAAGGGCCACCCTGGAGGCGGCAACGTCCAGCCAGCACATCTCAGTGCCTTCAGAGGGGACAGCAAGCCCAGAGGCGGGGGCAGGGCGGGGGTCAGTCCCGCCCGAGGGCTGTACGGACTTTGCCCCAAGAGCTGGGGGCCCTCCTCGTGCCTCCCTGTCCCACAGCCCCACGGGGCACGGAGACCCCAGGAGACGTCTGCCTCGTGCTCTATTTCAGAGACACTTGCTGGGCGAGTTGGTGCGGCTGGCGCTGTGGCGACTGGAAAGGCTTTCACAGCCACCTACCCGTTTCCCTGCCCCTGGGGCTCCACGGGGGGCAGACGATACAGCCACAAACGCTTGTGCCACACCGCCACCTGCTCGCCGCCGGCCGCGACCCCACCCCCAGCTCTGTCTCCCAGTAAGGCCTCCCCACCTCCATGCCCACAGACCAGTCCCTCTGCTTACAGGGTCCCTTCTACTTTGTCGCCTAGTGAGCCCCTACTCTGGGCACGGCTGGGCCCCCAGGAGAAGGCACCCCACCCCCCCCAGGTCGTGCAGGGCTTGGGCCTCCTGGGGAAAGGCCCTCCCGGCGCCCAGAACACCTAGTCCCATGTACCACCAAACCCAAACCAACTCCCTCCAGCGTCCCAGGAAACCCCCGATCCGATAACCCACCCTCTCCCGACCCCCTACTCTAGTACGCCTTCTCTTAGAAGGAAGACTGGGGGGGCACAGAGGACACTTGGGAGAAACTCCCACCAGCGAAGCCCTGTGAGCAAGGCGGGGCCGGGCCCCCAGCTCCGCCCTCCAGAGCTGGGGTCATCTCAGGCCGCGGGGCCCTCCCTGAGCACACCCAGCCCAGGTCCGGGGCACCCCCGCCACCCCTGGTGCCCAGAGCTGGTTCCACGGAAGCCATGCCACTGCTGTGGGTGACAATCTGGTGGGCCTGAGGAGGGGAGCCCTGGAGCGGGGAGGGGGGGTATCCTGCAGTCACCCAAAAAGAGGCGGCTCCTGAGAGGCCAGGCCCCGTGTAAGCAGGAACGGGGTCCCCACCACCTGCAGGCCTCCCGCTACCCTCCGGGCTCTGTCACCTGTCCACGGGGCAGGGCTGTGTCACCCAGGGCTGCTGCGCTCCAGGCAGGAGAGCCTGGACGGGGAGTCACCAGGAGAAGATGTTGGATGACGGTCTGATCTTGTCCCAGCAGCCCACAGGGCCCTTCCGTCAGCCCACGGCGCCACGCGTGCTCTCAGAGTGGCCAAACCTTCCCCAACCACATGCCTGTGCCAGGTGGAAGCGATGCTCCAGGGGACACAAGAGGACCCTGCCCCGCAGTGACCTTGTAGGCTGACTTGACGAGGGTCTTGGGAATGTCTGGGGCCTCCTACAAAAGGCGCAGCCCCCCTGCTCTAGGGGGAGCCGTGCTGCAGGGCACCCACTGAGCTGGGCACTCAGTCCCGGAGAGCGCCCAGCCCTGACCGGCTGTAAGCGTCCTGCCTGGTGTCCCAGGGGGCCCACAGCCCACTGCGCCCCAGGCACTCACCAGGCACGTCGGTGGCAGGAAGCTGTTGACCCTCGAGACACTCCACATGCCCTCTAGGCACTGCTGGGCCTGGATGGTGACCGTGCTCAGTGCCCCGCCCAGGCCAGCGGGTGCCACCGACACCTGGACGCTGGGCCCGGACGGCCAGCCCAGCCCCTTCCTCCTGTCTGGCCCCGCTCGGCCCAGCTGCCGCCCCACCGGGCCCACCGGCGCCAGTCCATCCCTCAGGCTGGTGGCGGCGCCGGGGCTGGGGGGCATGAGTCCAGGGCCTCCATGGGGGGCGTCAGGGTCCTCGCGGCTGGTGGGCGCCTGCAGCAGCCGCAGGGCCTCCCGTGTGAGCTGGGTCAGGTGCGTGGTACAGACGTCACAGCGGCGCTCAGCCTCCGGGTGACACGCAGGCAGCTCGTCAAGAAGCAGAGCGGAGAGGCATGGGTCCTGGGGGAACAGGGGACAAAGGGACAAAGGGATCAGTGCCTGGGTGCCAGGACTCACCGCCTGGTCCTCACGTCCACGGCGCCAGGCCTGCGTGCGTGGCGGCCGCTGCACCGTCCATAGCTGCTAATAAGCCCCGAACGGTGTCGTCGGCACACACCCAGCAGGAAATAATCATCGGGGCTTGAGAGTGAGGCTCGCGGTGCCCTTGACAATTGCCCAGCTCCTCCTGCCGTCATCACCACGCTCGCTCACGGCTAACGAGGCATTCGCACGCTCCCCGACATGCAGCCAGCAGCCAAGGCCAAGGCCGCCCGGCCGAGGAGCAGCCAGGGGGCCGGCAGAACAAGGCATCCACGACAGGCTGGGGGCAGCCAGCACCAGGGCCCCGGCTGGAAGCAACGTCTATTCCAGAGCCAGTGGAAGTGGGGCTGGGGGGCTGGAGACCCTCTCCCTGCCTTTGCGGCATCTCCGGCCCTGCTCCACAGGGCCGAGCTGGCGATTCCAGGTCCACGGGAAGACAGAGGCCGAGCGTGGCCAGCAGAGACAGGAGGCAAGGCTCGGTGGCCTCCACGCTCCATCCCGGGCGTGGACTTGGTCCCTGCAGCCCACCCCCTGCCTTGCACTGAGGGGGACACACGGGTCTAACTGCGAGCCTGGTAACCAGAGAGGGCTAAGAAGAGGAGCTAGGGGAGCCCAGAGGAGGCCCTCGCCTAGCCTGGAGGTCAGGGAGGGCTTCCTGGAGGAGCTTACATCTCTGGAAGAAAGAAGAGGAGGAGAGAGCCAATCCTCAGAAGGAAACTCACTGGAGGGAAGCTATCAAGAGTCCCATTCCCAGGGCCCAGCCCCTGCACCTCGACCACCCACCAGGCTCTGCCTCAGCCCCTCCCCGGGGCAGCCCCGCAGGGCTCCGGGTCTGTGCTGGGACCAGCCCCTCAGCATCTTTGCCCCTTCCCCGAGGGGCAAGCCCCAACCACAGGTGCCTGGCTGGGACATCCCCTCAGCAGAGCATGAGCCCAGCCCGGCTGTGGCTGTGACCACCCAGGACTTTCCCAGTGCCACCTGACAGAGCAAACCCCAAATGCGGGCCTGGGTCTCCAATTCGGCCAGCTGGTGGACTCGGCCGGCCCCATCCCTCCCCGTCACCACAGCCTGGACCCGCTGCAAATCTGCAGAGCCTGGGCCTGCCCCGCTCCCTGGCCACACTTCTCCCAAAAGATTCTAGGCAAGGCCCGGCTCCAGTCCAGCGGCCCTCTTGGCCAAAAAAGGCCTACGACCTCTCCAAACCCTCAGATGCAGAAGCCGTAAGCACCATGCAGAGGGGGTGCCTCATTCATCCCAGCAGGTTCCCCGAGCCTGACCTGTGGCCGGCCTGACCAGTGTCCACAGACGCCTGGGAGGGCTCCAGGGGGTGACAGCTGAGACAGAGTGGCCTTGCCATGAAACTACACTCTGCTGGTCCAGCATCAGCAGGCCATCACTCTGCTTCTGTGTCCCCAGGACAGGCAGACCTCGGAGATATTTCAGTTTCGGTCCAGATCACCGCAATAAAGGGAGTGTTGAAATAAAGCGAGTCACATGAGTTTTTTGGTTTCCCAATTATAAGAGCTATGTTTACACTACACTGTAATCCGTTCAGCGTGCAATAGCATTGTGTCTAAAAAATAACAATTTCACGTTAAAAAACAGCACGGATTAAAAAATGACGCTGTCAGAAAAACAGCGCTGACAGACTCGCTGGACACAGGCTTGCCACAAGCCCTCGGCTCGCAGAAAACACCGCACCTGTGAAGCACAGTAAAGCAAAGCACGTCCAACCGGGTGTGCCTGTGCCGCCCCACGCTCCCGGCAGGCTCGGCCGTAGAGCTGCCCCCTCACGCGCCCCCCGGGCAGGGCTGGTCGAATGACAGCGCGACCCCAGCCAGGCCAGGCCTTGCCAGCTACCTGATTTACAGGCCACTCCGGAAGGTCTGGCTTTTCTCCGGCTGGGGCTGGCGGGCCCCAGAGCCTCGGAAGCGCCCGGGATGTCTGGTCCCCATCAGCGACACCACCCCCGCCTGCTGCTCCCCCGTGGGGCCCCGGGGAGGCCCGGAAACGCGGGGACCCCACTCGTGTTGCCCGTGGGCCACAGATGGAATCCAGACGGCGGCCCAGCCACGCCTGGCTCACACGGGCCCGGCTGTCACTCCATCCCCCACCCCCAACCCTGCCAGTTTTCCAGGCCCGGCCCTGATGACTCTGGTTTTTCCACTCAGCGGGAGACAGCTAATGGTGGGCTGGTGAGAGGGCAAGGGAGGGCCGCCCGCTAGAGCCATTAACCAGACTTGAAAGGCGGCCCAGACCCCGCCCGCCCCAGGCCCAGCTGCCCATTGTTCTAGGGCCTCTGCTTCCGGGGAGCCACCCTGACATCCCCTCCACGGCCTGCACGGCAGGAGGCGGAAGGAAAGTGGGAAGCGCAGGGCATGGGGGGCTGCTAACGGCCCTGGGCCCGCACCAGACCCCCACCACACAGCCACGGCAGCCCCCCGCCCGAGCCCCGCCCCCAGCCGGTCCCGAGGAATTCAGATGGGGCGCCAGGGAGGCCCCAGCGGCCCCAGGCCTCAGGCTCTGAGCATCAAAGCCCCACGTGGGAACCACAGGGGTCTGCTCTGGGGGGAGAGAGCCCCCCAAGCTCAAGCACCCCCCGCACAGGGAGACAAGCCCAGGACTGCCCGGTCACCTGCTCGGTGAGCCAACTGCAGGGGTTTCCACGCTCGTGGCCCCCCCAGGCCACAGTCTCCCGAGTCCTGCTTCACAAGTTCCCAGGAGGGCCAGGCCCAACACACCCGGGCCCACCCCATGGCCAAAGCCCCCCTGAGGGGCCAAGTACCCCCTTGCAGCGCTGGCAGCCGAGCCCACCCCTTGGGGAAACCTCACATCATCACTGCCGAAGGCCTGGCTGATCCCCCGGGCCTCGAGGGGCTCCCGGAGTGGGGAAAGCCCGTCTCTCCAACCTCTGTCTCCTGTCACACACGTGAGATGGCAAAGGCCAACAAGGAGGAGGGACCCGCCTGGGGTGACCACACGGAGAGCCCAGTGGACCCTGAGCCCCTCAGACAGGCCAGGCAGCACCGGCTGGGCCAGCGCAGGGGCCAAAGCGGCTGCTCGGGTGGCGGCTGGGCCACTGAGCAGCCTGGGACAGTCACTGCATGCTGGTCACTCAGAACCACAGCCCACACTGGAGGGACCAGCCTGGGGACCGCAAGCTTTGGGCAGGACAGGCCTAGAGCCGGGATCCCCACCCCCAGCACCCTGGCCCAGCGCTCGGGGCTCCAGGGAGCGGGCTTCTCCTGCGAGCTGGCACGGGCCACTCCCAGGATGGGCACCCTGGACCCCAGAAGGTGAGGGGTGACGGCACCTTCCACACCACCTGCCGACCCCTGGGCAGCCCTCAGGGAGACAAAGGCCCTTCCCCACTCCTCAGCCACCCCTTCCCCCCAGTACAGCCAACAATCCTCAGACCCCAGCACAGGGTGGGGAGCTGGGGGAGGCCTGGGAGGAGCAGCTCTCCCTTCCCCGGGCCTGGTCTCCTCTCCCAGCCCTGGGGCAGCTCCTGGCAGCTCCAGGGTCCACAGGCCCAAGCCCCCAAGGGGTCACAGCCCCAAGTTCCAGAATTTTAACCCCTGAAAGCCCCGGCCACCGTGCAGCCTGGCACCCACCCCTCCCCTCCGGAGCCCAGCACCTTCAGAAAGACAGTAGTTTTCCTGCTGCAAAATATTACTTTTAGTTTTCTCTTCGTGGTCTAATTAAACAGATATTTTACTTGCATTTGGAAAATGTTTTTCTTAATTTGATTCAATTTCGCATTGCGTACCACCTACCCTGCATGCTGCCTGGCTTTCAGGGAGCCTCCCCGCACTTAAAAATGATGACTTCTCATTCTTCGCTTTGTTTCTGGGTCTCCAAGTTGCTTTAAGTAATCCTTCCATTTGCTCCTGTGAGGGAGTCCTGGAGGGGGCCGCGCTGCCCCACCACCACCACCAGGAGAGGCTTCCCCAGCCCGGCTGGCCAGGCCCCCCCGCAGGGCAGGAGAGGAGCTGACCAGAAGCCCCCCACCCCACCGCCACGGATGCCCCCCTGGGAGGGGGTGGGAAGGGGCTCTATTCCCCAATTCAGAAAAGCCCCCAGGCCTCAGGGCTATGAGGTGACCCTCTCTGAACCCCCCTCACCCCGTCTTTTAAAAGGGCGCCCTGGCACCCACTGGCAGGGCGGCTAGGAGAGCACACAGGCCCAGAGGCCAGCCACACGGTCAGGCT
Source organism: Eubalaena glacialis (assembly GCF_028564815.1). Lineage (NCBI taxonomy): Eukaryota > Metazoa > Chordata > Mammalia > Artiodactyla > Balaenidae > Eubalaena > Eubalaena glacialis. The sequence continues at coordinate 194,261,662 of NC_083717.1, read as the reverse complement.
CGAAAAGCAGGCGCTGAGCAAGGTCCCACCAGCCACAGCTCCCTCCGCCCCATCCTCCCTTCTCTCCACAAACAAAGCAGCTGGGCCGTGACCCCGCGCGGCCCCCTTTTCCGGAGTTGACAACAGGTCCAGGAAGGGACCCCTGGCTGCCGGGCCGGGCGCTGCCCTCCCAGGCTCTGCTGTCGAGGACATTCCCAGGTCGCGTGCAGCGGGCTCGGTTTCCAGCCACACCGCAGCCATCCCAGGCCCTCCCTCCCACCCAGCCAGAGCCTCACCAGGGGCCCGGCCCCCAGCCCCAGGCCCCACCACCTGCTGGGTCCAGTGGGATGCCAGGAGACCCAAACCCGACCCTCCCTCTGCCAGCCAGGCCGCCAGAGACCACCCCGGCCTGCAGGCCTGCAGCTCTGAGGCCCCAAGCTGACACGGGGGGAGGGGCAGGGGGGCCGCAGCCTGGCCCACCCAGCGCTGCCCGGCACCCATCCCCAAGGCCCTGTGCCAGGCACCGGCCAGCTGGGCAGCTCGGGGCACACACTAGCTCATTGAGACCTCCTCCCCTCAATGGCCCCCCTATCCTCCACACGAGGCCACACAAGGGTGGCGGGGGCCCGGGGGGCTAAAGTGCAGACAGGCAGGACGGCCTCAGCGGGTGAGGGTGGTGGAGAAGCAGCCGTGGGGTGGGAGGGGGTGCCTGGAGCCCAGCCAGACACGACCTTCAGTCCGACTGTCCACCTCCGGACGCAAGCACAGCCTGTGGACCTCAGTTTCCTCATCTGGACAATGGGCCGTGGCAGATCGCACCCCACAAGCCCAGCCACGGCCAGGGCCCCCAATGCCACTTGGGGGGCTCTGAGCCCCGGCAAAAGGGGCAGGTGCAGAAGCCGAATGGGGCCCCTGCCCCCAGGTGGCCCCAGGTACCGTGTTCTCCTGCACACAGGGCCACCCCCGCCCGCCAGCCCCTCCGACAAGGCTGCCAGAAGAGCCCGGAACTACGGCTCTTTATCAGAGGGCTTCCCAGGACACCCCAGGCCCCACTTCTGCTCCAGGGCTGGAGCGCAACCGCACTCCACCCCACCTCCCGACCTTCGACCTCATCCTGCTTTCCCCTCGTCACCCTACAGGGCCCCCAAGACACAGTCTCCACACGTGCTCCGGGTGTCCCCATCCTCGAGCTCTTGATGCTCCACCCCTGGAGACCCTCGCCCCATCTCTGGGCCAATTCCAGCCCAGAGCAAATACCACCTCCTCCAGGAGGTCCTCCTGGGTGCCCCTTTCCAGAGCCCTCCCTCCCAGGGCACTTTGGTTAAGAGCACAGACTTCGGAGGCGGAGAAGCCAGGGTGCGTGGCCTCGGGCAAGTCACTCACACCCGTGTGTCCGCTATTTCCTCCCCTGGCGCATGGGGTGGTGGAGCTAAGCACATAATTCCCAGAAGCCTGCTCACCGGTGACGGGTTTTGAACAGGCCAAGTATGTGGGGCTGGCGGGGATTCCAGGAAGCAAAACTGGGCTGTGGCCTTGCACCGAGGCTGTGTGGGGGAGGATGGGGACGGGGAGCCTAGGACGGGACAGTTAGGAAGGAGCCGACTCTGCAGCCCACACCCCCGAGCAGGGCACGGGGCAGGGCCAGCGCCCGGCACGCTCCACCCGGAAACAGAGGCAGTTGCGCAGGCCAGCCATCCATCACACGGGATCAGAGGTGAACGCACACGGCGGTGTAAGGACATCCACCCGAGGCGGACACAGCAGCCTGTCGCTGGGCCGTGTAGGACCGTAAATCCGCCAGCCCCAGGCGCCCAGCTGAGCCCACCCACCCCTGCCCCAGCCCAGCGCCCACAGCCGAAGCCTGGGATGCTGCCCAGGGGGGCAGGGACCAGACCAGATGAGTCCAGGGAGCCCTCCCAGGAGCCCTGCAGTCCACGTGGGTCCCTCGGCCACAAAACGTAGCACCAGACGCGAAAGCGCCCCTTCACCCGGAGGGGGCCAGAGTGGCTACTCAGCCCAAGGACGCTGTTCCCAGACAGGGCAGCTGAGGTCCTGCCAAGAAGCGACCACGCCACAGGAGCTGGGGTCACAGGAGCTGGGGCCACAGGAGCTGGGGGAGAGAGGCTTGTCCGCCACGCGTCCACCCATCGGGAAGGGAGATCATGGGGCTCAGAGGTCAAGGCTCAGGGGTGGATGACCAGAGAGCGGCTCCCAGAGGCTCCCAGCCAGCCCAGACTGGCTGCTTCCAGAAACCTGACAGGGGACAGCCTGGCCCTGAATGCCACCCCCCACCGCACGGGCTCCCTGTTCCCAGGAAGCAGACGAGTGGACGGAGGCCAGACGCACTGAGGGACACTTGATCCACTTCTATCCTGTTTATTTATTCATACCCCGCACCTTCTTACACAAAAACTGCGGTGGCTTCCAGGAACTACTCGGCATACATTGGAAGCAAAACCACGTGGCTAGAGACAGTCATGTTAGAGCAGCTACGAACGATGTGAGAAAGGGCCCATGCGGTTGGCGGAAGCTGAAGATTGCATTTGCTGTGAACTTCCTGGCAGGCAAAGGAAAAAGGAAAATAGACTTTCCTTGCCATTCAAGACAACAACCAGCTCTTCCAACTCCCAAGTAAAAGATCCCTTCAGGACACTCGAGGGAGCCTTGAGAAGGCCCCAGACCCCCTCCTTTAAGCCATGCCAGACCAAGACAAGCCCCCGGCAAGGCACTGAGCAGCCCGAGGTACAGGGGTGACACCCTGACCCTCCCCCTTTCAGCAGAGAGGCAGTGAGGAAAGTCACCACAACTCACTCCCCTGCTCAGCCCCAGTGCTGACTGCAACCGAACTCCCCTCAAGAAGTTCTCTCCTGCAAGACACAGAGCTCCCTACCACAGACCCCGGCCGGCCCCCAAAGCCCCATCTCCGCTTCTGGCTGATGTTCAGAGGGCAGGTGTTCAGGACCCGAAGCTCAGTCCCGCCTCCCGCTGCCCACCCTCACTCCCCGAAACCCCAGACCAGCAAGGACCCAAGACGGGCACACGGATGGGACCAAAGGAAGTTCTCAGGGACAGCAGGGGACACCAGCTAGACCACCGCCCACCTAGGGAGGAGGGGGCCAGGGCAGGGTGTGGAGGGGCCGGCCGAGGTCTCGCAGAAGCCAGGTGGCAAGGCCAGGCCTGACCGGCCTCCTCCCTCCCCCTGCCCAGGCTTGGTCCCCGCGGCCTGATCCCTCCCCGGCTGAGTCATCAGTCCCCTACCAGCTGGGAGAGTGCCCAGCAGCCAGCCCCAGGGAGCACCCGCCCCTCTCACACCTCCCGGCTGCCTCTGGAGCCTGCCAACACCTGGCTCAGCTGGAGAATGCCGCTGACACCAGGTGCCCCGCCCCGGGGAGCCCCCCAAGAAGCTGGTGGAGCTCAGGCCAGGCTCCAAACAGCATGGGGGACAGGGGCCCAGGGACTGTGACTCCAGGTGGCGAATGTCCAGCACCAGCCGGGCTAAGCCCCTGCCCCCCCGGGACCCCACCACGGCACACCAGTGCGGTCAGAGCTGGGGGCAGTGGGGACAGACCACGCAGGCTTCCTGGGGGTGGTGACAGAGGCCCACCACCCCCGAGCCAGGCCCCAGAGAGAGATGGGAGGGTCTCCAGGCCTCTAGCCTTAGGAGCCTGGTCACGTCACCCCGAGCTGTGCCCGGGGGGAGCCCACGGCCTCCCGGCAGCCTTCAGACTCGCTGTCCAGCTTGGTGAAAAACACGAACCGGTGCTGGGGCTGCAAGGGTGGGCAGTGGTTCTGGAATTCGCAGGGCCGGGGAGGACGAGACCCCCCTGCCCGGGTAAGCGAGAGATTCGCAAGATCGAAAGGAGAACTGATCACTTTCCCCATCCGAGCACTAATCAATTCAGTGCCGTATTGACACGTGGAAGTCACGGGTTCCAGAAGAGTCACCACCTCCACGCGATGCATCTGGGCGGCAGCTGGAGCAGATCCCCAAGCAGGATTCCTGCCCCCCACGGCTGCAAGGGGCTGGGGACCGCCATCCTCCACGAGGGCCTCATATGGGGCGGGGGGGAGAGCCAAGATCCAGTCCAGCAGCCCTCGGGGTGAACACAGCAGGGTGTGGGAGGCAAGGTCTGGTCACTCAGTCGTTCAACAAACGTTTCTGGGTGACCCAGACTCCATGCCTGCCCTGACAGAGCTCCTGGCCTGGGGGTAGCACACTGGCCACAGAGACCACACAGTGGTCGTGCAGTGTGGGAAGGGCTGAGAAAAGGCGGGGCCAGGTGGCAGCAGGGGTGGCCTCGGGGAGGACGGTGGAGATGTGGGGGAGGGAAAGCTCGGGAGAGGGGAGGGGAGGTTCACTGCACACGGAGGGCCGCCAGGCTCTGTGCCAGGAGCTCAAAGTGAGGCCACTCTGTGCGGTCTGAGTCCCCCACCACCGTCAGCTGCCCAGGCGGGGCTCAGGGCAACTCAGGCTGTACGGCTCCACCAAACGAGCACGGGAGGAGGGGGGAGGTCTGCCAAAGGGGCACGGGAGTGGGGGGGGGAGTCTGCCAAATGAGCACGGGAGGCGGGGGGAGGTCTGCCAAAGGGGCACTGTGGCAGACCACCATGCAATGAAGAAGGGGCACCGTGCCCAGGGGCTGTGCCTTTCGGGGGGCCTCGGTCTGGCCTCAGTCTGGCAGGGCCCAGCTGGACAGCAGGACCCAGGACTGGCCAGGGACCCTCCTGAGGGCTCCACGGTTCAGAGAGTCCCCTCTGGCTGCCCTGAGGGTGGGCAGCTGTGCGTGGGCTGGGCCGGGGGACAATGAAAGGGGCCTGCAGGAACTTGGTGACCAGTTTGCCAGGGAAGGCTGGGGCCTCAGGTTCTGACTCGGGGGATAGAGTGGCCAGTGCTAAGCTGGAGGGCGCTCAGTCGTGGAGGAGAGGAAGGCCTGGCTTTGGTCCCTGGGTGGGGGGTTCTGGGAGCTCCCAGCAGAGGCCTCTCAGAGGCAGGGAACCTGCAGGACCACCCGGGGAGGGAGGGGCGGAGGGAGGGGGTCTGGGGAGAAGCAGGGCATCTGCAGCGGGGCCCACGGGAGGAGTGGCCCATGGAGGCCACAGGACAGTCCGAAGGGCACGCTCCAGGCCACGCAGGGGTCCGAAGGGGTCACTCAGAGACAAGGCCCTGGACCCTGGTGAGGGCAGAGGTGGCTCCGTGGAGGCCCAGAGGCCCCAGCCTGGCATCCCCCCCACAACCAGGCCCACCGCCCCTCTCAGTTCAGGCAGGACGGTCTCTGGGCTCCAAGCTGGGCAGGCAGAGCATGTTCCCTCCCCCACGGCCCCCAGGGACATCGGGGCTCAAAAGCAGGGGCACAGTCCTATCTGCTCCGCATGGATGAGGTCCCTGGGCGGGAACCACGGTCATCCTCACTGCCCAGATGGGGAAGCTGAGGCAGGTGCAGGGAGAAGGGAGCAGAGACAGCAAGGGGGAAGCGGGCCCTCCACCCAGGCTGCCCGCCCACCTCCCATGGGCACCAAAAACCTGGGCACAGCATGACCCCCGAGCCCACATCCCAACAAAAGCAGCAAGGGCTGAGGCACACGGGCCAGCCTGTGCCAGACGCGGCCCAACACACCTGTGAAAGGGGTGCGAAGCTGGTCCCAGGTACAGAGAGGGAAACCGAGGCCACGAGCTCTCAGCGAACCTGCCCAAGGTCCCACAGCCCGGAGCTGTCAGCTGGCAGGAGGGTGGGCAAGAAGCCAGCGGGGAGTCGAGCCCCGGCAGGGATGCCTCGGGCAAAGGATGGGGTGGCCGTGAGCTGGCTAAAAGATCACGTCCCTCGACCCTTGCAAGCCTCCCTCCCACCTGAGACCAGGCAGGGACCCCCAGGGGCAAGGGCCTCTCGGCCAGGCTGGGGTCGCAGCTCCACCCTCACCCCAGGCCATGGGAGCCCAGCAAGCCACCTCCGGTCCTGGGCCTCCCCAGATGCCCCAAGCATGGGACTAAGTGAGATGACAGCCAGCAAAGTTCTCTGTAAACTGTGAAGTGCCGTTCTCACAAAGCTCATCTTCTCACGATGAGAAACAAAAAAGGGCCCCCTAGGGAAAATTCTAGAACACAAACTCTACATTCCAGCATCTTGTCAGCCTCGGAGCAGAGCCCAGTGCCCCTGGACCATCGGGCCAGACTCCTGGGAGGACCCCCTGGGGCTCACCCAGAGCCGGGCACACACGGGTCCCCCCGGCTGCCCCAGCCTCCCTCCCAAACTAAAAGCAGAAGCAGTTGCACAAGCCCATCCCGGGCACCATCTCCCCAGCCCGCCCTGCAGGAAGCTCTGCGGCAGGCCGGGTGAGGCTGCAGGCCGTGCGCGAATCAGCCTGGATCACACAGGACAGTGACACCCGCCGAGGCCCCAACCACTTTGTCCCATGTCCCACGGCCCGGGTGGCTCAGCCCAAGGGCCTGAAGTCCCCTTGGGCCCATTCCCACCCTCTCTGGAGAAACAGTGGATGACGGGGCCCTCCCTTCCTCAGGCACAGCACCCTACAGGTTGGACAGCACCCCAGAAGGGCCCCTGGAGGCTACCCCCATCTGACAAAGGAGGAAACGCAGCGGGCCAAAAGAGATCAACAAAGCCAGAGACCCTGGTTTGCTGCGTGAACAGGCCGCTGGGTGCCAGGGACAGCTGGGGAAGGGCGTGAGCCCTCACCTGGCACTGAGGGGTACCCAGAGTCAAACGCCAAACTCGGGGAGGCCAGGAGAGGTGGGAGGTGAGCACTCTGGGTGGTCCAGGGCCTTCCCTGATGGGCTGTCTGCAGGAAAAGACCACTGAGACCTCCCAGATGAGGGACCCCGAATCTACCAGTGACTGGTGTGACCTGCAGCTCTCTCCACCAGGATCCCCTGCCCACCTGCGACCCACTGGCCACATGTCCAGCACCACCAGGCAAAGCCCAGCTCAGTCACTAAAGCCTCTCCTCTCTCTGGCCTCAATTTCCCCTAACAGGGTAGTAAGATGGCCCTGTGGCCCTGTCAGGCCCCCAGGAGTCTAGCCCAAAACACCCTCTCCTGGGGCCCTGAAGGTCTTCTCATGTCTTTTCAACCAGATTCAGGCCATCTGGGGCACAGAGCGTGGCAAGGCTGCACCCTGCTCAGGGCAGCAGATGCAGGAGCGTCCAGCCCCACCCCAGGACGGGCCACAGGTCCGCTCCCCTGACCGCAGAGCGAGGGTGCCCAAGACACAAACCAGACTCACATCCCCACTCCCAATGCCACGGGGAACACCGCTGGACCCCGGGAGGCCAGGGTCTCGCCCAGACCGCAGGGCCTCCTCGGAGAACTATATTTAGATTCAATGGGGATTATGCAGCCTTACTTCCCAGGACAGCTTTCAGAAAGGCTGCAGGTCAGGCGGGAAGGGCTTCCTCTGGAGACCACCCGCCCCCCCAGCCCCCAGCTTCCCAGGCTGTGCAAACTTCCAGAGCGCATTGTTCCTGGAACAATGGTCCCCGCTCCTTCCAAGACCAGGGCAAGCCCATTGGCTGCAGAATTCGGCAGAGCCCCCTCCCCTGGCCAACACCTTGGCAGCTGGGGCTGGAGCCTGGGGAACCAGATGGGTGGCCACTGCCTAAAGTGGCAGAGCCCCAGGCTGTGGGCCATACGCAACTCTTATCCATGGCCCTGGGAGGGGCCAGGGAGGGGGCCTCCCTCACAGCAGCTGGCCCACCCTCTGGCCCTCCAAGCCCTCCTGCCCCAGGTGGGCAGTTTCCAGACACTTGGCTGGGGGCCCAGGTGCCCCAAGGGCGACAACGCACCAAATAACCTCTTGCTGCTGGCAAGGCAGGAGCTGTCCCGCCCAGGGTGGAGGCCCTGCCATCTCCCCCTCTCCTTCCCCTCCCAAACACACACTAGGCTTCCAGCTGTGGGACATCTGCAGCAGAAACGCTTGCCCAACCCCCTCCGATCAGACAGTGGGACCCTCTTAGGATGAAATGCCCCAACTCACACACAGGGTGTTACAGACGGGAAACCGAGGCCCAGAGAGGGGAAGGGATTGGCCAAAAATCCACGGTGGAACCTCGCCTCCCTCCGGGCCCCAAAGACTCCCAAGTTCCAGCATGGGCCCCGTCCCAGGGGCCGGCCTGAGGAAGGGTCACTTACCCGGAGGGGTGTCCCGGGCCCGCCGACCAGCTTCCACGCCTGTCGCTTGAGCTCGGCGAGCTTCGTGTGGCAGTGGCGGCACCAGCCGCCTCCACCGGCCGAGTGGCCCTGCTCCGCGCCCGCCCCGGCGCCCTCGGGCGCAGGGCGGCTGCCGCATGGGTCCTGCTCGGGCCCGGCGGTCAGTCTCTTGCGGGGGGGCACCTCCAGCAGCTGCAGCGGCTCGCGGGCCGGGCCGCCCTCTGCCACCTGGTGGGGGGGGGCAGAAGCGGACAGTGAGCTTGGGCCGCTGGGCGGCGCCACCCCGGTACCCAGCACCGGAGACTCCAGACCTCAGAGCGACCCATACCGAGTGACGCACTCGACAAAGTTACGAGCGCTGGGCGCGAACCTGCAGCGCACCGTGTTCTTTCATCCCGGGAGGTCTTCATTGCCCGCCCCCCCCCCAGCAGGAGGCCCGTCGCCACCCGCGCTCCGCTCCAGGCCCGGCCCCCAGGGGGCGCCGCGCACCCTGCCAGTGTCCTCTGCGTCCCGGGCTCGGTCCCGGGCCGTCCGCCGGCCCCCCGTCGCCCGCCTCCCTCTCGTGCCCCGCTGCGCGTACCGCGGGTTGCGCCGCACACAGGGGGGCGCCGCGGCTGCCCATGGCCGGGACGCAGGAAGGGCTGGGCCGTCGCTTCGGGGCCACGAGGGCTCTCCGGGGGCGCCGCGGCTACGTGATCCGGCTTGGGGACGCCCCCATGGCCCGGCCGGCCGCTCCGAAGTTCGCGGCGCAGGCAAGTGGCTGAGAGCGCGCGGTGGCTGCGGCGGCGAGCGCGCTCGGAAACGAGGGCGGGGCCGGGGACTCCGGGGCGGGGAGGGGCGGGGCTCCGGGAGAGCTGTCCCGCCCCGCCCAAGCCCTCGCTCTGCAGTGTGTGGGGGAGGGGGTCCCGCAGCGCCGCGCGGCCGCACCCACTCCGAGGCCCCCAACCTGTTAGGCGAGTCCCAGCCCGAGGGAGGGGCGCTGGGGGCCGCGGTGAGATACCCCGTACACGCGCGCGTATGCGCCTTCCTGCTCCTCTCTTGGGACACTGGGGTCTCCTGGGAGGCCCCAACCCACTCGTCACTTTACAGGCGAGAAAACTGAGGCCGCGGAGGGGAAGGTCTTGCCCAAGGTCACACAACGAAGTGGAAGCGAACCCCGGCCCCCAGGCTCCCGATCGCTTTTTCCTGAAAATCCAGCGCACTCCGCGTGTCGGTGGCCACACTTTGGGTCTGTCACGCGTGGGTGAGTATCGCCGGGCTCTGCGTCTCGGAACGTGCAGCGCCCATGCCAGTGTATCTGTGCCTAGGCGTGTCTGCAAACGGCACGCGAGTCTTTGCAGCCGCGCGTGTGCGAGAAGGCCGGTGTGCGTGCCGTGCGCCCGGGAAGAGGGAGGAGGTGGCCCTGGGGGTGTGCGCGGGACCTGTTGTCAGCCGGCCTGGCAGATGGGAACTTAGCTCCGGAATTAATTGCCTGTTAGTCTCCGGCTGGGAGGTCGCCCCCCTTCTCCGGCGACCAGTTGCTCCCGCTCCAGCTCAGCCCTAAGTGTCGCCGCTATCCGAGGCGACAGGCGGCTCCGGATCCGGCTCTGGGTCAGCCAGAAATCCAGGGTCGGGCTCCGCGGGCGCGGCCACCCGGTTTCTCGCGACGCGAGCGCCCCCTGCTGGCCACCGCGCACCCGCCGCCGCGAGGCTCGGAAGAGGCCCCGCGCCACACGTCCGGGGCGAAGAGGCGCGCCGGGTGGGGGGGGTGGGTGGCTAGAAGGAGCGGAGCCAGAGCAGGGGACGGCTGGAAAACCGCGGCCCAGGCGGAGACCCCAACCGCAGCTCCCCGGCACGCAGTGAGACCCTCACACAGATTCGAGCCGCTCCCCGCCTCTCCTGAGCCCCTCAAAGCGACTCCTTCTTTATGTTTTGCCCACCCTCCCTTTCACTTGAAAGGTCCTCTCCACCTACGCACTCACTCCCCAGAAAAGAGTGGAGCGGGGTGATCTGCCCCTCCTGGCTCTCCCAGTCGTTCCTGGCCTGCAAAGCGGCGAGGGGAGCATAAAGTGGGCAGAGGGTCCCCACTCTCACTCCACGGTCCCACGTCGTCCAGCCCCTTTCCACTCGGCCTGGAGGCCGAAGCTCTTCCCCTTTCCTAGCTCCTCGAAGCCTCCTGAAGGAAAGGGGCGTCACCCCCGTCCGGATCTGGGTACCGCGGGACATCGCAGCCCCCGCCCCTCAACTGCTCTGGGACACAGACACACACATACGCAGGCCCGGGAAGCGCGACTCTATAGCACGCCGACGCTCACATTCCTCACCTGCACCTCCAGAAACACATCGGCCCCAGGAGCCCTTGTCCTATGCCTGGGGCCGGCCACACCCGCAACTTCGTTTGTCCGCACGGCTGCGGCGCTTCCAGAAGCACACGCTCACACCCTACACCCGGGTTCCCGGGGACGGCCAGACACAGCCCCGCGGAACCTGGGCCACCTCGGGACTCAGGATCAGCCGCGAGACCCCCGGCCCCCTGCCTCGCCCTCCCCAGCAAGGCGCGCGGTGGCACTCGGAGTCCCTGCGCTGCGCTCTCCTCCCTCGCCGACAGTCCCCCGCTCAGGACGCCGCGCTGAGGGGAGGGAGAGAGATGGGGCAGCACTAAGGGGGAAAAGTGCGGCCCCGCCTGCGCGACGCTGCTCGGGACCTGCCGCCTCTTTCCTGGCGCCGCACCCCGAGCCGCGGGAGCCGCGCCGCAAAGTCGCGCGACGGCGCCTCTGCCGCCAGCCGGGTCCGGCCGCCCGGCCCTCACCTTGGCTCGGCGCCGCAGGAGGTGGCTGGTGAACCCCAGGATGATCTCCGAGTCCAGGCAGAGCGCCCCCATCTCCAGCAGGCTGGGCGCCTTGCGGGGCGCGCCGCGGGGCGGCTCGGGCGGCCCCGGCAGCGCCATGGAAGAGCGGAGCGCGGGGAGCGCAGCGCGGGGAGCGGCCCCGAGCTCCTCCCGCCGCCGCCGCCGCCGCCGCCGCCGCCGCCTCCCCGCCCGCGCGCTCACTGGCAGCGCGCCCGCCTCCGCCGCGCCCCGCACCGCGCAGGGCAGCCCGCCAGGTCCCCAGTCCTTCGCGGCCCGCGCCGGCGGCCCCTGCGCTAGCTCCGCGCCGCGCGCCCCCGCGCTCCGGCCCCGCCCGCCCGCGCCGACAGCGCCCCCTCCGCCGGAGCGGCGAGCCAGACTCCCGGACACGCACACCCAAGGAGGAGGGGCGGGGGGCGAGTACCCTGCTGGCCCTGGGGCGGAAGATGGGGGCCAGGACCCGGCCTGGGTCCGCACCCCCTTGCTTCGCGCGCCTCCTACCGGGTGCTCTGGCCGGGAAGCACAGGGTCCGGGCGGCAGCGCCTAGCGGGATTCCGCGAAACCTCGGCGGACAGGGGGCGTGTCGCGGACCCTCCCACTCCAATCCGCCCTGGGGACTCCGCGCCTTGGGGGTCCCAGTCCCTAGACATGTGTAGGCAGCCCAGTGACCTGCGCTCCCCCCTCTGCCCATGCTCCACAGCGCTCCTGTCTGGGGCCCCTCCTCGGAAGCCCCCCATCCCACACCCCAGCCTCGGTCAATGGACTCCTAAGGCCCGTCCCGCCAGGACCCCAGAGCGCCTCCACTCCAGGACCCCGATTCCGCAGCCACCTGCAGCCTTCTCTGCCCTTGACCTGAACCCCTCCGGCCGTTCCTGGAACTCCCGCGGGCTGGAGGATCCCTGCTATTCGCCAGGCGCGACCAAATTTCGGAGTCCGCGGCGGGATGCTCGGGGAGCAGGGGTGGGTTCTACCGGGATACAAACTCAGGCCCGAATCCCGCGCTCCTTCAGTGCGCAGCCCCCAGCCTCGCAAGCTGACGGGCGCCCTCTGTGGGCGCAGGCCGGGCGGCGGGACGCCTGCCTGGGGAGGGTGGAGCCCCGGGACAGGGTCTCCTAAATAACCTAGGTCCACGGGGAGGTCTTTGGGAGTTAGAGGGGTGGGTATTAGGCAACACTGCCGGGGGAGATGGACCTGAACAGGATCCGGAAGGTAAGCAGGCATAGCGAGAAGACCGGAGAAGCGAGGGCCTGGAGGTCACAGCGCTGGGCCCTTTCAGAGGCGCAGGTGCGCAGATGGCCTGACATGACAGCTGGGCTGGGGTGCTACGGCTGGGCCAGCCCCGCAGCCCCCTCTGCCCCCTGGAAAGGACCATGGACTCGCCCTACTCACCCCTCTTCCGCCGCCGGGAGACCCTCCTGCTCCACGGGGTTCCTCCCCTGACACTCCAGTGGCAACTGGAGGACATTGTCTCCACCTGACTGCACCCGATGGGCTCATCATAAACACCTTATCTGCCCGGCACAGGGCTGGCCATTACCACTGCTCTGCCCCACCCGGGCCTCGCGTCAGGAGAGACACCCCAGGAGGAGCTGCCCACCTCCCAATCCCCATGGCCACTCCTGGCCTGGGGCAGAGATCAGGGCAAGCCATAAGGAGGGCCGGAGTGCCCCACTCCCCCTCCTCAGCCCCTCCTGTCAGCCACTGGAGGCCACCCTGGGGACCTCCCACCCTCCTCCCTCCCCACCTCTCCAAGACCCTGATCCTGGGGGGCTTCCTCCAGTGGACCCCGCTCTTGTGGGAGGGGGCTGCCACCATCTCAGTGGATTGATTAAAGCCATCGTGGGGATTTTTTTTAACATTTAATTTACCAAGCACGCCGCGGCCAGTCAGAGCTGTCCCCGGGGAAATCTAGGCCAAGGGAGCAAAGGAGAAAAACCCCTGCAATTGAGTGGAGCTCTGACAGGATTAATTGCTGGACTCCGCTTCCAATCAGACCCCGCATGGCAGTATTTCAGGAAGGCGGGAGGACACCAGGCTGCAGTGGTCAGATTCCTGCACCGGGCACGGGGAGCCTGAGCCCGCCATACCACCACCTCACCACGACCTGCTGGGGACATTGGGAAACCCCCCCAGCTCCACATGCAGCCCAAGTTCCCGTGGGTGGTCTCCAGCCCACCCCCAGCCATCCTTTCTAAGAGGGGCCAAGCCCTTCCAGCCAGCAATTTGAGAGCCGGGCCGGCATCCTGACATGCGTCCACGTTGCACTTTGGAAGATGAATGCCTGGCAGCAGTCTCTGTGATGGTGGGAAAGTGGACCAGTAGGGAAATGGACAACAGATCCTAACACTCGATCTTCGCTGACAGTAGACACAGGTCTAAAAACCAGGGGATCCTGGAAAGATGCCCAGACACAGTGTGCAGCAGGGTCAGGTTTGCGTTTCTAGAGAACATTTATTCCCATAAAGGCCTGGACCTTTCCTGGGAGAGACACAAGGGACAGGTACGAGTTGCTGCTTCTGCGGAGAGGAGAGGGTGGGCCAGGGAGAGGCTTCTCTCCACTTGCTATCCCCCCGTGTGGTTTTAACTCTTGCAGGGCTTTTAAACCATGAATGTGGGTGTTTAATAGAGATCAAGAAGCGTTGCAGTGCCTAAGCTGCCAGAGATAAGATGATCTGAGGTCCTCGAACTAGGACCCCACTCAGCATGGAGCAGCCCCTCCCTCCCCTCCATGGGCAGGGTGGGGGAGGGAAAGAAACCTTCCCCCCTCATCTCAAGGGGGGCTTGGGACCCTCCCAACTTCCCCAAATCTGGTCAGCTCGCCAGGCGCCCCCTCAGCACCCCTCCAGGAGGCTGGGCTCACGTCTGGGGTGGGGGAGGGGTCCCTCAGGAGGGCGGCCTGTGATGACAGCCCCACCCACCGTGTCCGCAAGGGAAGCCCACCTCGGCTCAGGGCAGGGCCTCCTGGCCAGGTCACCTCCCTCCTCCTCCTCAGCTCCGGGGGGGTTGGGGGGGACAGGCTTCAGGTCAGGAGAAGATCAGCCATGTTTCCAGTTCTCCTTCAGGGGCGGCTGAGTGCTGGGGGCCACTCATTTAATTTTCACAACAACTCTAGCAGGGGGTGTTATTGCGATCCCCAGCACACAGATGAGGAAACAGGCAGAGTGGTGAAGTAAGTTGCCAGAATGCATCCCAGGCCGTCTGGATCCAGAGTCTGTGCAGGTAGCCCAGGGCCTGGCCTCAGTAGTGCAGCTGTGGAGGGCAGGACAGGGCCTTGACCTGGGGGCTCTCAGCTGGGGGTCAGAAGCAGGAGGCGAGGAAGATCACATCCCCCCCCATCCCCACCCCCACCCCTGCCGCAGTGGGCTGCAGGATAAGGGTGTGTCAAGTAGAGAGAGAGAGACCAGCAGAGTCAGGCCGGCTCCCTGTAGAACAGGGACCCTCACTGGTCACTGGGCCAGCCCCTCCTGCCCTCTGCCCCACACCCCTGCCCAGCACCCCACGCCAGGAGGAGCCCCAGGCCCAGAGAGATGGGACCACCTGCAGCACCGTGGTTTCAGCACCTCGGCCAGCGCCGGCAGAGGTACTAATGTGGCGCAAGGGCCCGCCCCTTGGCCCTTTCTTCAAGTCACATGGGGATGGGCTCAGATAAAGGCAGTGGAGGAGGGGGGCTCCTGGGTGTTGGGTTTTCCATCATTCACTTGCTCATTCATTCACTCAGTTCAATCACCCTGGAGTCATCCTTGACTCCTGCTTGCTCTCGGCACCCTTGGGTCCCATCCATCAGGATTTCCTGTTCCCGCTCCCTTGACAGAATGTCCAGAGTCAGACTGCTTTTCACAGCCTGCGCTGCCCATGCCCTGTCTCGGCCACCATCATGTTTACTGCAGTGGCCCCTAACTGGAGGCTCTGTGGCCACTGCCACCTCCTTGGGTCTGCTCTCAACACAGCAGCCAGGGGTGCCTTCGAGCAGGTGGGTGAGATCACACCACCTCTCTGCGCAGAACTTTTGCTTCCCTTCTCATGCCCTGGGAGCCCCAGCGTCCCACAGTCTCACCGACTCCTTGCTGTTGCTGAGCACGGCCCCTCAGGGGCTCACTCCTGTTTCCTCTGCAGGGGACGCTGTTCCCCAGACAGCCACTCTGCTCTCTCTCTCTTTTCTGGAAGGTCACCTTCCTGGCAAAGCCCTCCTTGCCCACCTTACCTAAAACCCCAAACCCTCCCAATATTCCCCAGCACTCCAATGCTTTCATTTTCCTCCTCAGCACCTACCGTGCGTTACTATGAATGTTTCTTATTTGTCTTGTTTATTGCCCATCATCCCCATTAGAAAATCAGCTGTTTCTCTTGTACCTGACACAGAGTAAATACCCACTGATAGTTGTTTAAGAAATAAAGGCATGAGTGATCCCCAGGCATGCTCTTTGTTGCTAATTCCTGTGTGAGGTCCCATTGCAGAGGGGCTCCTGCCCTCCATCCCCTTCCTGGGGGCAGCCCTTCTGGCCCCCCACCTGGATGTCTGCTCTGGCCTCCTCACACTCTTTCCCACCCGATCCAGAGCAAGGCTGCAGGGTCAGACCCTGACCCTGGGATGACTTGACCAGACCCACCCAGCCCAGCCCTAGGTCAGCGAGTTTGACCAGCCTGAGGACACTTTCTGGCCCAGATGGAAGCATTCCTGATCTGTCTGTGCCTCCCCAGCTCCTGAGAGGAAATGTACGTGGCACTGAGTGGTCCCCAGACCCTGTAATCAGTGGCCGCACCATGACAGGAGCACTCCGGCCCTGCAGCCCAGCCCACAAGGCACCCAGCCTGGGTCTCCTCCTCTTTGGGCTCCGCTCCTTCAACTTCTTTTGTCCTCTTTTCCTGGACTTCCCCCTCATAGCTGACCAACTCCAACTTCAGGGTGCACTCAAATGCCGCCTCTTCCAGGAAGGCTTCCAGCCCTAGGCAGAACTAGTCCCCCAGTCCTGGTACTCCTGCCGCACCTGGCATGTTCTTATGCCCCTCCAGGGCATAGGTGTCACTGATTCCCAGGTGTCAGTGAATGTTTAAGGAAGACAGGAAACCAGTCAGGAAGGCCACCAAGTAGCAGGAGCAGACCCCTCCTCCCCGACTCCCTGGTTGATGGGGTCAGAGGGCAGGAACAAGGACTCTGGGAAGCCAATCCCCTGTGTTCACACAGCCACAGCGGCAATGGGGACACTGCCACTTGTGGCCGGCAGATGGCGCCCCTTGGCCACAGTCTCCGGTGAAAAAGAATGCATCAATATTTAAGAGAAACCGTCTGGTTTCCCTCTTGTGCAGATAGGAAAACTGAGGCCCTGAGAGGGACAGGGGCTTGCTTAGACCCCTGAGAGTGAGAGGTGCCAGCCCTGAGACTTCTTCAGCACCCCCTCCACGTGCCTCCCTGTGTCCCCCCCCACCCCCACAGGCCTCAGCCCACCCCTGACTCCCTCCTCCTCCCTCACCCCTGTTCTTGCTCCCTCTCTCCCTACCCCTCAAAGATCTGGGCTCAACCTCTAGCTCGAGGACAGGCAATGACCAGGGTAGAGGGACACATGGGGGCAGGGGTTGCAAGCTGGAAAGCTCTGGGAAATCCCTAGTGCAGCTGCATCGCTGCCCTGCCAACGTGCCAGAAATGGCCTTGCTGCTTCCTGAGGAGCCCATCTGGGTGACTGTCCCATACAAACAGCTCCCTACACCTCTCCAGGGCAGGGGCAGAGTCCAGCTCAGCTCTGGATCTTCAGGAACCAGGGCTGGACATGAAGCTGCCCTTGTGAACACAGGTTGGGGGGGTGTGTGTGTGTGTGTGTGTAATACAGCTTACACAAGAGTGTACAGCATGATGGACCACACACACTGAGAATGCAAACAGTATGAGCTGGTATGCTGGATGAATAAAGATGGGGGTGCTGAGGGAGCCACGCCCTCCAGACCCCAGGGTCCAGGCACACCACTGACCATGTCGAGGACAGCTGCATGCCTCATGAACCACCATCCCTCACTCATCCTGGGCATGGCCATGGGGGTTCCTCAAAGAAAGAAGAGAAGATGTTGAGTTCCATGAACTTAAGTACAGATGCAATTCAGAGAACAATAAGAGAAGCACTTGGAATATAAAACTGTGATAACAGAAATAAAATTCAAAAGGATGAAAGGTAAAGTCAAGGAAATACCCCAGAAAGTAGAAGAAAAAGAAAGAGAAAAATAAGGGGAAGAGGAGAAAGAAAAAAAAATTACAGGATTAGAGTAAGAAGTTCAATATCTGAATAATAGTAGTTGCAGGAAAAAAGAGCAGAAAAAATAAGGGTAAGGAAATAATGGAAAAAAAAAGAAAAATCCCAGAACTAAGGACTGAGGATTTAATGGCTTCCACAATAAAAAAAAAGAAAGAAAGAAAGAAAGAAAGAAAGACCAACATCTTTGTGAAATCTCAAAACAACACCAGGAACAAACAGAAGATACTAAAAGCTTGCGATGGGGGGAGGAATCCACATGTCAAGCAAGAAGCAGATTGGCCTCCAACTTCTCAACAGTAGCAATGGAAACTAGAAGAGGATAGAGCAGTTTCCAAAACCCTGAGGAAAAATTATTCCCTATCTAGAATTCTATACCCAGCCAAACTATCAACTGAGTAGAAAAGTAGAATAAAGACAAAAACTTGGCCTTTGATCTTTCCCTTTCTCCAAGTTCCTGGCAGATGGGCTCCTCCCAAATAAAGAATTAAACCAAGGAAAAAGAGGACATGGGATCAAGGAAATGGGACTCCAACCCAGGAAAGAGATAAAGGGCATTTCCAGGGTGGTGAACAGAGGTTTACAGGTGTCAGCTGAGTCCTAAGGGTCCAGATTGGAGCAGGCATTCAGAGCACTGTACAGGGAGGCCTTAGAAAGAAGGAAAGAAAGAAGGAAGGAAGGAAGGAAGAGAGGGAGGGAGGAGGGGAGGGAGGGCAGGAGGGAGGGAAGGAAGGATATAGATTACATAATGTATTTGAACACATTTAGAAGGGATATAAACTTCCATCATAACTATGCAAATTAAAAAATGAGGCAATTATTTTTTTTAATTAAAAAGCTGTACCAGAAAGGAATTGTGGCATAGTATGCTAACTTGGGGCAGGAATATATAGGGCAGGAAGCTCCTGTTTTTCTTAACAAGTTTTATAATTATTATTTGACTTTTTAAATTATATAAATGCTTAAAGTTCACTTTTAAAAGAAATTATTTGTTTAATTTAGAAATGTAGATGAAAGTGAAAACATACTTCTGAATAACTCTAGAGAAAAATCCCAATGGAAATTACAAAGAAAGCAATTGAGTGCTTTATACCACCACCCACGGTCTGAGACCAAAGTGACTCCAAAGGAAAATTAAATCCTTATCTGAATGTTTTTTAAAAGGAGGAGCAAAGACTAAAGAAGCCAGACTTCACAAAATGTATGGCCAAGTGTCGCCTTGCCCATAGCATGTCGCCTTGGCCTGTATGCTGGGGCATCTTCCCAAGACACTCTTCAGGCACGCTGGGGACTTGGCCTGGAGATAAAGGAAGGCTGAGTCTTGGAGGGAGGGGGACAAGGTACCTGGAGGGTCCCCTCTGCCGCGACTGAGCTGGCTCTGCCACTTAGAGACCCCCAGGAACCACTCCTGGAGGTGGCCACGTCCACCCACTTCTGCTGAGGCCAGGCCCTCAGGGAAGTTGTGTGTATGTGTGACGAGCTACACGTGGATTTAGGTTGGCTCTGACGGAGCCTCCACGCCCCAGCACTGAGCCCATGGAACATCCGAGCCCCCAGGAGAATCCAGCATCGGGGGTGGTAAGCACGAGGAGTCCAGGAGAGGTCTAGCTCCAGAGGAGAGCTGGAGACCCACCCTGTGTGTCTGTAACAACACTGTCGTCCCTTGGGGAAACCCAGAAACATTTCTGGGAAAGGACCATGGCAGAGAATCAGCAGACCGCAGGGGGAGGTTTGAGCTAGTGTTCTTGGGGTAACGGGGCGGGGGGGCTTTTCGAGCCAAGATAGAGCAGCAGGGACCAGATTCACACTGCCACTAGAAATATTCAAAAAGGGACAAAATAGATGAAACAACCGTTCACAGACATAGGCTCTCAGGCAGGACAGGACAGGGACCCCTGAGAGAGGGGAGCAGGTGAGGCAGGGCCTGCGCTGGCGCAGACCACTGGCCAGGGAGAGCTGACAGGCCTCAGCACATGGAGGGGGCACCAGGAGGAGCTCTCAGGCATCCCCGGACAGAGGGCACACCGTCGGGATTCTGGGGAAGCCAAGGCTGCGCGAGTCTGCAAGGCAGAGTCTCAGAGAGAAGAGCTGCCAAAGCCACCACAGCTCTGGAGACCGGCAAAGGGGCCCCTTGAGTCTCTAGCCCAGTGCCCGTCAGCACGTGAAGGAAAGGACGTTCCCCAAGGCCAGAGAAGGAGCCACCGGGAGGGAACGGAAGGAAAGCTGCCTGCATTTCAACCACATGGGAACCAAAACAGATGCGCACACACCATGTCCACAGCAGCATCGCTCACAGCAGCCCAAAGGTGGAGGCAACCCAAGTGTCCGTTGACAGAGGAATAGGTCAGCAAGCTGTGGTCCCTCCACACAGTGGGACACTGCTCTCCGCCTTGAAAAGGCAGGAAACCCTGACACCTGCCACAAGATGGATGAGCCTTGAGGACATTTGCTCAGTGAAATTAGCCAGTCACAGAAGATGGAAATACAGTACGACTCTGCTCATTTGAGGTAACTGTCTTAACTCTTAAAGACAGAAAGTAGAGGGACTTCCCTGGTGGTCCAGTGGTTAAGGCTCCGCACTCCCAACGCAGGGGACCCAGGTTCGATCCCTGGTCAGGGAACTAGATCCCGCATGCTGCAACTAAAGATCCCTTGTGCCACAACAACGATCCCGCGTGCTACAACTAAGACCCAGCGTAGCCAAATAAATTAATAAATTTTTTTTTTTTTTTAAAGACAGAAAGTAGAACGATGGTTCCAAGGGCTGGGAGGAGGGGAACGGGGAACTATTATTTAATGGAGACAGAGTTTCAGTCTCACAAGATGAGAAAAAGTTCTGGAAGTGGATGGTGGCATTGGTTGCACAGCAATGTGAGTGTACTTAATGCCACAGAACTGTGAATTTAAAAATGGTTAAAAGAATAAATTTTATGTATTGTATATTTTCCCATAATTAAAAAAAATTTTTAAACATGCTGGGAATGGTGTGTGTTCCCACTGACCAGAAGGAATAAGCCTCATCGTTTGCAAGGTGTGGGGTAGAGGACTTGAGGGCTGCCTCATTGTTGGGGCAACAGAATAAAACAGAATAAATGTTGAACAGCTCCTGCTTAACAAAGCTAAAAGCAATCCTCAAAAGGATCAAACTCTCTGCAGGTAGCTCAACCACATCCCAGGACAAGGCTCACAATGTTTGTAAGATACAAAATTATCCAGCACCCAGCAGTGTTTAAAGCCACAATGCTTGGCAACCAATCAAAAATTACCAGGCACACAAAGAAACAGAAAACCACAAAATGAGGAGAAAAATCAGTCAATAGAAACAGGCCCAGAGAACCCTCCTACACTGTTGGTGGGAATGTAAATTGGTGCAGCCACTATGGAGAACAGTATGGAGGTTCTTTTAAAAACTAAAAATAGAATTACCATATGATAGAGCAATCCTACTCCCGGGCATATACCCAGAAAAGATGAAAACTCTAATTTGAAAAAGTACATGCACCCCAATGTTCATAGCAGCACTATTTACAATAGGCAAGACATGGGAGCAACCTAAGTGTCTATCAACAGATGACCGGATTAAGAAGATGTGAGATATATCTGTGTGTGTGTATATATATATATATCAGAATACTACTCAGCCATAAAAAAGAATGAAACAATGTTGTCTGCAGTAACATGGATGGACCTAGAGATTATCATACTAAGTAAGGTAAGTCAGATGGAAATAGCATATGATATCACTTAAATGTGGAATCTAAAAAAATAATACAAATGAACTTACTTACAAAACAGAAACAGACTCACAGACATAGAAAACAAACTTACAGTTATCAAAGTGGAAAAGGGGGATAAATTAGGAGTTTGGGATCAACAAATACACGCTACTATATATAGAATAGATAAACAACAAGGATTTACTGTATAGCACAGGTAACTATATTCAATATCTTGGGGTTTTTTAATTCTGGGGTTTTTTTTGGGGGTTTTTTTGGCTGCATCAGGTCTTAGTTGCGGCATGTGGGATCTTCGCTGAGGCATGCAGGATCTTCATTGAGGCACGCCTGATCTTTCGTTGCGGCACACAGGCTTCTCTCTAGTTGTGGCGTGGGGGTTCCAGAGCGCGTGGGCTCTGTAGTTTGCGGCACGCGGGCTCTCTCGTTGAGGCTCACGAGCTCAGTAGTTGTGGTGCGCGGGCTTAGTTGCCCTGTGGCATGTGGGATCTTAGGTCCTTGACCAGGGATTGAACCCGCGTCCCCTGCATTAGAAGGTAGATTCTTTACCACTGGACCGCCAGGGAAGTCCCTCAATATCAATATCCCTATAAAGCAAAAGAATCTGAAAAGGAATATATAGATAGATAGGTAGATAGATAGATGTATGTATACACACACACACATAACTGAATCCCTTTGCTGTACACCTGAAACGAACACAATACTGTAAATCAACTATACTTCAATAAATAAATTAATAAATAACACACACACACACACAAAGAAACAGACCCAGAAATGATGCAGATGATAAAATCAGTTCACAAGAACATTAAAACTATTTTTGTAACTATTTCAGTATGTTCAAGAAGATCTAGGAATGCTTAAATACATTAAGCAGAGATGACACTATTAAACAGACCCAATCGAACTTCCATAGATGGAAAATATAATGTCCAGGATGACAATTATACTGATGTAATTAATACCAATTAGACACTGCAGAAGAAGCAATTATTTAGCTAGAAATAGAAACTATCCAAAGTGAAACACAGAGAAAACAAAACTGTAAACAATGAACAGAGGGACTCCCCTGGTGGTCCAGTGGTTAAGACTCCATGCTCCCAATGCAGGGGGCCCGGGTTCCATCCCTGGTCAGGAAACTAGATCCCGCATGCCGCAACTAAAGATCCCTAACGCAGCAACGAAGATCCCACGTGCCGCAACTAAGACCTGGCACAGCCAATCAATCAATCAATAAATAAATATTAAAAAAAAAAAAACAATGAACAGAGCTTCAGGGAGCTTTGGGTCCACCTCAAATGGCCTAACAGACACCATCTTAAGAAGCTAGAAAAGCAGAACAAACAAAACCTAAAGTAAATAGAAGAAGGGAAATAACAGATAAAAGAGTGGAAATCAATTAAATAGAAAACAGAAAAATAATAGACAACATTAATAAAACTCAAAGTGGGTTCTTTCAGATGATCAATAAAAATGATAAACCTCTAGCCAGGCTGAGAAAACACAAAATCATCAATATTAAGAATGGGAGGGGGGGGACTTCCCTAGTGGTCCAGTGGTAAAGAATCCACCTTACAATGCAGGGGACACAGGTTCGATCCCTGGTCAGGGAACTAAGATCCCACATGCCGTGGGGCAACTAAGCCCGTGCGCCACAACTACTGAGCTTGTGCACCTCAACAAGAGAGCCCGCATGCCACAACTACAGAGCCCATGCGCCCTGGAAACTGCACGCCACAGCTAGAGAGAAGCCTGCATGCCACAACAAAAGATCCCTCATGCCTCAGTGAAGATCCTGGTGCCACAACTAAGACCTGACACAGCCAAAAATAAATAAAATAAATAATAAATTTAAAAATCTTAAAAAAAAAAATCCTCCTTGAAAACCATCAGGGAGTTTGGGTTTATAAAAAAAAAAAGAAGGGGAGGGGACTTCCCTGGTGGTCCAGCAGTTAAGACTCCAAGTATAAGCCACTGCAGGGGGGCACGGGTTCAATCCCTGGTCAGGGAACTAAGATCCCGTATGCTGGGCAGATAAATAAATAAATACAATTTTGAAAAAATAAAAGAATGTGAGATGGGACATTGTACAGATTCTACAGATGCCAAACGAATAATAATGGAATATCATGAATAACTTTATACCAATAAATCTGACAACTTAGATTAAATAAACAAATTCCTTGAAAGATACAAACTGATAAAACTCCCCTGAGAAGAAAGAGATAAACCAGATAGTCCTATATCCATTAAAGATATTGAATGTGCATTTGAAAACCTTCCAAGAAAGAAAACTTCGGGTCAGGGGTGGGGGGGTGTTGGGGAAGGGAGGAAGTAATTGCAAAGGGCCAGATTAACCCCGTTGGGTGGTGGATCTGCTCCTTACCTTGATAATGGAGATGGTTTCATGGATGTATGCATATGGCAAAAGTCATCAGATTGTACGCTTTAAACATACATTGTACATTTTACTATATGTTAATTACACCTCTAGACACTGAAAAAATAAAGACAAGGGTGATCTCCATATACAATGGAATATTACTCAGCCATAAAAAGCAACGAAATTGAGTTACTTGTAGTGAGGTGGATGGACCTAGAGTCTGTCATACAGAGTGAAGTAAGTCAGAAAGAGAAAAACAAATACCGTATGCTAACACATATATATGGAATCTAAATTTAAAAAAAAATGGTTCTGAAGAACCTAGGGACAGGACAGGAATAAAGATGCAGATGTAGAGGATGGACTTGAGAACATGGGGAGAGGGAAGGGTAAGCTGGGACGAAGTGAGAGAGTGGCATGGACATATATACACTAACAAAGGTACAATAGATAGCTAGTGGGAAGCAGCCGCATAGCACAGGGAGATCAGCTCGGTGCTTGGTGACCACGTAGAGGGTGGGATAGGGAGGGTGGGAGGGAGATGCAAGAGGGAGGAGATATGGGGATATATGTATATGTGTAGCTGATTCACTTTGTTATAAGGCAGAAACTAACACACCATTGTAAAGCAATTATACTCCAATAAAGATGTTAAAAAAAAAAAAAGAATACCTGATTAAAGTCATCAACTATGTGTATTCAATAGTATCCACTGCAATTTCAGAGCTATTTTTTTAAATGAGTTATGATTAAAAAATAAAATAAAATAAGACTTCCAAAAAAAAAAAAGAGTGATCCCCAACGACTGGAGGGCTTGAGGAAAGCTCTCTTGGACATGTCCCCTCCCATCTGTGTGCCCTGCAGTCTTTAAGAACCACAGCAGATGCTCAGAGAGCCCATCACAGTGGACACTCACCAAGTCACCGAGGGTGTGGAGGAAGTAGGGACCTGTCATCTGTCCCTCCTCCTCTATGAAGATTCTCAACCTCAGAGGCACTTGGAGTCAGACTCACTGTAGCCTGGGGGGAGCCCCCAGCAGGTTGCCCGTGCAGTAGGGACTCAGGCAGGGATGCTGGGGACAGAGGGACTGACAGGCAGTGTCTGTTCTGGGCTCTTGCTCCCTTGGGGATTAGAGACTTGGGACATCTCCACAAGCCGCAGGTTCGGGGGTCTGTCTACCCTCATTCCTCCAATTCTTTTCTCTTGCTGAGATCTACTACTTAAGACAGTGGTTCCCAGCCTCGGGCCTCGATCAGAATCACCTGGGAACCTGGCCAAGGCGCAGGTTACCTGCCATCCTGCTCCTCTGAGCCTGGGCCTGGTGATCTTCACCAGCCCTCCCGGTGACAGCCACACGGCAGAGCTGGAGACCACTCGCTCAGAAGACTGGTTTTGCTACTTTAATAGAGACCTAAATAACAGTGGCTTTAAAAAGACAGAAGGTTAATTTCTCTTGTGGAAAAGACAAGCTGGTAAGTGGTCCCAGGAACCAGGGTGGCGGATCCCCTGAACTGGTCCAGGGTGGGTGATCAGCTGTCCCAGTTTGCCCTGGACAAAGAGGGTGCCCAGAACATGAGATTTCCAGTGTTAAAACCTGAAAGTCCCAGGCAAACCTTGAAGAGTTGGTCAGCCTCATCCAGGGAGGCTCTGCCATGGCCCAGGGTGGCCCTCTGTCTGCAAGGCCAGGGCGGGCTTAGCACCACAGTGGCCTGGTTCCACCCGGAAAGGGGAAAGAGGAAGTAGAGGCAGGCCAGAGCCCCACACTAGCAGCCCAGGGGGCCAAGTGCGCAGTGGACACGAGGGGCTTCCATTGCTAAAGAGAATGAGTACTGGGGCCCTGAGCATCATCTGCCAGAGAGAGGGGAGGTGTCGGGGGGCAGGGGCAGGGGGCAATGTATGTCAGGAGAGACAGGGCTTGTCACAGAAAGCCCCAGGGACCGAGAGGGCGTGGGGTGAGGCCCCACCCCACTGCTACCTGGGGTCTTCCCCCCACCGGCCCTCCCCCACGAGGTATTACCGTCCCTGCGATAAGCTCTAGCTCTGCCCCACATCAGCACTCTGGGAGTGGCCCTGCAGCGAGCCCCGCGAGATGGGCACTACCAGCCCCGCTGCCAGAGGAAGCAATGGGCTCTCTGAGAGGAGGGAATTGCCATGGTCACTTGCTTATGGGCGGCAAGGCTTGTAACCACGACTGACTCTCAGTCCGTGCCAGGATGGGGGAGGGGGCTGGGTACGGCCGAGGAGGGTCCTCCATCACTTCAGCCCCTAAGCCCTCCAACCTTGCCCCTCCCGGTGACCAGAGCCCAGCCAGGCTGGGCACGGTAGCAGCCAGCCAGGCGCCAGTATGGGGTGAGGCTGGAAGCAGGTGGAGCCGCCTGAAATTGGGGCCCCGGGACCAAGCCCTCTCCCCAGCCCGGCTCCTCCAGGCAGCAGCTCAGAACAGAAGGGGGTGGGGAGGGGCCCAGGGGCCTGGGTCAGGGAGGTGGGAGAAGGTTTCAGGAGGTGTCCCTTCCCCAACTAAGAGAAAGCTGGTTGGGGCTTGGGGCTTGCTGGGAGGCCACGGGGCCAGAGGCAAGGCAGAGGCTGGCAGCCAGGCCAGGTGAGGACCTGGCCACCCCCCTACACAACTGTCCTCATTTCTCTTCCTCTGGGGTTGGAAGGAAGAAGAAGAGACCACGACGAGGCCTGGGGGAGAAAGGACAGCCAGCCCCAGGACACGATGATGCTTTAGAACATATGTTTATTTTCATCAGTCTGTAATGTATATATTCACATCGTACAAAATGATTCCAGACCACAGACTAGGTAACACCCCATGACCCCTCACCTGGACCTCAGCAGGGGAGCCCCTGCCTCTGGGCTGCTGGGGGCACAGCAGGCGGCGCAGGAAGAACACTGTCGAATGAAGCTGCCACTGGCGGTCAGGAGACAGCGTCAGCATCCTTGCTGAGACCCTCTGGGCCCCTCAGAGCACCGCGGACCCGGCCTGGCCCTGCTGCGCTCCCGAGAGGCGGCTGCAGCGTGGTTTACCGAGCAAGAGGGGAAAGTGCTGGCTGGAAGGTGGACCCTCACGCCGGGAACACGACCCCCTCCCCCAGGCAGCCAGAGGGCCCACAGCCTGGGCTGGGGCCACATCCTTCTGCGGCCAACTCCCTCCCTCCACACCACGTCTCCTGTCCTCACATCCACCCTGTAGGGGCCTGGCATCCGCCCCTCCCACCCCCCGAACCACCACCACCACACCCACGAGCTGGTGACCGGCCCAAAGCCATCCAGCTGGTCCGCGCGCCTCCGGTGGGCCTCAAACCCAGGCCTGTCCGACCCACCATCCAGGCTGCCCTTCGGCTCCCCTACACCCGGGGCCAAGGAGGCAGGGACCTTCCCTCCCCAGAGGGTGGCGCCAGACCCGCGGGCCAGGCAGGCTCCGGGCAGGTGAGTGTCATCCTCCGGGAGGGACGCCTCGCCCTGGCGGGAGGTGGGAATGGGGTGACACTTTGCTGAGCCCCTCCCGGGGCCAGCCTCTCCCAGAGATACGCGGGCTCCCGCGGCTCCCACGGGACCTATCGGGCGCGTGCTCCCGGGACGCACTGCAGAGGGGACGCCCTGGCCAAGGCGGTCCAGCCCACCGAGTCCGCGGGCCTGTTCCCCTACCTGGGGCGTGGTCTCCCAACTTCCTCCCAACCCACGTTTCTGTCCCTGGGGGTCCTTCATTCATTCCACACGCTCTCACTGGGCCCCTGCAATCGCCCCGCACGGGCCCTCTGCGAAGCGAAGGCTCCAGCTCTCCCCCAGCGAGCCCACGACCCACTCCCGCCCCGGAGGGCGCGGCCGCCGCGTCACCAGGACCGGGAGGCCGGGGGCTAGGAGAGCTCCTTCACCCCGCGCGGCCACCGCCAGGGCCTGGCTGGGAAGCCGACGGAGTTTCAAGGGGCGGGGGGCTGGGGGGTGTGCTCGGGCTACAGGAGGACAGCAGTGGCGTCTCCGCTCAGGCAGCGCGCCAGGAGCGTGGGCCCGGCGCGCCTGAACCCCAGCCCTTCCCAGGGCTTCCCAGCCCTTCCCAGTGCTTCCCAGCCCTTCCCAGCCCTTCCCAGCCCTTCCCAGCCCTTCCCAGGGCTTCCCAGGGCTTCCCAGGGCTTCCCAGCGCTTCCCAGGGCTTCCCAGGGCTTCCCAGCCCTTCCCAGCCTTTCCCAGGGCTTCCCAGCCCTTCCCAGCGCTTCCCAGCTCTCGGCGCCATCACGCCCCGCCGCCTTCCGCTGCGCTCGGCCCCAGGCCCGGCCTCGGGGTCTGCCGGGCGAGATACGGAGGGCCTGGGCCGGCCTGGGGTGCGCGGCGCAGGGTCCGAGGGCTCCTTCCAGGCGCCCCCGCCCCGGCCCTGCTCCTGGGCCGCGCGTGGGCCGCTCCATTGCTGTCGCTACGTGCAGGCCCGCCGGGTCTAGTGGTCCTAAACATTTCACAATTGCGCTACAGAACTGTTGAACTGTTAAGAACCACTGAACCCAGCGCGCGATCCGCGTCCGCCGCGCTGTGGAGAGAAGAGCCCCGCCGCCCGGGACCCCGGCCGCGCGCCCCGACGCCCGGACACGCAGGGGGAGCGCGGCCGCCGGACCCAGCCCCGCCCGACCGACCGCGCCCGACGAGCCCCCGCGAGCCCAGCCGTCCCGGCGGCGCGTCCCCTCCGCCCACGGCCCCGCGATGCCCGGCGGTGCGTCCGTGCGGCGGCGGCCAGCGCCTCGGCGCCTTTTAAGCGGGTGGCCGCCCTCCCCCGCCGCCGGAATGCGCCCGCGCTGCGCCGGCCCGACCGGTTTTTCCGGGCGGGGCGGCTCCCGGGCCGGCAGGTCGCGCGGCCGGTCGTCCGCGGCCCGGGTACCTGCTCGGCGCGCCCACGCGGGGGTGGCCCTGACTCACCGGCCTCCCGGCCCCGCCCGTCCCGCCGCCCCCGGCGCCCCTGGGGTCCACGCTCCGGGCCCGGGGACCATACCGCACCGTCCCGCCAGGGACCCGGGGCGCCCGGGCTCACTGCGGGGAGGTGGGGACGGCGGCCGAGTTGGTGCCCAGGTGAGGACCGGAGCCGGCAGAAGCCCGGGACCCGGGTACCGTCCATGGGTGGCGGGAGGGCCGGCTGGACACGCCCATCCGTGTCCCTTCTCACTTCAAAGGGAACTTCATGGGAGGGGGGAGGAGGGGAACAAACGGAAAGTGAAACCAGAGGGAGGGTGAGGAGACGCCGGCAGGTTTCTGGTTCTCAGACCCTGTCTCCTCCCAGAGGGTAAGGAGGGCAGCCCGGACCCCTCCTCAGAGCCCACGCTGGAAGCCCCATCCTGCGCCCACATTCCCCACCCTGGGCGGCAGGGGAGCCAGGGCACAAGATTCCTGTCCGCGTCCCCTCCACGCCCGGCAAGAGCCCTGGGCCGGCACCCCGCAGCCCCATGCGCCCCGGCCTGCCTGCTTTAGTCACCTGGACGTGTTGGGGCAGCAGAGCTGCCCACTGGGGGCTAATGGCGGAGCCCAAGCTTTAGGAAAGAGAAAATTTGGAGGGAGGTGACCCCTAAAGTCCTCGGCTGACACCCTGAGCCACTGGTGCGGCCCAGGGGTGGGTGGGCGGCGGGCGGTGGTCACCATCGTTTGGCTAAGTCCGGGGTGGCCACACAAGGCCGCGCCGCCAGCTGCACCCCAGTGTCCTCTGGGCTCGGGAGCCCAGGCTGGTCCCAGGCCGGAATGCAGCCACCGAGTTGTGACGGACCCTCTAGACCTTGTCACACATGCTGTGTGTGGTTTACCTGCACCACCACCCAGTAAAGTGAGTAGCAAAGGTTTCATCGTTTCCATTTGCAGTTGGGGAAACTGAGGCTCAGAGAGAGGCAGTGACTTCTCAGAGGTCACACGGTGCTCCATGGTGGAGCTGGGACTCTACACCCCACGTCTCTGCTGAGTCCACAGGCCTGAGTGGCAGTGTGTGGGGGCAGGAACTGGGGGGAGGGGGCACAGAGGTGTGTGACCAAGACAATGAGCTTGGGAGCTCCTGCCCCCCGTCACCGCATGGGCGGAAAGACCCCACCTCTCCTGTCCCCTGTTCTCGGCCCTGGTGCAGCCCAGTCCGGGGCAGACCCCTCCCTCCACACTGCCACTGTCGCCGGCGCCAGAGGGGACTGGTAAGAGTGGAGAGGAAGAGGTGACCAGTACCAGCGCCTGGGGCCCCCACTTGCAGCAGGAGGCATTGAGGTGTGACCTGTAGCTGGGGTGAGGGCGGCCCTGACTGAGAAATCTGATCTTAGGATGGAAGACACTGGGTAAACGTGGATAACGGCCTAAATGAGAGATGTTTCCCAGCGATAACCCTGGGATCCCAGTGACAGGAGATGGGCCGTTGGGAGCCGGAGCGCCACCCCAAGTGAAATCACCGGGTGCGAGCCACGCAGCTCTGGCCCCTCCGAGACCCCGAGGGGCTCCGGGCGCCTTGCACGTGTACCCCGCCCTCGCCGAGCCTCGCCTCACTCCCGCGTCTCCCACCAGCCCGGCGACCTCTCCCGGTGGCACTATCTTCAAGAGGTGAGGGGGCCGGTGCAGTGCCAGGCGGGCTGGTAGCCCAGCTCTGCCACGTGCCCGCCTGGGACCCTG
This sequence comes from Eubalaena glacialis, assembly GCF_028564815.1. Taxonomy (NCBI): domain Eukaryota; kingdom Metazoa; phylum Chordata; class Mammalia; order Artiodactyla; family Balaenidae; genus Eubalaena; species Eubalaena glacialis. Next base: position 194,231,727 of record NC_083717.1, on the reverse strand, counting down.
AGCACAGGCCTGGGCCTTAGTTTCTTCAGCTGTAAAGTGGGAAGGAAGATGGGCCAGTGCCCATGTGGGGGCGTCGCGGGATGGAAGCTAGCGCCCAGCAGGTGACCCTTCAACTTTGTTATCCCCGGGGCTACCCCCACCTCGCGCGGCACTGGGGGCGAGGAGGGCGGCCCTTTACTCCCCTGCTGCGACTTGGCCATTCTCTGAGGAATGGCCCTGGGGAACTTTCCAAACAGATGCCTGAGACTTTCCAGAGCTTTCTGGGACACCTGCCCAGTCCAGGAGCCGCTCATTGTAGGGCTCTGCATCCCCCAAGTGTGTGGAGGGGCCTGAGAACAGGGGGCCTGGAGGGGAGCTCCCCGCATCTGCCCCGCTGGCAGAAGCCTCTCCCCTGCCCTCGATGACCCACTTGGGGGAAAGCCAGCGCAGCGAGTGCTCTCCCCCTGGGACACCGGGCTCCAGTGGGCACTTCTCCACTGGCAGGCTTTCTGGGAGGGAGGGCCCATGTGGGGTAACTTGAGGCACCGCAGCTCTCACAATCTGGGCTCCGCGGGGCCTGGGAGACGCGCTGAGTGTGGCGTGGCCATGAGCACAGGCTCTGCCCCATCCCATCCCCCATCCCTCGGAAGCAGAGCCAAAGCGGCTGGCTGTGTCTGGTCAGCTGCTGTGTGCCGGGCGCCACGGAGGACGTGGGGATGGGCACCGGCCATGGGATGCGGAAGGCGCTCTCCAGTTGTCCAGGTACTTGTCCAATGGTCCTGCCGCCCCCTGGCCTTCTGAGGGTCCCGGCCCACCGGCAACTGCAGGGCCTCCGGCTCTGGAGCCCCAGGGCCCCTCTTCCCCACAGGCCCCCGCTCACTGGGCCGTCGTCAGGGTATGGGGCCCCACCACGCTCATGTGGTGTCACCTGTCTGTGCAAGGCCCAGGCACACCCGTGTCTGGGCAAGATCTGGAAGGCTGCCAGCCCGGGCCTGGGAACCGGGCTGAGCAGCCTGGGGGTGCTGGCGGAGCCGCCCCCGACCCAGCGCCTCTGGGAGAGGCTGCATGGTGGGTGCAAGGGAGAGCTCTGTGGGGTCACCCTTGCCCTCAGGCTGGGCCCAGTGGCTTCCTGAGCCCCCAGCTCAGGGGCCAGATGGACAGATTGAAGGCAGTCCTTATGGGGGCAGTTAGAGAGGGGCCAAGGTGGTGGGGGACCTGGAGCGGGGAGGCGCCTCATGCCCAGCAGGGTGGGGGGCGGGGCGGGGCAGGGGCGGGGGAGGGAGGCCTCGGGCCAGCCCAGGCCCAAGGGCATGCCCTTGTCGCCGCAGGGACTGCTTCCGGTTCAGGCCGTGGGTTCAAACACCTGATTTCAGCCCCAGCAGGGCCTCTGGTAAGGCACTGACACTGGCCTCAGAGAGCCACACCCACCAGGCCTGGGCCTGCCCTGCCCATGCCACACCTGCGCACAGCAGGGCGCTTCCGCCCACCCAGGCTCCCCAGGATGGGCCTGGCTCATGAGAGGTAGCAGGTCCGGCGCTACCAGCAGATCAGGGGCTGCAATGAACGGGGCCAAGGGGCCAGCACACTGCAGAGGCCCCTGTGAAGACCGGACGAGGGGAACCGGGAGGACTAGAGATGGTCTCCGCGGGGAGAGTTAAGCAGAAGCAAATGGGGGGGGGGGGCTGCCTGGAGGAGGTGACTCCAAGCCTCAGGAGGAGGACTGGGAGGAGAGGAGCCGGGGCAGAGGTTGTCTGGGGGAGGGAACAGCCTGAACAGCAGGCAGGGAGGTGGGAAAGTAGGGGAGGGGAACAGCCTGCCCACCCGCCCAGGGGGCCCACACTCACACTCACTCCTGGTGCCTTGGGAAGGATTGGCGGAGCGTCCCTCACCCCCAGCGTGCTGAAGACACCGCCCTTTGACCCAGAGCCTGGGGCCTGACACCCCACACACATACCCACGGTCCTGGGACCCAGACAGACCCACTGGAGCCGGGCTTTGGGGATCTAGGGAGGGAATGGCCCTCAGAGAGATTTTATTGCCCCTCTACCCAACAAAGACCTTTAGGCTGCGTCCTGGAAACAGAATGGGAAGCAGCTCCAGCAGCGAGGAGGGGGGCAGGGGAAGGGGGCGCACAGCACAGTCAGAGCCGCGCAGGTGGGTCTGCTGCCATCCTTCCAGCAGGTCTCAACAGGAAGGAATGGCTTACGCTGCAGCAGGACAGCTTCAGGTTAGACACCAGGCAGCACTTCCTGACAATGGGAGGTCTCTAGAGGAGGAGTGGAGGCCCAGGTACTGTATGGGGGCAGGGCAGACAGACAAGCCCAGGCACCTGTCAGTGGGAAGCAGCCTTTCACAGGGGAGGGACCCAAGGACCTGAGCAAACCCAACCAGCCTGGAGAGTCTTCCGGAAGGCCAGCTGATGGGGTGGGGGTGGGAGTCAGCTGGAACCTGGCCCACCCAGCCCAGTGGGTGCTGGTCCTGGTGGGGCGGGGCAGGGCGGGCAGGTCCCCTCCAGGCTCAGGGAGCTTCTTGGCCATGGCTGGGGCCTCCAGTGCCACGGCAGGGTGCACTATGGGGCGGCCTGACAGGACGGAAGCAGGGGTTCTGGGGTTGGCCCAGAGCCCCAGTTTGCAGCTCCCCACAGAGGGTGCGCCCTGCCACAGGAGGGGCTCTGCAGGCCCCACTGAGTTAGACCGGCTCTGTCCCCAGGACACAGTCCCCACCAGGTCCAACCCCACAGGGGGTTGGGGGACTTACTGGGCCCAGGGCCTGGTCACCAACCCCACCCTGAAGGCTCTGCAGAAGGGCCACCACTTCCAGGTTCCCAGCTGCCTCTGCCTGCGGCGAGTGGGGGGGGGTGCGGTGAGGGGGAACACGGGAGGGGCTGCCTCAGGGACTCGGACCAGCAACCTGGCCCTGAACCCCGCCTCCCACCCCCAGCGGCCCACCAGGCTGCCCTCCCACCCATGCACCAAGGACCCCATGACTCCTCCGTTGCCCTTGTCCCCACAGGTCTGGGCCCTGGGAGGGAACCTGGGACAGGAAAAGGGACAGCCCTCCCTCCCCTGTGGTTCCCGCATATGAAGTACATCCACCCGGAGAGCAGGAGTTGGGCATTTGGGAAGGGGGAGCCAATGGAGCTGTCAGGGAGGCCTTCCTGGAGGAGGTGGCCTCAGAGGGTACTAGTGGTACTCACGACATGCAGGGCGCTGCGCCCATCATAGCCCGGCTGCCTCAGGTCGGCCCCCGCCTGCCACCATGCTCGCAGGCCTTCACAGTCTGCCCTGGATGCCAGCCTGGGAGGGGGAGCGGAGAAGGGGGAGCCGTCAGAGAGCGCTGGGCACCTGTCCATCTGCCCACCGGCACTTTTGCAAAGCCAGCCCCAAACAGCTGACCCAGCAGTGCCCGAGCCCTGGGGCAGGAGTGCAGGAGTCGCTGCGGGCCAGCTGACGGCCTGGAGTCTGGTTTCACCCAGCAGGGGTGACTGGGACTCAGGTCAAGGGTGCACACACGAACGCACACGCATGAGGATGCACGCACACGCGTGCACGTGCACACACACCCCACCGGCTGAGTGCCGCCCGCCAGTTTCATATTTCACAACACAGCTCTCCCTGGCGGGGCCCACAGAGGCAGGAGGAAAGTCTGAGGAGGCGGGGGATGGCCCTGGACCCAGCAGGCCGCATGGCGGGTCCTGGCTAGGAGGGGGCCTGGGCCTGCCTGCCCTAGGGAGGTGGCGGGGGACTCATAGAGCACCTCCCAGGCCCTCGTGGGGTCGTCCGCATCCTCCCTTTGCTCTCAGACGAGGCCACTCCCCACCCTGGGACCAGGCAGGGAAGGGGTCCAAGCCAGGTGTGCTGGCCAGGGCAGCCGGGCAGGAAGGGCCATCCCCCAAGGGGGCCCTAGGGACTCCCTCTGGGTCAGGAAACAGCAGCAGCAGCCCCCAAAGCAGCGCTGGGTCATTCCTGAGGTGAATCATGCTGATGGCGCCACCACCCGCCCCGCCCCCAGATCTGCCCCCAGGCCTCTCGCGCTGGTTCCCACACACACTCGCCTCCTGGAAGAGCCGGCCAAGGGCCCCCCGCAAATCCAGCCAAGCAGCTCAAGTCGGATGACCCACTCCCGTGGGAGCTGGCTGTCACTTCCCCCCTCTGCCTGTTTCCCCATCTGTCAACGGAGCCATCGAGGCCCACCTGGGGTGCAGCTCTGAACCAAGTCACCCCAGAAGTCCCTTCAGAGCCAAGACCCTCCCCGCCTGGGCCCCGCCACCATCCCACACATCTGAGACCCCCCCGCCCCCCCTTAGCCCTGTCGGTGCTGAGAAGAGGCAGGTCAGCCAGCAGGATTCGTCCCCCCAGGGACGCTGCACTCCAGGGAGGGAGGGGCTGAGGCTGGGGCCAGTGGGCTCTCTCCACCCCACTGTGTCTAGGACGGGGGCCTCCAAGGCTCGGGGATGGGGGAATGCTGGCCGGTGGGGACAAGGGGGCCAGAGCTTCAGGTCCTCTTCCTGGAGAGCAGGCAGCCACCCCTCTTCACACCACAGCAGCCACGGTCTAACACACCGCCCTTGTCACCCAGCCCACGCCTGGGGGCTCTGACTTCCAAGGCGCTTCCAGCCCCCGGGCCTCAGACCCGCCCACGGCAGCCCAGGCTGGACACAGGAGGGGCTGGCGGGCGGGGCACATCAGCAGCGCCACGGGGAGGGGCCCAGGGGACGGAGGAAGGAGCGGAGGCCGGCAGCCCTGGGCCTGCCCCCTGCCCAGCCTACCACCACCCCTCCCGGGGCCGCAGCCTCCCCAGGCCTGCTTGGTGGTCACTCAGAGCGGCTGAGGTCAGAGTCCTGCTGACAGCTGGCAGCCGAGCGCCGACCAGGGCAGGGCAGCTCCTGGGCCTGTGGTGTGTTCCCCACGACGACGGGGACGAGGACCCGCGCCGCATGGGGCCACGCTGAGCTCACCCCACGGGGGAGCGCGGCCGCGCGTGAGAGCTGCCGACTGCCCTGCCCCCACCGCGTCCCCCCAACCTCCCCAAACGCAACCCAGGCTCCCCCCAGCCCACATCCAGGCCCCCTTCCAGCCGACCCCTCCACGGCCCTCCTCGAGCCCACACACACGCGCACCCTCACACGCGCGCCCTTGCTGGACTGCTCCCCCTGCTAGGAACGAACCCCACCCTCAAGTGCTCCAAGGGCCCAGCTAGTGCACAATGGGCTCTCCCCGCTCTGAAGCCCGCGTCCTGGGAAGCACAGGTACGCCTGCGACCCTCACCTGCATAGCTCTGTCCCCGAGTCCTCCAGCTCCTGGGGGGACAGGCAGGCCCCAGCTGCCCGCAGCAGCCCAATGACACCCTGATGCCTGCCGTGAGAAAGAGCATGGTGACCGCCTGGACGCCAGCAGGGCCTTGTCCTGTGCCCAAGACCAGGAACCCACCCTCCCCAGACTAGGGCCACCCCACCTCGGTCCCCAGCACCCAGACCCACGCCCGGGGTGAGGGGGGTCAGTCAGCCCCAGCTGAGCGGCAACCCTGTCCACAGCCCCCCCCAGGCCCCGAGGCACTGCTCTGGGCACCTGCGTATGGCCCACCCTGGAGGAGCCTCCCTGCCAAGCTCACACCCGCCAGGGCCAAGTCTGGGAAAACAGAATCCCTTGGGCCGGTAGTCTGCCCTTGGGGATGGGGTGGGCATGAGACACTGACGGAAGAACGTGGGCGTCAGGCTGGCCCGGAGCAGGGCCCAGAGGTCTGTGGGTGTCGAGGCACCTGCTCCGAGCCCAGGGAACAGAGAGCACAGAGCCCCGAGGCTGCCCCCTTCCCCAGTTTGGGGGTGTACCATCAACTGCATGGTCACCCCACTTTTAGGGAGCTGGAGAGGAGAGTGGGGTCCCCCCCAGAGCCCTCCAGGGTGAGGCCAGCCCCTCCAGGGCACAGCAGGGCCTGCTTGGGGGTGAGCCGGGAGACCGGTTCGGGAGGTGAGGGAGCTGCCGTGACAGCCAGCTGGGGACGAGCGGGTGGGACCAGGATGGGGTGAGCTCACCATGCTACCACCCACACCCAAGCGTGAGCAGCAGAGTCTCCAGCCAGATCACCGGGCCTGGGCGCCACGGGCACACCCCACGCGCAGCCCTCCCCCTCTGTCCCCCGCCTGTTCTGAGAACCCTTTGATGCTCCCAGGAGGCTAGGAGGGAGGGGCTACCCGCACTGCCCACTGCCCCAAGGGTGAGGCGCCCCAGCCCAGGACTGAGCCGAGAGGTCTGGTGGCCTGGGCTCTCCATGAGACTCATGAAACTCCCAGAAATAACCCAGGGTCCTGCAGGCCGAGAGCCCCCTGGGGAGGACCCGGGGCCTGTGGCAGACGCTAAACCGAGACCAGCTCTGCATTCGGAAACAGCAAGACTACAAGAGATGGAAAGCAAGGGCCGTGATCCCCATGTCCCAGACACACACTCACACTCGCGTTCACCAGTGCGCTCACGCTCACACACACACACACACTCACACACACGTATGTATGTGATGCCCCTCCCGGCTGCCGGGCAGGGCACGGGGAAACAGGTGGGAGAGGGGTCCCGCCCCTGCCCCTAGGTCTTCCCAGAAAGCTCCAGGCCTCGGAGCAACGTGAGCCCCTAGAACGCGGGGCCAAGTGGCTACCAGGCCCCACCCGTGCCCATCCGCCGTGACTTCCAACTGTCCGTCAGAGCAGGAGAGGCCTGCCCCTCGGAGACATGCCAGGCGGGCGGGCCTGGGAGGGCAAGGGGACGCCTGCCCCAGCAGAGGACACGGGTACCAGTGTTCACCAGCCCCGATGCCTGCTCCTCCGGCCTCGCGCTGTCTGGCTGCCCGCCCGCCAGGCCCAACCCCAGGGGAAGGGGTCAGAGCCTGTGACCCCGGCTCCCGGGTGGTGACCACCAGCTCGTGCGTTTTCCTTCACATCGATCCTCACACAACCCGCCCTGCAAGGTGCCGCCGCCCCAGCCTGCAGTGCAGGTCACAGGTGAGCACACAGGGGGACCCCCCAGGGGGCCCCAGCCTCTGGCCTTGGCTGCAGGGCAGGGGGCCTCTGCTCCTCCTTAGAAGGAACCAGACGGGCTTCCCTGGTGGCGCAGCGGTTGGGAGTCTGCCTGCCAATGCAGGGGACACGGGTTCGGGCCCTGGTCTGGGAGGATCCCACGTGCCGCGGAGCAACTGGGCCCGTGAGCCACAACCACTGAGCCTGCGCGTCTGGAGCCTGTGCTGCGCAACGAGAGAGGCCGCGACAGTGAGAGGCCCGCGCACCGCGATGAAGAGTGGCCCCCGCTCGCCGCAACTAGAGAAAGCCCTCGCACAGAAACGAAGACCCAACACAGCCAAAAATAAATAAATAAATAAAGTTATAAAATTAAAAAAAAAAAACCAACAAAAACAAAAACAAAACAAAACAAAACTTCCATTAGGAGGAACCAGACGTCAGGTACCCACACTGACTGCCCAGGGCCCTGGGGCCTCAGCAAGAGCTCAGCTCTGCAAGTCTCCACTTGGGCGGGGGCCCCCCAAAAAACCCAGGCTGGGGCCCTGCCTTAAAAAGCCAGGGTTTGTTGGATGGGGCCAGCTTGGGGGACCCCCCCACTAGCATGCATGCTGAGCCTGCCCCCTTGGGGACCGGTGCTCACCCAGCCCAACGTCTGGCACTATGTCACCTGCTCTGTACCTGCTCCATCCCAGTGCTGGGCTGGGGGTTTCTCCCCTTGCCCCACCCCCAGCCCCTCAGGTGGAGGATGTAGGGAACACACATGAGACCCCTTGTGCTCTGTAAGCGTTTTTCTTGTCTAGAAATTCCGTGCCAGGGTCTTGCCGGGCCTGCCTGGCTCAGCTTGGAGGTCACCTCCAGGAAGCCCTCCCTGACCACCGTGCCCAGAGTCAGTCCTCCCAGTCTGGGTCCTGTTCACACCTGGCAAGGTCACCGCTAGTGCCTAGGGCCCAGCTGGAGGTGGGCGAGGCTCCAGGAAGCAGGCGTCCTTGGTCCCACCTGGCTTTGTCTGGGGATGCTGTGTGACCACAGGCACACTGAAGACCCCCTCTGAGGCATCCCGGTCCAGGCCCTGCCCCACACGGCACCCCTGCCCGCACATCCGCCACAGTGCCCGCCCCCCCGCAGCCCAGTACCTGCCCCTCACAGCCAGCAGCAGCGGGCTGAGGCCATCCTTGTCCCGTGCGTTCACGTCCAGCCCTCTCTGCAGCAGCATGGTGACCACCCCAGCCTGGCCCCCTCGGGCGGCCGAGTGCAGCGGAGTTTGACCACCAAAGTCCTCCAGGCTCAGGTCACTGCCCTGGGGTGATGCATGGGATCGTCACCCACTGAGGGAAGGCCGGGCAGGGCCAGGTAGGCCACAGGGAAGGGACAGGGTCGGGGTGCACCCAAGGGGGGCCTGACACAGCCACGTGGCCCCCTCAGCTGCAGGGAGGTGAGCAAGCCCCGGGACAGGCAGTCCTGCCCACATCTGGGCAGCACCCCAGCCCCCTGGGCCTGGTGCAGCTGGAGCTGGTCCCCAAGGGCGGGCAGGGGTCTCACCAGCTCTGCAAGCGCCTGCAGGGCCTCCAGGTCGCCGGCGTGGGCCGCGGCACAGGCCAGGCTGGGTGCCAGGGCATCCCGCACGTCATCAGCCTCCTGGGGTGAGGGGGGCCGCAGCACCTTGGGACCCCTGCCGCTTCCTGGGGTCCTCAGCACCCCCAGGAGTGGGCAGGGCCAGGAGCAGGGGAACAGGTGGGCAGAGGTGGAGCGCAGGGCCCGTGGGAACCCTGCTGGCCCACACACCGCGCCAGCAGTGAGTCCCAGGATGGGGTCCAGCGCCCCCTCAAGTCTCAACATGGTAAAAGAAAGGGGCTGGGCACCACATCTGAGGCCTACGCAGGACCCCCACCCCTGGGAGCAAAGTCCAGGCAGGACACAGGCCACCACCTGGCTCTGTCCCATCAGCTGTGTGACCGGGGCCTGCCACCCGCCCGCTGAGGCCCACGTCCTTGCCTGCCTCCCCTGCGGGCCAGGAGGCAGGGGTAACTCATAGGGCACCTGCCTGGGGGAGGGTGGGAAGGGGTGCCTGGCCCTCCCCAGAAGGAAGGGCCGCCTGGCCCCGGTGCTGGGAATTCCATGGGTCGCCTAACAGGTCCCCAAGGCGCCAGAAGGCTGGGGGTCCCATCAGAGGCCCCCGTAGGCATCCCCGCACCAGGCACCACGGCGGGGCCTGATCCCTCGAGTCATTTAGGCCCGAGGCATCCACTGTAACGACAGGCCACACACGTCTGGCTACTGCCCATCCCTGGCAAGCAGGTGAAGCTGCTGCCACTCTCCACTCTCCCACCCTCACTCTGCAGAGGGGAAACTGAGGCACGTGGTGTGACCCGGGTCAGCAACGGGACACAGTGCCTGTCTCCTGCCAGGTGCACCAGGTCTGGACACTTCGCCCAGAGGCCGGTGCCGGGGGTGGTGGTGAGGTGGGGCATCAGGAGGCCGCAGTCACCCCCGTGAGCCTGGCCCAGCTTGAATCTCAGATCCCAGGCCCTAAAGCAAGTCCTCGGTCCCTTCCTGGGCCTGGGCACCCTGGCTGGGAAGTAAAGGAGCTCCAAGCCTGGCCCCTCTTCCTGGGGAGACCCAGAGCAGACACCTCCCTCCTGCCAGCAGCAGGACGGACGGAGCGCCCATGGTGCCTGAGAGCGCCCCTCTCACGAGGCAGCCCTGCACCAGGGCCAGCAGGCCCGGCCCGGCTGCCCCCCGGGGTGAGCGGCCACGTTCTGAGTACCGTGTGCACGCTGCAAGGGCCCCTCTCCACTGCCTGGCCCCTTCCCACACACTGGCCCACGAGTCCCTGCACCCCGTCCCCGCTGTGGCCCCGAGTCCAGAACCAGTTCGTGCCTGGTGGTTTTCTGCTCCTGGCACCAAAATGCCAGGGTGCAGGAGCCCATCCCTCAGGGACCCGCCGCCCAGACCCCCTCGCCCACGCTGGAGAGTACCTGGCTCAGACCCAGGAGCTGGGCGACCCCGCGGCCCAGCGCGCTGCCCCGCAGAGAGGGCCGGAGCTCGTCCGCGGCAGGCGGCGTCATCTCCCCGCGCAGGTCCCTGGCCAGCAGCTGCCGGGGCAGCAACGGAGAGCCGGGCCAGCTGCATCAGGGCCCGGACCCAGCAGCCCAGACCGACCTCGCAGGCCAGGCACCCGAGGCCCCGGGAGAGGGCTGCCCCGGGCCTGAAACTCCTCCCTCGGGCTCCATGCCTGAGGCCGGAGCCTAACCCCAGCCAGATCCCCACACCAGGCCAGCCCCACCCTCCAGCTCTCCAGCTCAGGGTCTCCCCGGGCCCCTGTGGCCTCTGCCCAGTCCCAGGGCCCGGGGACAGCTGTGTCTGAGGCCAGCCTGAAAAGCAAGAGGGAGGGGATACCCTGGGAGCAGTTTGGGGATCCTCGGCCCAAGTCAGACCTGGGGCTCCTCGAGGTGAGGACAGGCAGTGCCCGGGCTTGGGGTTGGCAACCGATCGGGGGAGCCCCCCGTCCTCGCTCCCCCTTCCAAACCCAGGCACACATCCCCCGGACTGGGCCCCACCGCCCGCCAGTGCGGGCCCGGGTCCCCAGCTGGAGGGGCACACACCTCCTTCCTGCCATCCAGGCTCAGCCCCGGCAGGCCAAGCACATACGACAGCTTGGCCAGGGCCGCCTCCGATGTCATGTCGGAGCCTGAGATGGTCCCGGCTCCCGCCAGGGCCTGCAGGAACAGAGGCGCAGGCGGACAATGGGGCATGGGGTCACAGCTGGACTTGCCCCTGCCCTCCCTCCCAAGGCCTCGGTGTCCCCGCCCCACCGTGCCAGCGCCATAGTCCGAGGTGACGGCGCCCTGAAGGCAGTGGGTGCAGTTGACGATGACTAGGCCTCGTTCAGCTGCCACCCGCAGCTCCTGAAGCAGGTCGGGCTTGGTGGGCCCGTTTCCCGAGCCGAAGGTTTCCAGGACCACGCCCTTCAGAGGGGGCTGCAGGAAGACCCGGACCTGTGGGGGCCGGGAGGCGAGAGTCAGGGGCTTTGCTCCTGCTCCAGCGATGGGGACCAACAGGCTGGCCCTGCACCCTCGGTGCCTGCCACGCTCCCCAACACATCCCCCCAAAGGGACCCTTGTCCCCTTCTAAGTGTTAAGGCCACAAACACCGTGGAAATGGGTCAGAGGTCACAAGGAGCCAGTTGGAGATGAGAAAGGGCCATCAGAGGTCTCATGGAGTGAAGGGCCCCCCATCCCAGCTGGGCCACCACACTGCCCCTCCCGGCCCCTGGCCCCTCCATCCGGCCCAAAGCTCTGCCCCGTCTGACACACAACAGGTGACACTCCCAGCAAGCCAGTGTGTGGGGAAAGGGCCCTGCAGCTAAACACACATGCAGGGTTCTGCCTAAGCCAGGGTGCTGTCCGCACATCCCACGAGGCTGCAAGGCTCCACTCGGAAGACAGAGAACGGGGGCTTCTCTGGTGGCGCAGTGGTTAAGAGTTCACCTGCCAGCGCAGGGAACACAGGTTCAAGCCCTGGTCCGGGAAGATCCAACATGCCGTGGAGCAACTAAGCCCGTGCGCCACAACTACTGAGCCCGCGTGCCACAGCTACTGAAGCCCGCGCTCCTAGAACCCATGCTCTGCAACAAGAGAAGCCACCGCAATGAGAAGCCCGCGCACAGCAATGAAGACCCAACGCAGCCAAAAATAAATAAATTTAAAAAAAAAAATAGAAGAGGACGGGGCCTGGGGTTTACCTCGAACAAGGATGGTCCCCTCAGAGGCCACCCTGCGGGGACACCTGTTGCCCAGCTCAGCCACGCCCTGTGTCAGCACAGGTGGGCACAGCCCAGAGGCCCCAGGGCTGAGCACTGTCGGTCCCTGAACCTACTACAGAGGGGGAGCCCAGAGGCCAAGCTGCTGGCCTGTGCAGCAGGCGTCCAGCCCTCCGGCTGCGCCCCCATCAGAGCCTTTCAGAACTGCCATCGGCTCCCCCTGCTTCTCCAGGTAGAGGCCAAAGGTGAAAGCAGACCCGTTCCTGGCAGATACCCGGGAACGGGGAGACTGGAGACTAGGACCCGCTGCCGGTCGATGCTCACCACCAGCAGGCCCTGCCCTGACAGCCCAGAAGTCCCCGTCGAGTGAAGCCCTGGGGGTCCCGTCCCCCTGCCTGAGCTTGGCCCAGCTTATGGCTCTGCACTCCCCCAGCTACAGCATGTTCTAGAAAGACTTCACAGGCCAGCATGTTTTCCCAGAAGGAGCCTGTGCGGCTCAGCCCCACTTAAGATGGCAGCCTCGTGCAGTGACCTCTGGCTACTACACGACGTGAGACCCGTGCATGGGCTCTGGCCACCAGCCCCTGGGACGACCCTCATCTTCAAGGGCAGCCCTCACTGGAGCGCGCCTCCAGCAAACCCCTTCTGGTCCCATGGCGGCTCTGCCCCATCTGTCCCCAGCGCCCTGGGAGGAGAGCAGGCTCCAGTTCACAGACTGCGGCCCAGAGGCTAAGGGCAGCCTGGTGCCGGGCCACCCCGGTATAGGGACACACCTGGGAAGCCTCGTGTGTCGGGTAGAAGAGGGGGCTGCAATGCCCCGCCAGTCACAGCACTGAAGCAAGCGTGTTCTGAGCCCCCTGCAGCCCCGCACTCAGCGCCAGCGATGCCCAGAGACGCTTTTACCCGAGACCCTCCATCCAACTGGCAGCCCAGCGTCTGGGCCTGGCTCACTGGGCAGGACGGAGGCAGGCGCCGTGTCCGCCCCAGGGACAGCTGGTGGCCAAGGGGTGGACGGCAGAGACCACCAGAGCAGCCACAAGAAAGCAGAGTCCAGGGCCACACTCCATCAGCCTCAGAGGAGCCCTCGGAACCCGGCGCTGCGACGTCCGCGGGGACAAGCGCAGTTCACAAATGAGGTGAACGGGCTGAGAAGGCAGCGGAGGGGGTGCAGGTCCCAGTGACACGAAGGTGGGGAGGGGAGGGGGTACAGGAGGCAGGCACCGCGGGGGCTGAGCCGGGGTCCCTACCAGGGTGGCGGGGATCCCAGGGTAGAGGCGCAGCAGGCCCACGTCGCGCTCCATGCTGCTGTGCACCACCAGCCGGCCCTGCCCACGGACCCTCCGCACCAGCTCCCGGTTGACTGTGAGGACAGAGGGACCGAATGCACACCTTCCGGCCATCTGCAGGCCATGGCCTCGGCCCAGCCTCCCCGGACGCCCCGGCCTCCATCTGGTGCCTCTGGAGTCCCGTCCCCTGCCCCCTCTCCCAGCTCGCTCAGGCGAGGGGCGCAGCTCCAGCCTGCGCCAGCCCCCGTGCCGGGCATGGGGTCCAGGGGGCGAAGAGGACCCTGCAGGGACGGAGGCCTCCAGAGCCCAGCAGGCCACGCCAGTGCAGGAGACGGGAGAGGGCAGGTGGAGGAAGGGCCTTCCAGGCAGAGGGCACGGCACGTGCAACGGCGAGAAGCACAGCAGACGGGGCAGAGCCGGGGGATCACCAGGAGTCTGCCATCCTGGATCCCAGGAGCAGTCGGGGCGGCGTCCTCTGACCAGCCAGCCTCACGTGCCCCTTACTGGGCACCGACCTGGCCCACGGCCCAGCAAGTCAATGAACGAATGAATGAATGAATGAATGAGTCTTCTGGATCCCTAACCTTTGGGGAAAGAAAACCTCCATCTCACTCACCCCAAAGTCTCAGAGGCCTAACGTGAGCCCAGCCTGCTCTCCACGCCCAGGGTGGCTCCTGAGCCCCGTGGAGAGTGAAGGGGGCAGTTACGTGGGGTCAGTGCGCGCCATGCAGAGAACTCCCCAGAGGCTCAGGCTCCCTGTGGGTCTGAAGGCTGCTGCTCTGCGGGGACCAAGCCACCAGCGGCCTCCCAGCCCTCCTGCTCCACCCATGGGCAAGGGGCAGGGGTCTGGGCAGCAGGCCTGGCCTTTGACCCTCAGGAGCCCGGCGCTGAGCCCAGGGCCCCATTCTCTCGGCCCCTCGCACGTGGCAGCCTCGAGCAGGCAGAGGCCAGGTTGAGGGAGCAGGTACCAAGGAGACCCCGTTGTCCAGCCCAGGGAAACTGAGGCCCAGGGAGGCAAAGGGCCTTGCCCAAGGCTGCCCAGAGTCAGGTGCAGAGCCCGGAGGGGAATGGGGGCTCCAGGACCCCCGCCCAGGGGTCCTCTACCACCCCGGTCCCATGGAGGGGGGTGCAAGCCTGCGGGCCTCCTGCTGTTTCCACCAGAGCAATTCTCATGATAATAAACTGAGGAACGTTCCAGACACGTGCTGCCCTTTCACGGGGAGCTGGGAGGGTGGGAGACGTGGGGGCTCTGGGGGATGGGCTTGGGAGGAGGGCGGCCGCAGCATCCGTCAGCAGCGAGAGGCATCCTTCAATTTTGGGCCCTGGCCCCAGCTGGGCGAGCAGATAAGACGGCGGCGGGTGGGAGTGAGGCCACCAGCCAGGAGTTATGGCTGCAGAGGGGGGTTTACGGAGACAGAGAGGGCCCGCGCCCCGCCGCCTGGCCAGCCCGGCCAGCCCATCCCCCGCCGCCCGGCCAGCCCATCCCCCTCAGAGCCCACGGGACCCCAAGTCCTTCCACCTGGGCCTACTGGACACCAGGGGACCGCTGTCCCCATGCGCAGAGGGGCCGAGAGGAGGGAAGGTGGTGTGAGGACCGTCCCTGCTCGGTCCTAACAGTGCCACCGCAGGGCCACGCAGCGGAGCCCGCGTGCACAGGGGACACTAAGTCCCGCGTCCCCTTCAGCTACCGGGACCCCGCTGGCCCGAGCCTGTCGGCCTGACTCCCCCTCCCTGGGGCCAGGGCTTCTGCACAGCAAGGACCTGGGGCTCCTGGAGGCCCAGTGTGACCGCACGTGCCTCACCCACTCGGGGAAGGGCGGGGCCAGCACCCACCCCCCACCTCCCGCCGTGCACCCCTCCTCACCCGGCACAGCTCCCGCTCCTGAGCCCCTCGCCCCTCGTCTGTAACGGCCTCACAGAGGGGAGGGAAAACGCAACAAAAAGCAGTGAGAGGGCGCCGGCCGCCCCAGTGCTGGTGTCGGCCCCCAGCTCCCCGCCTCCCCAGGGGCCCTGCCGGGCACAACCCGGGCAGAGGCTGGTGTTTCTCAGCACCAGGTGCCGGGACCAGCCCGGGGCCCTCACACACCACACGGGCACCCTGGCTGGGGGGACACAATCCTCCTGGGATCACGGGCTTGGGGGTCCAAGGGCAGCCTCCCCTCTCGGGGCCAGCCTCAGCCCCGCGCCCGTCCAGCCGCCCGGCCCAGCCTGTACCAGCGTGCCCTGCACCTCAAGGCCGGCCCGGGCTTGGCGTGGCACAGGTAGGGGCCTGGGGATCCAGGGTGAACTCCGCACCTGCCAGTGGGCTGCGTCCTGGGAGCTCCCCTCTGAGCCCCAGAGAAGGTGTGACTCAGCCCCCACGGGGGAGGCAGGCCTGCACAGCAGCCGCCCCCTCCTTCCCGCCCACTCCTCCTTCCTCAGCTGGCTGGCACCGGGGCAGGAGGGGCTGAGCACCACTGCCCACCACAGCAAGGAAGCGATCCATCTGCCAGCACCAGCACGTGGGCCACCTCCTCCAGGAAGCCTTCCTGACTCTGGCCCTCAGCAAGCACAGGGACCCCTGCCCGGCCCCCAGAACCCGGGCGTGCTATACAACACCTTAGACGCACTGACCGTTCTGGGCCTTACCAACCCCCAGGGCGCTCCAGCAAGCAGGGTGGGTGGGCAGGGGGGAGGGAAATGCAGGGTAAGACCCCCCAGAATGAAGTCAGGGCTCGGGGCCGCAATGCCTCCCTGCATGGTCCTTCCCTCCTCCTGCTGTAGCCCCACAACCGCCTGGCAGAGGTCCTGCCCGCCACCACGCCTGGATGCCCGCGTCTCGAAGGCACAGGGCTGGGGCGGGGCTCTCACGTTATAGGACCAGCCCCCCCAACCCCGGAGAGGGCCGGCTCCTCCGGCTGCTCTCCAAGGACAGCTCGCGGCCCCCCCCAGGGCCTCTCCAGGCTCTCAGTCCTCATCACCTTCCTAGGAAAGCCCCTGCGGGTCCCTGCCTGGTTCGGGACATTCCAGGAAGCCCTGCCCCTAGGAGGTCAAGGCCCCGGCTGCCCACAGCCCACCCTCCCCAGGTCTTGATCTGCACTTCCTTTCGGGGTGGGAAGGGGCCTGCTACGGCAGAAGGCCTCTCATGCTGGCCTTCTGGAACTGCCCCCTCCAGGCTCCCACAGGTCCTGCCCGCGTGGGCGAGGCCACGGCGCCCCCCCCAAGGGGCCGGGAAGACGCAGGCAGGCAGTCCAGGGAGAAGGGCTGCCTCGGTCCTGCCCTCTGTGTTGCGAGCCCGGCCCCGAGCAAGGCTTCGAGGGCCCTACATTCCCCGAAAGGAAGACGGGCTCTGCCAGGCCCTGGAGGCCCCCAGAAGGGTCCCGGGGCAGGATCCCACTGCTGGAGGGGTGAGGACAGGCGTCCAGGCCCAACACCTGCCCCAGGACCCCCCGGCTTGGTCAGGAGGAGGCACAGGGGGCGTGGGGGCGGCATGTAGACAGCAGGGGCTGGGCGGACAGCGAGGCCACCGGAGCGAAGCCGTCACGCCGCCTCGCGGAGGGGCAGCCTGGTGCCGGGCGGGAGTCGGAGGGGTTGGCCACGCCCACGGCGGACCCGGAGGGGGGCCGGGGGGCCCTGGAGACGCACAGGAGAGCAGACGGCCCGGGTGGAGAGAGTCTCCAGGGCCACGAGGGCGGCTGAGCCGGGTGAGGCCTGAGCACCACCCAGCAGCGCCCGCCGAGGACCGGGCCGGAGGCGGCTCCTCGGCACGGCCAGCGTCGGCGGTTCCCCGGGGTGGGGCTCAGGGTCCGCCACCCACGGGAGGCGTCGGGCAGCCCCACGACGGGGGCCGGGCGGCCTGCCAGGCCCAGGGCACGGAAACGCCCCTGAAAGTCCCCAGGACGCGGTCGCACTACCAGAACCACGTCCCCGGGAGGCCGAGGCGAGTGGCAGAGCCACGGACCGTCACTGAGGGACTCCTGGGCCACGTGGCCGGGGAAAGGCACAGGAGGCTGATGCCCCAAACGCGGCCCCGCCCGGGATGGCCCCCCGGCTCGGAGCCGGGGTTACCTGCGGGGGCCTCCCCCCTCTGAGCAGCGCCCCCCCCCCCGCCCGCGGCTTCTCCGCAGCCCAGGGCAGAACCCTGAGCCGTGCTCCCCCACCCAGGAGCCCCCGCACAGGCCCCGCGGCAGCTCCCTGCACGCCACGCCGCGACGTGACCCCGGCTCGCTTACTTGTGACGTCCGCGCCCACGGTGGCCAGAGGGGGCAGGTTGGGGGAGCAGAAAGCCGCGAACCTGCGCGTGTCCACCTTGGTCACTCGGTTGCCCCGAAACAGCTGGTTCTGGAAGAACAGGCAGACCTGCCAGGGGCGGGGTGCAGCTCAGCGCCGGGGAGCCCTGCCCTGCTCAGGAGACGTCCCCGTGGGGCGGGCTGGGCACCTCGGCAGTGAGACAGGCCCCGACGGCGTTCCGTGAAGCCCCTCCCCAGGGCGGGCGACCCCCTCCCAGGGCTCCTCTCCCCGTCCCCTGAGATGTGAGGGGGGATCTTGTAAATGTCTCCCTGTGTCACCACGTGACCGGGAAAGATGAGGAAAAAGAGCCGCTCCACAACCACGCCCGTACGACCTACTGATGGAAACGTACACACGCACGTATGTATGTAGTGTAAATAAACATATACCATATCATAGGTGTGAGACAACTTAAATATACGTAAACCACATATATACATATATGACCCGGAGAAAGTCCACCACGCTGTCAGCAGCAGACATCTCGGGGGCTGAGAGGCAGTGACTGTTTCCTGCTGCCTTCTCTATTCTCCCATTTTCTCTACGGTGATGGTGTATTTCACGTTCAAGGGGAAAGACAGATCTTTAAAGCCTGCCAGACACCCCCCCCCCGGGTGTCCCCCTGAGCACCACACCCCGAGCCCCGGGCCTGGGTTCCCAGGAGCACTCAGGGAGGAGGGAGGAGGCGGTACCTCGGGGATCACGTACTGGCCAGCAAGCAGCAGGGCACCCAGCAGGTTCTCACGGCCGTCGTTCCACAGGGCATGGATGGGCACCTGGGGGAGAGGCCACGGAGAGGAGAGGGGCTGAGGCTCAGGCAGCGGAGCCCGGGCAGGGGTCCAGGAGAGGGGGCGGGCAGGCTCTAGGAGGGACGCAGTGCGGAGCCCGGGCAGGGGTCCAGGAGAGGGGGCGGGCAGGCTCTAGGAGGGACGCAGTGCGGAGCCCGGGCAGGGGTCCAGGAGAGGGGGCGGGCAGGCTCTAGGAGGGACCCAGTGCGGAGCCCGGGCAGGGGTCCAGGAGAGGGGGCGGGCAGGCTCTAGGAGGGACCCAGTGCGGAGCCCGGGCAGGGGTCCAGGAGAGGGGGCGGGCAGGCTCTAGGAGGGACCCAGTGTGGAGCCCGGGCAGGGGTCCAGGAGAGGGGGCGGGCAGGCTCTAGGAGGGACCCAGTGCGGAGCCCGGGCAGGGGTCCAGGAGAGGGGGCGGGCAGGCTCTAGGAGGGACCCAGTGCGGAGCCCGGGCAGGGGTCCAGGAGAGGGGGCGGGCAGGCTCTAGGAGGGACGCAGTGCGGAGCCCGGGCAGGGGTCCAGGAGAGGGGGCGGGCAGGCTCTAGGAGGGACCCAGTGCGGAGCCCGGGCAGGGGTCCAGGAGAGGGGGCGGGCAGGCTCTAGGAGGGACCCAGTGCGGAGCCCGGGCAGGGGTCCAGGAGAGGGGGCGGGCAGGCTCTAGGAGGGACCCAGTGCGGAGCCCGGGCAGGGGTCCAGGAGAGGGGGCGGGCAGGCTCTAGGAGGGACCCAGTGCGGAGCCCGGGCAGGGGTCCAGGAGAGGGGGCGGGCAGGCTCTAGGAGGGACCCAGTGCGGAGCCCGGGCAGGGGTCCAGGAGAGGGGGCGGGCAGGCTCTAGGAGGGACCCAGTGCGGAGCCCGGGCAGGGGTCCAGGAGAGGGGGCGGGCAGGCTCTAGGAGGGACCCAGTGCGGAGCCCGGGCAGGGGTCCAGGAGAGGGGGCGGGCAGGCTCTAGGAGGGACCCAGTGCGGAGCCCGGGCAGGGGTCCAGGAGAGGGGGCGGGCAGGCTCTAGGAGGGACGCAGTGCGGAGCCCGGGCAGGGGTCCAGGAGAGGGGGCGGGCAGGCTCTAGGAGGGACCCAGTGCGGAGCCCGGGCAGGGGTCCAGGAGAGGGGGCGGGCAGGCTCTAGGAGGGACCCAGTGTGGAGCCCGGGCAGGGGTCCAGGAGAGGGGGCGGGCAGGCTCTAGGAGGGACCCAGTGCGGAGCCCGGGCAGGGGTCCAGGAGAGGGGGCGGGCAGGCTCTAGGAGGGACGCAGTGCGGAGCCCGGGCAGGGGTCCAGGAGAGGGGGCGGGCAGGCTCTAGGAGGGACCCAGTGCGGAGCCCGGGCAGGGGTCCAGGAGAGGGGGCGGGCAGGCTCTAGGAGGGACCCAGTGCGGAGCCCGGGCAGGGGTCCAGGAGAGGGGGCGGGCAGGCTCTAGGAGGGACCCAGTGTGGAGCCCGGGCAGGGGTCCAGGAGAGGGGGCGGGCAGGCTCTAGGAGGGACGCAGTGCGGAGCCCGGGCAGGGGTCCAGGAGAGGGGGCGGGCAGGCTCTAGGAGGGACCCAGTGCGGAGCCCGGGCAGGGGTCCAGGAGAGGGGGCGGGCAGGCTCTAGGAGGGACCCAGTGCGGAGCCCGGGCAGGGGTCCAGGAGAGGGGGCGGGCAGGCTCTAGGAGGGACCCAGTGCGGAGCCCGGGCAGGGGTCCAGGAGAGGGGGCGGGCAGGCTCTAGGAGGGACCCAGTGTGGAGCCCGGGCAGGGGTCCAGGAGAGGGGGCGGGCAGGCTCTAGGAGGGACGCAGTGCGGAGCCCGGGCAGGGGTCCAGGAGAGGGGGCGGGCAGGCTCTAGGAGGGACCCAGTGCGGAGCCCGGGCAGGGGTCCAGGAGAGGGGGCGGGCAGGCTCTAGGAGGGACGCAGTGCGGAGCCCGGGCAGGGGTCCAGGAGAGGGGGCGGGCAGGCTCTAGGAGGGACCCAGTGCGGAGCCCGGGCAGGGGTCCAGGAGAGGGGGCGGGCAGGCTCTAGGAGGGACCCAGTGTGGAGCCCGGGCAGGGGTCCAGGAGAGGGGGCGGGCAGGCTCTAGGAGGGACCCAGTGCGGAGCCCGGGCAGGGGTCCAGGAGAGGGGGCGGGCAGGCTCTAGGAGGGACGCAGTGCGGAGCCCGGGCAGGGGTCCAGGAGAGGGGGCGGGCAGGCTCTAGGAGGGACCCAGTGCGGAGCCCGGGCAGGGGTCCAGGAGAGGGGGCGGGCAGGCTCTAGGAGGGACCCAGTGCGGAGCCCGGGCAGGGGTCCAGGAGAGGGGGCGGGCAGGCTCTAGGAGGGACCCAGTGTGGAGCCCGGGCAGGGGTCCAGGAGAGGGGGCGGGCAGGCTCTAGGAGGGACGCAGTGCGGAGCCCGGGCAGGGGTCCAGGAGAGGGGGCGGGCAGGCTCTAGGAGGGACCCAGTGCGGAGCCCGGGCAGGGGTCCAGGAGAGGGGGCGGGCAGGCTCTAGGAGGGACCCAGTGCGGAGCCCGGGCAGGGGTCCAGGAGAGGGGGCGGGCAGGCTCTAGGAGGGACCCAGTGCGGAGCCCGGGCAGGGGTCCAGGAGAGGGGGCGGGCAGGCTCTAGGAGGGACGCAGTGCGGAGCCCGGGCAGGGGTCCAGGAGAGGGGGCGGGCAGGCTCTAGGAGGGACCCAGTGCGGAGCCCGGGCAGGGGTCCAGGAGAGGGGGCGGGCAGGCTCTAGGAGGGACCCAGTGCGGAGCCCGGGCAGGGGTCCAGGAGAGGGGGCGGGCAGGCTCTAGGAGGGACCCAGTGCGGAGCCCGGGCAGGGGTCCAGGAGAGGGGGCGGGCAGGCTCTAGGAGGGACCCAGTGCGGAGCCCGGGCAGGGGTCCAGGAGAGGGGGCGGGCAGGCTCTAGGAGGGACCCAGTGCGGAGCCCGGGCAGGGGTCCAGGAGAGGGGGCGGGCAGGCTCTAGGAGGGACCCAGTGCGGAGCCCGGGCAGGGGTCCAGGAGAGGGGGCGGGCAGGCTCTAGGAGGGACCCAGTGCGGAGCCCGGGCAGGGGTCCAGGAGAGGGGGCGGGCAGGCTCTAGGAGGGACCCAGTGCGGAGCCCGGGCAGGGGTCCAGGAGAGGGGGCGGGCAGGCTCTAGGAGGGACCCAGTGCGGAGCCCGGGCAGGGGTGCAGGAGGGGGGTCGGGCAGGCTCTAGGAGGGACGCAGTGCGGAGCCCGGGCAGGGGTCCAGGAGGTGGGGCAGGCAGGCTCGGGTCGGTGGGGACCGCTGCTCGGGGAGCTACCCCTGCTGGCCGTGCCAGTCTGGCCCGCACCCCAGCGCCCTCTGCTCCCCGCAGGCCCCAGCGCCCGCTGCCGGAGGCCGGCCGGATGGGCTCCTGCCCAGGGACCCGCCACTGCCCAGCCCAGCTCCCTGGCCCCGGGGCACAGAGGCCCTGCTCCCTCACTGCCCCAGCCCGTTCTGGACCGGGTGGGCAGAGGGTGGCCAAGAGCTGACCGGGGATGGACGCGATGGCCAGAAGCCTCATGCAGAGCCTCCGAGCACCGGGTCCCAGACCTGCTCCCGTGTCTACGTGGAGACCAATGTCCCCAGGGCTGACTCCGACCCGTACCCGGATCCCAACCACTCCTGCCCAGGAAGGCAACAAAGGGCTGGACTGCTGCGGGGTGTGCAGACGGGCCGGCTGGACGGGGCTGGGCCCAGGGCCTCCAGAAGAAGAGCCCTGGCCTGGAGCCACAGTCCTGGGTCCTCATAAGGGGTGTGGCAGTGGGCCAGCAGCCCCGGGCCTTGAGCCTCAGTCTCCCCTGCGTTATAACAGGGACGCTCTGTCAGGGCCAGCGCGGGGGTTAGAAGAGCACAAGCGCGATCCTTCCCGGGGCCGGCAGTGCTCATAGTCCTGCCCTTCGTCCCTTGGGAGAGACCTGATGGCGACCTACACCCAGGGGCTCAGGAGGGTCTGGGAAGAGCCAGGGTCAGCCTGCACCCCATCCCTCCACTCGAGCTCCGAGTGGGACATGCTCGGCAGCCGTGGGGTGTGTGCGGTGCGGCCCTGGGCCTCCCCTGAGTGGGGCCGCCCCACTGTGACACCCGCAGGGACCACGGACAGAGCAGGGCAGGCAGCCGGGTCGGCACCTGGCAACGGGATTTCCCGACCTCTGACCCCGGGGAAGGCTCTCCAGGGCCTTGGGGAGGGCTGGCCCGATGGCGCCACCGCAGGAGCCTTTGGCGCAGGCCCTGACGGGGGTCCAGGCTTCCCCCACCACCCCCCTTCAAATCCAGCAGTTTTCTAGAATATTCCACCTGTTGGCTTTGGGGGTTGTGCTGGGTCAGGGTGAGAGAGGAGGGGGTAGCATGTGCCCAGGTGCCCAGGGATGGCATCGGTGGGAACCACAGTGGGAAGAGGAGGACAGCGACAAAGGGAGGGCAGCTGGACAAGGCCGGCAGCAGGCTGTGGACCCACCCCCGGGGTGGCAGGGCTGGCACCAGGCAGGACCAGGGCACTGACCAGCGCCGGCCGGCTCAGGCAGAGAAGGAACCAGCTCGGGGAGCTGCCGGACCGAGCAAGGAGCCCGGGGACCCACCTGGGCCCCCAACAGCACTGAACTGCCCTGTGGCCTCAGGAAGGCCCTGACCTTATGCCCACTGGGCAGCCCGGGGTGTTACCTGGGCACCAGTGAGGATGACAGTTTTCTGCAGGTTTTCCAGCATGAAGGAGAGCACGGAGGCGGCGAAGGCCATGGTGTCGGTGCCATGGATGACCACAAAGCCATGGTACTGCCCGTAGTGTCTCTGCAGGAGGGGCGGCGAGCTCAGGCAGGCCTGGCCTCCGGGGCCACCAGGAAAAGGAAGGTAAGGGCCCCACATGCAGCTGGAGGGACCCGGGTCACCGCTGGCCAGGGAAGCCCACTGGAAATGGAGCTTCTGCCTGGAGTCCCGGCGCCCGTGCTCTCCTCGCGCCCAGGACAGCCTTCTCCCATCCCCTCGGGCCTCCCCGCGACACCCCTCGCCCACGAGAGCACTCAGGTCGGGGTCTCTGAACATTCTTATCTGAGGATGGGAAGGTCCCCCCCGTGCAATGCCCGGTCTGGGCTCCTGAGCACACTGGTCAGCTCAGTGCTCCTGGAGGGCCCCTTGCTCAGTGACCACTGACCCTGGGGCAGCAGGGGCTGCGGGGTGAGCAAGCCCACCAGCCTCTCGGTCCAGTGGGAGGGCCAGACGCGGACACAAGCGATGGGCACAAGGCACAGCCAGTGCTGGGAGCCGGCTGTGACATGGGAGGTGGGAAGGATGCCGACAGGCAGACGTGGGGAAGGTGCCTCCAGGCACACAGGCCACCTCTGCAGGGATGCACCCCCAGCCACCACCTCCTAGCGGGCAGCCAAGGCTGGGCCTCAGTGGGCAGCTGGCCCGGGTTGTGGTTGCGAGGGGCACGGTCCCGGGAGACAAGGGGACCTCAGGGGACCCTCTCTCGTGGCCCATTGAAAGACCAAGGCAGGCTGGGCCCGTAGCGCAGGGGAGCCGAGCCACGTGGCGGGCTGGGGCGCCCTCTGCTGGCCACACAGTGAATCTGCGCGTGGCTGGCTTCTGCAGCCAGGACAGCAGTCCCAGGCGTTCAGAGAAGCGGTCAGGCGCCAACTGTAGGATGCTGCTGGCCACAGAGCAGGGAGAGTGCCCCAGATCACGGCTACGGACATTCAGAGACACACGGGCCGGGGCCAGGGCCTCACGCGGCCCCAGGCGCTCACCGTGAGAGGGGCGAGGCCCCGGAAGCCGCTCTGCCCCGGCAGAATGAGCCAAGTGTGGAACTGGGGCCCGCGCCCAGCCGCCAGGAAGGCGCAGGCTGCGTGACAAGCCTCTCTGCGGGCAGCGGGCTTTCTTAAGGTAGGAAGGTGAGAAATGGGCCTGGCGGGGGCCAGGCTGGGGCAGGAATGGGGGCTGGCGCTGGTGGCCTGGGGAGGACAGGGAAGAAAGCTGATGGCGGGCAGCTCGGGCTGCAGGTAAGGCGTCCACACTGTGTGTAAACCACGAGGCCCTTGCAGGCTCCGTGCCCTTCTGTGGGCCCTAAATCCACGAAGACTATACGGTCTAGGGTGGGCGTGGGCATGGGGCGGACAGAGTAGGGGTGGGCCAGGCATGAAGTCTGCAGGGAAGCGCTGCACGTCTCAGCCCAGGATACTAACTGGGACAAACCGACGGAACAAATCGAGACGGCCACCCGGGCCACTTCCTCGCCAGGAAAGCGGACGTGGCCCTCGATGCCCACCCTCACGGGTGCAGGTAAAAGGGCCTTGGGAGCCTTGCAGCTGAGGTGCGACCCACTTGGCTCCTGGTCCCAGCCCCGCCCACACTCCCCCGTCACCTCACCTCGATGGTCTGGGCGATCTGAACCCACTCGGTGATGGTCATGTCACTGGAGTCGAAGAGAGGCTGGCACTCCAGCACCGTGTACATGACCCTCTGGTCGGGGCAGGCGGGGCTGGCGGGCCTGCAGGAGGCGGAGAGCAGGCTCGCACTCTGTGCCCGCTCGCGCAGCGGCCCCGCTCCCTTCTGCCCAGCCAGGCCCCCACACCCAGGGCCGTGGCCGCGGGCTCTGCATCCCCACCGGCTCGCTTCCACTCGAGGCCCCAGGAGCAAGGACCGTGGTCCCCGGGAGGGGCCAAGGACAGGCCAGGCCAGGTTGCTCCAGAGCAGTGTCCCCTCCCCTCGGTGAGCCAGGACGACCCTGGGAGGGAGGCTGCTGGCAGGAGGGAGGTCAGCGACCGCGAGGGCAACTCCCCGCTCAGCCGGCCAGCAGTGAAGAGCACCGGGCAGCCTGGGCCACGAACTGGGAAACAGAGGGACCTTCCCGAGGAGGGGGCACCTGGGGCCAGCCCTTGCCTCTCCTGACGGGCTTGAGTCCCCACGGGGCTCACTTGAAAGGGGGCTGTAGTCAGTTCTAGAGCCATCAAAGCGGGAGCCCGCGGGGGCGGCATCCTCTAGCAGCTCGCCATGGACACACTAAGAAGCCACAGCCTGGCAGGGGCCAGTCTCAGGGTGCCCCCCACCCCATGACAGCTGGCCACGGTCCCCGGCCGGGACCCCAGAGGAGCCGACACTCACGGCAGCACTAAGGTGTCCTCGGGGAGCCCACAGGCCTGGGCGTGGCCCTCGTCGTGGAGCATGGGCAGCGTCCTCAGAACCGCGGCCAGGCCCCTCCCAGGGACGAGCACTGCAGGCGGAGTGGGGCGGGGAGGCGGGGTCAGAGGCGGGTGGCCACACCCCCAGCACCGCCCCCCTCCCTCCTCACTGGGGGCCAGGCCCTGGCAGGGGTGGGGGGCTGGGAGCTGGCTGGGTGAGCTCTGGCCCGCAGGGAAGTCAGAGGCTGGGCAGACGGGCCTGCAGCTGCCCCGGGCCCCGGCAAGGATGGGCAGCTGCCCCGTGTCGGGACTGCTACTCTCACCCAGACAGCCCCGGGACTCCGCCACCGAGGCTCAGGGGGCCCTGGCCCTCTCACAACTCGGACACACGTGCCCACTCTTATTTCCCCCCTTCCCAGAACGTCCACACCGCTCTGCCCATGGACACGCTGTTGGCTCTGCCTGGAAGTCCTCTGCTCCTTTCTGCTTCTCACCCGGCAGGTGCTTCATCCCAGCTCAGGATACCACTTCCAGGAAGCCCTCCTTGATGTCCAGATACTGGTGCCATTCCCACACACTCCCCGTTACCCTTTCTCCCTATGTGGACTGTGTGTGACACCTTCAGGGTCCAGCCCAGGCCCTCTGCCTGCAGCCTCCATGTCCAGAAACATGCATCTAAGGAGGCACTGGGCAGAAATGGTGTGTGTTCTAAGAAAACCCTAAGAAGTCACAAGTGTTTCCTGGAAACAAACAACTCCTCAGCAAAGGCTCCCAGAAGAATCTTTGCACTGGGGCCCTGGCTTTTTGTCCCACCCTGCTCCCTGCAAGCTCCGTGACCTTGGGCAAGTCGGCTAAACTTCTCCGGGCATATGCACCCCTCACTGAGGTTCTGTTGGGCGTCTCCCACGTGCCTGGCTACGTCGAACACCTGGACACAGAGGCGAGAACAGCAGGGTCCCCCCTCGAGAAGCACCCTTGGCTGAAACATGTAAGACCTTCAGGACCAGGGTCAGTGGTCCCCTGGGCGACGATACTGCCCCCAGCCGTCCCCCCGTGCCCCCAACCGCCCCCCTGTGCCCCCAGCCGTCCCCTGTGCCCCCAGCCTTCCCCCCGTGCCCCCAGCCGCCCCCCCGTGCCCCCAGCCGTCCCCCTGTGCCCCCAGCCGTCCCCTGTGCCCCCAGCCGTCCCCTGTGCCCCCACCTTCCCCCTGTGCCCCCAGCCGCCCCCTGTGCCCCCAGCCGCCCCCCTGTGCCCCCAGCCGCCCCCTGTGCCCCCAGCCGTCCCCTGTGCCCCCAGCCGCCCCCCTGTGCCCCCAGCCGCCCCCTGTGCCCCCAGCCGCCCCCCTGTGCCCCCAGCCGCCCCCCGTGCCCCCAGCCGCCCCCCGTGCCCCCAGCCGTCCCCCGTGCCCCCAGCCGCCCCCCTGTGCCCCCAGCCGTCCCCCTGTGCCCCCAGCCGTCCCCTGTGCCCCCAGCCGCCCCCCTGTGCCCCCAGCCGCCCCCCTGTGCCCCCAGCCGCCCCCCTGTGCCCCCAGCCGCCCCCTGTGCCCCCAGCCGCCCCCGTGCCCCCAGCCGCCCCCCTGTGCCCCCAGCCGTCCCCCTGTGCCCCCAGCCGCCCCCCTGTGCCCCCAGCCGCCCCCCTGTGCCCCCAGCCGTCCCCTGTGCCCCCAGCCGCCCCCCTGTGCCCCCAGCCGTCCCCTGTGCCCCCAGCCGCCCCCCTGTGCCCCCAGCCGCCCCCTGTGCCCCCGCCGCCCCCCTTTCCCGGTGTACCAGTCTCCCGCTGCTGCGTAATGAACTGCCCCCAGGAAATCCCAGGCCCAGCTCGTGCCAACCCCCGGTGAACACAGCTGCGTTGGCCCAAGGATGTTCGTGGTGCCGTCTCCCCAGCCAGAGAAGGAGACCCAAGGGGGAGCACCTTGAACAGCCCCCCCACCCAGGAAGCGCCCTTTAGGGGCTCCATATGCTGTGCTGCAGGAGTGACGGGGCTCAGTAGACAGAGGGGACATCCGTGTGTGACTGCCAGCCCGGCCGCCCTCCCAAGATGCCTGAAATGTGACCAGGACACACACCTGCCTCCACAAAGGTCTGGACTCGCCAGCCCTGACGGCAAGGAGGCCCGAACTCCAGACCCTGGGCGCTGAGGGAGGCTCAGAGCCGCCCACCCTTCTGCGGCAGGCCCCCAAAGGTGTGCCCTCCTGATCCCCAGGACCTGAAATGCAAAGTCTTTGCGGCCGTGATTGAGTTAGGGTCCTGGGATGATGAGATGATGCTGGCTTATGCGGGTGGGTGCTGAGCGCCACCACACGCATCCTTGTAAGACAGAGGCAGAAGAGAGTTGACACCCAGAGAAGGCCGTGTAAGGACAGAGCAGAGACACGAACACACCGGCCTGCAGTGATGGAGCATCTCCCGAGAGATGCTTCTGCTGCTCTAGGCCCCCGTTTGTGGTCATGGGTCAGGGCGGCCGCAGGAAGCCCGCACGCCACTCTTCACGCCAGCTGCCCTCCCAGTGGGTGGCACTGGGGTGTCCATGTAAACCTGGGGATCCACTGACGGGGCAGGTGATGTGCACGGTCACCTCCACCCAGAGCGAGGCTATTGCTAGTGGACGGTGGGGCACTGGCTTCCGGGGACACCCCACGCCTCGGGGCGGCAGGAAGGTGCAGGGCCAGCGAGCCCCACACGGCCCAGACCCTGTTGTCCCCGCCTGGGGAGCGTGTGGGTGGGCAGGCAAAACCAGCCCAAGAGAAGGCTAAACTCTCCTTCTGTTCTATTCGTTCTGTGCAAAATTCTGCCAACACATCATCACACGAAGCAGCCAAAAGTGTGGGGAAAACAGCCTTGAGGGAGGGTCAGGAGGTCAACGAACAAATATTTTTCTGGGATTTGTAACGTTCTTGGCTTTTAAAACTAGCAGTCTGTTGTGATTTCCTTCGTCATTCTAAATAAACACCTGTCCCCCCCAAAAAAACCAAAAAAAGGGGACTTCCCTGGCAATCCAGGGGTTAAGTCTTCCACTGCAGGGAGCGTGGGTTCGATCCCTGGTCAGGGAACTAAGATCCCACGTGCTGCGTGCTGCGTGGTGCAGCCAAAAAAACCTAACAACAACGAAACAAACAAACAAATAAATAAACACCTGCTTTCTCATCTAATTCTGATTTTGTAAATTGTACTCTCTCTCTTAGCACGGGCCCCCAAGCTTCAGGCCCTACAAAAGCAGAAGCCGCCCTGCCCGGGCCCTATCCCCAGGCCGTGCAGGCAGGGAGCTGAGTCACTGGCAGCGGCTCCACCAGACACACTCATCTGTAAGGGCCGTCCCAGGACAGCTGTCCCAGGACAGCTCAGGCTATAATACAGTGAACTTGTGAGCGTGTGGCAACTTGCTCAGGAAGGGGGTCTAGGTCAAGGGCACAAGAAGCCATGGACATCACCCCTGCGGATGAGGCTTGGCTGCCAGGCCCTCCGGTGGCCTCCTGGGATGTCCTGGCACCTTCAGCTGCCAAGCTCCGAGGCTCTACTCACCCTGCTACACCCGCCAGGAGCCAGGTCCACGAGGGACACTCAGGGCGTCAGGGCTCCTCAGCCATGATGCAGCTCGGCCTTGGGCTTGGGGTTATCGGCTGATTTGGGATTCACGATGTCCCTTGACCAGTGACATCTTCCCCGAACTCAGAGAGGGGATGGGTGAGGGGCGTCCCTAGCTGCCACAGCCTCTGCCCTCCCCTTGCCATCCTGACCTTTGGCAGGGCTCACGTGTGGGGCGCCGAGTGCCCTGCAGGCCACTGTTTACCGGCAGGCGCAGAAAGGCTCCCAACAGCGACAATCCAAACAGCTTTGCTGTGGCCGCCCCTAACCGCCCCCGCGTGGGCCGGAGCCCACATCAGCAGTGCTAGGCGAGTTAATCATTGACACCCTCCGGATCAGAATTCCCAGGCAGGAAGGGCCTGGAGTGTCTGCGTCCCCTCCAGCCCCCAGCTGGGCTCAGAGAGGGCAGAGGCCAGCAGAGCGCGGCGGCCCAGCGGGCCCAGGCCTGGTTCCTCCATCCATCTGGCTCCTTCCCCAGCCTGGGGTGCTGTCCTGAGGTCTCTTGGATGACTCCTGCCTGTCTGGAAGGCGCTCCCACCACACCCCATCTTTCTAGAGTCAGTCTCCAGGTCACCTTCCAGAAGTGGGAGTTTACATCCTCCCTGGAAAATGCAGCACCTGGGAGAGTGAGCCTAAGGGGCCCCGGGGAGCTGGGGGGCTGGGAGGGGACAGGACGCAGTGCAGGTGGGATCCAGGTCAGAGCCTGCAGCCTGGACCCTGGAGAACAATGAGTCGAGCTCAGTGGAATCTCAGCAATCACAGTTGGCCAGGTGCCAAGCCTGGAGGGGCAGCGACAGGGGTGGGACGGGGCCCCAGACAGTCCAGGGATGCAGACAGGGCCGGCCACTCCCCTCTCTCTGCCCCAGGCCTGGGGCAGCACGGGGCAGACTCCCCAGCAGCCCGGGAGGAGCAACTGGGGGGAAGGGGGTGACGGGGTGTGGAAACCACGCTCCGCATACCTGAGCCCCTCCAGGACAGGGCTCTATGGGGGTCTGAGTCCTGGGGCCCAGCACGGAGTGGGCCTCAAGAGACGTCTGTGAATTGGCAGCCGGGGTCGGGGTGTGGCACGAACAGGCCCAGAGGACCCGGAAGCAGTTGCTGGAGCGAGAAAGCGCTGGTGGCATCCGGGTAGCTGCTTCGGCGGAGACGGTGGCCAGGAGGAGAGGGCTGGGGAAGTGGCCCCAGGACCAAGGGCAAAGGCGACCGTCCTGTTAGCACGGGGGGCGGCCGGGCGGAGGCGGGGCAGCTCTGGCAAGGCCCCCGCTATGGGGCTGGCAGAGGATCTGAGTAGGGGGACACTCCAGGGCCAGGTGTGACGTTGCCCTGGGTGTGAGGACAGCCCGGACAGGCACCTGGGGCCAAGGAGGGAGCCCAGGGGTGCCTGTGTGGAGGGCACAGACAGTGTCCGCTCTCCCAGGAGTGCTGGAACATTCTGGAGGTGTGTGCAGTCCTCTTCCCACCCCTGCAGGGCCTCAGGCTCCCCAAACCCGGTCCCTGCCCGAAGGTGCTCTGCCCAGCCTGGGGGCACCCCTGCCCCAGCGGCCCGCAGAGCTCAGCGCCCGGCCCAGCAGTCACCGCCTCGAGGACCGACTCAGGCCAATGTCACAGGGGCAGAGAAACGCAACGCCCAACCTGCCCGGACTCCTCGTGCACGTGAACACTTCCCAAAGGTGTCTGGTGCCCGCTGCCCGGCAGAGCCCGGGCCGGGAACAGCGGGGAACGGCTGGGGTCGCCGTGCAGCCGCTCGGTGGTCCCGAGTGAGGGGCCTCGGCAGACTCTGAACACCTGCCCACCGGCTTGTCTGTGCGGGGAAGGGCGCTCAGACAGACGCCACGGTGGTCGAGGCTCGGCCCCGGGAGGAGCCGGCGACAGCGCGGGGGAGAGGCTGTGCCCCCGGGCGGGCTGACCGCCCACCGGGAGCGGCGGGGTCAGGTGCGCGGCACCGCGGGGCCTGGCGACCGCCGACAGGTCAGAGGGCGCGCGGACGACCCCCACCCCAGCCCCGGTGCCCGGGCGCCGGCACCCACTCACCGCCGCGCTCGCTCCGCATGCCGATGGTGCCGCCGGTGTAGATGGCCAGGAGCCGCCGCTCGGGCCCCGCCGCGCGCGCCATGCCCGTGAGCCAGGGGACCGGGGACCGGGGGGACTGACGGAGGCGGCGGGGCGCGCAGAGGGCAGCCGGGGGGAGGGGCGGAACCTGCTGGGGGCGGGGCGGGGGAGGGCGGGACCTGCGGGGGGTGTGGAGGGACCTGCCTGGGGGCGGATACTCGCCGGAGGGTCGGGGCCTGTCCCAGGATGGGGGGAGGGGAGAGGGGGGAGGGGCGGGGCGGGTCCGGACCCGGGTGGGGGGATAGGGGACAGGTCCCGAGCGATCCCAGGCGATCCGATTTCAGTGCAGCGGGCCGGGGCGTTTTGAGTAGCTGTGACTTGTGGCTCAAAGGCCAGGTTCCTCACGGACGGCGGTGCCAGAGGACCCCCCCATGCGGAGCGGGGTCGCCCTCCCCTCCCAGGCAGTCCCCCCAGACCCTGGCGCTCCAGCAGATCCAGCACTGTTGACCATGCCCTCGGTGTCCAGTGCCTGGGATGGCGGGGGCAGGCAGAGACCCCAGCCGGCCCACTCACACCGTCCAGAAGGGCCCGAGGGGACCCCCTCCAGGGCTAGATAGAGCCCACCACCTTCAGTCCCAGGAGAGCCTACGGAGGGAAGGGAAGGGGGATGCAGGGTACCGGGAGGAACAAGCTGCAGGCTTCATCTCAGATGCATTGAGTCCGTGTTTCCCTCCCTGGGTGCCAGCACACCAAGGCCCTGTACCCTGACTGGCGGCGGTGGCAGGCTGAGGGGACGACAGGGACCACGAAGTGGTTTGCTGAAAAACTGATTCCTCTCCAGAGAGAGCCCTTCCCGTACTTGATTTTGATTCCATGGAAGTGATGAAATAAATTCCTATTTTCTGGGCTTCCCTGGTGGCGCAGTGGTTGAGAATCTGCCTGCCAATGCAGGGGACATGGGCTCGAGCCCTGGTCTGGGAAGATCCCGCATGCCGCGGAGCAACTGGGCCCGTGAGCCACAGCTACTGAACCTGCGCGTCTGGAGCCTGTGCTCCGCAACAAGAGAGGCCGCGACAGTGAGAGGCCCGCGCACCGCGATGAAGAGTGGCCCCCGCTCGGCCGCAACTAGAGAAAGCCCTCGCACAGAAACGAAGACCCAACACAGCCAAAAATAAATAAATTAATTAATTAATTTTTTTTAAAAATGTCTCAAAAGGGTCTCCATACTCAAAATGTGGGGAGCCTGTCCCACTGGAGGGAGATGTCCTCTGCGACCCTCACCTCCCTAAAAAAAAAAAAAAAAAAAAAAAAATTCCTATTTTCTGGCAAGACAAGGGTAAAAATAATTCTGGCCTTTAGGGAACAAAATCTTCCTAAGAGGAACTTGCTTTTCTCCTATGCCTTTCAGATGTAAGTGCTCTACCTGGTCCTCTCTGGGAACTCTTATCCAGGTCATCTTCTAAAAATGCAAATTTCAGGACGGTAACTCTTAACCTAAGAAAAAACAAGAGGGAGGGGAGGGATAGGTAATTTGGAACTTGACTTGTCAAGGACAGATACAAATATCTTCTCCCTGTATATTAGTAAAAAGGGTTTAGCCATCTAAACAGGTGACCTTGATTTGTTCCATCTGCCAGAAACCCAATTTGAAGCCAACCCCTTTTGTAACTGATGAGATTTTTTGCGGGGGTAACTTTACCTTTTATTATTATTTTTTTTATTGCAGTATAGTTGATGTAGATACTATATGTTATAGGTGTACAATACAGTGATTCACAATTTTTAAAAGTTATGCTCTATTTATAGTTATGTGAAACAAAATTCATATTTTATGGCAAGACAAGGAAAATTTGAACATAAAACCTCTTCTCTGCCCTTTGGCCTCCTCACTCCCCGCACCGTGCATTGTGTGTCTGCATTAGGCACCGACCAGCCCTCCCCCTCCCCCATCAGCAGGAATACCTGCTCAACCATAAAGAGGAACTTCCTCCCGGCATCGACAAGACAACTCCTCAAATGGTAACGTTCCTTCTTGATCTTGTAAGGGGTCACTGACTCACCAGGATGACGCTTAGATCTGGATTATGTAAACTGTCAATAATACGTCATTTGATGTATAGCCTCCTGTCTCAAAAAATGTATACAACTGTGCCTTGACTTCTAATGGGCAGAACACTTCTCAGAGCTTTCTGAGTTGCTCTTCCCGGGTTATAATCCTCGAATTTGGCTCGAATAAAATTTTCCATTTCTTTCTTAGATCGACTGATTGCTTTTTCATTGACAGTTATTATAAAATATTGGCTATATTCCCTGTGTTGTATGTAACTGATGGATTTTGCACTATTGTACCTGATTCATGGATGAAATTTTGGAATGGGAACTATGGGGTCTCTGTGTCTGTTTGTGTGTTGTAGCTATATATATATATGTGTGTGTTGTAGATGTGTGGTGTCGCCAAATTTAACTAGTAAAAGAGCTCTATTTAACTGGCTTAAAGGGCATTAAGCGGTTCTATAAACACTCAAAAATATAAAATAAACTAACCCAAATGAATTTCAGGATCACGTTATCCAGATTAATTTTTAATGAATGAAAACAAGCTTAAGTTTGTTGGTTTAATTAATATAGACATGTCTTTAGGGTCATCAACATTAAGTATAATACTTTTATTATACCCAGGTTTACTAAAAGTCAAATAAGATCTTATTCCTGTTGGGACTTCCCTAGTGGCATAGTGGTTAAGAATCCGCCTGCCAATATAGGGGACACGGGTTCAAGCCCTGGTCCGCGAAGATCCCACATGTCGCGGAGCGACTGAGCCCTTGTGCCACAACTACTGAGCCTGCACTCTAGAGCCCACGAGCCACAACTACTGAGCCTGCGTGCCACAACTACTGAAGCCCGCGCACCTAGAGCCCGTGCTCCGCAACGAAGACTAGCCCCCGCTCGCCGCAACTAGAGAAAGCCCGCTCGCAGCAACAAAGACCCAACGCAGCCGAAAATAAATAAATTTTTTAAAAAAATTTAGTTCCTTTAAAAACAAAAATCTTATTCCTGTTGCAAAATTTGTCAGCAAGAAAAATAACTTGATATGATGAAACTTTTAAGTAAATTAAATGTAAATAAGAGTTTCTAGGTGAATTCTTTAGGAATAAGTATGTTTTAGGACTGTCTACTTAAAAATAGTTTCTCCAGATTTTTGGTAACTTGAAACTGCTAAATTAAGTTAAGTGATGGGAATTCATTGAATATCCATATCATTTCCAAATAAGATACTGAAACATTCATTGCTAAACAAGTCTAAGTTTACCTACTTTTGTCTTTTTTTTTTTAATTTATTTATTTTATTTTTGGCTGCATTAGGTCTTCATTGCTGCACATGGGCTTTCTCTAGTTGAGGCGAGCAGGGGCTACTCTTCATTGCGGTGGGTGGGCTTCTCATTACAGTGGCTTCTCTTGTTGCGGAGCACAGGTTCTAGGCGCACGGGCTTCAGTAGTTGTGGCTCGTGGGCTCTAGAGCGCAGGCTCAGTAGTTGTGGCGCATGGGCTTTGTTGCTCCGCGGCATGTGGGGTCTTTCCGGACCAGGGCTCGAACCCGTGTCCCCTGAATTGGCAGGTGGATTCTTAACACTTGCACCACCAGGGAAGCCCTTACTTTTGTCTGCTTATTAGAGAAAAACTAAAGATGTTTTGTTCATTGGACAGGTCTTGTATCCCACTGAGGAAAGAAATTAGTTTCTAGACTATGTTCTTAAATTTGCCAATCAGGAAATGCTGGTATGATAAATAGTTCATAATTAACTTCTTCTTGGTTTTCACTAAGGTTTTTTAAGGTTTTAAAACTAAGGTTAAAAATTGTAATTAAAATATGTAATTAAAAATGAATAAGGACAGCACTACTGTATGCAAGGTAAAAGAAGGTAAAAGAAATGGAAATGTGTTTTTGTAAGGGAAAAGAAAGTAATTTTGTCCTAAAGCTGGTTATTTCTAAATGGTAAAGAAAATAAAGCACAAATTAATATGGATATAGAAAGTTGTAGAAGGTTTGCGGGGGGGAAAAAAAGATCTTTAGAAGGGAATTCTAGGGACTTCCTTGGTGGTCCAGTGGTTAAGAATCCACCTTCCAATGCAGGGGACGCAGGTTCAATCCCTGGTCGGAGAACTAAGATCCCACATGCCGCAGAGCAAGTAAGCCCACGTGCCACAACTACTGAGCCCGTGTGCTCTGGAGCCCCAGTGCCACAACTAGAGAGGAGCCCACGCACCACAACGAAGAACCCGCGCACCGCAACAAAAGATCCTGCATGCCACAACAAAGATCCCGTGTGCCACAACTAAGACCAGATGCAGCCAAATAAATAATTAATTAATTACATTTTAAAAATAAAAAAAATAAAGGAATTCTACGGTGGTCAGGACTAAGATTAGATTGAATTTGAGTAAATGAATTTTGTTATTAAAAATAAGCTGGTGGGAATTCCCTAGCGGTTCAGTGGTTAGGACTCGGCACTCTCACTGCTGGGGCCATGGGTTCAATCCCCGGTTGGGGAACTAAGACCCCGCAAGCTGTGCGGCAAGGAAAAGAAAAAAAAAAAAGGCTGGCACAAAAATGGAGTATGATTTTCTCTTTGTTAAGAGAACAAAGTTTTCTTAGAATATCAATCTGCTTTTGATAACAGATTGTAAATTTCCTTTACCTTTTAATTAATCTATTGTAACTTTATGTATATGCCTTTGAAATCTTTTATTGTCACTTGGTTAAGTGAATAAGTATTGTTTCACAGAGACCTATGATCCTATTTGACCAAGGGTTTTTAAAGACTTTTTGATATTTTTGACAAAGATCAAATTCTAATTTAAGTTTCTCTGACCTCTGACTAACTTTGAGGTTTCCCAAGGGCCCCCAGAACACCTCAAGGAGACACAGGTTCGAGCCCTGGTCCAGGAAGATCCCACATGCCGCGGAGCAACTAAGCCCGTGCGCCACAACTACTGAGCTTGCACTCTAGAACCCACGAGCCACAACTACTGAGCCCACGTGCCACAGGTACTGAAGCCCGCACACCTAGAGCCTGTGCTCCTAAACAAAGACAAGCCAACCCAATGAGAAGCCCACACACTGCAACGAAGAGTAGCCCCTGCTCACCGCAACTAGAGAAAGCCCACGTGCAGCAACGAAGACCCAACACAGCCAAAATATAAATAAATAATAAATATTTATTTTAAAAAAAGAAATTATATGGAACTCCTAAAAATCGGGTATATCCTGATAAAATGTTGTCAATTATAATTCTAGTTAACATCTTAAAATGTTGTATGTCACAACAGTAACCAAGTTTGTCAATTGCATTGTAATCAGATCTTTAACCATGCTTTTTAAAGTCTTTTGTCATTTATAGATAGTTATTGTTTTACTCAGATGCTTTTGCAAAAATGCTCCATCTTC
The DNA here is from genome assembly GCF_028564815.1 of Eubalaena glacialis. NCBI lineage: Eukaryota > Metazoa > Chordata > Mammalia > Artiodactyla > Balaenidae > Eubalaena > Eubalaena glacialis. The sequence continues at coordinate 194,195,496 of NC_083717.1, read as the reverse complement.
AAGAAGATTCATATAAAGGACTTTTGGACAAGTACAGGTTTCTGATCCTTTTCAGGTCATACTGCTGAGCTGGGTAAGAAATTAAAGAATTCTTTAACCTGGTGACTTCATAAAGCTGTTAAAAGAAGATTAAGGATTAGTCACATAGACTGAGCAACCTGATGAGTATGGTTATAATTTTTTGGGTTTTTGTCTGGAATATTACTGGTTTTTAATCTGTGTTTTCCAGATATAAGGAAACCCTTCCCCTTAAGCTACTTATGACTTAAATTTGGTAAATTATACCTTTGTAATTAGAACTGAAACATTTATCTTTTCTCTCTACCTGATCCCTCCAGAAACTGGAAACTCTTAAGTTCCCAGCAGCCTTTCCAGGTGAACAAGGAAGGCCACCTCCTGACAGGTGCAAGAATCTCAAGATATTTGGGGGACCTCTAGAAGAAAGGAATCCACCCAAATCTGTAGATATTACAGGCAGAATCTGATGACAAGACCTTGGCATGGCTTTCCTGGCCTTGAGAGGTCTTTTAAAAGTTCAATTTGAGATTCTTTATAAAAAGTTCCAGCACAGCCATATTGTAAGAACCCGTATGATCAATTACACTTATGGAAATAATCAGGCCAAGTTTATGGAAACCAGACTTATTTTGCAAATTAATTAGTCTTAATTTGGCTATATCTGGTAGAAATGAAGGTAACTTTAGAGAGAAAAATATTACATTTCAGTGAACATTAAGTTCTAGTGTTGTTGTCTTTAAGGGTGTTTTTGTTTTTGTTTTGTATTTACTACCTAAGAATCACTTCCCAGATGGCTCCTTGTTGCTATGTTACATTACCGTAAAGTTTAACTGAATTATATTAAAAGGACATTCTAAGTTTGTTTTTGAATCTTATCACAATAATCTATCTTTGGATGAAGATCGGATGCTCCATGAACTTCGATCAGGAGATTACGCATACTGGAAAAGGCATCAGATAAAGGATTCTTTACAGCCAGGTTGGAAGGGACCTATCAGTCCTCCTCTCTTGAATGGACTGCAGCTCCTGTTTCTGACACCCTACTTCAACTAACTAAGACCAGCACTACCAGACCAGCATGAGAAGACAACAAACATCTGAAGTAGACGCCTGACCCAAGATGGTATGCAAGACCAGGCTTGTATACCAATTACTTTGATAATTGTTCACACTTTTGCTTATGAACCAAATGTATTTCTCCCTTGGGCTCAAGGTCACCTATGGGTAGTTTTGGAGACAGTCCCTGCCGATCTGCCTGTAATGTGAGCACAATGGGTTTGATCAATTTTCCAATGGTATGACCATTTGGTGGCAATATTTGTTCCTTCACTTGGAAAGGAATATAACATTAACCACAGAGGCTTTAACAAAATTTACTCAGCAAGCTTTGAATGGTAGTAATCAAGCCATTAGCTTGCTTGATTCAGAAGTCTTCATGATGAGAAAATCAGTCCTGCAGAATCGTATAGCCCTAAATATTCTCTAACTGCTTTCCAAGGGGGAACTTGTGTTATGACACATACTGAATATTGGGTTTTTATGCCTGATGAGTCTTCTAACATAATTCATCTTAAGATACATATGAAGAATCAAATTTCAGCTCTGAAGAATCCTCTTCCCAATTTAGGGGAGATACTAGGAAAATGGTATGGTTTAGTAGGATCTTTGCTTAAACCTTTACTAATGACATTGTTACTGTTATTGTCAATTTTGATTACAGTTTGTATAACATAGAAAGTGATAGTTTCTTGGGACTTCCCTGGTGGTCCAGTAGCTAAGACTCAGGGCTCCCAATGCAAGGGGCCCGGGTTTGATCCCTGGTCAGGGAACTAGATCCCACATGCATGCCGCAACTGAGAGTTTGCATGCTGCAACTAAGAAGTCTGCATGCCGCAACTAAGACCCGGAGCAGGCTAAATAAATAAATAAATAAATATTAAAAAAAAATAAAGTGATAGTTTCTTGCCTTTCGGTCTGTGTATCACCTACTTCTATTAAGATGATATCTAAACAACTTGAAACTATTGCTCACACCTATAGTTCTCTATAAATTAATGAACATGCACAATGCACATGCAAGGTAAAATTGGCACAAGTCCTACTGGACAAATTGGAATTCACCATTAGTCCTTGCCAAATATCTTACTAGTGCAACCCCTAAAGGGAAAGAAAGAACTGGGTTTACTAAGACCCAACACTGAGGGACATGATGGACTCAGGGCAGGTAAGCAGCCACCCTGATATTGAGGGACCAAATATTTGACCACCTAATGTTTTCTATCAAAAGATTAATGATCAAAAGGGGGAAATTGATGAAATAAAATTCATATTTTATGGCAAGACAAGAAAAATTTAAACATAAAAATTTTCTCTGCCTGTTTGGGTTTCCTCCCTCCCCCATAGTGTGCATTGTGCATCTGCATTAACCAGACCTCCTTAGTAGATAACATTCCTTCTTAATCTTGTAAAGGTCAAAATGAGCCACCACATTCTTAACTTCTTAGGAGATAAGCTTCCTTCTTAATCCTGTAAGGGGTCATGATGACCCACTACTCACTTTGAACGTGCAGATCTGAATTGTGTAAACTGTCAGTATGTCCTTCGACATATAACCCCTTTTCTCAAAAAAACTGACATAACTGTGCTTTGACCTCTAACAGACAGAACGGTCCTCAGAGCTTTATGAAAGACTGTCTCCCAGGTTATAATCCTCAGGTTGGTTCAAATAAAATTTTCCATCTGTTTCTTAGATTGACTGTTGATTAATTTTTTTCATTGACAGAAGTTATTTTGATAACTGACAACAATGCGAAAGTAACTCTTGTCTACACACAAGCAAATGAACCTGTCCAGCGAGTGTTTGTGTTGATCTGCTCAGGCTGTCACAACAAAGTACCACAGACTGGGGGGCTTAAACAACAGAAGTTTATTTTCTCACAGCTCTGGAGGCTGGAAGTTCCAGGTCAAGCTGAGCAGGGTGGGTTTCTTCTGAGGCCTCTCCTTGGTGAGTGGATGGCTCTCTGCACACACATCTGTCTCTGAGTGAAAAAATTTCCTCTTCTTAAAAGAACACCAGTCAGATTGGATTAGGACCCACCCTAATGGCCACATTTTTTTTAGTTTTCACCTAATCATCTCTTTCAAGGTCCTGTCTCCAAATACAGCCAGTCACATTCTGAGGTGCTGAAGAGTCAGGGCTTCACCATGTTAATATAGGGGGAGACACAGTTCAGCCCCTCCACCCAGAAAGCCCAGTTTTGCGTCTGTTTGCACATTCACATCACCGTTCCTGCTTTATATGTGTGTCTGTCATTGGGCTTCTCCCCGGAGCGGGTCCTAACACCTGCCTGGGCCCCTGCCTGTGGGGTAAGTAGACTCTTTCATACGTGCTCCTCTGTCTGTATGAGCCACAATTCACGTTGGGAAGCTGCTCTTTTACAACCCACTGGTTAACCGTAAGTCCCAGGAAACCAAGTTTGTATTATCAGGCAGGGCTTTTCTGGTGATATCCTAACAGTGGCTTCTCTTCCAGGGTGTGTGACTGAATGTCATTTGCAGACACCGTCTTTAGGCAGCTCAGCTCCTCTGCCAGCCTTCTTCACTGTTCTGCTTTGATTGTATTTTTGCTTATGGTTACCTACGTCTAAACGTTCTCTTACTTAACTGTTTATGTGACACGTGTGTGGGTACCTGCTGTGTGCCAGGTGCTTCTCTAGGCCCTGGGGACTCAGGCCCTGTCCTCCTGGAGCACACCTTCTAGTGGGGAGGGGCAGCAACAGACGACCCTGCCCCAGTGTCAGGTGATGACAAGTGTTGTGAGGAACAACGGGCAGCAGAGTGACAGATGGTCCTGTTCCCAACAGGCGGCAAGGGACAGTCTCTCTGCAGGCTGATGTTTGAGCAGAGCCTAAGCAGAGAGCAAGCATGCCAGGCAGAAAGAGGCAGGTGCCAGGGCCCCAGGCAGGCACAAGCCTGGGAGTCTGAACAATGCCCAGGAGGTCAGATGCTGGCTGAGGGGCCGTGGAGCCAGGTAAGGACTCTGGGTTTAACCCTAAATGTCACTGTCAGCCCCCAGAGGGCTGGCTGGTGCGTCTTAAGCTCTGCTGTGTGGAGAGAGGCAGACAGGAGGGGTCAGGAGAGCCGCTGAGGGCTGTGCGGTCAGGGTCCCACAGAAGGGTGACAGTGGCTGGGGAGGAAGTGAGAGGTGGTCATCCCGGGAGCATGTTTTGAAGCCTGGGGTGTGAGGCAAAGACAAGACTCAGGGACGACTCGTGCTCGCTCTGGCAGCACATATACGAAAACTGAAACGATACAGAGAAGATTAGCATGGCCTCTGCACAAAGATGACACGCAAATTCGCGAAGTGTTCCATATATTTGGGGGAATATAGCCAATATTTTGTAATAACTGTAAATGGAAAGTGACCTTTAAAATTGTATAAAAGGGACTTCCCTGGTGGCACAGTGGTTGGGAGTCCACTTGCCAATGCAGGGGACACAGCTTCGAGCCCTGGTCCAGGTGGATCCCACATGCCGCGGAGCAGCTAGGCCTGTGCACCACAAATGCTGAGGCCCACGCGCCTAGAGTCCGTGCTCCGCAACAAGGGAAGCTACCACAGTGAGAGGCCCGCGCACCGCGGCGAGGAGTGGCCCCCGCTCGCCGCGGCTGGAGAGGGCTCGTGCACAGCAGTGAAGACCCAATGCAGCCAAAAATAAATAAATAAGTAAATTTATTTAAAAATACAATAAAATAAAATTGTATAAAAATAAAAATCACTATAAAATTTTTTTAAAAACACACCACTGGACGATGGATTAATGCAAAAGTGGAAAACAGTGACCCATGGACCAAATCTGACCCACCACTTGGGCCAGTTCCAATAAAGTTTTTTTTTTTAGTAAATTTATTTACTTATTTATTTATTTATATTTGGCTGCACTGGGTCTTCGTTGCTGCGCGCGGGCTTTCTCTAGTTGTGGCGAGTGGGGCTACTCATTGCAGTGCTCGAGCTTCTCATTGCGGTGGCTTCTCTTGTTGCGGAGCACAGGCTCTAGGCACGTGGGCTTCAGTAGTTGTGGCTCACAGGCTCAGTAGTTGTGGCTCGTGGACTCTAGAGCACAGGCTCAGTAGTTGTGGCGCACGGGCTTTGTTGCTCCGCGGCACATAGGATCTTCCCGGACCAGAGCCCGAACCTGTGTCCCCTGCATTGGCAGGCAGATTCTTAACCACTGCACCACCAGGGGAGTCCCCCAGTAAAGTTGTTTTTTTTTTTTTAAACATTTTTATTGGAGTATAATTGCTTTACAATGGTGTGTTAGTTTCTGCTTTACAACAAAGTGAATCAGTTATACATATACATATATCCCCATCCCCAATAAAGTTTTATTGGAACACTGAAAAAAAAAACAGGGAGGACTCAGGTTTGGACCAGAGCAGCACCTCTGATGGAGATGTTCTTTCCCAAGCCCAGAAAGCCTGGGGCAGGAACTGGGGCCATACTGGGTGCCTTATGTTTGAGATGCCACCTGGAAAGCCCAGCGGAAACAACAGCTGTATGTTCTAGAGTCAAGAGCACAGGGATGACATTTAAAGTCATGGCAACAAGGTGTCTCAGAGTGGAAGCAGGGAGACCGAGGCCCAGCCTGAGCTTGGCATTGCAGCTGTGAAGCCAGGAAAAGGGGAGAAGCCAGGAGAGTCAGGGGTGAAGGTGGGGTCCACATGCCAACACCAGGGCTTGAGTGTGTGTGTGTGTTGGGGGGGGTGCCCAGACCCTGAGCAAGATGAAGGCCCTGGGCAACCTGACCCCCGGTCGTGGAGCAGAGGGGACAAACGACCCCTGGAGGGCTGCTTCAGTGCCCATCGTGCCCCTGCCGGCCAATCTGGCTCCTCCCACAGGGATTGGGCTCCCCGACTCTGTGGTTGCGGGGATGACATGTGCAGCCCTCTCCCTGGGGCGGGAGCTGTCCCCAGTCCTCTCTCTCCCCTTGGGGGCAGGGAGCTGTCCCAGACCCTCTCCCTGGAGTGAAGAGCTTCCAGGATCCCCCAAGGCTCCTCCGCTGGTCAAGCCTTGCCAGTGGTGCCCAGACTGGGAGGGGGGTTTGGAGGACCTGGGCAGGGCCATCAGTTCTCCTCAAGGTCACCCCAACCCCTGCCTTTATCTGTTTTACTTCTCAAGTTGTTCAGAGGAACTTGTTTCTTGGACCCCCAGGGATCCCTCGTACCCTCTTTTCTCTCTCTCTTCCCATCCACACCCTTGCTAGAGCCAGTCCCTGCACCCGGCGCAGGGGTGCTCGTGGTCAGAACCCCTCCCGGGGCATTTATAAAATATGAGGCCCGGCCCCAGCCCAGACAGCAGGATCACGGTGGGCGAGGCGTGTCTGGGACTTGGAAGCTCCTGGCTGGTCCCAATGCACCCACAGCCCCATCTACTTGCTCCCTGCCCACCCGGCACTCGTACCCGTCTTCCGGAGCAGGGCTCTCAAAGCGCAGCTCTGGTCTAGAGCCTCACCTGGAACTTGGAAACGCACACTTGCCAGACAACCTGACTCAGAAACCCGGGGGTGGACCCCGACAATCTATGCTCCGATGCCCCCGCGGGGGGACAATGACGCAAGCACAAGTTTGAGAACCACGGGCCTAGACCAGGGGCCGGCAAACCATGACTCAAGGGCCAAATGTGGCCCAGCTGTCCCCGCAAATGAAGCGTTACGGGGACAGTCACATCCACACACTCATGTGCGGTGTGGGGAGCGGCCGGCGGAGAACCGGTGGCCACGTGGTGGCTGGGCTTCCGGTGGCAGATGGGGACCCCCCTCCACTCAGCCCACCCACTGGGGCAGGTTTTCGTTCCTGGTCGTCGCCTCCGCCCTCACGGGTCTCGAGCAGCGGTCTGAGGGCCCGGCCTCTGCGGACAGACACGTGGGGACTCCATGGGGACAGAGCAGCCGCGGGTCCTGAAGGTACGGTGGGCGCCGGGGAGGCAGCCCCCCACCAGTCCCCTGGGAAAAGCACGCCCCCTCTCGCCTGAGGGCCTGGCAGACACCGGGGGGCCACAGGCTCCCTCAGCTTCTCCCCCTTTAACAAACCCACCCGAGGGGCCAGGCACTGCAGGACACCCTCACGAACACGACTCCTTCGGCCTGGGACGCCCCTGTGTGTCAGGTGAGAGCCCTGAGGCTCCGGGAGGCTCCCGTGTCCAGTGAGCAGCGGGCGGGCCAGTGGACAGCACGTGGGGCGGCAGCCCCTGTACGGGAGCCGCGGGCACCGGCTCAAATGGCTGCAGTGGAGACTGAGGGCCACCAGGTGGGAATGATGACATAAGGTGATTTTTAAGGCAAGAAAAGAAAAATGTAACATAAAATTTTCTCTGCCGTTGGCCCCCTTCAGCGCGTCCTGTGCGTTGCATCACACGCTAACTAGACACCCCCGCCCCGCGAGACACAGGAATGCCCGCTCGCCAAAAAGGCCGTTTCCCCTGGCGCCAGCGAGGTCACTCCTTAGGAGATAACATTCCTTTCTCAATCCCACAAGGGGTCACGATGACCCACCACTCCCCTTGCTGGACTCTGTAAAGTGTCCACATGTTACCTTGACATGTAACCCTTTGTCTCAAAAACATATACAACTGTGCTTTGACCTCTAAGGGGAGGAACAGTCCTCAGAGCCTCTGAAAGACTGTCCCCCGCGTTAGAATCCTCAGGTTGGCTCGAATAAAATTTTCCATTTTTTCTTAGATTGACTATGGATGAATGTTTTTGTCAACAGGAGGCTGGAGAACAGAGCAGGGAGAAGAGCCGCACCTGGGACACGGGGAGAGGCGTGGGGAGGGAGAGGCTCCGAAGAAGCCCTCCCGATGGGGATGGGAGAAGAGTGGGGCGCATCCTCGGCTAAGCCCAAATGGCCCCCCGAGCTCAGAGACCCAGCTCGGGCCTTCCTCCCCGGACGCCACGGCTCCACACACCCACCGTCGACACGCTCCTGCCTGGGCCCGGTCACTGCGGGGAGCGGCTGTTTCCCCCCTGGGACTCAGCCCCGGGAGGGTGGCAGCAGGCTCCCTGGCATGCCCGCCAGGCCGCTGGTAACTGCACGCCAGACTCAGGCCTTGCCTCTCACCGCCTCGGGCCACTCTGAGCTGTCACAGGGCAGGCCACTGCTCCGGGGATAAAGGGCGGTGTGGAGGACGAGGGAGGGGGTAGAAGGGACCCAGGGTGACCCGGGCGCCAGGCTGAGCCTTTCTGAGCCGTGCAGAGGGTGGTGTCGGGCTGCAGGGCAGGCCCCTGTGGGGATGCGGGGTGTGGCTCGCAGAGAGATGCGACTCTTCCTTTCGCTTGAACTCTTAGGGGCCTTTGTAGGGGGATTAATTGGCCTGATTTCGTCCTGTGATGCCCCAGGGGATGGGGAGGCCTTGGGGGGAGAAGCGGGGGAAGGGGGGGACGGCCGGTCGGCGGAGCAGTCAGAACACAGGCACATGCATCCACCGAGGTTGCCGGCTGACGTGGGTGCAGTTCAAGGCGCCCCAAAACAATGACAACGTAACTTCAAAGATCACAGGTCACCACAACAAATATGGTAATAATAATAAAGTTTGCGATACTGAGAGAATTACCAAAACGTGACATAGAGACACAAAGTGAGCAAATGCTGCCGGGAAAACAGTGCCGACGGACGTGTGCGACGCAAGGTCACCACAAAGCTTCAGCTTGTAAAAACGCACGGTATCTGCAAAGGGCAACAAAGCAGCTTCGGCCTGCAGTGTCCGCCCAGGAGCTGCACTGATGTGAGTGGTCCGCGATGAGGGCACCCCCTCAGGCCGCCTGACCCCGTTTTAGTGAGGTTTCCCTCCATGAATTTTCACACCCCTTTTGGACTAATCTGGTAACCTAGTACGCACCGTGTTTCCCTGAGTTCTGTGAGCCGCTTTAGCAAATTAATTGAACCTGAGGAGGGGGTCACGGACACTCTGATCTACAGACGGTCGGTCAGAAGCCCAGGTGACAACCGAGCCTTGTGACTGGGGTCTGACGTGTGTGTGTGTGTGAGGTGGGCGGACCATCCTGCAGGGCTGGTCCCTGGACGTGAGGGCTGACGGGACGTCCCAGGCACCTGCTGGGGCCCAGGGATTGCTTGCTGGAGGTGAGGGGAGAACACCCCGACTGGACCTGGGACAAGGAACCGGAAGGGACCAAATGGATGCCTTGCACGCGAAGACGGTGCCACGCGTGTGACCAGGGGCTCTGGGAAGCGTAGGCCGCTGCTGCCCTCCCTCTCCCCGGAGGGGCCGGGCGCCCTGCAGGTGCCCCACCCCTGCCCCCCGTCGAGGAGGTGTGGGGCGTGGCCGGGCCCCGGGGGAGGCTGACTGGGGGGGCTCTTGGGACGCAGCCCTGCAGGGGAGGGAGGTCCAGCCCCAGGGAGACCCTGGCCAGCCCAGGGCCTCGGGGCCGGCCTGCACAGCTGTCTGGAGTCGGAGGGAAGGTGCTTTCAAGCCCTGTATGGATCGGTCACTGGACGCACACTTCCTCTGGAGGAAAGTGTGATCTGGGAAGCATGGGAGGGCAGGGCTTCTTCAGCAAAAAAGGTCCCCAGAGAGAACTGACAGCCGAGGGCCCCTGCCAGCTGGAGGAGGTCCTGCTGCAGTAGAGCCTCCAAGGGAAGAACGTCCTCCGCCCCGGTCTCACCCCGCACAGGAGTGACTCTGACGTGGGTCACGGATGGGGAGGTCCTGCTGCAGTAGAGCCTCCAAGGGAAGAGCGTCCTCCGCCCCGGTCTCACCCCGCACAGGAGTGACTCTGACGTGGGTCACGGATGGGGAGGTCCTGCTGCAGTAGAGCCTCCGAGGGAAGAACGTCCTCCGCCCCGATCTCACCCCGCACAGGAGTGACTGTGACGTGGGTCACGGATGGGGAGGTCCTGCTGCAGTAGAGCCTCCAAGGGAAGAACGTCCTCCGCCCCGGTCTCACCCCGCACAGGAGTGACTCTGACGTGGGTCACGGATGGGGAGGTCCTGCTGCAGTAGAGCCTCCAAGGGAAGAACGTCCTCCGCCCCGGCCTCACCCCGCACAGGAGTGACTCTGACGTGGGTCACGGATGGGGAGGTCCTGCTGCAGTAGAGCCTCCAAGGGAAGAACGTCCTCCGCCCCGGCCTCACCCCGCACAGGAGTGACTCTGACATGGGTCACGGATGGGGAGGTCCTGCTGCAGTAGAGCCTCCAAGGGAGAAACGTCCTCCGCCCCGGTCTCACCCCGCACAGGAGTGACTCTGACGTGGGTCACGGATGGGGAGGTCCTGCTGCAGTAGAGCCTCCAAGGGAAGAACGTCCTCCGCCCCGGTCTCACCCCGCACAGGAGTGACTCTGACGTGGGTCACGGATGGGGAGGTCCTGCTGCAGTAGAGCCTCCAAGGGAAGAACGTCCTCCGCCCCGGTCTCACCCCGCACAGGAGTGACTCTGACGTGGGTCACGGATGGGGAGGTCCTGCTGCAGTAGAGCCTCCAAGGGAAGAACGTCCTCCGCCCCGGTCTCACCCCGCACAGGAGTGACTCTGACATGGGTCACGGATGGGGAGGTCCTGCTGCAGTAGAGCCTCCGAGGGAAGAACGTCCTCCGCCCCGGTCTCACCCCGCACAGGAGTGACTCTGACGTGGGTCACGGATGGGGAGGTCCTGCTGCAGTAGAGCCTCCAAGGGAAGAACGTCCTCCACCCCGGTCTCACCCCGCACAGGAGTGACTCTGACATGGGTCACGGATGGGGAGGTCCTACTGCAGTAGAGCCTCCAAGGGAAGAACGTCCTCCGCCCCGGTCTCACCCCGCACAGGAGTTACTCTGACGTGGGTCACGGATGGGGAGGTCCTGCTGCAGTAGAGCCTCCAAGGGAAGAACGTCCTCCGCCCCGGTCTCACCCCGCACAGGAGTTACTCTGACGTGGGTCACGGATGGGGAGGTCCTGCTGCAGTAGAGCCTCCAAGGGAAAAACGTCCTCCGCCCCGGTCTCACCCCGCACAGGAGTGACTCTGACGTGGGTCACGGATGGTGAGGTCCTGCTGCAGTAGAGCCTCCAAGGGAAGAACGTCCTCCGCCCCGGTCTCACCCCGCACAGGAGTGACTCTGACGTGGGTCACGGATGGGGAGGTCCTGCTGCAGTAGAGCCTCCAAGGGAAGAACGTCCTCCGCCCCGGTCTCACCCCGCACAGGAGTGACTCTGACATGGGTCACGGATGGGGAGGTCCTGCTGCAGTAGAGCCTCCAAGGGAAGAACGTCCTCCGCCCCGGTCTCACCCCACACAGGAGTGACTCTGACGTGGGTCACGGATGGGGAGGTCCTGCTGCAGTAGAGCCTCCAAGGGAAGAACGTCCTCCGCCCCGGCCTCACCCCGCACAGGAGTTACTCTGACATGGGTCACGGATGGGGAGGTCCTGCTGCAGTAGAGCCTCCAAGGGAAGAACGTCCTCCGCCCCGGTCTCACCCCGCACAGGAGTTACTCTGACGTGGGTCACGGATGGGGAGGTCCTGCTGCAGTAGAGCCTCCAAGGGAAGAACGTCCTCCGCCCCGGTCTCACCCCGCACAGGAGTGACTCTGACGTGGGTCACGGATGGGGAGGTCCTGCTGCAGTAGAGCCTCCAAGGGAAGAACGTCCTCCGCCCCGGTCTCACCCCGCACAGGAGTGACTCTGACGTGGGTCACGGATGGGGAGGTCCTGCTGCAGTAGAGCCTCCAAGGGAAGAACGTCCTCCGCCCCGGTCTCACCCCGCACAGGAGTGACTCTGACGTGGGTCACGGATGGGGAGGTCCTGCTGCAGTAGAGCCTCTGAGGGAAGAGCGTCCTCCGCCCCGGTCTCACCCCGCACAGGAGTGACTCTGACGTGGGTCACGGATGGGGAGGTCCTGCTGCAGTAGAGCCTCCAAGGGAAGAACGTCCTCCGCCCCGGTCTCACCCCGCACAGGAGTGACTGTGACGTGGGTCACGGATGGGGAGGTCCTGCTGCAGTAGAGCCTCCAAGGGAAGAACGTCCTCCGCCCCGGTCTCACCCCGCACAGGAGTGACTCTGACGTGGGTCACGGATGGGGAGGTCCTGCTGCAGTAGAGCCTCCAAGGGAAGAACGTCCTCCGCCCCGGCCTCACCCCGCACAGGAGTGACTCTGACGTGGGTCACGGATGGGGAGGTCCTGCTGCAGTAGAGCCTCCAAGGGAAGAACGTCCTCCGCCCCGGCCTCACCCCGCACAGGAGTGACTCTGACATGGGTCACGGATGGGGAGGTCCTGCTGCAGTAGAGCCTCCAAGGGAGAAACGTCCTCCGCCCCGGTCTCACCCCGCACAGGAGTGACTCTGACGTGGGTCACGGATGGGGAGGTCCTGCTGCAGTAGAGCCTCCAAGGGAAGAACGTCCTCCGCCCCGGTCTCACCCCGCACAGGAGTGACTCTGACGTGGGTCACGGATGGGGAGGTCCTGCTGCAGTAGAGCCTCCAAGGGAAGAACGTCCTCCGCCCCGGTCTCACCCCGCACAGGAGTGACTCTGACGTGGGTCACGGATGGGGAGGTCCTGCTGCAGTAGAGCCTCCAAGGGAAGAACGTCCTCCGCCCCGGTCTCACCCCGCACAGGAGTGACTCTGACGTGGGTCACGGATGGGGAGGTCCTGCTGCAGTAGAGCCTCCAAGGGAAGAACGTCCTCCGCCCCGGTCTCACCCCGCACAGGAGTGACTCTGACGTGGGTCACGGATGGGGAGGTCCTGCTGCAGTAGAGCCTCCAAGGGAAGAACGTCCTCCGCCCCGGTCTCACCCCGCACAGGAGTGACTCTGACGTGGGTCACGGATGGGGAGGTCCTGCTGCAGTAGAGCCTCCAAGGGAAGAACGTCCTCCGCCCCGGTCTCACCCCGCACAGGAGTGACTCTGACGTGGGTCACGGATGGGGAGGTCCTGCTGCAGTAGAGCCTCCAAGGGAAGAACGTCCTCCGCCCCGGTCTCACCCCGCACAGGAGTGACTCTGACATGGGTCACGGATGGGGAGGTCCTGCTGCAGTAGAGCCTCCAAGGGAAGAACGTCCTCCGCCCCGGTCTCACCCCGCACAGGAGTGACTCTGACGTGGGTCACAGATGGGGAGGTCCTGCTGCAGTAGAGCCTCCAAGGGAAGAACGTCCTCCGCCCCGGTCTCACCCCGCACAGGAGTTACTCTGACATGGGTCACGGATGGGGAGGTCCTGCTGCAGTAGAGCCTCCAAGGGAAGAACGTCCTCCGCCCCGGTCTCACCCCGCACAGGAGTGACTCTGACGTGGGTCACGGATGGGGAGGTCCTGCTGCAGTAGAGCCTCCAAGGGAAGAACGTCCTCCGCCCCGGTCTCACCCCGCACAGGAGTGACTCTGACATGGGTCACAGATGGGGAGGTCCTGCTGCAGTAGAGCCTCCAAGGGAGAAACGTCCTCCGCCCCAGTCTCACCCTGCACAGGAGTTACTCTGACATGGGTCACGGATGGGGAGGTCCTGCTGCAGTAGAGCCTCCAAGGGAAGAACGTCCTCCGCCCCGGTCTCACCCCGCACAGGAGTGACTCTGACATGGGTCACGGATGGGGAGGTCTGCCGCAGTAGAGCCTCCAAGGGAAGAACGTCCTCCGCCCCGGTCTCACCCCGCACAGGAGTTACTCTGACATGGGTCACGGATGGGGAGGTCCTGCTGCAGTAGAGCCTCCAAGGGAAGAACGTCCTCCGCCCCGGTCTCACCCCGCACAGGAGTGACTCTGACGTGGGTCACGGATGGGGAGGTCCTGCTGCAGTAGAGCCTCCAAGGGAAGAACGTCCTCCGCCCCGGTCTCACCCCGCACAGGAGTGACTCTGACATGGGTCACGGATGGGGAGGTCCTGCTGCAGTAGAGCCTCCAAGGGAGAAACGTCCTCCGCCCCAGTCTCACCCTGCACAGGAGTTACTCTGACATGGGTCACGGATGGGGAGGTCCTGCTGCAGTAGAGCCTCCAAGGGAAGAACGTCCTCCGCCCCGGTCTCACCCCGCACAGGAGTTACTCTGACATGGGTCACGGATGGGGAGGTCCTGCTGCAGTAGAGCCTCCAAGGGAAGAACGTCCTCCGCCCCGGTCTCACCCCGCACAGGAGTGACTCTGACGTGGGTCACGGATGGGGAGGTCCTGCTGCAGTAGAGCCTCCAAGGGAAGAACGTCCTCCGCCCCGGTCTCACCCCGCACAGGAGTGACTCTGACATGGGTCACGGATGGGGAGGTCCTGCTGCAGTAGAGCCTCCAAGGGAAGAACGTCCTCCGCCCCGGTCTCACCCCGCACAGGAGTGACTCTGACGTGGGTCACGGATGGGGAGGTCCTGCTGCAGTAGAGCCTCCAAGGGAAGAACGTCCTCCGCCCCGGTCTCACCCCGCACAGGAGTGACTCTGACGTGGGTCACGGATGGGGAGGTCCTGCTGCAGTAGAGCCTCCAAGGGAAGAACGTCCTCCGCCCCGGTCTCACCCCGCACAGGAGTTACTCTGACATGGGTCACGGATGGGGAGGTCCTGCTGCAGTAGAGCCTCCGAGGGAAGAGCGTCCTACGCCCCGGTCTCACCCCGCACAGGAGTGACTCTGACATGGGTCACGGATGGGGAGGTCCTGCTGCAGTAGAGCCTCCGAGGGAAGAGCGTCCTCCGCCCCGGTCTCACCCCGCACAGGAGTGACTCTGACGTGGGTCACGGATGGGGAGGTCCTGCTGCAGTAGAGCCTCCAAGGGAAGAACGTCCTCCACCCCGGTCTCACCCCGCACAGGAGTTACTCTGACATGGGTCACGGATGGGGAGGTCCTGCTGCAGTAGAGCCTCCGAGGGAAGAGCGTCCTACGCCCCGGTCTCACCCCGCACAGGAGTGACTCTGACATGGGTCACGGATGGGGAGGTCCTGCTGCAGTAGAGCCTCCGAGGGAAGAGCGTCCTCCGCCCCGGTCTCACCCCGCACAGGAGTGACTCTGACGTGGGTCACGGATGGGGAGGTCCTGCTGCAGTAGAGCCTCCAAGGGAAGAACGTCCTCCGCCCCGGTCTCACCCCGCACAGGAGTGACTCTGACGTGGGTCACGGATGGGGAGGTCCTGCTGCAGTAGAGCCTCCGAGGGAAGAGCGTCCTACGCCCCGGTCTCACCCCGCACAGGAGTGACTCTGACATGGGTCACGGATGGGGAGGTCCTACTGCAGTAGAGCCTCCAAGGGAAGAACGTCCTCCGCCCCGGTCTCACCCCGCACAGGAGTGACTCTGACATGGGTCACGGATGGGGAGGTCCTACTGCAGTAGAGCCTCCAAGGGAAGAACGTCCTCCGCCCCGGTCTCACCCCGCACAGGAGTGACTCTGACGTGGGTCACGGATGGGGAGGTCCTGCTGCAGTAGAGCCTCCAAAGGAAGAACGTCCTCCACCCCGGTCTCACCCCGCACAGGAGTTACTCTGACATGGGTCACGGATGGGGAGGTCCTGCTGCAGTAGAGCCTCCGAGGGAAGAGCGTCCTACGCCCCGGTCTCACCCCGCACAGGAGTGACTCTGACATGGGTCACGGATGGGGAGGTCCTGCTGCAGTAGAGCCTCCAAGGGAAGAACGTCCTCCACCCCGGTCTCACCCCGCACAGGAGTGACTCTGACATGGGTCACGGATGGGGAGGTCCTGCTGCAGTAGAGCCTCCGAGGGAAGAGCGTCCTCCGCCCCGGCCTCACCCCGCACAGGAGTGACTCTGACGTGGGTCACGGATGGGGAGGTCCTGCTGCAGTAGAGCCTCCAAGGGAAGAACGTCCTCCACCCCGGTCTCACCCCGCACAGGAGTGACTCTGACGTGGGTCACGGATGGGGAGGTCCTGCTGCAGTAGAGCTTCCGAGGGAAGAGCGTCCTCCGCCCCGGTCTCACCCCGCACAGGAGTGACTCTGACGTGGGTCACGGATGGGGAGGTCCTGCTGCAGTAGAGCCTCCGAGGGAAGAGCGTCCTCCGCCCCGGTCTCACCCCGCACAGGAGTGACTCTGACGTGGGTCACGGATGGGGAGGTCCTGCTGCAGTAGAGCCTCCAAGGGAAGAACGTCCTCCGCCCCGGTCTCACCCCGCACAGGAGTTACTCTGACATGGGTCACGGATGGGGAGGTCCTGCTGCAGTAGAGCCTCCGAGGGAAGAGCGCCCTCCGCCCCGGCCTCACCCCGCACAGGAGTGACTCTGACATGGGTCACGGATGGGGAGGTCCTGCTGCAGTAGAGCCTCCAAGGGAAGAACGTCCTCCGCCCCGGTCTCACCCCGCACAGGAGTGACTCTGACGTGGGTCACGGATGGGGAGGTCCTGCTGCAGTAGAGCCTCCAAGGGAAGAACGTCCTCCGCCCCGGCTTCACCCCGCACAGGAGTGACTCTGACGTGGGTCACGGATGGGGAGGTCCTGCTGCAGTAGAGCCTCCAAGGGAAGAACGTCCTCCGCCCCGGCCTCACCCCGCACAGGAGTGACTCTGACATGGGTCACGGATGGGGAGGTCCTGCTGCAGTAGAGCCTCCAAGGGAGAAACGTCCTCCGCCCCGGTCTCACCCCGCACAGGAGTGACTCTGACGTGGGTCACGGATGGGGAGGTCCTGCTGCAGTAGAGCCTCCAAGGGAAGAACGTCCTCCGCCCCGGTCTCACCCCGCACAGGAGTGACTCTGACGTGGGTCACGGATGGGGAGGTCCTGCTGCAGTAGAGCCTCCAAGGGAAGAACGTCCTCTGCCCCGGTCTCACCCCGCACAGGAGTGACTCTGACATGGGTCACGGATGGGGAGGTCCTGCTGCAGTAGAGCCTCCAAGGGAAGAACGTCCTCCGCCCCGGTCTCACCCCGCACAGGAGTGACTCTGACGTGGGTCACGGATGGGGAGGTCCTGCTGCAGTAGAGCCTCCAAGGGAAGAACGTCCTCCGCCCCGGCTTCACCCCGCACAGGAGTGACTCTGACGTGGGTCACGGATGGGGAGGTCCTGCTGCAGTAGAGCCTCCAAGGGAAGAACGTCCTCCGCCCCGGCCTCACCCCGCACAGGAGTGACTCTGACATGGGTCACGGATGGGGAGGTCCTGCTGCAGTAGAGCCTCCAAGGGAGAAACGTCCTCCGCCCCGGTCTCACCCCGCACAGGAGTGACTCTGACGTGGGTCACGGATGGGGAGGTCCTGCTGCAGTAGAGTCTCCAAGGGAAGAACGTCCTCCGCCCCGGTCTCACCCCGCACAGGAGTGACTCTGACGTGGGTCACGGATGGGGAGGTCCTGCTGCAGTAGAGCCTCCAAGGGAAGAACGTCCTCCGCCCCGGTCTCACCCCGCACAGGAGTGACTCTGACATGGGTCACGGATGGGGAGGTCCTGCTGCAGTAGAGCCTCCAAGGGAAGAACGTCCTCCGCCCCGGTCTCACCCCGCACAGGAGTGACTCTGACGTGGGTCACGGATGGGGAGGTCCTGCTGCAGTAGAGCCTCCAAGGGAAGAACGTCCTCCGCCCCGGTCTCACCCCGCACAGGAGTGACTCTGACATGGGTCACGGATGGGGAGGTCCTGCTGCAGTAGAGCCTCCGAGGGAAGAGCGCCCTCCGCCCCGGCCTCACCCCGCACAGGAGTTACTGTGACATGGGTCACGGATGGGGAGGTCTGCCGCAGTAGAGCCTCCAAGGGAAGAACGTCCTCCGCCCCGGTCTCACCCCGCACAGGAGTTACTCTGACATGGGTCACGGATGGGGAGGTCCTGCTGCAGTAGAGCCTCCAAGGGAAGAACGTCCTCCGCCCCGGTCTCACCCCGCACAGGAGTGACTCTGACGTGGGTCACGGATGGGGAGGTCCTGCTGCAGTAGAGCCTCCAAGGGAAGAACGTCCTCCGCCCCGGTCTCACCCCGCACAGGAGTTACTCTGACATGGGTCACGGATGGGGAGGTCCTGCTGCAGTAGAGCCTCCAAGGGAAGAACGTCCTCCGCCCCGGTCTCACCCCGCACAGGAGTGACTCTGACGTGGGTCACGGATGGGGAGGTCCTGCTGCAGTAGAGCCTCCAAGGGAAGAACGTCCTCCGCCCCGGTCTCACCCCGCACAGGAGTGACTCTGACGTGGGTCACGGATGGGGAGGTCCTGCTGCAGTAGAGCCTCCAAGGGAAGAACGTCCTCCGCCCCGGTCTCACCCCGCACAGGAGTGACTCTGACGTGGGTCACGGATGGGGAGGTCCTGCTGCAGTAGAGCCTCCAAGGGAAGAACGTCCTCCGCCCCGGTCTCACCCCGCACAGGAGTGACTGTGACGTGGGTCACGGATGGGGAGGTCCTGCTGCAGTAGAGCCTCCAAGGGAAGAACGTCCTCCGCCCCGGTCTCACCCCGCACAGGAGTGACTCTGACATGGGTCACGGATGGGGAGGTCTGCCGCAGTAGAGCCTCCAAGGGAAGAACGTCCTCCGCCCCGGTCTCACCCCGCACAGGAGTGACTCTGACATGGGTCACGGATGGGGAGGTCCTGCTGCAGTAGAGCCTCCGAGGAAAGAACGTCCTCCGCCCCGGCCTCACCCCGCACAGGAGCGACTCTGACGTCGGCCACAGACCCAGACACAAATGCTACAACTATAACATTTCTAGAAGAAAACACAGAAGAATTTCTCTGTGACTTGGGGTTAGACAAAGATTTCCTAGGAAACTCAGAGGAACTAATCATAAAATAAAAATTTTAAATTAATAGAATAAACATCAAAATCCCAAACTACTGTTCGTCTCAAGACACTGTTAAAAAAGGAACAGACCACATATAATAAATAACTCAAAACGGCTGAAAGACCTAAACGTAAGACCTAAAACTATAAAACTCCTAGAAGAAAACATGGGGGAAAGCTTCATGACACTGG
This sequence comes from Eubalaena glacialis, assembly GCF_028564815.1. Taxonomy (NCBI): domain Eukaryota; kingdom Metazoa; phylum Chordata; class Mammalia; order Artiodactyla; family Balaenidae; genus Eubalaena; species Eubalaena glacialis. Next base: position 194,176,639 of record NC_083717.1, on the reverse strand, counting down.
ACTTGGCAATAATTTCTTGGATGTGACACCAAAAGCACAGGCAACAAAAGAAAAAACAGACAAATGGGACTAGATTAAACTTTAAAACGTTTGTGCATCAAAGGACACAACAAACAAAGTGAAAAGCAACCTACAGAATCAAAGAAAATATTTGCAAATCATGTACCTGATAAGGGGTTAATAGAATATATAAAGGATTCTTACAAATCAACAAAAATCAAATAACCCACTTTAAAAATGAGCAAAGGACTTGGATAGACATTTCTCTAGATTATGTACAAATGACCAATAAGCACCTGAAAAGATGCTCAACGTGACTAATCATCAGAGAAATGCAAATAAAACCACAATGAGATATCACCTTATACCCAATAGTGTGGCTACTATAAAAACAACAACAACAGAAAACAACAAATATTGGTGAGAAGGTAGAGAAATTGGAAGCTTTGTGCACTGCTGGTAGGATTTTAAAATGGTGCAGGCACTATGGAAAACAGTATGGAGGGTTCTCAAAAAATTAAAACTAGAACTACCATATGATCCATCAATCCCACTTCTGGGTATTCATCCAAAAGAATTAAAAGCAGTGTCTTGAGGACATCTCTGCACACCCATGCTCATAGCAGCGCTATTCACAATAGCCAAGAGGTGCGAGCCACCCAAGTGTCCATGGATGGATGAACGGGAAAGCCTAATGTCCATCCACACAATGGACTATTACTCAGCCTTAAAAAGGAAGTAAGTTCTGGCACAGGCTGCAACACAGGTGAGTCTTGAGAACATTACACTAAATGGAATAAGCCAGTCACAAAAAGACAAATACTGCATGAACCTACTTATGTGAGGTAAGACAGAAAGGAGAGTGGTGGGCGTCAGGAGCTGAAGGAGGAGGAGGGGGTGCTCTTCAGGGGGGACAGAGTTTCAGATTCACAAGACAAAAAAGCCCTGGAGACGGGTTTCACAGCAATGTAAATATACTTAACATTTTATAACGGTAATTGTTTTGTGTTTTTACTACAATAAAATGAATAGGCAAGGATAGACTAGGATAAAATTTTTGCAAAACATATACCTGACACAGCACTTATATCCTGAATAAAGAACTCCTACAACTCAGTAATAAAAACACCAACCCCCAAAACGAGGCATAAGACTTGAGCAAATACTTCACTAAGGAAGATAGAGGTAAAATTTAATACAAAGAACAATTAATAAGAGGGGATTAACTACTTTAGTTTAGTGGGGTAGACAGAATTCTCAAGACTACAGGAAGAGAAGGCTCAAAGCAGCCACCACTTCGGAAAGTTTGGTCATTCCTTGTCAAGTTAAACCACCATCTGCTCTATGACCCAGTAATCCCACCACTCCTAGGTATTTATCCAAGAGACATGAAAACATGTATCTATAAGGACTTGTTCACAGCAGCTTTATTCATAATAGGCCCAAAGTGAAAACAATCCACATGCCCATCAGTAGGAGAATGGATAAATAAACTGGTGTTTTCGTACAATGGATAATAAAAGAACAAATTATTGATTTATACAACAACATGAATGAACCTCAAAAATATTATGTTGAGCAAAAAGCAGCCTGACCCAAAGAGTACATTCCGCTGTAGGATTGCACTTACATGAACTTCTACAACAGTCAAGACTACTCTACAGTGAAGGAGGTCAGAACGGTGTTTGCTGTGCATGTGGAAGCTTCAGGGCTGATGGAAACATCCTGTCCTCTTAGTAGAGGTGCGGCTGCATGAATTCATCAGCATTCGCTGAACTATGACTCAGATCCATCCACTCCCTGTGTGTAAACTATGCCTCAATTTTTAAAAAAGGCAAAAATAACCGCTGATGTAGAGCTATATGAAAAAAGGAGAGAACATAAAAAGACTGGGCAATATCTTTTTGTTTTATGCTCTCCCAAATCAAGTTACTTTGTAATAAGCCTAAGCCACCAATAATATACAAACAATAAAACTTATATAACGCTCCATATTGTTCATAAAAATGTTTCCACAAAGTTGGAAGAAGTTCTGCTTTCTGGTCATGATTTCTCAACAGTACTTCCAATTTTTTTTTCATCTATGAGGTAGTCCCTACCATTACCAGTTTGCAAGCTAACATTCAGAAAAGCTTCAAAAGCATTGCCTGTGAAGACTGACAGCTGCTGAGGCAAAACCTGCAGTTCTAGGAGAGAGCAGCCAGAGGGCAGTGCTGCCATTCTGATGTTTCTTGACTTACGAGGAAAAAAATGTTCCCCACACTGGAATTGGTTTCCTGAAACCCAAGTATAAGTAGCTCATTATGAAATGTAATTTAAGCAAGAAAATATTATGTAAGAGATAACACGCCTCTCTCTAATTGCAGGTCTTCAAAAGCACAGTCTAATTTAAGATTCCTCTGAAGTCTTTTTTTTTTTTTAAACATCTTTATTGAAGTATAATTGCTTTACAATGGTGTGTTAGCTTCTGCTTTATAACAAAGTGAATCAGTTATACATATACATATGTTCCCATATCTCTTCCCTCTTGCATCTCCCTCCCTCCCACCCTCCCTATCCCACCCCTCTAGGTGGTCACAAAGCACCGAGCTGATCTCCCTGTGCTATGCGGCTGCTTCCCACGAGCTATCTATTTTACATTTGGTAGTGTATATATGTCCATGACACTCTCTCACCCTGTCACATCTCACCCCTCCCCCTCCCCATATCCTCAAGTCCATTCTCTAGTAGGTCTGTGTCTTTATTCCCATCTTGCCACTAGGTTCTTCATGACCTTTTTTTTTTTTTTCTTAGATTCCATATATATGTGTTAGCATACTGTATTTCTTTTTCTCTTTCTGACTTACTTCACTCTGTATGACAGACTCTAACTCCATCCACCTCATTACAAATACCTCCATTTCATTTCTTTTTATGGCTGAGTAATATTCCATTGTATATATGTGCCACATCTTCTTTATCCATTCATCCGATGATGGACACCTAGGTTGCTTCCATGTCCTGGCTATTGTAAACAGAGCTGCAATGAATATTTTGGTACATGACTCTTTCTGAATTATGGTTTTCTCAGGGTATATGCCCAGTAGTGGGATTGCTGGGTCGTATGGTAGTTCTATTTTTAGTTTTTTAAGGAACCTCCATACTGTTCTCCATAGTGGCTGTATCAATTTACATTCCCACCAACAGTGCAAGAGTGTTCCCTTTTCTCCACACCCTCTCCAGCATTTATTGTTTGTAGATATTTTGATGATGGCCATTCTGACCGGTGTGAGATGATACCTCATTGTAGTTTTGATTTGCATTTCTCTAATGATTAATGATGTTGAGCATTCTTTCATGTGTCTGTTGGCAATCTGTATATCTTCTTTGGAGAAATGTCTATTTAGGTCTTCTGCCCATTTTTGGACTGGGTTGTTTGTTTTTTTGTTATTGAGCTGCATGAGCTGCTTGTAAATCTTGGAGATTAATCCTTTGTCAGTTGCTTCATTTGCAAATATTTTCTCCCATTCTGAGGGTTGTCTTTTGGTCTTGTTTATGGTTTCCTTTGCTGTGCAAAAGCTTTTCAGTTTCATTAGGTCCCATTTGTTTATTTGTGTTTTTATTTCCATTTCTCTAGGAGCTGGGTCAAAAAGGATCTTGCTGTGACTTATGTCATAGAGTGTTCTGCCTATGTTTTCCTCTAAGAGTTTGATAGTGTCTGGCCTTACACTTAGGTCTTTAATCCATTTTGAGTTTATTTTTGTGTATGGTGTCAGGGAGTGTTCTAATTTCATACTTTTACATGTACCTGTCCAATTTTCCCAGCACCACTTATTGAAGAGGCTGTCTTTTCTCCACTGTATATGCTTGCCTCCTTTATCAAAGATAAGGTGACCATATGTGCGTGGGCTTATCTCTGGGCTTTCTATCCTGTTCCATTGATCTATATTTCTGTTTTTGTGCCAGTACCAAACTGTCTTGATTACTGTAGCTTTGTAATATAGTCTGAAGTCAGAGAGCCTGATTCCTCCAGCTCCATTTTTCGTTCTCAAGATTGCTTTGGCTATTCGGGGTCTTTTGTGTTTCCATACAAATTGTGAAATTTTTTGTTCTAGTTCTGTGAAAAATGCCAGTGGTAGTTTGATAGGGATTGCATTGAATCTGTAGATTGCTTTGGGTAGCAGAGTCATTTTCACAATGTTGATTCTTCCAATCCAAGAACATGGTATATCTCTCCATCTATTTGTATCATCTTTAATTTCTTTCATCAGTGTCCTATAATTTTCTGCATACAGTTCTTTTGTCTCCTTAGGTAGGTTTATTCCTAGATATTTTATTCTTTTTGTTGCAATGGTAAACGGGAGTGTTTTCTTAATTTCACTTTCAGATTTTTCATCATTAGTATACAGGAATGCAAGAGATTTCTGTGCATTAATTTTGTATCCTGCTACTTTACCAAATTCATTGATTAGCTCTAGTAGTTTCCTGGTAGCATCTTTTGGATTCTCTATGTATAGTATCATGTCATCTGCAAACAGTGACAGCTTTACTTCTTCTTTTCCGATTTGGATTCCTTTTATTTCTTTTTCTTCTCTGATTGCTGTGGCTAACACTTCCAAAACTATGTTGAATAATAGTGGTGAGAGTGGGCAACCTTGTCTTGTTCCTGATCTTAGTGGAAATGGTTTCAGTTTTTCACCATTGAGGACAATGTTGGCTGTGGGTTTGTCATATATGGCCTTTATTATGTTGAGGAAAGTTCCCTCTATGCCTACTTTCCTCTGAAGTCTTTGCCTATCATCTTTCAACATTATACTACTTCTCTGAGGTTATAATGCCATTTTTCTCTTTTGTTTAAAAGAAAAATCTTTTCCAGTTAATGTTCTAAAACTATTGTTCCAATTCAAACGCAAATCCAGGGAACAATCCATAACATGTCAGAAAGCAGAGCACTGTTTTCTGCAGCACTTTCTCACGTGGTATTTAATTGCACTCTCTCAGCCATTGTTCTCTAGTTTCTAGGAAGTCTTAACTTGCCATCAGGGACTGGATCAGATCCATCTTTTGCATTCCTTAATGTACAGAGTAACTTCATGGTGGAGAGAGAAGATGCTTAGTAGAAGATGCTTTACTCACTTGGATTCTGGCAATTTGCATACTGTCTATGCTTCTAAAAGGAAGCCTGGACTTTTCAGAGTGGGAAGCAGGTGGTCAAGAGTTACTTTGAATTCAGCCAAGTCAGAATGTATAGCCTGGAAGCAAATATCCATGACTGCACTGAACCTAGACGATATCCATTTGCCTTGGTCTCTTCTTGTGATTTTTAATACTCCTCCTGTAACTGAGCACTTTGTTGATTGAACGTGTATTCTTTTACTTTTTAAGTTTTTTTTTTTCAGTATATATTGTATCAAACAGGAACTATGTTCGGCTGCTTGTAACACAGACCAAAAATAACAGAGAGTTTAAAAAGTTAATTTCCCTCTCACATAAAAGAAGTCTAGAGGTAGGCAGTCCAGGGCTAGTGGGATGGCTGTGGTTGACAGGAACCCAGATTCTGCCATTGTATGTGGGTGGTTTCCACTATCAAGGTCATCTCAAGGTTGAAGATGGCTGCTGAAGCACCAGCCATCAGGTCTGTGTTCCAGGAGAGCAGCAGGAAGAAATCTAAAAGGGCCCATCCTAACCCAGATGACAGAGGTCATTATCTAGAATGTATCCTTCCACGTTTTTCTCTGTGCTCTTAGTCCCTTCCAGACAAGCATAAGCACAAATACACACACGTGTACATGTAACATGGTTACTTATTTTTAGAATGAGATAATATGCACATTTCCACACCTCTCTGTTCCCACTCGCCTTTCCTTGTGGAATCCCTTCAGAGAGCAGCTCTAACTCTCAGCTCACTCTTCATACAGCTGCAACTATTCCCTAACGGTGGCCGCCAGATCTTTTTAAAAGTGCTGTATCATTTTAAAAGTTGCTGATGTGGAGGTGGAAGGGAAAATATATATATATTGCTGGTAAAATATGAAGTGTTTTAGCTTCTTTGGAAATCAGTCTGGCAACATCTGTGAAAATTGAAAACAGGCCTCTCCTTTAACTTTGATATGTCAGGACAGCTGTACAGTGTAAGGCAGAAGAGAAGTGGTGACTACCCGTCAACATCAGGGAAGAGTTGCAGCTGTATGATACAGAACTTTAAAAAATCTTGCCCACCAGTCTGTGGGTATAAAGCTCGCTGGTTTCTATTTCCCTTACTCCTAAGGATTTTGAGCATTTTCATGTTTCTGGCCATTAAGATTTGCTCTTCTCTAGACCTTCTATTCGTATAATTGTTGTTTTTGTTTGATTGTTGCTCTTTCCTGACGGGTTTTTTTTAAGGTTTTTGTATAGTATATATTAGCCCTTTGTCATCCACATCACAAATATTTTCCATTCTACCCGTTGATTGGTTATGGTGTCTTTTGCCATACAACGCTTTTCAGCGTTAATCAAATATGTTTGTGTCTCCTTTTACAGCTTCTGGTTTTCCCATCTAGGTTAATAAGGGGCTCCCCATACCTCAAGCAGGATTCTATCCTTGGGCATTTACTCATCCACATACATTTTAAGATATTTTCATCCAAATCCAGAAAGATACCTCATTGGGATTCTTGCTGGAATTGTACTATATTTGCATATTAACGACATCTTTCATGATGTAAAATCTTCCCAAGTATGCTTTTTCATCTGTTCAGATTTTGTTTCTGTCTTTCAATACGATCTCAGTTTTCTTCGTGAGGGTATAGATCCTCCACCTTTATTCTGAAGCATATTTTTTCAGGATGTACATGGAAGGCATTCTAGGCGCTCATCGCCACGGAAGCTAATGACTTTTGTATCCCTAGCGTGCATCTAGAAGCCTTACCAAAGGATCTTGTTGTTGCAGAGCTCACACAGCAGGCACGATACTGGACTCCTGGAAAGGCCTGCTCACAGGGCTGGCCTTTGCCTGGCATCTGGGAGCTTAGATTTCAGGAGGGTTCCCGCCGTTCTCTAACTGATAAGGGTGCCTCACTGAGCCTAAACCCTTTGCATAAACGCTGAGGTTTATGCTGAACTGGGAGACTGGCATTGCAGCACATGCGGGGCAGAGGGGGCCTAGGTGACCAGCCTCCAAGACGACCGAACCCTGGGCACTGAGGCTCTGAGGAGCTTCCTGGTGGACAACACTTCACACAAGCTGTCACAGCTCGTTGCTGGACAGATTAATGGTGTGTGACTTCCCTGGGATAGGACTCTTGGAAGTTTGCACCTGGTGTTTTCATGGACTTTGCCCACGTGCCTACTTCCTTTGCTGATTTTACTTCGTATCCTTTTGCTGTCGTAACTCTTAGCTGTGAGTCCTGATAGTGAATCACCAGAACTGGAGGAGGTCTTAGGGACCCCAACACATAGATTATACATCATATCAGCAAAAAAGAGCTTTATCTATGTCTAATGTTGTATCAGTTATTCCATCTTTCTAGGTTTATTGCATTTGCTAGAACCTTCAAGTCATTTTATTTTTTTTAAATTTTTTATAAATTTATTTATTTGTTTTTATTTTTGGCTGTGTTGGGTCTACGTTGCTGCATGTGGGCTTTCTCTAGTTGCGGCGAGCGGGGGCTACTCTTCGTTGCGGTGCGCAGGCTTCTCATTGCGGTGGCTTCTCTTGTTGTGGAGCACGGGCTCTAGGCGCGCGGGCTTCAGTAGTTGCGGTGCACGGGCTTAGCTGCTCCACAGCATGTGGGATCTTCCCGGACCAGGGCACGAACCCATGTTTCCTGCATTGGCAGGCGGATTCTTAACCACTGTGCCATCAGGGAAGCCCCTTCAAGTCGTTTTAAACAATAGGGACAGGAGACATCCCCGTCCAGTTCCTAATTTTAACTGAATGGTCTGAATGCTTTGCCACTGAAGAGAACACTTACTGTGGATTTTGGGCTTTCACTCCTTTTCAGGAGCACCAGCCTCCCAACAACTCGGTTTAGACCCCAGTCCCCGCAGCGTGGTGACAGCGAGCAACTGCGCCCAGGACGAGCCGGGCGCGCGCTGAGCTCCTCCGTCCACAGGCGCGCGAGGAACAGGTGCGCAGCGCGAGCGGCGACCACTCACGGCGTTTCTTCCAAAGTCCGCCGGTCCCTGATGAGCGAGTGTGTTATTTCACTCACACACGAACTGCAAAGTCTGTAGGGGCGTCACCTCTTTGCCTCACCAGGGACAAACTCACATGATGTCTTACAAAAACGGACACTTGAAAGAGGAAATCGGCCAATAAAGGTGAAAGTGAAGCAAAGATACGAAAAGCGCTGATAACACTGGCAGTGAGATCGGAGTGGACCCTAACGGCCCTAGAAGAGAGGCTGCCGGGGACGCAGGCCCTGCGGCTGCTCTGGGGCTGGAGGTGCGCGGCCCGGGACCTGCGGCATCGGCATCGGGGAGGAGGACGCCGAGGGAGCGGGGCCAGCTTCCCGGCAAGAAGGCGGTGCTGGAGGCTCGTCCCGACCTAGGAAGGGCTGTGACAGTTCACACCGCGGAGAAGAGGTTCCGCACCAAAAGTTACACAGTGAAAAGAGGGAAGCGCTGTTCAAACCACTGTTTTTTCACTTTAATTCTCAGTGTTTCCAATCTTAAATTAGAGTGTACGACATGCACTAGATTGACTATTCTTTTCATTATCCTCTGTATTTGAAGCAGACAGTGTTCCACTGTTCTAACCAAGCATCTCACAGGACAGCTTCACAGACTCAGTCTGCATTTTCGCCGCCCTGCCTGCCGTGCAAGCAAGAACTGCCTGCAACTCTCTCCCGTTTCTACTTTACTTCACTTTTTTCTTTTGACTTAGAAATGGATGCTAAATTTCATGAAATGCCACTCCCTCCCCAGTTTCCTGGTCTGCCCAGGTTGCAGCCACTGCATCTCTCCCCTTGCTTGTTTGGAAGTCCCCATTCAGGGCTCCCTCCCTTGCACGTCCCTTGTGACCATGGCCATCACGTGAAGACTAGTGACCAAGTACTTCCCACGCCAAGATGTTTTCTTCCCCCATCTCCCCAACGCACTAACCATGGCCCAGGAGGTCTGTGGAACACTGACTTTTATGATCGGATCCCTACTTCTAAAAGGAAGAATGGGCAGAAGGGGAGGAGAAACAGAAGCCACGGAGAGACTGGGTGAGGAAGTTACTGGATCAGAGATGCTGGTGGCCACCAAGATGGTGACACATGATGGAGTTGCAGACGTGTTTTGGAAATTAAATTCTAAGAGAAAAAATAAAATAGTTCAGTGACCACCTATAAATTGCTCCATCCAAGACCCTTCCCTCCACCCAGATGCCTCTCCTGACCTCCAGACGCCTCACAGCTTCTTATACATCTTTGCTCAACTACCCACGGGTGCTTCAAGCTCAAATCCATAATCTTCCCCATTCCACCAAATCTGTTCCTGGCAAAAGATGTCACCATTGACCCAATTATCTAAATTAAACCCTAAAGGTCACCCCAGAAGACTGTTCATCACTCACTTATACATCAAGCCTACCTCCTTCAGGGGTCTGAAAATCCATTCTTCTCTCTCTCCCCAGCTCCACTGCCTGCCTCGGTCCTGGAAGGTCCCCTTCTCCTGCCCGAGCAGCTGTTCTCCCAGTCTTTGGTCTCATCATTTTCTGCTCCTATTCATTCCATCTATTCATCGCCCTGAAGCCGGAATTATCTAAACTTCAGACGTTATCATGCCACTGCTCTGCTTAACACCCCTCGCTGGCAGGCGCTGCCTTCATTATAAAGCCCCACACTCCACTGTCTGCTGGCATTCTCTCAGACAAAACCCCAACCTGAACCAGCCTACCTGTCAAGCGGAGTTTATTATTAGACTTCTGGACGGTGTCATGGAACCCAGGGGCAGGACTGAGGCCAGAACAAAGGACTCAAATGTCCTTCAAGCTCCCCTGCCCCTCCCATCCCTGCTTCTCTGGACATGATGGCTTCAGCCATCACTCAGGCAGCAGGCTGGCCTTCTCCCCACAGAAGAGAACTCCAGAGCTTCAGGCCTTCTCGTTTCAGCCACTCGAGAGTGGCCTGATGCCCTGATCTCCAATTTAAAAACCTGACGGGCACAGTGGTCCAGTGAAAGCAGGTGCCCACTTCTGGATCAATATGGGGCCCACCACACAGATGGCCTGGGAGGAGAAGCAATACTCAGAAGGGGTGTCCAGTGTCAGGAGTTCTCAGAACAGGGTTGGGGAGGTACTGCAGGGCAGACAGAACAACAGCTGCTCTCCGCCCCTTCAGTCTCCCCTCGGGCTAGTTTCCCTGCCTTCGATCCTACACCTGAGCCTTCCGGAACCTTCCGGAACCTTCCAGAACCGCTCAGCCTCCAGACCGTGCAGGCGTTCCAGCGTCTTCACACAGCTGCCCCTCTGTGCCCCAACCACTTTCCTCATCAGACTCTCTACCTGCCCTCAAAGCTCAGCAGAAACGCCGAGTTCGGGGAGACTCCCCCCACGCCCACCTGCACCAGGCTAAGGCCCGCCCTCGACAAGAGCCCCCTGCCGCCCCGGCTGCCCCGTGACAACACAGACTGCGCTCCTCCTGAACGCTGTCTCCTCACTGAACCACGAGCTCTTGCGGGCAGGAAGCCTCCTTTACTTCTATCTGTAGCGCCCTGGGCCTGGCGCCAGCAGGCATTCACCTGTTCAGAAAGCTGCCTCTTCCTAAAACTACTTACGTTGATAATCTCCTTCTGCACTTCTCAGTCAGAACTGCTGTGATTCACTAATCCACTTCACATTTAGCAAGTCGCTCTTACAGCTGAACACAGCACTTTGACATCTCCATGGCAATAAGCCCTGTGACAGGAGGTGGCTTTGCCAGCTGCCTCGAAACACACGCACTGGCCAGCGCCATCGGGTTTCCCTGCCAGAGAAGCCTGGTCAGGGAGGAGCACCGTCTTGGCGTGTGCCCGTGGCTCTCACCCCCGCCCGTGGCCCTCCTGCGCCTCTGAACACAGGGCCACCCCTCAGCCCCTCCCCTCCTGACAGTGTGCCGATGCATCACTCCCTCCCCAGACTGTGGTGGGTTCTATTCAAACCATATATGAATACCAAGTAGGTGTCAGGTATTTCAGATTCAGAAATTAATACAGATTCTACCCTTAAGAGACATATAATGTGAAACCCCTCTCTTAGCATTTACTAAGGGGCGGGGTCATTTAACCCTAACCCCCCAAAAGGCAATCCAAAAATGCTTGTGGAATAAATGAACTACTTAATTCTGGTAGCATAAGCAGATGCTTGGACCACCCAGGAAACGGGATACTTAATTCTGTCCAGAGACTTACAGACAGCTTTGCGGTACAAGGGGCACCGCTGGGGGTGCACAGAGGAAGAGGAGGAATTCACCAGAGGCAAGCAGGGGCAGAAGTCAGTCCAAGCGGAAGGAACACTGTGTGCACGGAGAGAATGTCCAAGTACATGCAATGCTCAGGAAATGATGAGAAATAGCCCCGTGGCACTGGGACCCGGGCTGCAAGGTTGTGTGGTGACACGACAGCCAAAGGCGCGTCCAGGCGGGACCAGAGGCATCTGAGCGCTGAGGTGACGTGCATGCCACAGGGTGGAGGACGGGAGGAGGGGCAGCAACTAGACATCAGGCAGGAAGCCTCAGCTACAAGGCATTCGCCTGCCATTCTGACACCATTCTGACAAAGTTTGTGAATCTAAAACACATTGATTAGCATTACATCAACAATGAAAATTTTCACTGGAAGAAGTATTTTCTGGAATGAATTTCACTAAATCTGTACAATTCCCTGCTCAATTTTCTAAACAGAGAATGTTTGGGGAGGTGTGTTCTAGCTACAGTTGTATTAGTCAGAGCTTCTGTCACTGTGGGATTTCTTTGGAGCCATTTTTTCCCGGGTTAGATCTTGTAAAGATGACGGTTGTGTCCATTTTTTAGCTTTCTGTGGCTGCTGTAACACACTGGGGGGCTTGACACGACAGAAGTGGATTCTCTACAGCTCTGGAGGCCAGGAGTCTGAAAGCAAGGGGCCAGCAGGGCTCCACTCTTCCCACAGCTCTAGGGGAGGCTCCCCCTGCCTCTTCCAGCCTCTGGTGGCTCCGGTGGTCCTTGCCTCATGACCACATTGCTCCAATCTCCACCTCCATCTTCACATGGCCTCTTCCCTCTGGGTCCTCTATGTGTCTTTTATAAGGATGCTGGTTAACGGCATTAGGGCCTACCCTAAATCCAGGGTGATCTTCTCATCTCAAGATCCTTAACTTACCTAATCAGATCCTTTCTCCAAGTAAGATCACATTTACAGAGAGTCCCAGGGGTTAAGATGTGGACACAGCTTTGAGGAGAAGTTCAGCCCACTACACTGGTGTCCCGAGAACGTTCTTCCTCTCTGATTTTTCGAATCCAACCCTCCTCCCTCGTGTCCCTTCCCCTCTGGAACACACCGCAGTCCGGCCACCTGCTCTCAGCACCAGTGTCTCCCCCTGGGCCCCACGCAGCAGCCAGGACGGTCTTTCTCAGAAGATCAGCTGAGGCACGATACTACTGTTCAAGCCCCTCTGTAAGCCCGCCACCTCGCTCAGAATAAAAGCTGGACTCTGCCCCACGGTCCCAGACCTGGCTTCTGTCTAATGTCCCCTCCTAACCATCCTTGCCCCAGCCTCCTGGCTGGCTGTCCAAATACACCAAGCATGTGCTCCCTCCACAGGGCCTGGGCACATTTTCCTCTGCCCAGAACACCTTCTTCCCAGATATCCCCAGATGGGATCTCTACTTGCTGTCCCCTCATCACAAAGGCTTTCCCTGACCGCTGTCTACAGGACAGTGTCACTGCCCTGCACCTGCCCCTGCCCTCTACGACAGGGTCAGCAAACCACAACCATGGTCTGACACTTGTTTTTATAAATAAAGCCTTTCTGGAATGCAGCCTCACTCATTTGTTTAAGTATCGCCTACGACAACTTCTGAGCTACGACTGCAGAGCTGACGAGCAGCACAGACGCCACGTGGCCCACGGCGCCCAGGACGTTCACCACCGGGCCCTGTATAGACAGCAGGCACCTTCTGCCCCATCCCTTCGGTCCCTTCAACTGACTTCGCAGCTCTTACCACTGCCTGCCTGGTTGCCCGTCCTTTGCCTATACCCACTCTGAGGTCAGCACCGTGAGGGTGTCAGTGTCCGTAAGCACCTGCCCCGGTGCCTGGGGCACAGTATGTGCTCAATAAACACCCGCTGAAGGACCGTGCAAATGAAGAAACCACAGCCGCCTCAGAGGAGAGCTCGGTGCTGGTGGGATGGGAAGACAGACTTTTCCTACCTGCCCTTTAAAACCTTTTCATTTCACATCATGGATATGTATTACTTACTAAGTAACTTTTTAAATAAAGTTACTTACTTAGCAAGTAATACATAACATTTTAAAAGTAAACAACTGTTTAAAAATATGTGACTAGAGAATTATGCACATGAAAAGCAAGGCGATTACCCTCTAAAGTGATGTGGAAGGAGATGCCATCAAATACACTACCTGGTTTTGCAGAAAATAATATTTACAAAGTTAATGTTATAAAGACTGATGACTGATTTAACCAGCAATATTGACGTGACTGTATGGGGGATGGGGAAAATAAGGTACAGAATGATGGAAAGAGCTCAGTCTTCATCTATTATAGCAGCAATTAATTAATGACTAAAGCAGAAATCATGAAACAGCATAATGTACTTAATAAAGTACTTATCAAGATGGAGGCAATTCCAAAAAAAACAGGTAAGAGTTAGAATGATTTTCTTTGAGGGTGAGAACCAGAGAAATCAAAAAACTGGATTTCTTTGTTTTCTTTTTAAACAAGCCTTTTGGTACTATTTAATTTTTTAACCATTCACGGAACTTTTATTCCAAAGCTAACAAGCAGAACGGGTGCTCGACGGCTCAGGCCTGTCCTCCCGCACTGCTAACCCCACAATGTGCTCACTCTCCAGACGTGCGCTAACTACTCCCACCTGGCAAAGCAAAGAGCAAACAGCAGGGTCAAAACATCCTGCTTCTTTTCACAAGGCAGGTGAACTCTTAACCTTAAAGTTGAACAAAGGATGGTGTGTTGCTAGCTTGGTAGCACCACCTCCTGCGTAAGGTGGGAAGCGCATTCCCCAGAAACCCCCCACTGGAATGCTTCTGCTCTGAGCTGCCTCAGGAGCAGCTGAGCAAGACTGGGGCACAGGTGAAGCGGGGGCCATGTGCTCAGAAGGTGGTGTCGGGCGCAGCCGCTGCTGCCGGCACGCTCAGCATCCAGCGGGCTTCCTGGCTGCCGGCCCAGCACAGCACTTGGCCGGGCCCCCAGTTCACAGAAGCTCCCCTAGACGGGGTGGTTTTCGAGTTCTCTGCATGAGCTCCTGGTCATGATCCCACGTTGCTGACCAAATATGTGTGCTCTCACAAGCCTCAAACTGTCCGCCTGTAAGCAGCCAGCTCAGGTGGACCATTTCTCCGATCCGCCCACTGGCCCTTCCAGACCTTCACTCCAGCTTCTGTCACGCTCGTGTTAAGAGCTAACTCAGATCTCATTTACTGCTGCATTTACAGTGGCTCTGCTTTTCTGGTGAAACCCTGCCTGACAAAAGTTGACTTTTAAAAAGAAGTCTACATTCTTTTATCAGTTTTAGAAATTTGGATTTTTTTCAGAATGAAATACCTTTTAATCTCCTCTGACTAATAACTGTCAGAAACAAACTTAGTCTAATGCTTTTATTGTTTTAACATAGATATACTAGTGACCAGGTAATCTCTCTAATTTCCAAAATGTGGACTAAGAATTTAACTTAAGTAGAAACCTAAAATATACAAAACTGAAGTAGTTTTACCAAAATTAGGTATTTTCCCTCATGGAAAAAAAATTAGAAAATGCCATGTGGCTTTGGAAAAAACACACAGCTTTCTCCTTGTGGTAAACTGGGAGCCCTGGTTTCTCCTGTGCCCCAGGTTTAAACCACTGTAACAAAATAGAACATACAAGCATGTTCTGGAACCTTACATGAAAGATTAGCTACTTATATTTACCTTAGTAAATTGAAAGCAAAATACAGCTCTTTTTCCAAATGAAGTCTTCTTTCAAAATAATTTTTCCCAAAATGTTTATTAATACAGTGATCTTCTGTTTCTGGAAAAGACAAGACTTTTCCCAATCTTTCACTTGAACAGAAATACCACTCTCCAGCCACCAACTGAAGAGGAAAGGAACCGGGACCGAGAAGGCCTTTCAGACAGAGTGGACAGAGGGAGGCAGCCTGCGGGTGGAGCCTTTAACAGGCCTCCGTGGCCCCCAGGAGGGCTGGGTACAGCCTGCATCCCGTCTAGGAACTGAGGACAATCAGTTTGTGCAGCTGGTACAGAAAGGTGTTCTTCCCTCTGCTGCTCTCCCGGTCCGCCTGCTCCATCACCAGCTTCAGATCAACCTATCGGGGCAAAAGGACCAGTCAGGCTCTGCAATGGGACTTTTCTAGACATAAAGTAAAACAAATAAAATTATACACACACATACACATAGACACATAAGATGGCAGAAACTACTCTTTTAATTTTCCAAAAATATTTACAGAATGCTGCTCTATTCTCACAACAATAAACACTATATATCTGCTATTTCATCTTTAAATTCATCCTAATAATATGGCAATCTTTACCCAGAAATCTCCCATACATTCCTTCCTATGTAATTGTGAACAGTAAACGTGAACAGAGGCATTAAAGCATGTAAGTTTTCTAAACCACATCAACCTCAGAATGAAATTCTGCTTTCAGATTAAGCCCTGCTATTAGCTTCAAACACCCCCATGGAGGCTGTAGGAGAGGTGGCTGGGCACAGCTCCGCGCACATGACGGAGCTGGCTGCAGGGACTGGTCCGCAGGGCTCTAACGGGGGAAGCCGGTCGTGGAGGCCATGGAGAGAAGGAACACTCTGCAGCAGCAGTAACTTCCAGACACAGAGTGGGAAACCACCGTCTCCAGGGGTGGCAGCCTACTCCCACTGCCAAAGGGATGAGGGACCAGTGCCCCAGCTGGTGTATTTATAAAGACATCCTTGGCTCTAGGATTAAAGCTTCGAATTCCTCCCTGAGTTCCTTTCCTGAAATCACATTTTACTCTCAATCTTACAGACAGGAAATGTCAAGGTGCCCAATATGGGCCATGCTCTACTTCACAACTGCTATGGACTGAATTGTGTCTTCCAAATCCCCAGTGTGATGCTATCTGGAGATGAGGCCTTTGCAGAGGTTATTCAGGTTAGATGAGGTCATGAGGGTGGGGCTCCCATGATGGGATTAGGATGGGATTAGTGCCCTTATAAGAAGAGACACCAGAGAGACACCACTCTCTCTGCCATGTGAGGGCACAGTGAGAAGGTGGATGTCTCCAAGCCACTCCCACAACAACCAATGTGCCCTAAAAGCTAATCCAGACATTCACACCTGTTTTATCCAAAATTAAAGGATAATTAGCCTGAGGTCTAATTTTTCACCAAGACATTACATAGAGTACACTACCCAGAAACAGCCTGTGTGGCCTGTGACCCTGCCCCGTGAACCAAAGAACCACGCACTTTGCCGCCAGGCTCTCTCTGCTCCCCGGGCACCCTCCACCAACCCTGTTGGAGCCCCTGAATCCATCAAGAGTTCTGTTCCCATCAATCCTGGTGGCAGGCTGCTCACATGGCCACCTATTTCTCACTCACCTGATTCCACTCATATGGCTTTTCATGCCACTTAGGAACAATCTTCTCTCTTGGTTTCAACGGACAGAACAAACTAAAATTTAAAAAAAGAGAGTTTAAGTCACCTTAATTATATGTTAGTAATTGAAAACACTACTGTGATTTTCAAAAAGAGATTTAAATCCTATGTACTTTCCCTCAGAATTGTAACTCCAGTAAGTTTCTTAAAGGTCAAAATTTATGTAATCATGATCAGAGAATAATTTAACCCCCTATACATTCAAAAACAAAAAAAAATGGAGCAACGTGGGTCTATAAGACTGACCCTTGTTTTCTGTGTTCCCCTAGTAACCAGTGGAGGCTGCTCCGTTACCACACATCGCCTGGGTTACTGAGTCAAGTTCTAGGAAATGTAAGAGGATCTTTTATACCATTTATTCTTAAGCAGCCACGACAAGTTGGAAATGTCATCAGCTTAAAAACGCAGAGATAGAGAATTCTAGCAATAAGAATGTAAAGAAGTCTGCAAATCTTCTTGCACCACCCCCCCCCAAACAACTATAAAACTAGACAAAATCGTCCAAAAAACATGCCTGAAGACTCTGGATATTAACCAAACGCAAATAAGTTCAGAAGCATTCATTCACAAAAAACTGCTGAACTCCAGGTAACAACAGTGGAGTCTGTGGAATTCGTGCCTGGGGCTACTCCCACCCACCACTCACGCCCACCGCACCAGCTCAACCTGGCACCCTAGTGTTCCCAGGGTGAAAACAGGCATCTTCACTGCCAGACTGAATTTACTTGATTTGGAGCAGAGGGTAAAAACCCTCGTGCCTGGCAGCACTGTCAGTAAAAATGGCAACCTCAGTAGGAAATAAATGGAGAAAGCCCACAGCTCTGGCAGCCTTCGGCCCTCGTCCTGCTTGGGGCCAGCAGCAGAGCAGCTGACAATCCAGAAATGCAAGAGGGAGATCCTGGAAACGAGTGCCGCAGAGGCTAGTCGGGCTCACCACACGTTCCCTAGCTGACGGAGAAGCTGCACACACGTGCAGCGGAGACCTACGAAGGCCCCTGGCCTGCCACACAGCCCTGGCCGACTGGAAGGTGGCATACACGCACACGAAAGCCCTGGCAAGAAATAAAAGCCAGATTTCAAAACTGCCTGAACTCTGGATGTACTACCTGACCCACACAGAGACCCACCGGCAGAGGGCAGAAGCCTTAATGACTTAGGTATTTAAGCACAACTTCTCACTAATCGTTGGCTGAGCACTAAGCAATGCAGACACAAGGATGACCCCTAACAAGCCAGGCTGAAAAATAAAAAGGAGAATTAAAAAAACAGGCATTGGGGCTTCCCTGGTGGCGCAGTGGTTGAGAGTCTGTCTGCCAATGCAGGGGACACGGGTTCGAGCCCTGGTCTGGGAGGATCCCACATGCCGCGGAGCAACTGGGCCCGTGAGCCACAACTACTGAGCCTGCGCGTCTGGAGCCTGTGCTCCGCAACGGGAGAGGCCGCGATAGTGAGAGGCCTGCGCACCGCGATGAAGAGTAGTCCCCGCTTGCCGCAACTAGAGAAAGCCCTCGCACAGAAATGAAGACCCAACACAGCCATAAAAATAAATAAATAAATAAAAGAGCAATGTACATACCTTAAAAAAAAAACAAACAAAAAAAACAGGTATTAGTGGCCTTACAACATGGTGGGGAAACTGATTCTGCAGAATTCTGCAGGGAGTAATCAAAACCCTACATTAATACACTACATTATCTAAAATGCCCAATTTTCAGCAAAAATTATGAGATATTTTGTGAAGAAACAGGAATGTGTGACCCATACTCAGGAATAAAAAAAAGAACAGCCAACAGAAGCTGACTGAGTGGAGTCAGACGTGGTTTTAGCAGGTAAGACTTTAAGGAAGTCACTGCAAGTACATACAAAGAATTAAAGCAAACTATGTTTAAAGAAATAGAGGAAAATATGATGGTAATGACTCAAAGGTAATCTCAATAAAAATTTAAAACTATACACAGAACCAAAGAGAAATTTTAGAGTTGAAAGGTACAATAACTAAAATGGAAAATTCCTTACGTAGGAGACCAAAATCTGTAGGTGTGAGATGGACGAATAAAGAATCAGTAAACTTAAGGATAGATCAATAGAAGTTAACTAATCTGAACAACAGAGAGAAAAAGGACTGAAGAAAAATGACCAGAGCCTCAGAGACCAGTGGGACAACATCAATTGTACACAAACACATGTAAAATGGGAGTCCCAAAGGAGAGGAGAGCAGGAATAGGGCAGAAAAATCATTTTTAAAAATTCAAAGATGCAAATAGGTTATAAGTAAAAGGATAGGAAAAGATATGCCATGCAAACAGTAACAAAACCAAGCCAAAGTAGCTATATTAATATCAGACAAAACAGACTTTAAAACAAGAAATATTACTAGAATAAAAAGAGAGATTTCATAATGACAAAAGGGCTAATACATCAGAAAGATACAAAAATTATAAACATAAACGTGTCTAATAGAGCCCCAAAAGACATAAAAGAAAAGCTGACAGACTTGAAAAAAGAAATAACTCAATAATTAGTTAGAAGTTTTAATATCCCAGTTTCAACATTCATAGAACTAGAGAGAAAACCAGCAAAGACAGTGAGTCCTAGAACACCAACTCAATCCACCCAACATCTACAAAACACCCCACCCAACAAGAGACATGCATTCTTCTCAAGTGAACATGGACCATTTTCCAGGAAAGACTGTATGTCAGGCCATAAGACAAGTCTCAATAAATTTTAAAAGAAATTCTGAAAGACTGAAATCATTCAAAGTATGTATAATACCTACACAGAAATAAATTATATATCAACATTTTAAAAAGTTGAAAAATCCCAAAATACTTGAAAATTAAACAATATACTTGTAAATAACCCATCAAAGAAGAAATCACAAGGGAAACTAGAGAATATTTTAAAAAGAATAAAAATCAAATACAACAAATCAAGAAGTATGGGATGCAGCAAAAACAGTAATGGAGAGAAATGTATAGCTTTAAATGTCTGTAACAGAAAAGAAGGTCTCAAAACAATAATTAAGCTTCTAAGTTATGAAACTAGAAAAAGAGCATGCTAAACCCAAAGCAATCAGAAGTAAGGGAATAATAATTATGAGAGTGAACATCAATGAAACAGAAAAAAAGATAAACACTAGGGGGAAAAAATATCAACAAAACCAAAAGTCAGTTCTTTAAAGAGGTCAACAGAATTAATAAACTTTAGCTAAGCTAAACTGACTTAAGAAGAAAAAGAAAATCTGAATAGACCTACAACCCAAGAAATTTAATTAGTAATTTAAAATCTCCCCACAAAGAGAAGTCAAAGCTCAAATGATTTCATTAGTAAATTCTATCAAATATTTAAAGAAATAATATCAATCTTATATAAACTCTTTCAGAAAATAGCAGGAAACACCTCCTAACTCATTCTACGAAGCCAGTACTACTCTGATACCAAATCAAAGATATCACAAGAAAACTACAAACCCATAACCCTCATGAACACAGATGAAAAATCTTTAGCAAAAACCTATTAAAAACCTTTAAATTGTTTGCTATAAAACAAGTTTATAGGGGCTTCCCTCATGGCGCAGTGGTTAAGAATCCGCCTGCCAATGCAGGGGACATGGGTTTGAGCCCTGGTCCGGGAAGATACCACATGCCGCAGAGCAACTAAGCCCGTGTGCCACAACTACTGAGCCTGCACTCTAGAGTCTGCGAGCCACAGCTACTGAGCCTGCACGCCTAGAACTCCGCAACAACAGAAGCCACCGCAGTGAGAAGCCTGCGCACTGCAACGAAGAGTAGCCCCCGCTTGCTGCAACTAGAGAAAGCCCGCGCGCAACAACGAAGACCCAACACGGCCAAAAATAAAAATAAATTTAAAAAAATAAAAATAAAACAAGTTTATAAAAAGAATTACACACTATGTGGAATTCATCCCAGGAATGCAGGCTAGTTTTAACAACCAAAAAGCAATTAATGTAATATACCATACAAATCAAATAAAAGAAAAAAAACCCATGATTATCTCACAGACACAGAAAAGGCATTTGGCAAAATGTGACATCCTTTCCTGATAAAAGCTCTCAGCAAACTAGGAATAGAAAGGAACTCCTTCAACTTGATAAAGAGCCTCTACAAAAACCCTGCAGCTAACATCATACTTAGTAGTGAAAGACGATGCTTTCTCCCCAAAACTGGGAACAAGGCAAAGATGTATATTCAGCTCAATACAGAGGGTTCTAGCCAGTATAATAAAACAGGAAAAAGAAATTAAGAGCATACAGATTGGAAAGGAAGAAGCAAAACTGTCTTTATTCATAGATATGATCCTGTATGTAGGAAATCCTAAAGAATCTACAAAAACTATTGGCACTAACAAACAGGTTTAACAAGGTCACAGGATAAAAGATCAATATATAAAAATCAATTGTTCATTTCTAGCAATGAACAATGCAAAAATAAAGAAAACAATTTAAACTCAAAATAGCATCAAAAAGACTAAAATAGAAATAATTTAACAAAATTCTGCACACTTGAAAACCATAAAAAGTGTTAAGAGAAATTAAAGGATATCTAACAGACATTCCAGCTCGGTGCATTGGACAACTCAATACTGTTAAGATGGCAATTCTCCTCAAACTGATCTACAGATTCAATACAATCCCCATCACAACCCCTGCAAGGTTTGTTGTAGAAATGGACAAGCCGATCTTAAATTTTATATGGAAAGGAAAAGGATCTAAAATAGTAAAAAAAAAACAACTTTGAAAAAGAACAGAATATGAGGACTAACACTACCCAATTTCAAGAATTACTACTAAAGACAGACATAAATCAATAGAACAAAATAGGAAGTTCAAAAATAAACCTTTACATTTACGGCCAATTGATTTTTGACAGGTGCCAAGGCAATTCAGAGGGGGAAAAGACAGTTCTTCAGCAAATGATGTTATAACAACTGGATGTTCATATGTGAAAAAATGAACTTAAGACTCTTACACGTCACACCATATACAAATATCATCTCAAAATGGATCAAAGACCTCAGTACCATAAGTAAATATAAGAATTAGAGGAAAACAGAGGAGAAAACTTCTGTGACCTTGGGTTTAGCAAAGATTTTTCAGATATAACACCAAAAGCATAAACCATTAAAAAAATTTTTAAAAAGCTAGAGTGGACACCATCAAAATTAAAAACATGTGTTCTTCAGGATATGCCATTAAGAAAATGAAAAGACAAGCTATGCGATGGGGAAAATATCTGCAAATTGCATATTCGGAAGAGACTTTCAGCTAGCATTTATAAAGAATTTCTACAACTCAGTAAGATGACAATCAAACCAATTAAAAAACAGGGAAAAGATCTGAAGATACTTCACCAGAAAAGGTGTATGATTGGTTAATAAGGATATAAAAAGATCCTTTATATCATTAGTTATTAAGGAAGTGCAAATTAAAACCATAATAAGATACTACCATAACTCCACTAGATTAAGTACAATAAAAAATACACTGACAATGCCAAGTGCAGGCAAGGACGTGAAGAGACTGGAACTGTCATATGTTGCTGGTGGGAATGTAATATGCGAGTCACTTTGGAAAACAGTTTGTCCATTTCTTAAAAAATTAACATAAACTTACTATACAACCTACCAATTCTACTCCTAGATATCTACCCAAGAGAGAAGAAAATATATGTTCACTCAAAGACTTTACATGACTTTCCAGAGTAGCATTATTCATAACAGCCAAATATTGGAAACAATCCAAACATTTCATCAACTGGTGAATGGATAAAGGAAATGTGGCATACACAAACAGTGGAGTATTATTCAGTTGTTAAAAAGGACAAACATGTTACAACACGGATGAACCTTAAACATATTATGCTCAATGAAAGAAGCCAGATTAAAAAAATAAAAACATTATGCCATTTATATAAAATTTTCAGAGAAGGCCAATCTATGGAGACCAAGAGCAGCTCAGTGGCTGCCTGGAGTGGGGGTAGGAACAGGAGTTGCTGACAAACTAAGAACTTGTGTTTCTAAAAACAGCTTTATTGAGGTACGTACCATGAACTAATTAATTTTAAGTACACAATTTAATAATTTTAGTAAATTTATAGATTTGTGTGACTATCACCACAACTGTTCTAAGGTATTTATAAGCGAACTTTTGGGGATGACAGAACTGTTGTAAAGCTGAGTTGTGGTGATGGTTAGCACAAGTACGCAAACTTACTAAAACCACTGAACTGCTACCCTAACCCCCACCTACCCAGAGCACAGCAAGTCAGGACACGGCCACCCTCGTCGGGGGTGGAGAGAGAGAGGGGCGTAAGGAGGAGCAAAGGAGCACCAGGTGACTGGTCCTTCCTGACGAGAAGGCATCCTGTGCTGCTGGGAGCAGAGCTGTGTGAGAACGGGGAGCATCTGCCAACGTGGTGACCTGCCGCTCCTTCCCATGTGCGTCTTGGGTGATTTCTCGTAGCTTTATGAGCACGTCTAATGTTTTATAACACGGTTTCCCCCGGCTGCTGTCGCGTGGCACACTCACCGTGTGCAAACACACTGAGGTGACCCGTGCACTGCATGTATGTTAAACTTCAACACGGAGTTCACGTAAAAATAGTTTCAGCCTTTATCACAATGGCTAAGGCAACCCTGTCCACCTAACACCTTTCTGAAAGGTGCCCACTGCTCCCTGTTCTCCCGCAGGGCTGGATGTGCTGGGGGCCTTCTGTTTGCTCCTCCCCCATGACTGTCCTCCCTTCTCGGCCTCCTCTGAGCTGTCCAGGCTGACCTGGGCTCATGGGCTGCACCAACGAGGGCCCCTGTCCTAGGGATTCGGGTTGGGTTTGGCCAACGGGGAGCCCAGCAAGTGGCGGAGGGGGAGGGGGAGGCCAGCATGCTTATCCTGGGGGAAGCGCGACAGTGGGGCCCACTCCTCTAAGTTGGTCCTCTCCACACAGCCTCTCAGCCTCCACAGCCCAGGCCCCCTCTTCCCTCCCTTTGCCCGAGGTGCCCACTGTGGTTTCCCTCCGACCTGCCTGTGCTATTTGAAAGGGTCTCTTTATCACATGTTCTCAAGCCACCCCTACTTGCTGCCTGGCTCCTGGCTGACGATCAGGACACAGGTGGCTGGTGCCTCCGTCTGGCACCTCTAGATGCCGCCCCGCGTCAGAGGATCAATGTATCACGTCTCATAAACAATTCAAGGCGTTCACAATCTAGACAGCTAAGAAAGAAACCTCGTCGTCACACAACTCACCCTAAAAGTTTCTGCCGAGCATTATCCTGCAACTGTGTGATTCTTTCTGGCCCAAGACACATCGATCCATTTGGTCCATCACACACTAGCTTGTTAATAGCGGCTCTGAGAATATTAATCTGTAAATAAATGGCAACGTAAATACTCATATGGTTCTTCTATAATTGAATTCCACTCCACATTCAAATAATTCATAAGCATTCAGATTTCATATTTTCATGATTATCATCAGTATGGTTTCTGGAAGAAATTATCAAAACGACACAAATAACACCAATAACCACTATCAATAATTTAAGAAACAATAACAAAAGAAAAAAAAACAGCAAGGAAGGTTCAGACTTTTCAGTGTAAGCACACTTTTAAAACTTCTATTCTAAAATTTAATAGTTTAACCCATGGGGTTACACTGTTCAAAATCTACTTGTATCACATATACAGTAAGCCCTCTGTATCTGTGGATTCAACCAACCTTGGATCAAAAACATTCAGGAAAAAAAAAATTCCACGAAGTTCCAAAAATCAAAACCTGAATTTGCCATACACTTGCAACTATCTACATAGGGTTTACATTGTATAAGGTATTATAAGTAATCCAGAAATCATCTAAAGTATATGGGTGGTGTGCACAGGTTATATGCAAATACTACACCATTTTATATAAGGGACTTGAGCTTCCGTGGATTTTGGTATCTGAGGGGCGTCTTGGAACCAATCTCCCACAGATACCGAGGGAGGACCATATGTTCCTCTCACTTTGTGTGTGTCTTTTCTTCCTTTTTTTTTTTTTAATATTTATTTATTTGGCTGCATCAGGTCTTAGTTGAGGCACGTGGGGTCTTTCGCTGCGGCACGGGCTTCTCTCTAGTTGTGGCGCACGGGCTCCAGAGCATGTGGGCTCAGTAGTTGTGGCGCGCAGGCTCTAGAGCGCGTGGGCTTAGTTGCCCCGCGGCATGTGGGATCTTAGTTCCCCGACCAGGGATTGAACCCACGTCCCCTGCATTGGAAGGAGGATTCTTAACCACTGGACCACCAGGGAAGTCCCTTGTGTGCGTTTTTTCAATTGAGGTACAATTAGTACATGACAGTATGTTAGTTGCAGCGGTACAACAGAATAATTCGGTGCTTGTATACACTGCACGGTAAGTCCAGTTACCATCGGTCACCATGTACCTGACCCCTTCACCCTCTCAGCCCCTCTCGGCCCCTGCTGTCGCCCTGTTTGCAACGTTCCCACAGAAGCCTGAAGAGTGCCCCCAGAGCAACAACGCGCCATACTTTGTTCCAGCCTGTGCCACAGTGTTTAATGAACTTTCTGCTTTGAGTAATCTGAAACTTAGGAAGAGCAGCAGACAGAACAGACGTTCCGTGCACCCCTCGCCGACGCGAGCGCCTTCCACCCGCGGTCCATCTGTCACTACTGAGAGGCTGACCTGGGCACGTCACTATTAACGAGAGTCCAGGCTCCATGTGGGTTTGACCACCTTTTTCACTCACGTCCTCTTTCTGTCCCCGGACCCAATCCAGGGCACCACACTGCACCTGTTGTCACGTCTCCCCGGTCTCCTTTGGTCCAGGGCAGTTTCTTAGCCTTTTCCTGTTTTTTGAGACCTTGACAGTTCTGATTTCTGGTCAGGTATTTTGTGAGATGCCCCCTAGTCTGGGCTTATGTGACGTCTTTCTCATGATTAGGTTGGGGTGGTGAGTTCTGGGGAGAACCCCACAGAGGTGGGGGCCCTTCTCATCCCGTCCCGTCAGGATGTGTGTGCCATCGCCAAGACGGATCACCGGTGATGCTGGCCTTGGCCACTTAGCCGAGGCAGCGTCTGCCAGGCTCAGTGGAAGCCAGTCACTAAGTCTAGTCCACTCTCAAAGCGGGGAGGAGGGAACAGGGGAGGTTTAAGCTCCATTTCCTGGGTACTGTTGGGAATTCTCCTGAGTGGAAGATTTGTCTCCTCTTCCTCATTTGTTTATTCAATCACTTGTTTACACCCTTTGGACACTGTGAGTTATAACCCAATACCCCATGATTTATTTTGTTGCTCTGTTCCAACCTTGGCCACTGGGCTCCCATGTCCCTGTGACAGGCTGCATCCTTTTGTTTCTTGAGTGCTTCTTTACTTCCTGGCTCTAGAAGAAGCTCCAGGCTCATCCTGTGTTTCCTCTGCCCATTTCTCCAAGGAGCCCTGGTTCCTTTTATCAGAAAATCCTATCAGAAACCGCAATCTGGGCCCTGGGTTTGTTCATGGCTACTGGGGTGTCATCGTTTCTTGCGCCCAGAGAGCTAGGTTATCGGTGCGTGCGTACGAAATCATGTATACACACGTAACTCACTTGCCTGCAGTGAGCTAAACATGAATTCCTACTGAGCCATGTCTCTCAGTCACCCTGCCCCACAGGGCGTGCTCTAGGTCCATCTCTAAGTCTAGCGATAGGAAACCTGCCTCCCGCGCCCGTTTACTCCGTCGCTCAACCCCAGTGACACGCAGTTTCAGAATTAACTTGCACTCCGTGAGAAACAACTTTACCAGGAAGAAGACAGTGCATATGTGCAGTTTCTTTTCGTCTGTAGCCTTACCATTTCCAGCCAAAAGTGTTTTCCAAAGCTCCTTTTCCCCTCACCGCCTTCAATGCAATTATCCCCCAAATCCTAGTCGGTGTTGCGTGTGTGTGTGTGGATTGCATATATCAGAGTTCCACTCTTTCACGGGGCACGGACTATGTTTTGGGTTTTTTAAATATTTATTTATTTTTTCACTTATTTGGTTACACCAGGTCTTAGCTGCAGCAGGTGGACTCCTTAGTTGCAGCACATGGGCTCCTTAGTTGTGGCAGGCAAACTCTTAGCTGTGGCATGCACGTGGGATCTAGTTCCCTGACCAGGGATCGAACCCGGGCCCCCTGCACTGGGAGCGTGGAGTCTTAACCACTACACCAACAGGGAAGCCCCAGACTACGGGATTTTTTGGTTTTTTGTTGTTGTTTTTTTTTTAACATCTTTATTGGAGTATAATTGCTTTGCAATGTTGTGTTAGTTTCTGCTGTATAACAAAGTGAATCAGCTGTATGTATACATATGTCCCCATATCCCCTCCCTCTTGCGTCTCCCTCCCTCCCACCCTCCCTACCTCACC
Organism: Eubalaena glacialis; assembly: GCF_028564815.1. NCBI lineage: Eukaryota > Metazoa > Chordata > Mammalia > Artiodactyla > Balaenidae > Eubalaena > Eubalaena glacialis. The sequence goes on along the minus strand of NC_083717.1, from coordinate 194,149,438 downwards.
CCTCCAGGTGGACACAAGGCACCGAGCTGCTCTCCCTGTGCTCTGCGGCTGCTTCCCACGAGCTCTCTGTTTTCCGTTTGGTGGTCAGACCACGGGTTCTGACAGCACACGGAGCCGTGTACCCACCCCCGCAGCACGCACAGCGCAGCTCCTTCCCTCTCCAGTCCCTGGGGTACCCTTGTGGTCCATCACTCCTCCGCCCCCAGGAACCACGAATCTGTTTTCCGTCCCTATAGTCTGGCCTTTTCCAGAATGTCATATGAATAGAATCAGACCATCTGTAGCCCCCGAGTCCTGGCTTCTCTCACTTAATAACATGCATTTAAGATTCACTCACGTTGTTGCATGAATCAACTGCTCACTCCTTTTTATTGCCGAAGAGTACTCCATTGCATGGCTATTGCGCAGTTTGTCCACTCCCCTGCTGAAGGACACCTTGACTGCTTCCAGTTTTTAGCTACCGTGAATTATGAACGCTGCAATCCATATTCACAAACAGGTCTTATGTGGATGTAAGTTTTCAAATCTCTTTGATAAGTACTTAAAAGTAGGACTCCTGGGTCTTACGGCAGGTGTACGTTTAACTTTTAAGAACCTTCCCTTCCACAAAGCACTGGCTTCACTGCGCATTCCCACCAGCAGTGACAGTGGTCCTGTTGCTCCACATCCTTGTCAGCACTGGGTGTTTTCAGGTTTTTGGATTTTAGCCATTCTAATAGGGCTGCAGAGGTACGTCACTGAGATCTTAACTTGCATTTTCCTAGTGACATATGACGTTGAACACCTTTTCATTGGTTTATTGCCATCCATATTTAATTTAGTTGCTTATTTTATTGAGTTTTAAGAGTTCATTACACATTATGAACAAAAGTCCTTCCTTAGATACATATTTGCAAATATTTCCTCCTCGTGTGTAGCTTGTCTTTTCATCCTCTTAACAGGGTCTTTTGCAGAGCAGGTTTTAATTTGATAAAGTCCAACTTATCAATTTTTTCTTTCACAGATTATGCTTCGTTGCATCTACAAACTCACTGCCAAACACAAGGTCATATAGATTTTCTCCTGTATTTACTTCTAGAAGTTTTACAGCTTCACATTTCACGACTAGGTCTATGATCCAAGGAGTACTTTTAAGCCCCAAAGCCCCTTTACATGAAAGGGCAGTCAAGTTCAATCAACAAAGCCACATGCCCCCTGGAGAAAGGACCAGCCCGCAGGCCTCGCCCAGCGCCCCTCCCCCACCCCCTCCTGCACAGCTATGCCAACCTCAGCGACTCCATGGAACTTCTAGCACTCTGGAGGAGTGCTTCCAAACTAGCTGTCCTGAAAGACCAGCTTTGTTTCTCATTTTGTAAAATGCAAGAGAACTGAGTTATTACAACAATGAAATACAAAAACAAAAGCATATAAAACATAAGCCCCAATTTTTCATTATTAAATTCAAAAGCTATAAAATTACTTTTGTCACCCAAGTCTCTAAATGGTCAGCCTTAACTTGTGCACTGATCTGGTCCCAGACCAGCACAGGTACTTCCGCTGCAGAGTCGAGTTTGCACCCAAGGGTCAGCCCAGCAAGCCCCCGACCGTGTGTGGGGAAAGGACCGAGTGGGGCAGGACTTTCCTCAGTTCCCAACAGGAACTAGCAAGGATGTCCAGCTGGTCCTGACCTGGGGTGAGGCCTGGGTAGACATGCACGGCAGTTTTGCTGCCTGCTGCTCAGTTCTACTGCCCAGGAAGGCTTACTGTGCCGGGAGGTACCTAATGAGAAATTCAGAGAGCACCACCTGTCAGGAAGCTACTTCGCACAGAAAAGTGAAACAGGCAGGTCAAGGGAGAGCGAGCGCCTCCAGGACCAGAGGTGTGCGCCTGCATTGTAAGCACGGTGTCAGACACAGCTCCTGTTGCTAAACGGCTGTACCAGCAGAACGAGAGCGAGAAGTAGCTCCCACCCTATGATGCCCTCAGCAGCCTTACCTCTATGATGTCCTCCACGCTGAACTGCACGTCAAATGCGAGCTCCATGTCATGCTCCGGCAGGACAGGGGCCCCTGTAGTCGGATTCCACCCCAAACCACAGAGGACTCCAGTATAGCATCTGCCATCTCGATCAACTCTAAATGAAAAGTTTTGAGAAAAGTTAATATTTCAAAATTGTTAAGCCACTGGGTTTTTTGTTTTTGTTTTTATTGAATGGGCAGCCTGAGTTTACTTTATATATATAGATAGTATATATGTATGTATTTATTTATTGAAGTATAGTTGATTTACAATATTGTGTTAGTTTCAGGTGTATAGCACAGCAATTTGGATATATATATGTATGTATGTGCATATATCCCTCTTCAGACTCTTTTCCCTTATAGGTTATTAGAAAATATTGAGGGGCTTCCCTGGTGGCGCAGTGGTTAAGAATCCGCCTGCCAGTGCAGGGGACACAGGTTCGAGCCCTGGTCCGGGAAGATCCCACATGCCGCGGAGCTACTGGGCCCCGTGCGCCACAACTACTGAGCCTGCACTCTAGAGCCCGCAATCCACAACAACTGAGCCCGTGTGTCACAACTACTGAAGCCCGCGCGCCTAGAGCCCGTGCTCCACAAGAGAAGCCACCGCAATGAGCAGCCCATGCACTGCAACGAAGAGTAGTCCCCGCTCGCCGCAACTAGAGAAAGCCCACACGCAGCAATGAAGACCCAATGCAGCCAAGAATAAATTAATTAATTAAAAAAAAAAAAAAATGCGAGCCCTGCTCACTGACACACTTCTCTTTACTAAAGCCTCTAGGAGTTCCTGTCTGATCTTGGCACGAGAAAGAGCCACAGCTGCAGTCTTACCTCGCGGCACCATCGTGAGTGGGACAGGCATGGTTTCCCACTGATGACCGTTGCCAGGAGACTTGGCGCCACATCCACAGCCCGTTAACAACAGGACGTCCATCAGCGCGGTGCTGATGCTGGGCCTCAACTCCACCTCCACTTTGATCCCTTTTGCCCCACTTCAACTCGCGCTCCCGTGTGAGGCTGCGTGTCTGTCAGCTCTGTGAGCTTCTTTCTAAACTGAGTCTCAGTGTAGCGCCGCACATCACCATAAAGCCTCCCTCAATCACACTGAAGCCGGGGGAGGCGCGGCCGGCCTCCAGACCTGCCAAGGGCACTTTTCCATCAGCGCTTTCTCTCCAAAAGGAAGCAGGGGCCCCGTTTCTCCCACTGGGTTCGCCTCTTACCAAAGCCTGGGGACAAGACCAGTGAGCGCCCCATACCTGAGCTCCATGACTGGTGCAAACAGCATGCTGAGGAGCGCAGGAAGGCCGGGTATGTGCGGCATCAGCGAGGTCTCCCTCAGCAGCACGGTGGACCCTGCAGACAGTCACGGCCAAGCGCAGCGCTGGGCGCGTCGTCATGCGTGTGACACCTTCCCGCCCCGCAACTCCTCCTTGTCCTCAGGCCTCCCTCCCTGTGTCGAGTCTGTCCCCACAGATGTGCCCCAGCAGACAAGTGCTCCCTGGTGTGGGTCCCCACAGCACCCCAAGAGGAACCCCTTATCCTAAGGCTCAAGCTTTGACCCCGTTTGGGGACCCGTCCTGTCTGGTTACTCTTGCCTTTCCTTTCTCCTCCTTAGGCTACCGGGTTTGTCCCTGGGCCAAGCTCTTGGATTTGCTCTCCTTTGTGGCCAAGCACAGTGGAATGAATGGATGATCAAGGAATCAATCCATGCACCCCTGCGCAGCAGGAAAGGTGACGATGCTCCAGTTCTTAAACCCCCACCAGCCAATGCACTCGGGAAACAGTCTAAAACACGGCACACAGGCGCGAGGCTGCTCACTGATCATAGGACAACTGTTCTGGGAACTGGAGCCAAGGGGAAGAAGAGAAGAGTGACACCGAAGGGACAGCAGGCCTTCACTCACCGGTGGCGTTAACCGAAAGGGAAGCTGCAACCAGCATCCTCTGGTGGAGGTCCTCGGGGCTGTCGCTGATGATGACAGAGTTGATGCTCTCCTTCTCAATCCAAACACACCTGAAAGGAGAGCTGTCGGGAGACGGCTGCTCCTCCACCCGCGAGGCAGTGAGTGATGCCAAACCCGTGAGGAACACATTTCAAAGACAGTCCAACACGCAAACACAGGCCCAACAAGTGCAATACACCACGGCCCAGTCTGCCCTAGGCCTCCTCACGCGGGAGTGCTGGGGCTGGTCCTCCACCCGCTTCGCTCTTCCGCTCCTCGTGTGACCCCGGGCCACTCCCTGGACCCACGTGCTGAGCCTGCCCAAACCTCTACCTCCACCCCAGACCTCTGTCCCGTGGCCCACCCACCCCCTTTCACCTCTCAGCAGAGCCCCAGCAGGGCACCCTCCACGCCTGCTCCTCCCCCATCATCAACGCTCATCAAGCACCGGCCTGTTGGGTCCACACCGAAAGCTCTCACAAAGCTGCCCATTTCTGCACCTCCTGTCGTGGACTCGGCACAGTCCACGGTGGTCCTGCTCTGAAGCACAGTGAGAGCAGCCTCAGAGGTCTGCACCTACCCGAGCATCCTTCACGCTGGGGCTCTGCACACTTTGAAGTGCTCACAGAGCACTTGGACACCTTGTGAAAATGCAGGTTCGAAAGGTCTGGGTGGGGCTGAGCCCTGTATCTCCAACAAGCTCTTGGGGACGCATCTGCTGCTGGCCCTGGAGGAGACTGTGAGAAGCCAGGGTCTACCCTGTAGCCGAAGTGACCATTTAAAGTGCCCACAGTGAGGCTTCCCACGTGGCTCGTGAGGCTCTGCAGCCCCCGCACTCTCCCTCCACTTCCTCAGAGGTGACCCAAGGCCCACATGCCTGCTGCTGGGACCCTCCCCACCCAGCCCTCGCCCTGCCTGCCCTGACAGCTGGACTTCTCCTGGTCTAACTCCTCTGCAGGCTTCAGGTCTCAGATTTCCCTGGAAAATCTCGATGGCCTTCCGACTGTGGACAGGGGCCCCTCTCAGATGCCTTCGTAATGTTCCATGGCCCCTAACAAGACCCTCATCAACCTATCTTGAAATAAGTGGCTTTCTCTGTCCTACCCTCTGCCCGCTGGACCCATCACCTAGGCGAGGACACCGACTGTGCTGGTCACGACTGTCCCCCAGCTGCTCCCAGGACACAGGGGGCACGCACAGACCTGCTGAACGTACAACAATTGCAGTAAGAACAGAAAAGACAACGGCTGTGAGGAAAGACACTCCAACGTGTCTTATACAGAATGGCTTTCACGTAAGAGAGAACAGGAACCGCAGATTTGGAGCTACTGGAGAAGCTGGAAGGAGTTAGAAAAAGTACCACATTCTTACAGGTTAGGTATAAAAAAGGTTAGTTTCTGATGAGCTCTGTAAAAAGAGGACCAGAGAAAAACAACTTCATGGGAAACTTAAGTTAATCATACCTGAACTTGGATATTCTGGTCAGACTATGACACTTCAGTTCATAAGGGTTAAAAGGCCCATGAAGTATTGCCTGTACATGTAAAATATACAAGATGTTACCAGTAAGTAAAATGTCACTTCACATACATTTTAAAAATCCAAAAGCCAGCTCATAGTTTAAAAAAAGAAAAAAGCTACCCCTTCGTCAGTCATAACATCTTCGAGATTTAATGGGAGGAAAATGCCTTAAAGGAGGTATTTTTCTGGGATGCAACTGATTCCTTCCATGGTTTCGCTAACCTTCCTCTCTCTATATATATAAATACATACACATACTTTGGTCAAAAAAAAGGAAACACTGCCAAATACTTCAGTAAAAGTGTTCTTTTCATGGCAGCAGACTATTCCAGTTAAATAAGCAGGGCTACGACCACACAGCCAAAGGCTGGGGCAGTAGAAGAGCGAGTCCCTGTCAGCCCTCCTCCAAACGGGCCGAGCGACTGGAGCACCTCCACGGGACGAAGCTAAGCCTTGACGCCGGGTCCCAAAAGCCCACACACTGTGCTTCCCCTCGTTCTGATGGGCAAGCACTGGTCGCTGTGACTGGAGAATGCTGCCTGCCGTCCGACTGCCTGGTTCTTGTTGCAAAATTCCTGTACCTCCTGCCTCCTTCTTCACCTCCTCGGAGCAGAGTCCCTCAGAGCTACCTGAGAGGCTGCCTCCCGGGCTCCAAGTCCTCAGAAAGTCTGCCGAATAAAACATAATCCTCAACTTTCAGGCTGGGCATTTTTTTCACTCGACATCGCCTTTGGAAAGGTTAGTTTTAAAAAAGAACTAGTCATGGGACTTCGCAGGTGGTCCACTGGCTAAGACTCCGCGCTCCCAATACAGGGGGCCCAGGTTCGAGCCTGCTCAGGGAACTAGATCCCACATGCTGCAACTAAGACCCAGAACAGCTAGCTAGCTAGCTAAATAATTAATAAATAAATAAATAAAAATTTTTTTTTTTTGGAAGAAAAGAAGAACTAGTCAAAGCATTGCTCTATACTAAACCCTGGGTTTTGGTCTTATTTTTTTTTTTCTTTTTTAATTTTTATTCATTTATTTATTTATTATTTTTGGCTGTGTTGGGTCTTCGTTTCTGTGCGAGGGCTTTCTCTAGTTGCGGCGAGTGGGAGCCACTCTTCATCGCGGTGCGCGGGCCTCTCAATGTCACGGCCTCTCTTGTTGCGGAGCACAGGCTCCAGACGCGCAGGCTCAGTAGTTGTGGCTCACGGGTCTAGTTGCTCCGCGGCATGTGGGATCTTCCCAGACCAGGGCTCGAACCCGTGTCCCCTACATTGGCAGGCAGATTCTCAACCACTGCGCCACCAGGGAAGCCCTGGTCTTATTAATATAGGCTCCATTGTGAGAAAGGTAACAGTTAAAAACCAGTAAAGAGGGACTTCCCTGGTGGCGCACTGGTTAAGACTCCGCCTGCCAATGCAGGGGAAACAAGTTCGAGCCCTGGTCCGGGAAGATCCCACATGCCACGGAGCAACTAAGCCCGTGTGCCACAACTACTGAGCCTGCGCTCTAGAGCCCGCGAGCCACAGCTACTGAAGCCCACGTGCCACAACTACTGAAGTCCGCGTGCCTAGAGCCCGTGCTCTGCAACGAGAAGCCACCGCAATGAGAAGCCCACGCACCGCAACAAAGAGCAGCCTCCGCTTGCCGCAACTAGACAAAGCCCGCGCGCAGCAACGAAAATCCCAACGCAGCCAAAAATAAATAAATAAATAAATTTAAAAAAAAAAAAAAACAGTAAAGAAAAAACCATCATGACTACTAGCTACAACTCAGCTTATAAATGTACAATGATTTTTTAAAAATTTAACTGTATTTTAAAATAACTCCTATAAATTACCTTGCAGTTTGGGTTACCCAGTTTATTGGAAGAAAAGCTCTCTAACAAAATCCGGATCAGATACTTTTCGTCGTCTTTCAGGGGGGATGGCACGGACATGTCTGTCACATATTCTACTGATTTGGAAAAGAGACCCTTGAGAACTTCATGGCTTTGCTGAACAAAATAAGAAAAGTTCATTTTGCTAAAACGAAAACCAGTTTTAAAAGCACTTTATTCCAAACTAATCAAAGTATTTCATAGGCATGACCTTATTCTTAGGTGGTCTTTAGATTATTAAGATGTCAAAAGATAATTTTCTCAAGTACATTTTAAAATTCAAACAAAAGAAATAAAACAGAATTCATTAAAGGCTCAATTCATTAGCCTTTACGACCTTTCAGCCATCAGAGAACTGAAAAGAGTGAGAAGAAGAATTTTCTGTATACACGATGTCAGTTTCATATTGGGACTATTACCAGGATCCCCGGAAGCATTTCCCACATGGAAACACAAACCCAGCCAGCTCTACAGGGACGTTTCCTGCTTCTTTGTCCCTCGCCCAACTCAGCACCTCATCCCCAGCAGAAATTATAGAAGGAAAAACAAACCACCTTCAACGTGAGCCTCAATGTGGCATCTCAAACCTTCAGATCAAGAAAAATAGCTTCAGAACTGATTTTGAAAGAAACAGTTGAAAGACATTTTGAAATGTTCAAAATACTTGAAACTAATATTTTATAATTACTTTCCTTAGGGAGATAAATCTTGGAATCCATTTTTAAAAAACTCCCCAAACAGGGAACACTTTCACATCTAATCTTCATTCCAAGAAGAAGAAAAAAACACAGCTCCATAATCAGAAACCAACAGGAACAGCACTTGACCACCATAATTTGGTCTCAAAGAAACTAGAAGCCATTGACGAGGGCACCACAGACCTTAACACACTGAACACTGTCCAGCTCTTCACCCCCCAACACCCTGAGAGGGGAAAAGGGCCCCCCTTCTCTCTCACTCCCCCGCCCCCTGCACACACACACTCAGACACACACACACGCTCCTAAAAGGAGGACGGAAGCGCACACCTTGGACTCATAGGGCTCCTCGGCCAGCTCGGCATAGCCCTCCTTGACGAGGACGTCTCGCACGTTGATGGCGCCCTGCAGCGCCGAGGAGACGTAGGCGTCCACGTGTAGGACGCCGTGCACCACGGAGAAGACCTTCACGAGGAGGGCACGGCCGCTGACCAGCGAGGAGAAGCGCCGGCTGGCCCTGCCGCTCCAGTGCTCACCGCACACCAGACACCTCGCGGATGGGCGCATCTTGCAAATCTTAAACTCCAAAGCCTACGGGACAGAAGTGCACAGCTGAGCCGGTTTATAAATGTGCGAGACACTCACCCCAAATACCACTGACAGGTGACCCTGGTGCAGAGATCCTCACCAGTGATCTCCTACAAACCCTAGTGAAAACAGTTTCAGGGTAAGTGAGGATTTCATAGGTTAAAAAAAACTTGGTTTTCCTTTTCGACAACAAAAAAAGTTTAGAATAACTTTTAGAAAGTGCATGTGGGAAAGCATTAGAAATTACTGCTGAATTAAAACTACTTTTTTTGCTAAGTGTGAAACACTCCATATATTTTAATTTGCTCCAAAAGCAGTACTAGCAAAAATATCTACAGCAATATGTTTTTGGGAAAAAGCAGAAACCAAATTCGGAGAGCATGACAAAACGAGTGCCAGCCCTCTGGGCCTTGGCCCTGTCCATAAGCTGAGGGGCGACCACATGACCTCCAGAATCCTTCTAGCTTTACGCTCTCAGACCACAGGAGCGTCTCGACCTTACCTGAAAGGGAAGTTCAAGAAACTGACAGGGAATCTCCATTAAGACGTCCAGAGCTACGTGCGCTCTGTTTCCATAGTCTACAAAGAACACCTAGAGGATGAGGAAAGTGCCTCAGTTAGTACAGGCCCAGGCAAACACCGTGTGCCACCAACCATGGCCACGCGACCATCCATCCCAGCTCTGTCATCACAGGATTCCTAGGGACTGGGGCTTAAATCCTCACGTCACTGAGGGAAATAACTTTTCTACTAGACCACTTTTTTAACTGTAATTATTTTATATTTAATTTCCACTTGAAATTAGAAAAGACTTTCTATCAACTGCTGTAAGTCTGTCTCATTTCCCTTTCAGTGATTTGTTACAGAAAAACATACCTCAGCAGAATTTCCAGAAACATAAAGGATTTGTGCTCTAAAGTAGCTTTCTTTATCAAAATCAGCAAAAGGAGCCAGACAGACCAAGTCTGGATGTGGGTGAACGGGCAAGGGCACCAACTTCAGACGGCTGATTTCGGCAGTAAGCTTTTCCAGAATCTCTGAGCTTTTTTCATCAATCCTATATCCCCAGAAGTGCCCCACTTCAACCACCTAAAAAGGAGGAGGAAGAGCAGAGATGAACTCTAGAAAGGATTTCTGTCAAGAGGGACAGAAACTCAAACTGCAGCCCTGGCATACCACCCTACTAGAAGTCACAAACCAGATTCCTCGGTCCCTAAGTATTCTACGGGGGAGGGGGTGCCCGGGTTGAGCGAGGTGAGGCACGGTGTCTGGAGGCACAAGACTTGCGGGCACACAAGCACTGTAGGCTCTGGGGGGCACGTGGGAACAGCGCTGTTCCATCCCTGACCAGAGCCCAGGGCCCCCAGGTGCCCTCTGGGTGGCGAGGGCCGGGTGTGGGGTGAACGCACAGCCCCCTGGAAGAGCAGTGGGGGGACGGGGGAGTGGATGTCCTCGCCTGCTGCCGCTGCAAGACGGCCAGGGCCGCACTGCTGGAGCTCTCCGGTCTCCTGGCATCCAGGTTTCTATGGGAAGTCTCCAAGTGAAGGGTGACTACGGATTTACCAGGAAGCCCGATGCATTTTAACTGAAATTTTATTTTGAAGAAGTAAAAACTACACCCCAATGAATAATGGTGCCAATGCTAGTTTTGTGGATATAAACTGAATTACACAAGCAAATAGCACTATGCCAATTAACATTTTTACATTATCTTGTCGCCAAAACTGATTTTAAAATGTACTAACATTTTAAAAATTAAACTTTGACTCTAGAATGAATATTTGTGTTTACACATTTGTGTTACAGCCACATTTCTATTCAGCAAGCGAGAGTAATTCAAGCTCACCCGGATTTGCTACAGGTAACCCTTAAACAAGGCAGGTTTGCTCTGCGAGGGTCCGCTTACCCGGATACTTTTCAACAGTAAAGACTACAGGACTGCATGGTCCGTGGCTGGTCGAATCTGAGGATGCGGCGGGACCACGGATACGGAGGGCCGACAGTGAGTTACCCATGGATTAGCCCCACATTGTTCAAGGGTCCAGTGTAGATGACTAAGGTACACAGGCTGTGGGCGAGGGTCTCTATACATCCACTATCTCATGTATACAACACGACAGTTCTAGACTAAGAAGACAGAAAAGCTCTAATGATTGGATCACACCATTCTTACCTCTGTAACATCAATTGTTAGGAGGAGGTCTGTAATCATCTGGGATCTGTCGAACGTGTTAAATGAGACTTGCGCAGGATCAACTGTCTGCTTCTGGAAGTCCACATTCACCCTATTTAACACAATTTATTTTAAAAGGCAATAAAAGTATTACAAAGAAAACATGTTTACATATATGAAGTTACTGCTTGAACTATTACACTGTTTCTATAAGAAAAGAACATTTTAATAAAATACCTAAAGCCAGAGATGACGAAGTCGATCTTATCTGAAATGTGTTTCTGATGGCTTCCTGAGCTGCCCTGGGGGAGGGTGTGTACCCCAGTAGTTACATACTACCCTTCAGGAATATATTCTAAAGGCCAAGACTGTTATGGAATATCTACTCTTAAGGATATAAATTCTAAATCTAGGGCCTGCAATGTTTCCTAACTTGTGGTTTCAGAGGTGAGTGACTCTGACCTTTAGAAAACTACAAGAATCCAAGCCTATTTAATGTTGTTAGGAAACACATACATGATTTTCTAATAAACCTAAGAATTATCATTCATCCCTTGAAGCAATAACATAATAAATGCTAAAATTCCAGGAGATGAAATATAAATTGATAAAAAGTTTCCTTTCCTAATAATTTTATTCTTAAATGAAGAGGAAGAATTATAAGAGATCTGATCCACCTCTCTTCCCAATTTTCCAACCCATTTATTAAATAAGAGTGACTCAGGCTAAGTTACCCAGCAGGACAGGCCTACTCCACGTTATTACAGACTGAACCCACTCAACTCCCAAACTCGCAGAATCAAACCATCCCACACTGGATGAAACTCGATGGAACATACTTCCCTACCTCATCAATTCCTCAAATCCCTGTCAAATTCCTCATGGGGTTAAAAAGATTACAAACAAGAAAAGATGCAGGAGAATTCTACATACAGCACTGTGTGAATATGACTGAAAGGCAAAGTAATCTGTCAGAAACACTGAAGGGCGATTTAATTGGGTCCAAGAGAAGCCAGCCTGAGAACTGCACGGCAGCTGCCTGGGGGCCGAGCAGACCCGTGCAGGCAGCCCGGCCCCCCCACCCCGCTCAACAGGGACGGGTGGCCTGTGCTGGCAAGCAGCGGGCTGCTCCCAACTGCCCCTGCGTCTTGTCCCACTGCTGGCTCCACTAAGGGCAAGGGAGACTCTACTCTGCTTAGGAAGAGAAAGGCGGTAACTGTAAGGAGGAAGAAAGGAAACTAACATGAGGGTCAATCCCTTCGATTTAAACTGAAAATGACACAAATGGTTCTACCCAATCCTCCAAACAGCCTTGTACAATAGGTATCATAGCTATTAAACAGATGAAAACACTGAGGTTCAGAGACATCAAGTAATGTGCCCAAGCACACACAGCTAGAAGATGATGAAACCAGGCTACCACGCCAGTGCTTTTAGTGTGAACTTAAGCAAGGTTAAACAGTTGTTTAAAAATAATATTGAGAATGTGAAAGCAGGTGGACAGAGTTCTGCCCGCCTCCCTTCTGAAAATACCTTGTGTTCCTGAGCTTGGAAACAGCCCCTCCTTGCACCTTCCCTTCAATCTCCTCTGCAGAATGAACACTGAGTTCAAGGGAAACTTTCAGCTGAGACATCTTAATGGCCATATATACTGCAGGAAGAGTTTTAAACCTCTCTGTTGGATTGCGTGAAAACTCCACAAAGGCTCTGTTCCACAAATGTAAATAAAAAAATAAGTTTATGAGGCATGTTAATTTCTCTCAAGTTTAGAGATTTTCAGTAACACCTCTCTTCAAAATACCAGCAACTCTTCCTTCTGTAATTAATCAAGAAGATGTATTTAAGGGAAAATTATTCACTTAAGAGAAATAAAAGTTACAATGACATACCATTAAATTAAAACCAAGTATCATCCTCATGTATTATACTCAGTATAATGCAGAATAAAGATTAAGTTCAAAAGGAATTTTCGGCTAAGAAATCTTAATTCTCATTAGAACAAAGTGACAGATTTGGGTTTTTGTTTTCCTCTATTTTATTGTAAAATAAAAATCAGACAGAGAAAAGCACACAACTGAGAAGTTCAGTGATCTTTCTGATCTCCCTCCAAAAAACCACCCAGTTTATCACCCAGTAATGTTGAGGCACGCCCCACCTTACGACCCACCCACATCGCAGTGTTCTATTATCACATCCCTCCCTCTGGGGGAATAAGAATCAAACATGCAGTAAGGGGACTTCCCTGGTGGCGCAGTGGTTAAGACTCTGTCTGCCAATGCAGGGGACACAGGTTCGAGCCCTGGTCCGGGAAGTTCCCACATGCTGCGGAGCAACTAAGCCCGTGAGCCACAACTACTGAGCCCGTGCTCCGCAACTACTGAAACCCGCGTACCTAGAGCCCGTGCTCCGCAACAAGAGAAGCCATGGCAATGGGAAGCCCATGCACCGCAACAAAGAGTAGCCCCCGCTCGTTGCAACTAGAGAAAGCCCGCGCACAGCAACGAAGACCCAACGCAGCCAAAAAATAAATTAATTTAAAAAAAAAACATGCAGTAAGGGTGCCTGCCAGACACTTCCTGGTAAAAAGGAAAAAAGCTTCAAGTTTACATTTGTTTGTATAGGCATGTCAAAATCTCCCGGAGCAAAACATCATACTCAGAAAAACAGACTTATGACCGCTTCAACTACTGTCATGGAAATGCGTGATTTTGGGTGACCTGGAAGGACCCTGAGCTGATGAACAGCGGCCTGTCGCGTCCCATCCCGTCCCGTCCTCTGGCCTCTCTGCAGCCTCCTGTCTCCACTGCACTGTCCCCTTGCCCTCGGCTCCCTTTCAACCCTCCTCCACCGACCCTGGGTGAGCTCACAAGTGAGCACGTGCAGTCTCCTCCTGTCCTCAGCTCCCTTTATTCACTTCCATTTCTGCCATCTTTCTCTAGAAGGAGCCTGAGTCTCTCCTTAGAAATAATTTCTTTCAAATACTCTAGAGCACATTTCCAAGACTCTCGTCTTCCCTGAGTATTTTCAACTCAACACGTGGAGAGAGCCAAGCCCGTGACATTCCCCGCGCCCTCCCCAGCCCCCGGCCCTGCCCTCCTGTCCACTCCCCCCGGCTGAAGTCCTGGCCCTCGCTGGCTCCTCTCTCGTCTTCGTCCTCCACAGGCCATCAACAGCCGAATCCAAGAGCTCTGCCCTCCCATCCGCTGCCTCCTTTTCATGTCAAAAGTCACCTCGACTTGGACAACTGCCAAGTTTATGCTGGACGGCTTCTTCTCCTCTTCATCACTCCCCGATTAAGTTCTACAAAACACAGTTCTAGTCAGAACACTCAGGGCTCTCTAAATACCCACTACTGACATTCATACTCGCCAGCTGGCTACAAATACCATCCGAAAGACAGCGCCTGATGCCCACTCTTCAGACTCAATCTGACACAAAACCAGCTCCTGGCAAGAGGGCTCTGGCTGTGCCTGGCACAAACCCTATGCTTCCCCAAACCACAGCTCCACTCACACTGGGCTCCTGCCCCACCTGCCAGGGCTGCCTCCCCTCCAGGCCCCTCCAACTCCTCCATAGGAAGGCCCAGGTGAATGTCACTGCTCCTACTCTGAGCCTCAGATACAATATCTTCTTCCAACCCCCCAGGCCTCTCCCAGGACACTTCACGATGGGCAAACATCTGTGGAACCGATTTTACTCTCCACGCCGACCACTAATTTGAAAATGTCTCACAGGAGGAAACCGTGCGCCCACGTACGACCTGTGTTCCAGTGCCCTTGGCCCTGCACACAGCAGGCCCTGCTGGATCCCAAGGGGGAGGACAGTCTTGACTCAATAACTATTTTATGTCATTCTCTGCCTTTAATATTTGATGCACAGAACTGATAACCAGAAGAACACTGTTACATCCCCAAGTAATTGGTAAGACATTGGTATTACGACTGAACACCAGAAATGTATGAGGAATCGAGTAAAATATAATTAAAATACCTATATAGATATCCCTGACAGCAAGAAGAAGAAACGAACACCGAACGCAATCCAGCAGTAAGGATTAAGGAAAGAGGCCGCTGCAAGCTTAGTGAGAGCCCAGACGGCACCATCCAAATCAGTCCAAAGAGCACCCACGCACACAGAACTGGAGTCTCAGTGAGGCAAACGGACTTTCCATATTCAAGAAAGATGGTTTAGCTACGAGAATCCAATTTTAAGTAAGTAATTTTGTATATGTGATTAAGAATTTGACTGCTAATTTATATTAGAATATTTAAGAAAACTTGAGACACTGTAAGTTTAATTAAATCTGTAACGGTTGTTAGCAGCACCTAGAAAGACTTTACTTATTACGGTTATATATTTGCCATGTGAGGCCTTTACATGCTTACAAAGAAAATCAATATATTAATCACAGGAATGGAACTTAAAATGTGTGAGGCAATTAATCCAAAATTTAAGCAGAATGAATATGCTCAACTTGAGCTGTTGGACATTAACCAAAGAAAAACTAAAAGTATTTCTTATTTACCAGATTTACAAAGCTTTGTAAATTAAATAAAACGTGTAGGACACGAGAAAATTTTTTCCAATTTTAAAAATTAAAAATCAATTTAAAAACCGTAATAGCCTTTTCTGTGCATAAGCATTCTCTCTTGGAAATGAAAACTCAAAGAGATACTCCAAAACCACTTATTTCTTATCTGCAATTAAAATAGGCCAAATGTAACTGAGTTTTACAATATTTGTCTTCCAAAAATATTTAGAACATGTAAGTTCTAAATGACTATCAGCAGATAAACTCTCCTGCAGGCATCTCTGGTGGCCGGCGACTTACTGTGAAATCTCGGATGGACGCGCCCGAGTGCAGCGCACTTCCAGAGCGCCAACCCTGTACCTCATCACGCTACTGAACCTTCTCAGCATCAGACGTCCTTTAGGAGGAACGTGGTTGAAAGAGAAGATAAATTGCTCCTGACAACAAGATAAACCACAGCTACGCTTTAAGAGCTGTCCTCAGCAGCCCTTCTGACGACCCATTTCCACACGCCCCCAGTTGAAAGAATCGGCCCCTGTAAACATAAAATCTCATGGTTCTTTCGTAATTGCAGTGGATTACAAAAATACACTACTTACTTTGCACCATCAAACACGATGGATCTGACTTGGCCGCACTGTCTAAAGAGAGACTGCAGTTGTTTATAGTAGAGAAATCCATAGGGAGGAACGTGCTTCAGCTGTAAAACACCACACTGCATTAACAGGAGCAGACAGAGCTCACAGTCATAATGTTCACAAAAACAGAGCACGCTGTCTTTAAGCACAAGACGTAGACCCGACAGCAGGGTATTTAAGGACTAATGACTTCTAAATTATAATTAAGTTTTAATAATACATGTTAAACAAAGGCTAATTCTTCCCCTGTTAAAAGAATCCAAAAGTCTGAAACAGAAAAGTTAAGACTTATTTTTCATTTTTACCTTAAAATAACCAAGCTGACTAAATACATCTTTTTAAAACATAGTATTTCTATATAGGCAGCAGCGGGAACTCAAACGTTAAAGGGAAATGCACCACTTGGTGGAGGAGGGGGTGCGTCCTCGCCCCGCAGGCAGCGCTAACCGGAAAGGAGCTGCAGCAACCCCTCCCTGTCCGAGCGCTTTCTCCCTCCCATCAGGGCGATCTGTGTTCCAAGCTCCGGCGCGAAACTGGGAGTCCCCTGCCCCGTGACCTGCTTATCTCAGGGCCCAGCACAGCTCCATGAGAGGCAGTGGGTGGCTGAAAAGCAAGGGCTGGGGACTCGGGTCTGAGCTCATGTCCTGGCCTGTCAGGGTTCTGCAGGCAAAAAGTTACGGAGCCACCCCAGGACCCAACAGCCACATCCCTAATTAAGGGGGACAATAAGTCCCCAACTCAGAGAGTCAACGCGAAGCTCAGAGAAGAATGCGTAAAAAGCACTCGACAAAGGCCCTCTCAGATGATAAGCGCTACGTAAACACTAGCCACACTTAGTTTTTTTTTTTTTTAAACATCTTTATTGAAGTATAATTGCTTTATAACAAAGTGAATCAGTTATACATATACATATGTTCCCATATCTCTTCCCTCTTGCATCTCCCTCCCTCCCACCCTCCCTATCCCACCCCTCTAGGTGGTCACAAAGCACCGAGCTGATCTCCCTGTGCTATGCGGCTGCTTTCCACTAGCTATCTATTTTACATTTGGTAGTGTATATATGTCCATGACACTCTCTCACCCTGTCACATCTCACACTTCCCCCTCCCCATATCCTCAAGTCCATTCTCTAGTAGGTCTGTGTCTTTATTCCCGTCTTGCCACTAGGTTCTTCATGACCTTTTTTTTTTTTTTTTTCTTAGATTCCATATATATGTGTTAGCATACTGTATTTCTTTTTCTCTTTCTGACTTACTTCACTCTGTATGACAGACTCTAACTCCATCCACCTCATTACAAATACCTCCATTTCATTTCTTTTTATGGCTGAGTAATATTCCATTGTATATATGTGCCACATCTTCTTTATCCATTCATCCGATGATGGACACCTAGGTTGCTTCCATGTCCTGGCTATTGTAAACAGAGCTGCAATGAATATTTTGGTACATGACTCTTTCTGAATTATGGTTTTCTCAGGGTATATGCCCAGTAGTGGGATTGCTGGGTCGTATGGTAGTTCTATTTTTAGTTTTTTAAGGAACCTCCATACTGTTCTCCATAGTGGCTATATCAATTTACATTCCCACCAACAGTGCAAGAGTGTTCCCTTTTCTCCACACCCTCTCCAGCATTTATTGTTTCTAGATTTTTTGATGATGGCCATTCTGACCAGTGTGAGATGATACCTCATTGTAGTTTTGATTTGCATTTCTCTAATGATTAATGATGTTGAGCATTCTTTCATGTGTCTGTTGGCAATCTGTATATCTTCTTTGGAGAAATGTCTATTTAGGTCTTCTGCCCATTTTTGGACTGGGTTGTTTGTTTTTTTGTTATTGAGCTGCATGAGCTACTTGTAAATCTTGGAGATTAATCCTTTGTCAGTTGCTTCATTTGCAAATATTTTCTCCCATTCTGAGGGTTGTCTTTTGGTCTTGTTTATGGTTTCCTTTGCTGTGCAAAAGCTTTTAAGTTTCATTAGGTCCCATTTGTTTATTTGTGTTTTTATTTCCATTTCTCTAGGAGCTGGGTCAAAAAGGATCTTGCTGTGATTTATGTCATAGAGTGTTCTGCCTATGTTTTCCTCTAAGAGTATGATAGTGTCTGGCCTTACACTTAGGTCTTTAATCCATTTTGAGTTTATTTTTGTGTATGGTGTCGGGGGGTATAGCTCAGTGGTAGAGCATTTGACTGCACACTTAGTTTTTATAACGCACACAGCAGGTAACTTTCTGGCCCCCAGGGTGCAAGGTGAACAGGCTGCCTGGTGGCTGAAGGAGGCAAGCACAGCCCACGTCTGAGGAAATGTGCTGTGGGGTCCCCCCCACCCCGGTGCACAGGTCAGGAGGGAGCACCACCAAGGCGTAAGAGGAAGCCAACCAGAAGGGCTTGGTCCACCATGAAGGTCAGTACGAGCAGAGGCCCAGCCACACTTCCTCGAGAGCAATAAGGAGCTAATGACCGCCCCTTCAGGTAAAACCCATCCCCAGGTACAAACTGCATCTCAGCTGCCTCTCGTCCCCAGTGTGAGCACCAGCTCCTCTCCAGTGCTCTGCAGAGACCCTCTCCCTTGTGAACTCTTACTTCTTCAGTAACAGTGTGATGGAAACAACAAGAGGAGTAAGAGCTGGCAATGACGGCATGTTTACTTTAGTCCAGGAACTCTGCCAAGTGCTCTACATCCCCTTTATTAGATATAGGCCGGTAATGGAACCCAGGGTCCGATAAAAGCCCGATTCCCAAATGCTTTATTCCAGTTGCCTACCCTGAAGTGATTCTGTGCTCAGGTTTAAACAAAGGGTCCACAAATGTTGATCTGATAGTCAGTGCCTGGGACTGACCATCAGATTTGCCCAAAGCTCATGTTAAACACTAATTTCCAGGCCACACTTTCTAGTTCAGATTCTGTGCCACAGGGCCTCAAATCTGAATTTCAAAATAAACAAACACTCTCTAGGTGATTCTATTAAGCATGAATGGGGATCAGAGTTTAAATCACAGTACAAAGGTGCCAACCAAATAACTCTTTGTGTAAAATGAACTTGTCAATTAACTAAATGTTCTTAAGTTTATGGAGAAGTATCTTAAATCCTTCAAAATGGGACATGAGCAGTCAAGGTTAGCCATGAATACCTAACTCTGCAAGGCTTTCTTTTTTAAGGCCAGGTCTGCAAAACAAGAAGCGAGACTGAGGAACTAGTGGATGCATGTGAAAAGGTCAGACAAGCCATGAAATTCACTTTAGGGGGAAAAAATCCACTTAGTACTTATAAAAAATAGAGACAAGTGGGGAAATAAAATGTTCCGTGTTCGCCACATTGGAATGAAGCTCATCCGAAAACTGGGCACCCGGCCTCCACCCCAGAGAAGGCTGCCTATCTCTCCACCTACCACAATGGTTGTCTTTGGGTCTTTGCCTGCCAGCTCCCTCACTGCCATCTCTTCGTCAGGCTGCCCAAAAGTAAAGTAATTTGGATAAAAAGCACCTGCCAATACAACCTGGAAGAGAAACTTATTTTCATGAAGTAACAGCATTATTTTATCACTTTATCTCACCAATATACTAATCTCATCCCAGAATGACATCTACACTATAAAAGATGAGTTTAATGTTAAAAAAAACACAGAAACACTGGACCTTTAAACCAATCAAGCAGAAAGTCACAATTCTGGTTACTTCGCCATAACCGAAACACTTTCTACATGTCTTTCCTCCAAGGAGCCTGAGTTCTTCTCAGAATGAGGTTTAGAAAAGAGTGGTGAGTTGAACAAGGATACAAATGATTGTACACACAGAGCCCTGGGGGTTAGCCAACTTTTTCTACATTTTCCCTGACATACTTTCTTCTATGGGTCAGGCCCTTTCCCAAATGTTTAGATAAAATTACAATTAAGACACTTAGATTTAGAGCAGCAGGCTTGCATCCAATATTCACTTCTAAAAGCATGCTGCAAAGAGTCCCTTCTTCAATAAAAATATACCATGTGAAACATACACCCATGGAAGACTCTCTCCTAAACTTCAATTTTACATCCAGAGAAACACTCCATTTCCCAGCATCCCCCAGTTTACAGGATCCACCTAGAACCCAATTCTGTATGCGTCAGCCAACACACTGACACATACAAGAGGTACTCCTCCTCTGAGCCCCTACATCAGAAGCACTGGCCACCTTTCTAGGACACACTTCCCTCTACACAATGCCTAGAAGGTTCCATCCAACAAGCTAATTTGATCATGGCCTCCAAAGTTAAAATAATTTTTCAGTGCAAGGGAAGAGCCACATAATAATATTAAGAGCATTTGTACTTTCTTAAAAGCCAAAACAAAAGAATCTCTCCAGAAGCAGTAATAACATTTAGCAGTCTTTAGAAACACTCCTCCAGAGATTAGAAATGGGTCTGGATCATCAACTCAATAACATGGAAAACCTAAACTAGGTAAGACCAGAGTTTTTCCTGGTGCCCAAACACAGCATGAACACTATGGACCTAAAATCTCCTGTGAGGCATGATTTGTATCAGAAAGGGGAAATAGGGCTTCCCTGCTGGCGCAGTGGTTAAGAATCCGCCTGCCAATGCAGGGGACATGGGTTCGAGCCCTGGTCCGGGAAGATCCCACATGCCGTGGAGCAACTAAGCCCGTGTGCCACAACTACTGAGCCTACGCTCTAGAGCCTGCAAGCCACAACTACTGAGCCCGCGAGCCACAACTACTGAAGCCCGTGCGCCTAGAGCCCGTGCTCCGCAACAAGAGGAGCCACTGCAATGAGAAGCCCGCACACCGCTACGAAGAGTAGCCCCCGCTCACTGCAACTAGAGAAAGCCAGCGCGCAGCAACAAAGACCCAACGCAGCCAAAAATAAATTAATTAATTAAATAATAATAAAAAAGGCCATCAGATTTCTAATTAATAACTGTAAGCTTTCCAAATCATTAAAAAAAAAAAAAAAAGGAGGAAATAAGCACTGTCAAAACCACAAGACCTAATAAGAAGAAAGAACCAGGAAGAGACATCCAGGAAACTCCAGAGTACCTGCAGGATGAATCGTTGCTTATATGTATACTCTTGGTCCATGACAGGCCACCGGGAATCAACATACATGTTGAACTGTGAGATTCTAGTCTTCAATTCTTCATATAATTCAGCCACCTAAGAAAAACACATTGGGAGATGATGTCTCCAAGTGATTATGTTATTCAGAATAGCAAATGCACTAGAAAAGTAGTACATAATGGGGAAAGCATTAGTATGTCTATGGGATGAAACACTGCAGCTATTAAGAACCATATTATTAGGACTTCCCTGGTGGCGCAGTGGTTAAGAATCCGCCTGCCAATGCAGGGGACACGGGTTCGAGCCCTGGTCTGGGAAGATCCCACATGCTGTGGAGCAACTAAGCCCGTGTGCCACAACTACTGAGCCTGCGAGCCGCAACTACAGAGCCCACGCACCACATCTACTGAAGCCCGCATGCTCTAGAGCCTGTGCTCCGCAACAAGAGAAGCCACCACAATGAGAAGCCCGGCACTGCAACGAAGACCCAATGCAGCCAAAAAATAAATGAAAAAATTTTAAAACTCATTTAAAGAACCATCTTATTAAAGATTAATTAATAAAGAATGGAAAGGATGCTCAATACAATATTAACAGAAAATAGCAGGATACAAAGCTGTATATGCTTCATGATCCCAGTTTATAAACACACACGCACACACAGGAAACCACTGCAAATGCACAAACACAGTCATTTACAGGTGTCAGAGGAACAGGAGACCATGATCACAGCCTTTGCTTTAAGTCCTTTAAACACTTCCAAAACCTCTGCCATAAACGTATACTTCTTTTGTGATTAAAAACAAGCTAACAGGGGACTTCCCTGGTGGTGCAGTGATTAAGAATCTCCCTGCCATCGCAGGAGACACGGGTTTGAGCCCTGGTCCGGGAAGATCCCACATGCCATGGAGCAACTAAGGCCGTGCGCCACATCTACTGAGCCTGCGCTCTAGAGCCTGCGAGCCACAACTACTGAGCCCGCGCACCTTGAGCCCGTGCTCCACAACAAGAGAAGCCACCTCAATAAAGAGTAGCCCCCGCTCACCGCAACTAGAGAAAGCCCGCGTGCAGCAACAAAGACCCAACACAGACAAAAATAAATAAATAAAAAATAATTCTATTAAAAAAAAAAATCTTCTGTAAGGCTGTAGTATTGATACATACAACTTCTCTAATTAAAAATCAACTAAAAATTATGCAAGTCACTTTCTCTGATCAAAATGCAATAAAAACAAAAATATTAACAAAAAAACAAGATACCTAAAAATATTTCTTTCTACCTGGAAACTCAAATATTCTTCTAAAAACTCTGAATCAAGGAGGAAACCGACACTAAAATAAGTTACAGACAGGGATAACAATGAGATCCCTACATGTCACAAATCAATGAGATGTGCCCCAAACTGTGCTCACAAGAAAATTCACAGCTTTAAATACTTTTAATTAGAAAGATTTAAAGTATTAATAAATTAAATTCTCATCTCAGTAAGACTAAAAACGTAAACCAAGAGACACAGAAGAACTAAATTAATGGAAAAAATTAAAAATCAATTCTTTGAAATCCTCCACCTTTCCCCTCCGCTCAAAACACCTGCACAGTAAAACTGACAAATCAAACCAAGAGTAAGTTCTCTGAAAATAAAAATAAAACAGACAGATTATCTTGCAAACTGTGCAGTAAAGGATTAAGTCAGCAGGCCCGGCTGTCCACACCTTGGACATTCCAAAGAAAGGTTTGGCTCCTGGCAGGTCACCTCCAGGCCCTTGGAATATCCTGCCTTGTGAGAGTGACTTTGTTTACCTGAGGCCTTGGACACAACAAGCAGTTCATGGTAGCAATGTGACCTTTGTACGACGGGGCCATACGGTATCAGTAACCTCTGCAGGGGCTAAAAACTCAGGAAGTTAAGGTCAGCCATGTGGGCACCCCACACTTATGTAACCAACCCTCAATAAAACCTTGGACGCCAAGGCTCGGGACAGCCTCCCTGGCTTGCGGTACTTCACGCGGGTTGTCACACATCGTGCTGCCCAGAAGACTCCACCGGGAGAGGACAGCTGCAAGCTGGCACCTGGTCTCTCCTGGCTCCTCCCCACCCACCTCTTACCTTTGCTGACCTTAATCTGTGTCCTTCAGCTGTAGTCAACTGTAGCCATGAATGTTAACACATAAATTCTACCAAAGCTGGAAACGAGGATGTACTTCTTGGAATACTCTCTGCTACCCTGGGTATTGCTGGTACTTGATAAACATTTGATAAGTCGTCTCTACTTGTATTCAAAGAATTTATAACTTACCTCCCTAATTCTCTTGATTTGAATGTAATTTAACCGTCCCCAGTCAAGTTCATCCTTTAAATACATAAAAGGATAATATTCAATATTAATGTAACAAATTACAGCTAATTTGGCTACTGTAATACATATATCTCAGCTAAAAGTATATACCAAAAAGAATATATACCAACAAGAAAATTAATATGGCTGACTCTGTAAAAGGTGGCTTTCACGAGTAACTCATGTAGTTATTTTAAGGACACATCTAGGCATGGCAAATTTAAACACACAGACCTATCAACAATCTTTTGAAGCTAGTCAGTTTAGAAGGAGAAGAACAACACGCAACCGCGCCCACCCAAAAAAATGAAGGCTAACAGTTTGGTTTTTTCAAGCCCATTATCTAAAACTTTGCTGAAAACAGCAGAAGGAAAAGCTTCGGGTTTCTCAGTTTTGAGCCAACACGCCGAGGCACGTCCCACAGGTATTTAGTGCTGGCAGCTAAGAGGCTCCTGACACAGGAAGGGTCACTACTACCCAGGGGTGGGCGACAGGCAGCGCAGCTGCCTCTGGGAAGTGACTACAGCTGAAGGTGGGCCCAGGAGCTGCCCTGGCCTGCGGGCCCTGAGGACCGTCCACAGTGACCTCCGCTCAGGCTGAACGCTGCCGGTTCACACACAGCGCTGAGGCTGAGCTAGAGAAGGCTCGGGAAGCTTCCATGACACGGGCAGCCATCCACAAAGAAACAGCTCACTGACCTTCGGATGCCGCAGCTCTCCTCTTTGTCTGCAAGTCTGCCAAGCCTAAAAACAAATGAACCAGAGTTTCAAAATACTTTATTCGCTAACCGAATTTTTTTAAGTCCAATTTCAACAAATTTTGACCACAGAAAAGTTACAAATTTAATTTTTCCAATCTACTTCATAGAATTGGACTCCCACCCTCATCTTCTTCTCCCAACACAATTTTTTTTTTTTGTCTGTGTCGCGAGGCTTGCAGGATCTCAGCTCCCCGACCAGGGATGGCACCTGCGCCCCCTGCAGTGGAAGCGTGCAGTCCTAACCACTGGACCGCCAGGGAAGTCCCCATCTCCCAACACACTTTGCTTACTACTGGACATCGGCAACCCTCACGGCGCTTCTGGTGGAGACGGCGTGTGCTGACAAGCGGTGGCAGCCGCCTTCACAGCTCACGCTGGGAAAACCTACCCTGAACGCTTCAACAAGCGCAGCACAGTCACTCTTACTGTTGCCACAGAAATCCACTTTGTTCCTATAAACAGACGACAAAGAGTGTCACTTGACACCATTAAAACACAATGACTTTTAAAAATATGAATGTTAAATACCTATATCCATCAAGATGCTGCCTAAAAGGCATCACAAAAAAATTCTTCAAAGAAAGAGATGCCGCTAACAAGAGAAAAAACAAAGAGAAGGTAAGACTGTTGGAGCAGCCTTACATTACCCTCCATTACCGCTTCTCGGCTCCCACACTCACCTATAATAAGACACTCATCTAGACATCCAAACACATGTCCGAGGACTATGAGTTTACCAAGCTGCTGATTAACAGGAAGTTGGGCTAAAACTCTTCCTAAGAAGGTCAATTCACCATCATGGGGGTTTTCATCTTCTCTCTGCCCACTCACCGCAAGCGCTCCAACCTTTATAAAATAAATTAGTGCGATTAGCAAGCACTGATTTATTCACACTCTTTTCTTCCTTAAGGCAGGGAGTTTAAAACAGGAAACGACCAAATTTTGGTGAATAAGGTTCTAAAAGATACCTAAGTCAACTTATGAAAGATTGATACTAAAGTTTTTTAATTCGTTTTTTGATACTCAGAACACATTTTATTATTTTTTAATGCTGGGAGGTGACGCTCAAGCTACCCCCACAAAAGTCTACTTAAGCCCCAGATTTAATGAACATGGCACGCACAGCACTAAACCAAACCTCCAACCACCACATCATGTGGTCACTCACAGCCAAAACGTACAGACTGTGCACAGAAAACGACGTCCTCAACTTGACTAAGTGTATTTTACGGACGCCCAAGCAGGTACCCAAGGTATCAGAGGCAGCCCCAGCTCTGAGGGCCCGAGGCAGAATGTCCACAGCCCCAACAGGTGGCGGCGCCCAGGCCGGGGCACTGGGCACTCACTGCAAGCAGCAAGAGCGGAGCGCGGGTCGGAGGAGAGTCAGAGAACGCGCAGGAGCAGAGCAGGGCTCCCAGCAACAGGAAGAGGAGAGGCCAGCATGAGGGTGAAGAGCAGAACCAGAGGAGAAGTGGGGAGGAGGCTGGCGGAGCCAGGGCAGGAGAGCAGAGCTCCACGGCTGCATCTCCTATCCAGCGTTTCTCAGCCCCGCCAACAAACAGCAATCCCCCATCGGGGGGCGGGAGGGGCGGTGAGAGAGTAGGAGCTTCAGCTTCAGACAACTAACAAAGCTGGTCTGAACAACATATATAAAATCTGGAATCAAAAATTAGTCATGACATGCTTTTCCAAGCAAATGCTGATTATTTACAACTGTCAAAATACCTTAAAGATATACACAGTATGAAACTTTTAAAATTCACCCAAAAAATCTTAGCTTTTCCTAACACGAACAAGTATCAGATGGTCCCACCTCCTTTAGCAGAAGGATGGTGCGTTCAATGTCACTCAGGCTAGGTGGAGAAAGGGCTGTTGCCAGCAGAGCCCTCGGTTCACCCATATCAAGTAATTTCACTTTCAATATTGTGCTTCCTAATGGACAACGCTGAAAAGAACAAAACTTAAATTTAGAAACAGTAAAAATAAGTAAATCAATTAACCTATTCACATGACTAGTACTTTAGAGAGAGAAGGAGAGAAAAAGAAGAAAGGAAAACAGAAAGGGGTGGGAGAAGGAGAGAGAGAAATGGGAGATGAAGAGATGGGGGAAGAGAAGGAGAGGGAGAGAGATAAAGAAGGGAAGATGGAAAAGGGAAAGGGTGAGAAAGAAAGGAGAGGAAGCGGGGAGAGAGGGAGAGAAAGGTGAGAGAGGCAGGAGAGGAAAGACAGAAGCCAGTTCCACAGCACGAACTATAAAAGCACACAGCAGCAGCGTCTGTGGACAGTCCTCCTATGGGGCCAGAAACGTGACATGGGTGTCAAGTCCCTCACTGGTGCTTAGTGAACAGAAGCCAGTTCTGTGATTAAAGACAAGTTTGATCAGAAGTAATTTTTCTGGGATCAAAATCTTATGACACTCAAAATTATATTACTTAAACTATTCAGCAAAACTGTCTACAAAAAACAAACTATGTCATAAAGATGACCAAAGTTTATTACCAACATCTCAGGAATGACATGGTCGGGGATGGAGCTGTCCCAGAAATCCTTGTATATGAGTCTGTAACAGTATCCTTTAGACACTCGTCCAGCACGGCCTGCAAAGGAGAAACATTCAAACTCTGGCATTAATTACTTTAACACTAGCATAAAGATATATTTAAGAATAACCATTAAATATTAAGAAAAACTTCCGTTATCTTCTACCAAACCAGGTCAGTTTGGTAAAAACTTCAGTATAAGTCAGTGTTAGAAGTGATCTTCTATATACAGATTAAGTGCTGACTCCTACTCAGTGATGTATAGTGGAAAATCCAATGCATATTTCTAAAGAGAACCACCTTGGCCCCAAAATACAATGGCAATCAAAACATTTAAAATACCACACATCTCCTGCAAATGGCATAGTTCATACTGGTAAAAATACAGAGGTCACCAAACGAAAGTAATCAAGTTGGCAAGAGAAGCCCCAGTGAAACGGCTGGTTGTTACCCATCCCAACACCTCTGCAAAGGCGTCCGTCAAGACAATGGCTTCATATGAAATGAGTGATCACATGCAAACAGCTCAAAACCAGGCCTGGACCACGGAGACCATCCTATAAATGACTGTTCTCTCGTGATGGTATTGCTTGTGCAATGGAAACTCCTTTATCCCCAAACATAATAAAATCTGAGAGAGAGGAGACAGGTGGGGAGGGGGGATCCTTCACAAATACTCAGCTTTTAAAAAACGGGGCAGCCCAGGGAGGAGCTTTCCTTCCCCACCTGTGGAGCCTGGACCCCTGCCCCCTTCGGCCCCCACCCACCTGTCCTGACACAGGAGACTGAGTGCAGAGTCCAGGCTGCTGCCTCCGCCACCATCTACCCACCGTATCTTCAAATGACAGGACTGTCTAAATGGAAAATCCCAAGGTAATGACAAAACCAAAATCAACTCCTAGAACTAATCGGTGAAATCAGCAAGTCACAGGGCACAATACCAACACACAAAAATCAATCACATTTCTATACACTAGAAATGAACATGTGAAAACCGGAATTAAAAATGCCATCACAATCATTATAATCCCTCCAAATTAAACTGAATACTTAGGTGTAAATCTAGCAAAACATATACAGGGATCTGTATGCTGAAAATAACACAATGCTGATTAAACAAATCAAAGACGACCTAAATAAAGGGAGACACACTATGTTCAGGGATATGCAGCTTCATCATAGCAAATGTATCAATTCTCCACAAACTGATGTACAGGTTAACACAATTCCTAGCAAAATCACAGGAGGCTTTTTTTGTGTGTGAATATAGACAAGATTATTCTAAAGTCTATATGGAAAGGCAAAGTAGAATAGCTAAAACAATTCTGAAAATGAAGAACAAAGTGGGAGGAATCCACCTGTTTCGTGATAAGTCTTACTATACAGTGATCAAGACAGTGTGGTATTGGTGGAGAGAAAAACACACAGATAATAGAACATAATGAAGAATCAGAAATAGACCCAGACAAGTACACCCAAGCGATGTTTCACAAAGGTACAGAAGCCTTCAATGGGAGGAGAACAGTGGTGCAGGAACAACTGGGCATCCATAAGCAAACCTCACACCATCTACAAAAGTTAATTCAAATGGATCACAGATACAAATGTAAAACATATCTATGAAATATCTAGAAGAAAACACAGGAGAAAAATCTTTGCAACCTAGGGCTAGGTGAAGAGTTTTACACATGACACCAGAGGCATGATACATAAAATGAGAAACTGATAAATTAGACCACACCAAAATTTAAAACTTTTTCTCTATGAAATACCCTGTTAAGAGGATTAAAGGACAAAATATAGACTGGGGGAAATATTTGGAAACCACCTATCTATAAAGGACTGTATCTAGTATATATAGTATAAAGAACTCCCAAAACTCAACAATAAAAATACAAACAATCCAGTTAGAAAATGGGCCAAAGACTTGAACAGACATTTCACTGAAGAGATACAGAAGACAAATAAGCATAAGAAAAGATATTTAACCTCATTAGCATTAAGGAAATGCAAATTAGAATTGCAATGAGATATTATTATGTACCTTTTAGAATGGCTAAAATAAAAAACAGTGGTATACCAAATGCTGGCAAGGATGTGAAAAAAACAGATCTCACACATTGCTGGTAGAACTGTAAAATGGTACAGCCACCATGGAGATAGTTTGGGGCAGTTTCTTATAAAAGTAAACATATACTTACCATACCACCCAGTAATTGCACTCCTGGGCTTTTATCCCAGAGAAATGAAATTTTATGTACACACAAAAACGTGTACATCAATATTCACAGTGGCTTTATTTGTAATTGCCAAGAACTAAAAACAGCTCAAATGTCCCTCAACAGGTGAATGGTACTGTTGACCTTAAAAATAAAATAATAACTGGGACTTCCCTGGTGGTCCAGTGGCTAAGACTCCACGCTCCCAATGCAGGGGGCCTGGGTTCGATCCCTGGTCAGGGAACTAGATCCTGCATGCCACAACTAAAAGATCCCAAGTGCCGCAACTAAAAGATCCCGAGTACCGCAACTAAGACCTGGCGCAGCCAAATAAATAAATAAATAAATATTCAAAATAAATAAATAAATAAATAAAAACAGTAATTTTACCAGCAAAAATGGGTTTATTCAGAAATAGCAGAGAATTGCAATTTGGGACAAGCAAGCTATGGCAAAAACCATAGGCAAGTCCTATACAAAGAAGAGGAACATTATTTTATAGAGAAAAAGGAGGAAGCTGGGAGGGGTTGTTTTGAACACAAGTCCACTGGAGAAAAGCGAGAGTTCAGGGTGGGGACAGTTTCTCATTGGCCAAGTTGCTGGGGCAGATGATTTCTTGTAGGAGATGCAAGGCACAGTTTTTCCTGTTGGGGCCTATAACTGATGCTTCTTTCCTGTTGCTGGTTCTTGTTGGCTTCTGAAGTTGACAATTCTTCCTGTAATTGACCTCCAGTGGTACTTCAGGTAGTACTGCACAAGAGCGCCCCCTTCTGACCTCCCCCCTCCATTTTAGTGAGGTTTCCCTTTACTAATTTTCAAAATACAATGGAATATTATTCAGCAATAAAAAGGAAACTTTTGACACATGCAGCAACTTGGATGGAGCTTAAGGACACTACAGCTAGTGAAGAAAGCCAATCTTAAAAGGTTACGTGCGGTATGATTCCACCTAATAACGCCTTTGAAAGGCCGCAGCTACGGCTATGAAGAAGGGGTTTGAGGTCAGCAGAGAGTGGCAGGGGACAGTGTGACTAAAGATGCAGCACCAGGCAGCTCCTTCAAGGCAGCTGGAACAGTTCTGTGTTCTGACCGTGGCGGTGGCTACACATGGGACCAACTGGAGAGAAGCCTGCACGGTGTGAACCTGGGCAACTGACTAGGGTCCGCGGTCCAGCCCTGTGCTGACATCAGCTGCCTGGGCTGATGCTGCACCGAGGTAGGAGGTGTCACCACTAACAAGCTGAGATGCTGGGGCTAGGGTTCAAGGGACTCTATGTACTATTTTTGCAACTTCCTGTATGGGAAAAATTTTCTAATCATAGAAACTTTGAACATACAAAATGACAAAGGATACAATTCCTATAATCTCAAGACTGACCCAAAAATAAACACTTTAAACATTTTTGTATATCTATTGGGTTGGCTTTTTTCCATTATACCTTATGGCAAAAACCAAACGAACTTTTTGGCCAGCAATATTTCTAGGCACTTCTTCTAAGCATAGTTTTATGTTCTGGGTTTCTTTTGGCGGGGGGCGGGGGGAGCGGGGTTGAGATGATTATAACAACACATAAGGTTTTTCCAAGGTGATGAGAAGCTCTCTATGACCGTATATCAATGACTCCTTAACCATTCTCTCTTTTTTTAAATTAATTAATTAATTAATTGTTTTTTGGCCGTGTTGGGTCTTCATTGCTGCGCGTGGGCTTTAGTTGCGGTGAGCGGGGGCTACTCTTCGTTGTGGTGCGTGGGCTTCTCATTGCAGTGGCTTCTCTTGTTGCGGAGCACGGGCTCTAGGCACGCAGGCTTCAGTAGTTGTGGCTCGCGGGCTCTAGAGCACAGGCTCAGTAGTTGTGGCGCACGAGTTTAGTTGCTCCGCAGCCTGTGGGATCTTCCTGGACCAGGGCTCGAACCCATGTCCCTTGCACTGGCAGGCGGATTCTTAACCACTGCGCCACCAGGGAAGTCCCTTAATCATTCTCTCTTAATCCCTCTCCAGGCAAGTCATTTCAAGAGAACATGGTTAAAGTTGCGGGCTGCAGCCGGACGTCTGGGTCCTAGTCTCGGTCCCAGCACTTCCCAAGGTAACCCGAGCAGGCTACTCCTTCTGTGTGTCGGCTGCATCACTGAGAAGTCGGGGTGTTAACAGCGTGCTACCTCACTGGGGGAATGAGGGGTAAACGCGTAAGTACACGGAAAACACTTAGACTCGTGCCTGGCCTGTAGCGAGCATTCAGTAAATGTGGCCTCTATTCTGTTTTTTGATGTGGTAGCTTTGTGACCCAACCCAACAGGTATTCTTGGAGCAGTCCTTCAGCTGTCCTCCCCGAAGGCTCTCTCATAAAGCACAAGCTGCGTCTCAGTCCATGGCGAGAAGGCTGTGCCCTGGAGCCACTCCCCGCAGGCAACTGCACGGCCACAGTGGACAAACCCCCCCCCACCCCCCGACACCCTGGCCCCGACAAACGACTCCACACCCTCGTCTCCCCAGCAATACACCATGTGCACTCGCAGGAAAGGCTGAGCCCTCCGTGGAGCCAGCTGAGCTCAGGAAAAGATCATTCCAGAAGGATCAAAACCTGGAGAGAAGTCAGAGGAAGGACTAGCAGCAGTTACCGAGCGCCCCGCACGGCTCCCGTGACTAGTCACCGCGGAAGATGGCGGGACGCTCGTCCAGCGTGTGCAACAGCTCTTACCTACTTCAGTGCACACGAGGAGGGTCGTGGATTTGAACAGAGTCTGACAGTATGAGATGTTGTTGCTTAGAACTTAAAACCGGTTCCAATAAAGGAAATCTCTGAATAAGACTAAACGTACAAAAAGCAAAAAATTCAAGAAGACACCCGAATGTGCCACCAACTCCTATTATTGTGCTGGAACGCAAATGCCTTACCTTTTCTCTGATCACAACTGGTTTTAGAGGCCCAACTCAATCGCAGGCTCTGGTAATTCGTATCTTCATCACAAACCAGAGTTCTAGTCAAACAAAAATCTATAACTGTCATTTAAAAAAGTGAATGTAAATACCAGGCTAGCAAGAAATAATTGTGTAACAATCACAATGCATAGCGATAAGACAATTTATGAAACACACAGCCTTTAGAATTAGTGTACACACAGAAGCCTCTGGAAATGCACCGGCCATTCCCGACTGCCTAGGACGGGGAGGCTGGGGTCACATTCTTTCTTCTAAGTCCTGGGAGTCTGGGCAGAAAGAACATATGCCCTGTAAGAGCCCACACGTCATAACACGAGCCTACGCGGGCTGCAGTGACAGGCCAGCCGCACGGGGCTACGCAGAAGCACAGCTGAAGTGGGGGACTGCCAGACCCCAATCCCGTGTGTGTGCTGGCGGGGCGGGGGGACAGCTGCTCAGCATCTCTGTGCTTCAGTGTCCTCACCTGCAAAACCCAGGGACAGCAGCCCCAGCAGCTCTTCCCAGGACAGGCGCCCCCCCCCCCCCCGGTCCCTCGGAGGAGAGCCGGCGGGCTGGTGCTGGTGCCTGTCCCCGCCCGCCACGTGCTCGGTCTACCCCTCAGGGCCACTTCCCTCCTCAAGAACCTCCTGCTCATTAACTACCCCACCACGACCACCCCTCCTTGCTGGCTCCCCAGGGCTCTAGAACACTCCTCCCGCCATAATGTTTGGGGATCTCAATTCCCATAAAAACGGTGCTGGCAGCACCCTGGCCCTCGGTTTCGTGACCCCATCTTCCACCTGTCTCAGCATCTCCTTCCCACCGCCCTGCCTGAGCCCCCTCCTCAATCTCAACTTCAAGCATCCTTCCCTAGCAGCAGACCTCTTCCCTCTCCCCGTCCTGCAACCCTACCGCAGCAGTCCTTAATCCCTACAAACGGACCTGCAATCTGTGCGTGTCAGGACCTGCTAACTGCCCCTGCCCCTCCGCCTCCTGACCGAGCCACGGGCTCCCAGCCCCCACCGTGACCGCTCCACACATCCGCCTCGACCCCTGGCCTCCTGTCACCCTGCTCTGCTCAGCTGACTCGACCCCAGGCCTGCTGGTCACAGCTCTCCACCTACACTGCGCAGCCCAAGTGGCAGGAGAGGGAAAAAGAGAAACAAAACGGGCTGCAGGCTGACGGCGCCCTTTCAGCTCCCGGTGGCCAGCGGCCCTCGGGACTCAGGCTGCCCCGTCCATCCAGCCTCCTCACACCTCCAGCACTCTGTCCTGCTCGCTTTCAGCTGAGGCCCGGCCTCTGGCTCACGGGGAAAGCAGAGGCCATCAGAGGACCCTGCGCCCCCTCGGCAGCACCCCTCCGCCCACATCGGCCTTCTCCCCAGGATGGGGCCCGAGCCGCCCACCAGGTGCCTCGCCCCGCCCCCACGGCCGGCTCCCACGCGTCCTCTGCGCCGCTGGGCCCCGCGCCGCCTGGCACACACGTTCTCCCGGCCCCGCCGCCCCGGCTCTCCGCCCGCCCGTCACAGAAAGCGCCTCAGGAGCGCCGTCTGGCTTCGCGGCCCCCCAGTGCCTCGGCGCCGACCCTCCGCGACCCCTCCAAGCCGGCCGCGCCTCCACAGGCTCCCCGCCTTGAACCGCCCCTCGTGCTCCCTGGGCGGCGCGGAGCCCTGGCCCTAACCTCCTCCAGGTCGCCACCCGGACACCCGCCGGCGTCTCAACAGCCCGGGCCAGTCTCCGCCGACGCCCGGGGCTGGGCGCACGGCGGGGAGTCACCACGAGCCGTGAAACCTCCGCACCCGGCCCCTCAGCAAGTCAAGTCCCGCAGGCTGCGCCCAGGAACGGCCGCTTCCGCCTCTGCCCCCGCGCTCCGCTCCCAAGGCACCCGACTCCCACCCGCCCTCTCCTCGGCCTCGTCTCCGTCTCCCCCCCATCCCCCCACCGGCTGTCGAGCGGACCTGACGCGCCGTCGCTCCTCCCTCACAAGTCGCTGACGTCCCCGGCTCCCTCGGGAAAAGCTGGAGTCTCCGACGCCCTGGCGGCCTCGCCTGGTGCCTGGTGCCCTGGTGCCCTGGTGCCCGTGACCTCCCTGACCTCGCCCCGTCCAGCTCGCCCGGCCTCCCGGCTGTCCGGGGCTCTTCCTTCAGGGACTTGGCGCCTCCTGTCCCTTCTACAGAAACGCCCTGCCCGCAGATGCCCCCCACTGGCCGCTGCCCCGCTCCTCCACCCCTTCCTCTGGACAGGCCGCAGTCTACCTGCCGGCACGTGGTTACTTGTCTAACTGATGGCCCGCCTGTCAACACCCGCCCCCCATGTGTCAGGAGAACGGAGCCTCGCCTGTTGGTGCACTGTCCCCCCAGCACCTGGACGGCCGCCGGCACAGACGGAGCGCTGCCGGGGCGCCGGCTGATCTGTCCCAGCCACACTGGCCACCTTGCTGCTCCTCGCACCTGCTCCCCACGCTGTCCCGCCTCTTTCCACGCTCACTCCTCACCCAAGTCACGCCGTCCTCAGCTATCACGTCCTCACAGAGGTGTTCCCACAGCGCCCCATCTAAAAGGTCATTTACCCAATTCACTGTAACCCCTTTCTCTGATTTATTTCCCTACATAACATTTACCTCGACCTGAAATTGCACCTATTTTTTCCCCTGCCAATTGCCTGTCTCTCCCACCGGAAGACAACACGCCTCACTCGCCCCGGCCGCCTGCCTACCACCGAGAACAGCGCCCGGCAAGCGTCAGGCTCCCGAACATGAATTAACGCAACCTCACAAAGTCATCAAGGACACACACGTGGGAGACCAGACTACGAGTGGCCTCACCCCGAGCTGACGCGGTGTCTTTCTCAACGACCTGCAGCCACTGGGCGGACTCGGGCTCCTCCCTCCGGCCACTATGTCCAGCGGGGGCAGCCCCAAAGCTCTCCCACTGCCCGCAGCGCCCGGGAACGCCCCGATCGCTTCCTGTGTGTGTGAGTAGCCGCGCCGCAGTGGCTGCCCGGCTGAACGGACACGTGAGCTCAGAGGAGGGCGGGGAGAGAGAAGTACAGGAGGAACTTCGGAACCCACTTTCCTACATTCTCTCCTCCAGAACAGGGGAAGAGCCGGGGAAGAACAACTCCTGAGGGACACACAGGCTACACATTCTACGGTTTACGCTGTGAGGAAAACAGCAGGATCTCACCATATTTGACGTCTGGAACCGTGACAGAACTCTCCGCAATGTTGGTGGACAGAATGATCTATCAAACATCAAAAAAAGAATCTGACATGCTCACTATATACAGGAAGTCATTAGGTATTGGGCTCAAAGTTTGAAATGAGCCATTTTTTCTATTTTATACAGAAGTCACAGTTAGTCAAGGGTCCTGGGGGCGGGGGGCGAGGAGGAGGAGTCAGTGCAGTGCGGGCTCAGCAGCCAAACCTGCTCTGAATCCCAGCTCTGCTCCACCCCAGCGTAGGACCCTAGACTACTTAACCTCAGTTTTCTCATCTATAAAATGGAGATAACAATGGTATCCTCCCTATTACTTGAGTTAATAAATGTGAAATGCTTAGAACTGCTCCAGGCGTGAACCAAGTGCTCAATAAATATTAGCTATTACCTGTAGTACCAGCATCCACTCATTGGACACCTACTTCGTGTCAGGCACTGTAGCACTACCACAATTTAAGTACGGACATATATTATTATAATTAACCTTCCTAACAGCTCTGCAAGGTAAATATTATCGACTCTACTTTCCAACAGTAAAATTAAGTCTGAGAAGCGATGTGCTCAGAGGCACACACCTACAGGGGACAGAGACCCATGGCATCTGTCCAACTCCCCACGCATGCTCTTAACCCCTACACCTCAATGTTAAGATACAGCCTTTTCCTGGTGGAATCATTCCAGGGGTCCAGTGGAAGCCCCTGATGTACAGAAAACCAGGCCCATGCAACACAGAAGGTTCATAAAAGCAGCAGGCAAGAAACCGGGCAAAGACAGCTCTCCCTGACCTCAGATATGATAGCTTCAGGGGGTCCTGGAATTACCCAGGGGCACAGAGCACAACCAGGCTAAAGTTCCCAGGAAGGTCTGCAGTACATAAGAGCCCTGAGTTGCCATGCAAGGTCTAGGCTGCCCCTAGAGATGCAGAACCTTCTCACTGGAATCAAGGGGGCTGGGCTGCATGTCTGGGGTCCCTGATGATCTCAAGCAGCACTAGAAGGGTTGTGATAAGACAATCCCATCATTCACACACACAAAAAAAATTAAAGAAATACTCTTAAACCAGGACTAAGAATGTGGGTTCTAACCAAAATCTCCAGAGCAGTGCCAGGGACAAGAGAACAGTCCCCCAGTTTGAGAACTGCTGGGAGTAAGAGGCACTGAAGTCCACTAGAAATAATGTCCTGAGGCTGAGGAAATAAAAAACTTTAGCAAACTGATTTATAAAATAAAGACAAAATGAAATAAGAGACTTGGCTCATCAGGCAAGTGCTTGTTTAGGTGACTAACCACCAGCTACAGAACATATCGTACAAACAGCTGGAATGTCAGCACTTCTCATTAGCAGAGTCTCTAAGGAAAATGTACCTAAGTGCTCAGAACTGGTCTCCCAGCTGTCCTACCTTTCTGTACCCAGGCACTGGACTTAAAAACACGTTATTCTGTTCTTCCAAAGTCACACTTGAATGGAGTGGATAGACCTGTAACCTAAGAAAGAAGTAAATGAAATAAAATATCCATAAAGAGTAGATATATATGAAAATGAGTAACTACTCATTGAGATAATTAAAATTATTTAAGCTAGAAACAATACAATGCTTTACAAGTAAAAATACAACAGTATCATTTTAAACACACCTTTTATGAACCATGTTTGTGAGAATTTCATGCATATAGTTTATTTCACCCAGACCTAGGGAAGAAAAGAAGTGGAGGGGGAAAAAAAGATCTGTATTTATTTCTAAAAAACAACCTTTAAATTAAGATGACATCTTTTATAAATACGGCTCTACCAATTCATTTTATCTGACTTTTTTATCCTCTTCACCTAAACATATCAGAATTACAAGTGAAAAATGCATAATGACACTGACTACCAGTAACTCAAAAATATGAGAAAAACCATATTCTTTCTATGTTTTCCTTTCCACAGCAATGACTGCCTGTGAGTGCTGGCCATATGAGATGAGTAATTTTACATTCCTCTCTTCCCCCCACTGGTTTTCCAAATGTCCTACTTTGATTATGCAAAATTTTACAACCAAAAAATAATATTTAAAAAGTCTTGGTCACAGAGATGTGTTAAATTTTTTTCATAAGGTTCGTATTTGTAAATAAAGCATGATTGCAGATATAATTAGTTAAGATGAGGTCACAGTGGAGAAGAATAGGCCTTTATTCCAATAGGACTGGTGTCCTCGTAAGAAGACACCCGCACAGAAAACACCATGTAACGATCAAGGCAGAGATAGAAGTATTGCAGCCACAAGCCAAGAAGGGCCAAAGACTGACAGCCAAGAAAAGCTGGGAGGAGTCAAGGAAGGATTCTACCCAGAGCCTCAGAGGGAGCAGGGCCCTGCTGACACCCTGATTTTGAACTTCTAGTCTCCAGCAGAGTGAGAGAATAAATTTCTCTTGTTCTAAGCCTTCCGGTTTATAGCACTTTGTTACAGCAGCCCTAAAAAAACTAACACAGAACCATTCCCAAAAGATCAATTAATGAAATAAATGTATTGTCAAATGAACTCACATAAACACATAACAGAAAAACAACAAACTAAACTGTAGAATATCATTTATACATATTTTATTCAGGCAATGATCAGCAGTTAGAAAGCATTTATTTCACGTCAGGTGTTCTTAAGATAGTACTGCCCTGACTCTACTTTGGTCATTTCTTCCTTGATACAATATTATGCACACAGCAATCACTGACAAATATTTATTGGGACAAATGCAACTCCACACCACTGTCAGCTAATGCTTGTTTTCTGGAAATAAAACTAATCCGTATCAACCTAAGCAAAACATGATCAAAGTTTTAAACTCTCATGTTGCATTCCAAAGTAAAATGTTACTCTTATTCATGCTTTTTGTTCTCCACCACAATTAGCACAAATACTCATATGTTCTACATATTACCTTCCAACAACAAAAAATACATGAATTATTGTCATAAGGTTTCATCAAGCTATACCACTTGATTAAAAAATCAAAATCATCATTTTGAAAAAGTACAATTTAACAAAAATTAATCTTTAAGTATCTTAAGAGATTATTTTGTCAAATACTGAAGAAAAAGGAACTCAAGGGCTACCTTGATGATTTTCATGGTATTACAATAATGATATTATTATTAAATAAGCTTTAAATACAGATTGATGACAATTACTTCACATTTATAACCATATATATGAAATAGCAAATTTAACATAGCCAATTTTTTCTGAAGGGGGTCAGACTGCCCTCAAAAAGTTAAACTCTTCATTATCAACGTTTTTAGCAACACAAAGGTTATAGTAAGAATCAAACTGAAAAATCACATTTATTCACATTCCCAGAGTCTAAAAAGAATAAACCTGCACTACAAATACCATTTTTCACAATATGTGCTAGACACAAACTAGTCTCCATCCAGCGCAGATTCCAGATCACGGAAGAATGACACTCACCCGGCAAAAACACCAACACACTGCTCCGCTCTGACACAAATGCGGTGCCCGACCAGGTCTTGGTCCTGTTAAAATGTGAAGTGCACAAATATTAATCAAGGCTAAGTAGCCATTGTTTTTCCAGAATCCTCATATTATGGCTTCTGACCCTGAACGGTTCTTACATCTAGGTCATCGAGTATAATTTTCCTTCTTTTACATAAGAAAACACAGAGGCCCCAGGACGGGAGACACTGTCCAAAGCCCCACAATCACCCAAGGGACCCCAAGCCTCTTGACTACTTTCTCCCATAAAAACTCACTATCCGCAAAAGTCTTCTTTGAAATTCAGTTACTGTAATCCAGAACCTCAAAATACAAAACATTTAGAAAAACTACTACAAACAAAACTTAAACTCTAAGGAATCCAAACTATTATTAGAAAGCATTTTTATAGACCAAGATCTCAAACTGTCCTCTCGCCTCCCTGCTGCTATCAACATATTCATGTTGTGTGAAGTCAGAACTTTCATTCCTCCACAAACCCTTGAGCCCCTCCCCTGTGCCAGGCCCTCCTCCGTGCAGGCAGGCACAGCAGAAAGACAGACAAGGTCCCCACTCTTTGGAGCTTACATTCTAGCTAGAGAGACAGACAAGAAACAAGGAAATCAGACCCTTCAGTTCAGCAGTAAGACCGTGACAAGAACAAACGGGACACAGAGCCACGGAGCTGCAGGTGCTGGTTTACCCCTCTCACCCCCTCCTCTTTCTTTGCAGTTACTGTTCCCAGGCACAGCATGGATTGTTGTTTCTTGACTGTTCCAAGAAAAAAATAAAGGTTAGAGTGGAAATCAATGAAATAGAAAAAGAAAAACAACAGAAAAACAAAAACCTAGCTCTTTGAAAAGATCAACAAATTGACAAATCTACTTAGTTTGACCAAAAGAAAAAGAGAGAGTCCATATACTACAATCAGAAATGAAAGAGAAGACATTACTACTAGTCCTAAAAAGACACAAACTACTGAAACTGACCCAAGAAAAAACAGACAATCTGAATAGATCTATAACAAGCAATGAGATTGAATTAGTACTTTTAAAACTACCCATAAAGAAAGCCCAGACCCCAATGGCTTCACAGCTGAATTCCAAAAAACATTCAAAGAAGTAATACCAATTCTTCACAAACTCTTCTAAAAAACAAAACATTTCCCAACTCATTTTATGAGGCCAGTATTACCCTGATACCAAAACCAGACAGACATAAGAAAACTACAGACCAATACCTTAAGAATATGAATGTAAAAATCCTCAACAAAATACTAAGTAAACCAAATCCAGTAACATATAAAAAGAAGTATACACCATGACCAAGTGGGATTTATCCCAGGGATGCAAAGTTGATTTAACATCTAAAAAATCAATAAAGACAAAAATCACGTGATTATCTCAATAGACAAAAATCATCTAACAAAATCTAACACGCTCTCAT
The DNA here is from genome assembly GCF_028564815.1 of Eubalaena glacialis. Taxonomy (NCBI): domain Eukaryota; kingdom Metazoa; phylum Chordata; class Mammalia; order Artiodactyla; family Balaenidae; genus Eubalaena; species Eubalaena glacialis. The sequence continues at coordinate 194,109,510 of NC_083717.1, read as the reverse complement.
TTAAAAAACACTCAGCAGGACTTCCCTGGTGGCACAGTGGTTAAGAATCCGCCTGCCAATGCAGGGGACACGGGTTTGAGCCCTGGTCTGGGAAGATCCCACACGCCGCGGAGCAACTAAGCCCGTGCGCCACAACTACTGAGCCTGCACTCTAGAGCCCACGAGCCACAACTACTGAAGCCTGCGCACCCAGAGCCCACGCTCCACAACAAGAAAAGCTACCACAATGAGAAGCCCGCACACTGCAACGAAGAATAGCCCCTGCTCGCCGCAACTAGAGAAAGCCCACGCACAGCAACAAAGACCCAACGCAGCCAAAAATAAATAAATAAATAAATAAAGTAATTAATTAATTAAAAGAAAAGAACACTCAACAAACTAGAAATAGAAGTGAACTTTCTCAACCTGATGAAGGTCATCTACAAAAAGCCCTCAGCAAACATGGTAACCTAACAGTGAAAGATGGATGTTTTCCCCCTAAGATCAGTAACAAGACAAGGGCATCCACACTTGACACTTCTTTTCAACAATGTACTGGAGGTTCTAGCCAGGGCAGTTAGGCAAGAAAAAGAAATACAAGGCATCCAGATTGGAAAGGAAGAAATAAAACTATCTTTATTCAATAGATGACATGATCTTATATACAGAAACCCTAAGGAATCCTCCTAGAACTAATAAATGAGTTCAACAAAGTTGCAGAATATAAGATCAATAAACAAAAACCAATTGTCAGGGACCTTCAAGATGGCAGAGGAGTAAGACATGCAGATCACCTTCCTTCCACATCAAAAATACATCTACATGTGGAACAACTCCTACAGAACACCTACTGAACCCTGGCAGAAGACCTCAGACTTCCCAAAAGGCAAGAAAATCCCCATGTACCTGGGTATGGCAAAAGAAAAAAGAAAAAACCGAGACAGAAGAATAGGGACAGGACCTGCATCTCTAGGAGGGAGCTGTGAAGGAGGAAAAGTTTCCACACACTAGGAAGACGCTTCACTGGCGGAGATGGGGGGTGACGGGGGAAGCTTCAGAGCCACAGAGGAGAGCACAGCAACAGGGTGCAGAGGGCAAAGCGGAGAGATCCCTGCACAGAGGATCCATGCCGACCAGCACTCAGCAGCCCAGAGAGGCTTGTCTGCTCACCCGCCCAGGGGCAGGTGGGGGCTGGGAGATGAGGCCAGGGGTGGGAACAGACGCCCTCAGGCGACCTACATGCAGAGGAGGGGCCAAAACCAAAGCTGAAGCCCACGAGCTGTGCAAACAAAGAAGAGAAAGGGAAACCTCTCCCAGCAGCCTCAGGAGCAGCGGATTAAATCCCAACAATCAACTTGATGTACCCTGCATCTGTGGAATACTGGAATAGACAACGAATCATCCCAAAACTGAGGCAGTGGACTTGGGAGAAACTGTAGACTTGGGGTTTGCTGTCTGGGACTGATTTGTTTCTGATTTTTATGTTGATCTTAGTTTAGTTTTTAGCACTTGTTATCATTGGTGGGTTTGTTTACTGGTTTGGTTGCTCTCTTTTTCGTTTTCTTTTTTTTATTATTATTTTTTTATTTTAATAATTTTTTAATTTCTTTCTTTCTTTCCTTTTTTCTCCCTTTTCTTCTGAGCCATGTGGCTGACAGGGTCTTGGTGCTCTGGCCTGATGTCAGACCTGAGCCTCTGAGGTGGAAGAGCCGAGTTCAGGACACTGGACCACCAGAGACCTCCCAGCCCCAGGTAATATCAATCGGCGAAGGCTCTCCCAGAGATCTCCATCTCAACGCTAAGACCCAGCTCCACCCAACGGCCAGCAAGCTCCAGTGCTGGACACCCCATGCCAAACAACTAGCAAGACAGGAATACAACCCCACCCATTAGCAGAGAGGCTGCCTAAAATCATACTAAGTTCACAGACACCCCCCAAAACACCACCAGATGCAGCCCTGCCCACCAGAAAGACAAGATCCAGCCCAACCCACCAGAAGACAGGCACCAGTCCCCTCCACCAGGAAGGCTACACAAGCCACTGAACCAACCTCACCCACTGGGGGCAGACACCAAAAACAGGAACTACGAACCTGCAGCCTGAGAAAAGGAGGCCCCAAACACAGTAAATTAAACAAAATGAGAAGATGAAGAACTATGCAGCAGATGAAGGAGCAAGGTAAAAACCCACCTGACCAAACAAATGAAGAGGAAATAGGCAGTCTACCTGAAAAAGAATTCAGAGTAATGACAGTAAAGATGATCCAAAATCTTGAAAACAGGATGGAGAAAATACAAGAAGTATTTAACAAGGACAAAGAAGAACTAAAGAGCAAACAATGATGAACAACAAAATAAGTGAACTTAAAAATTCTCTAGAAGGAATCAATAGCAGAATAACTGAGGCAGAAGAACAGATAAGTGACCTGGAAGATAAAACAGTGGAAATAACTACCACAGAGCAGAATAAAGAAAAAAGAAGGAAAAGAATTGAGGACAGTCTCAGAGACCTCTGGGACAACATTAAACGCAACACATTCGAATTATAGGGGTCCCAGAAGAAGAAGACAAAAAGAAAGGGTCTATGAAAATATTTGAAGAGATTATAGTTGAAAACTTCCCTAACATAGGAAAGGAAACAGTCAGTCAAGTCCAGGAAGCGCAGAGTCCCATACAGGATAAATCCAAGGAGAAACACACCAAGACACATATTAATCAAACTATCAAAAATTAAATACAAAGAAAAAATATTAAAAGCAGCAAGGGAAAAGCAACAAATAACATACAAGGGAATCCCCATAAGGTTAACACCTGATCTTTCAGCAGAAACTCTGCAAGCCAGAAGGGAGTGGCAGGACATATTTAAAGTGATGAAAGGAAAAAACCTACAACCGAGATTACTCTACCCAAATTTGCTTTACAGACAAGCAAAAGTTAAGAGAATTCAGCACCACCAAACCAGCTTTACAACAAATGCTAAAAGAACTTCTCTAGGCAGGAAACACAAGAGAAGGAAAAGACCTACAACAACAAACCCAAAACACTTAAGAAAAATGGTAATAGGAACATACATATCGATAATAACCTTAAATGTAAACGGATTAAATGCTCCAACCAAAAGACACAGACTGGCTGAACGCATACAAAAACAAGACTCGTACATATGCTGTCTACAAGAGACCCACATCAGACCTAGGGACACATACAGACTGAAAGTGAGGGGATGGAAAAAGATACTCCATGCAAATGGAAATCAAAAGAAAGCTGGAGTAGCAATTCTCATATCAGACAAAATAGACTTTAAAGACTATTACAAGAGACAAAGAAGGACACTACCTAATGATCAAGGGATCAATCCAAGAAGAAGATATAACAATTGTAAATATTTATGCACACAACATAGGAGCATCTCAATACATAAGGCAAATGCTAAGAGCCATAAAAGGGGAAATCAACAGTAACACCGTAACAGTATGGACTTTAACACCCCTCTTTCACCAATGGACAGATCATCCAAAATGAAAATGAAAAAGGAAACACAAGCTTTAAATGACACATTAGACAAGATGGACTTAACTGATATTTATAGGACATTCCATCCCAAAACAACAGAATACACTTTCTTCTCAAGTGCTCATCGAATATTCTCCAGGATAGATCATATCTTGGGTCACAAAATCAAGCCTTGGTAAATTTAAGAAAATGGAAATCATATCAAGTATCTTTTCTGACCACAATGTTATGAGACTAGATATCAATTACAGGAAAAAAACTATAAAAAATACAAACACATGGAGGCTAAACAATACATTACTAAATTACCAAGAGATCACTGAAGAAATCAAAGAGGAAATCAAAAAATACCTAGAGACAAATGATAATGAAAACACGACAACCCAAAACCTATGGGATGCAGCAAAAGCAGTCCTAAGAGGGAAGTTTATAGCAATACAATCCGGCCTCAAGAAACAAGAAACATCTCAAATAAACAACCTAGGGGCTTCCCTGGTGGCGCAGTGGTTGAGAATCTGCCTGCTAATGCAGGGGACACGGGTTCAAGCCCTGGTCTGGGAAGATCCCACATGCCGCGGAGCAACTGGGCCCGTGAGCCACAACTGCTGAGCCTGCGCATCTGGAGCCTGTGCCCCGCAATGGGAGGGGACGCGATAGTGAGAGGCCCGCGCACTGCGATGAAGAGTGGCCCCCGCACCACGATGAAGAGTGGCCCCCGCTTGCCGCAACTAGAGAAAGCCCTCGCACGAAACGAAGACCCAACACAGCTAAAAATAAATAAATAAAGTAGCTATAAAATAAACAACTTAACCTTACACCTAAAGCAATTAGACAAACAAGAACAAAAAAAACCCCAAAGTTGGCAGAAGGAAAGAAATCATAAAGATCGGCTCAGAAATAAATGAAAAAGAAATGAAGCAAACAATAGCAAAGATCAATAAAACTAAAAGCTGGTTCTTTGAGAAGATAAACAAAATTGATAAACCATTAGCCAGACTCATCAAAAAAAAAAAGAGAGAAGACTCAAATCAACAGAATTAGAAATGAAAAAGGAGAAGTAACAACTGACACTGCAGAAATACAAAGGATCATGATGAGAGATTACTACAAGCACCTATATGCCAATAAAATGGACAACCTAGAAGAAATGGACAAATTCTTAGAGAAGCACAAACTTCTGAGACTGAACCAGGAAGAAATAGAAAATATAAACAGACCAATCACAAGCACTGAAATTGAAACTGTGATTAAAAATCTTCCAACAAGCAAAAGCCCAGGACCAGATGGCTTCACAGGTGAATTCTATCAAACATTTAGAGAAGAGCTAACACCCATCCTTCTCAAACTCTTCCAAAATATAGCAGAGGGAGGAACACTCCCAAACTCATTCTATGAGGCCACCATCACCCTGATACCAAAACCAGACAAAGATGTCATTAAAAAAGGAAACTACAGGACATTATCACTGATGAACATAGATGCAAAAATCCTCAACAAAATACTAGCAAACAGAATCCAACAGCACATTAAAAGGATCATACACCATGATCAAGTGGGGTTTATCCCAGGAATTCAAGGATTCTTCAATATACACAAATCAATCAATGTGATACACCATATTAACAAACTGAAGGATAAAAACCATGATAATCTCAACAGATGCAGAGAAAGCTTTTGACAAAATTCAACACCCATTTATGATAAAAACTCTCCAGAAAGTAGGCATAGAGGGAACCTACCTCAACATAATACAGGCCATATACGACAAACCCACAGCCAACATCGTTCTCAATGGTGAAAAACTGAAACCATTTCCTCTAAGATCAGAACACGACAGGGTGGCCCACTCTCACCACTATTTTTCAAAACAGTTTTGGAAGTTTTAGCCACGGCAGTCACAGAAGAAAAAAGAAATAAAAGGAATCCAAATCGGAAAAGAAGAGGTAAAACTGTCACTGTTTGCAGATGACATGATACTATACATAGAGAATCCTAAAGATGCTACCAGAAAACTACTAGAGCTAATCAATGAATTTGGTAAAGTAGCAGGATACAAAATTAATGCACAGAAATCTCCTGCATTCCTATACACTAATGACGAAAAATCTGAAGGAGAAATTAAGGAAACACTCCCATTTACCACTGCAACAAAAAGAATAAAATACCTAGGAATAAACCTACCTAGGGAGACAAAAGACCTGTATGCAGAAAACTATAAGACACTGATGAAAGAAATGAAAGACAATACAAACAGATGGAGAGATATACCATGTTCTTGGATTGGAAGAGTCAACATTGTGAAAATGACTATACTACCCAAAGCAGCCTACAGATTCACTGCAATCCCGATCGATCAACCAATGGCATATTTCACAGAACTAGAACAAAAAATTTCACAATTTGTATGGAAACACAAAAGATGCCGAATAGCCAAAGCAATCTTGAGAAAGAAAAATGGAGCTGGAGGAATCAGGCTCCCGGACTTCAGACTATACTACAAAGCTAGAATAATCAAGACAGTATGGAACTGGTAGAAAAACAGAAATACAGATCAATGGAACAGGACAGAAAGCCCAGAGATAAACCCACACACATTTGGTCACCTTATCTTTGATAAAGGAGCCAAGAACATACAATGGAGAAAAGACAGCCTCTTCAATAAGTGGTGCTGGGAAAACTGGACAGCTACATGTAAAAGAATGAAATCAGAACACTCCCTAACACCATACACAGAAATTATCTCAAAATGGATTAAAGACCTAAATGTAAGGCCAGACACTATAAAACTCTTACAGAAAAATATAGGCAGAACACTCTATGACATAAGTCACAGCAAGATCCTTTTTGACCCACCTCCTAGAGAAATGGAAATAAAAACACAAATAAACAAATGGGACCTAATGAAACTTAAAAGCTTTTGCACAGCAAAGGAAACCATAAACAAGACGAAAAGACAACCCTCAGAATGGGAGAAAATATTTGCCAACGAAGCAACTGACAAAGGATTACTCTCCAAAATATACAAGCAGCTCATGCAGCTCAATATCAAATAAACAAACAACCCAATCCAAAACTGGGCAGAAGACCTAAATAGACATTTCTCCAAAGAAGATACACAGATTGCCAACAAACACATGAAAGGATGCTCAATATCACTAATCATTAGAGAAACGCAAATCAAAACTACAATGAGGTATCACCTCACACCGGTCAGAGTGGCCATCATCAAAAAATCTACAAACAATAAATGCTGGAGAGGCTGTGGAGGAAAGGGAACTGTCTTGCATTCTTGCTGGGAATGTGAATTGATACAGCCACTATGGAGAACAAGATGGAGGTTCCTTAAAAAACTAAAAATAGAACTACCATATGACCCAGCAATCCCACTACGGGGCATATACCCTGAGAAAACCATAATTCAAAAAGAGACATGCACCATAATGTTCACTGCAGCACTATTTACAATAGCCAGGACATGGAACCAACCTAAGTGTCCATCGACAGATGAATGGATAAAGAAGATGTGGCACATATATACAATGGAATATTACTCAGCCATAAAAAGCAACGAAATTGAGTTATTTGTAGTGAGGTGGATGGACCTAGAGTCTGTCATACACAGTGAAGTAAGTCAGAAAGAGAAAAACAAACACCGTATGCTAACACATATATATGGACTCTAAAAAAAAAAACAACGGTCCTGATGAACCTAGGGGCAGGACAGGAATAAAGATGCAGATGTAGAGAATAGACTTGAGGACACGGGGAGGGGAAGGGTAAGCTGGGACAAAGTGAGAGGGTAGCACTGACATATATACACTACCAAATGTAAAATAGATAGCTAGTGGGAAGCAGCTGCATAGCACAGGGAGATCAGCTCAGTGCTTTGTGACCACCTAGAGGGGTGGGATAGGGAGGGTGGGAGGGAGATGCAAGAGGGAGGGGATATGGGGATGTATGTATACATATAGCTGATTCACTTTGTTATACGGCAGAAACTAACATAACATTGTAAAGCAATTATACTCCAATAAAGATGTTAAAAAAAAAGAAATTATACATTTGCATATTAAAAAATCAATTGTTATTTATATACACTTGCAATGAACAATCAGAAAATGAAATTAAGAAAATAATTTCATTCACAATAGCATAAAAAAGAGTAGGGCTTCCCTGGTGGCGCAGTGGTTGAGAATCTGCCTGCCAATGCAGGGGACACGGGTTCGAGCCCTGGTCTGGGAAGATCCCACATGCCGCGGAGCAACTAGGCCCGTGAGCCACAATTACTGAGCCTGCGCGTCTGGAGCCTGTGCTCCGCAACAAGAGAGGCCGCGATAGTGAGAGGCCCGCGCACCGCGATGAAGAGTGGCCCCCGCTTGCCACAACTAGAGAAAGCCCTCGCACAGAGACGAAGACCCAACACAGCCATAAATCAATAAATAAAATTTAAAAAAAAAAAAAAAAAAGAGTAAAACACTGGAATAAATTTAACAAGGTTAAGTGCAAAACTTGTCCTCTGATAAAAACATTGTTGAAAAAATTAAAGAAAATCTAAAGAAATAGAAAAACATCTCATATGGGAATATTTAATATTGTTAAGATGACAATACTCCCCAAACTGATCTGCAGATTCAACACCATCCCTTTTCAGAATCCTAGCCGGCTTTGTAGAAACTGACAAGCCAATTCTAAATTTCACATGCAATTATAAGAGACTCAGAATAACCAAAATAATCCCCAAAAAGAATAAACTTAATAAGACTCACACTTTGTGTGAGTGTCCCTGGAGAGCCCCTCTGTGCCTTTTTCCCTTGAGCCTGCAGACAAGGACCAGGGGGTCATTGCAGCATTGGAATATTCCAGGATGAGCCGGAAGCCTTCCTCTCCAAAATAAATCACAAGGCCCACTCCTCCCCAGGACTGTCTGTGGAAGTGAGTGGGTCTCCCCCTCACAGAAGTGGTATCTACCTATGCCTTGGTTGCATTATCAAATGGAACTCTGGGATACAAGGAGAACAACTTGGGGGAAATCAACCACCTCTGGCTGGGGACCTCAGCTCCTGGCCTGCACCCACATGTCTCCACCCCTGTGAAATGGAAGCTGCTTTTTCTCTTTACTTTTACTTATCTTGTTGCTCCCAGCTGAGATGAGAACTTCCTCTGGAAATATTTCTCCCACTCCTCACCTCTGAGCAAGGTGATCTGACTCTAGCACCTGTCTTCCTTCTACCATTATGGTAACATTTTATTGTCTGTGTCCCCTTCACTCCCAAACTGGAAGCTCTGGGAGGAAAGACAGGATGTTTATCTCCTTCATCAGTGTAGCCCAAGAGCCTAGCACAACGCATGACAGAGTGGGCACTTAAGAAATGACGAATTGTACTTGAAAACTGAGTGACATTTTTATAACAATTTTGAGAAACAAAATTCATTCTTTTAAAATGTAAAAAAAAAAAGAAGACTCATACTTTTAATTTCAAAATTACTTCAAAGCAATGGTAATCAAGACAGTATAGTCCTGGCACAAGGACAGACACATAAAACAACAGAATAGAAGTAACAGCCCAGAAATGTAGCCAGCTGATTTTCGACAAGGGTGCCAACACTACACAATCAGAAAAGAATAGTATTTCAACCAACAGTGCTGGCACAACTGGATAGTAAAACTTACTAAAGAATGAGGTTGGACCCTTACCTCGCACGTAAACAAAAATTAACTCAAAATGGATCAAAGGCTTAAATGAAAGATCCAAACTATTAGAAGAAAACAAAGGAGTAAATCTTCATGAGCTTAAATCTGGCAATGGATTCTTAGCTATGACACCAAAAGCGTGAACAACAAAAGGAAAAATACACAAACTGGACTTCATCAAAATTAAAAACTTTTGTGCTTCAAAGGATACCATCAAGAAAGTAAAAAGACAACCTGCAGAAGAGGAGAAAGTATTTGCAAATCATGTATCTGATAAGGGGTTTATATCTAGAATATATGAAGAACTCTTACAATTCAATAATAAAAAGACAAATAACCCAAGTAAAGATGGACAAAGGATTCATATCTCTATATATAAATAAATATAATACATATGTATCTAAAGCGTATACACGGGCCAATAACCACATGAAAAGATGTTCAACATCAGTACGCATCAGGGAAATACAATGTAAAAAAAAAAAAAATCAAAACCGCAATGTAATACCACTTCACAGCCACTGGGATAGCTAGACTCGAAAGGTCAGATATCAACCAGTACAGGCAAGGATGTGGAGAAATCTGAACCCTCATAAGCTGCTGGTGGGAAGGTAAAATGATGCAGACACATTGGAAAAAAGTCTGGCAGCTCCTTAAATGATGAAACATAGAGTTGCCATATAATCCAGCAATTCCACTCCTAGGTATAAAACACTCAAGAAAAATGAAAACCTATGTCCACAAAGAAACTTGCATTATTCATGAAAGCCAAAAGGACTGAAACAACCTAAGTCTCCATCAGAACACAAGTGGATAAACAAACGTGGTCTATCCATACAACGGAGTATTATTTGGTCATAAAAAGAAAGTACTGACACATGCTACAAGATGGATGAACCTTGAAAACTTATGGTAAGTGAAAGAATTCAATCACAAAAGACCACATACTATATGATTCCATTCTTATGAAAGTCAAGAATAGGGAAATATATACAAAGACAGAGAGTTGATTAGTGGTTGCTTAGGTGTAGGGGTGACGGGAAAGACGAGGAGCAACAACTAAAGGGTTCAAGGTTTCTTTCTGAGGTGATGAAAATATTCTAAAATTGACTATGGTGATGGCTGCACATATATGTGAATATACCAGAAACTACTGAAATGTACACTTTAAATGTGTGAACTGTACAGTATGTGAATTATATCTCAATAAAGCCATTTTTAAACTGAGGGGAGAAAAAGGAAGGAGAATGGAGGGCTTAGATGGGGGTAAGTACAATAAGTTCCTTGTTTGCCACAAAGGTAGCAAGTGGAAGTCGAAGAATATTTTCTTAGGTTAACATATATGATGTCATCTGCAAACAGTAACAGTTTTATGTCTTCTTTTCCAGTTTGGATTCCTTTTATTTCTTTTTCTTCTCTGACTGATGTGACTAGTACTTCCAAAACTACATTGAATAAAAGTGGTGAGAGTGGGCATCCTTGTCTTGTTCCTGTCTTCCTCAGCTTTTCACCATTGAGTATAATGTTAGCTGTGAGTTTGTCAAATATGGCCTTTCTTATGTTGAGGTAGGTTCCCTCTATGCCCACTTCCTGGAGAGTTTTTATCATAAATGGATGTTGAATATTATCAAAGGCTTTTTCTGTGTCTATTGAGATGATCATATGATCACAGAACAAAAAATTTTTTATTTTGTATGGAAACATAAATGACCCCGAATAGCCAAAGCGATCTTGAGAAAGAAAAATGGAGCTGGAAGAATCAGGCTGCCTGGCTTAAGACTATACTACAAAACCACAGTAATCAAAACAGTATGGTGCTGTCACGAAAACAGAAATATAAATCAATGGAACAGGATGGAAAGCCCAGAAATAAACCCACACACCTATGGTCAAGTAGTCTATGACAAAGGAGGTAAGAATACACAATGGAGAAAAGACAGTCTTTTCAATAAGTGGAGCTGGGAAAACTGGACAGCTACATATTAAAAAATGAAATTAGAACATTCTCTAACACCATGCACAAAAATAAACTCAAACTGGATTAAAGACCTAAATGTAAAACTGGATACTATAAAACTTCTAGAGGAAAACATAGGCAGAACACTCTTTGACATAAATTGAAGCAATATCTTTTTGGATCCGTCTCCTAGAGTAATGGAAATAAAAACAAAAATAAACAAATGGGACCTAATTAAACTTAAAAGCTTTTGCACAGCAAAGGAAACCATAATGAAATGAAAAGACAACCTACAGAGTGGGAGAAAATATTTGCAAACAATGCAACCGACAAGGGATTAATTTCCAAAATGAACAAATAGCTCATATAGCTCAATACCAAAAAAAACAAGCACCCCAATCACAAAATGGGCAGAAGACCTAAACAGACATATCTCCAGAAGATATACAGATGGCCAATAAGCACAGGAAAAAATGCTCAACTTTGCTAATTATTAGAGAAATGCAAATCAAAACTACAATGAGGTATCACCTCATTCCGGTTAGAATGGCCATCATCAAAAAGTTTACAAATAACAAATGCTGGAAAGGGTGTGGAGAAAAGCAAACCTTCCTACACTGTTGGTGGGAATGTTAAAATTGATGCAGCCACTATGGAAAACAGAATGGAGGTTCCTCAGAAAACTAAAAATAGAATTACCATATGATCCAGCAATCCCACTCCTGAGCATATAACTGGAGAAAACTATAATTCGAAAAGATACAATGTACCCCTATGTTCAGAGCAGCACAATTTATAATAGCTGAGACACGGAAGCAACCTACATGTCCATGGACAGGTGAATGGATAAGGAAGCTGTGGTGCATATACATATACAATGGAATACTACTCAGCCATAAAAAGAATGAAATAATGCCATTTGCAGCAGCATGGATGGACCTAGAGATTATCATACTAAGTGCAGTAAGCCAGACAGAGAAAGACAAATACCATATGATACTGCTTATATGTGGAATCTAAAAAAAAAAAAAAAAAAAAAAGATATAAATGAACTTATTCACAAAACAGAAATAGACCCACAGACATAGAAAATAAATTTATGGTTACCAAAGGGGAAAGGTTGGGGGAGGGATAAATAAGGAGTTTGGGATTAACACATACCCACTACTACGTATAAAATAGAAAACCAGATCCACCAGAGGGCAGACAGCAGAAGCAAGAAGAACTACAATCCTGCAGCCTGTGGAACAAAAACCACATTCACAGAAAGAGAGACAAGATGAAAAGGCAGAGGGCTAGGTACCAGATGAAGGAACAAGATAAAACCCCAGAAAAACGACAAAATGAAGTGGAGATAGGCAACCTTCCAGAAAAAGAATTCAGAATAATGACAGTGAAGATGATCCAGGACCTCGGAAAAAGAATGGAGGCAAAGATCAAGAAGATGCAAGAAATGTTTAACAAAGATCTAGAAGAATTAAAGAACAAACAAACAGAGATGAACAACACAATAACTGAAATGAAAAATACAGTAGAAGGAATCAACAGCAGAATAACTGAGGCAGAAGAATGGATAAGTGACCTGGAAGACAGAATGGTGGAATTCACTGCTGCGGAACAGAATAAAGAAAAAAGAATGAAAAGAAATGAAGACAGGGCTTCCCTGGTGGCGCAGTGGTTGAGAATCTGCCTGCCAATACAGGGGACACGGGTTCAAGCCCTGGTCTGGGAAGATCCCACATGCCGCGGAGCAACTAGGCCCGTGAGGCTCAATTACTGAGCCTGCGCATCTGGAGCCTGTGCTCCGCAACAAGAGAGGCCGTGATAGTGAGAGGCCCGCGCACCGCGATGAAGAAGAGTGGCCCCCGCTTGCCGCAACTGGAGAAAGCCCCCGCGTAGAAACAAAGACCCAACACAGCCATAAATAAATAAATAAATAAATAAAATTAAAAAAAAAAAAAAGAAATGAAGACAGCCTAAGAGACCTCTGGGACAACATTAAATGCAACAACATTCGCATTATAGGGGTCCCAGAAGGAGAAGAGAGAGAGAAAGGACCAGAAAAAATATTTGAAGAGATTATAGTCGAAAACTTCCCTAACATGGGAAAGGAAATAGCCACCCAAGTCCAGGAAATGCAGAGAGTCCCATACAGGATAAACCCAAGGTGAAACATGCCAAGACACATAGTAATCAAACTGGCAAAAGTTGAAGACAAAGAAAAATTATTGAAAGCAGCAAGGGAAGAATGACAAATAACATACAAGGGAACTCCCGTAAGCTTAACAGCTGATTTCTCAGCAGCAACTCTACAAGCCAGAAGGGAGTGTCATGATATACTTAAAGTGATGAAAGGGAAGAACCTACAACCAAGATTACTCTACCCAGCAAGGATCTCATTCAGATTCTATGGAGAAATCAAAAATTTTACAGACAAGCAAAAGCTAAGAGAATTCAGCACCACCAAACCAGTTCTACAACAAATGCTAAAGGAACTTCTCTAAGTGGGAAACACAAGAGAAGAAAAGGACCTACAAAAACAAACCCAAAACAATTAAGAAAATGGTCATAGGAACATACATATCGATAATTACCTTAAACGTGAATGGATTAAATGCTCCAACCAAAAGACACAGGCTTGCTGAATGGATACAAAAACAAGACCCATATATATGCTGTCTACAAGAGACCCACTTCAGACCTAGGGACACATACAGACTGAAAGTGAGGGGATGGGAAAAGATATTCCATGCAAATGGAAATCAAAAGAAAGCTGGAGTAGCAATACTCATATCAGATAAAATAGACTTTAAAATAAAGAATGTCACAAGAGACAAGGAAGGACACTACATAATGATCAAGGGATCAATCCAAGAAGAAGATATAACAATTATAAATATATATGCACCCAACATAGGAGCACCTCAGTACATAAGGCAACTGCTAACACCTATAAAAGAGGAAAGCAACAGTAACACAATAATAGTGGGGGATTTTAACACCTCACTTACACCAATGGACAGATCATCCAAACGGAAAATTAATAAGGACACACAAGCTTTAAATGACACAGTAGAACAGAGAGATTTAATTGATATTTATAGGACATTCCATCCAAAAACAGCAGATTACACTTTCTTCTCAAGTGCGCATGGAACATTCTCCAGGATAGATCACATCTTGGGTCACAAATCAAGCCACGGTAACTTTAAGAAAACTGAAATCGTATCAAGCATCTTTTCTGACCACAACACTATGAGATTAAGAAATCAATTACAGGGGGAAAAAAAACGTAAAAAACACAAACACACGGAGGCTAAACAATACGTTACTAAATTACCAAGAGATCACTGAAGAAATCAAAGAGGAAATCAAAAAATACCTAGAGACAAATGATAATGAAAACAAGACGATCCAAAACCTATGGGATGCAGCAAAAGCAGTTCTAGGAGGGAAGTTTATAGCTATACAAGCCTACCTCAAGAAACAAGAAAAATCTCAAATAAACAATCTAAACTTACACCTAAAGGAACTAGAGAAAGAAGAACAAACAAAACCCAAAGTTAGCAGAAGAAAGAAATCATAAAGATCTGAGCAGAAATAAATGAAATAGAAACAAAGAAAACAATAGCAAAGATCAATAAAACTAAAAGCTGGTTCTTAGAGAAGATAAACAAAGTTGATAAACCATTAGCTAGACTCATCAAGAAAAAGATGGAAAGGACTCAAATCAATAAAATTAGAAATGAAAAAGGAGACGTTTACAACAGACACTGCAGAAATACAAAGCATCCTTAGAGACTACTACAAGCAACTCTATGCCAATAAAATGGACAACCTGGAAGAAATGGACAAATTCTTAGAAAGGTATAACCTTCCAAGACTGAATCAGGAAGAAACAGAAAATATGAACAGACCAATCACAAGTAATGAGATTGAAACTGTGATTTAAAATCTTCCAACAAACAAAAGTTCAGGACCAGATGGCTTCACAAGTGAATTCTATCAAACATTTAGAGAAGAGATAACACCCGTCCTTCTCAAACTCTTCCAAAAAATTGCAGAGGAAGGAACACTCCCAAACTCATTCTATGAGGTCACCATCACCCTGATACCAAAACCAGAGAAAGATACTACAAAAAAAGAAAATTACAGACCAATATCACTGATGAATATAGATGCAAAAATCCTCAACAAAATACTAGCAAACAGAATCCAACAACACATTAAAAGGATCATACACCATGATCAAGTGGGATTTATCCCAGGGATGCAAGGATTCTTCAATATATGCAAATCAATCAATGCGATACACCATATTAACAAACTGAAGGAGAAAAACCATAGGATCATCTCAATACATGCAGAAAAAGCTTTTGACAAAATTCAACACCCACTTATGATAAAAACTCTCCAGAAAGTGGGCACAGAGGGAACCTACCTCAACATAATAAAGGCCATATATGACAAACCCACAGCAAACATCATTTTCAATGGTGAAAAACTGAAAGCATTTCCTCTAAGATCAGGAACAAGACAAGGATGTCCACTCTCGCCACTATTATTCAACATAGTTTTGGAAGTCCTAGCCACGGCAATCAGAGAAGGAAAAGAAATAAAAGGTATACAAATTGGAAAAGAAATAAAACTGTCACTGTTTGCAGATGACATGATACTATACATAGAGAATCCTAACGATGCCACCAGAAAACTACTAGAGCTAATCAATGAATTTGGTAAAGTTGCAGGACACAAAATTAAGGCACAGAAATCTCTTGCATTCCTATACAGTAATGACGAAAAATCTGAAAGAGAAATTAAGGAAACACTCCCATTTACCACTGCAACAAAAAGAGTAAAATACCTAGGAATAAACCTACCTAAGGAGAGAAAAGACCTGTATGCAGAAAACTACAAGACACTGTTGAAAGAAATTAAAGATGATACAAACAGATGGAGAGATATACCATGTTCTTGGATTGGAAGAGTCAACACTGTGAAAATGACCATACTACCCAAAGCAATCTACAGATTCAATGCAATCCCTATCAAATTACCATTGGCATTTTTTACAGAACTAGAACAAAAAATCTTAAAATTTGTACGGAGACACAAAAGACCCCGAATAGCTAAAGCAGTCTTGAGGGAAAAAAACAGAGCTGGAGGAATCAGAATCCCTGACTTCAAACTATACTACAAAGCTACAGTAATCAAGACAATATGGTACTGGCACAAAAAGAGAAATATATATCAATGGAACAGGATAGAAAGCACAGAGATAAACCCACGCACCTATGGTCAACTAATCAATGACAAAGGAGGCAAGGATACACAATGGAGAAAAGACAGTCTCTTCAATAAGTGGTGCTGGGAAAACTAGACAGCTACATGTAAAAGAATGAAATTAGAACACTCCCTAACACTATACACAAAAATAAACTCAAAATGGATTAGAGACCTAAATGTAAGACTGGACACTATAAAACTCTTAGAGGAAAACATAGGAAGAACACTCTTTGACATAAATCACAGCAAGATCTTTTTTGATCCACCTCCTAGAGTAATGGAAATAAAAACAAAAGTAAGCAAATGGGATCTAATGAAACTTCAAAGCTTTTGTAAAGCAAACTACAAAAAAGACGAAAAGACAACCCTCAGAATGGGAAAAAATACTTGCAAATGAATCAATGGACAAAGGATTAATCTCCGAAATATATAAACAGCTCATGCAGCTCAATATTAAAAAAACAAACAACCCAATCAAAAAATGGGCAGAAGACCTAAATAGACATTTCTCCAAAGAGGACATACAGATGGCCAAGGAACACATGAAAAGCTGTTCAACATCACTAATTATTAGAGAAATGCAAATCAAAACTACAATGAGGTATCACCTCACACCAGTTAGAACGGGCATCATCAGAAAATCTACAAACAACAAATGCTGGAGAGGGTGTGGAGAAAAGGGAACCCTCTTGCACTGTTGGTGGGAATGTAAATTGATACAGTCACTATGGAGAACAGTATGGAGGTTCCTTAAAAAACTAAAAACAGAATTACCATATGACCCAGCAATCCCACTACTGGGCATATACCCAGAGAAAACCATAATTCAAAAAGACACATGCACCCCAATGTTCACTGCAGCACTATTTACAACAGTCAGGTCACGGAAGCAACCTAAATGCCCATCGACAGACGAGTGGATAAAGATGTGGTACATATATACAATGGAATATTACTCAGCCATAAAAAGGAATGAAATTGGGTCATTTGTTGAGACGTGGATGAATCTAGAGACTGTCATACAGAGTGAAGTAAGTCAGAAAGAGAAAAACAAATATCACGTATTAACGCATATATGTGGAACCTAGAAAAATGGTACTGATGAACTGGTCTGCAGGGCAGAAATAGAGACACAGATGTAGAGAACAAACGTATGGACACCAAGGGGGGAAAGCATCCGGGGTGTGGGGGTGGTGTGTTGAACTGGGAGATAGGGATGGACATGTATACACTGATCTGTATGAAATGGATGACTAGTAAGAACCTGCTGTATAAAAAAATAAATAAAATAAAATTCAAAAAAAAAATAGATAACCAACAAGGACTTACTGTATAGTACAGGGAACTATACTCAATATTTTGTAATAACCTATAAGGGAAAAGAACCTGAAAAAGTACATATATACATACACACACACACATACACACACACACACACATACACACACACATATATAAAACTGAATCAGTATGCTGTATACCTAAAACACAACATTGTAAATAAACTGTATGTCAGTTTAAAAAAATTGGAAAAAAACCCCAAATATCAGAAACCTATGTAACACTATGGGCCTTATATAAAGGTATTAAAGGTAAACACAAAAACAAAATTATAAACCTTCCTAACTACCAAGAAAAAATTCAAAACATAAAAAGAAAAGGAAGGACCATGCAATAGATATGACATATCTGAGGCTGAACACATGAGTCATACATCAGTAAGCCTGGATGGCTGAAGCCAGTGAGCAAAAGAAAAAGATTTTCAAGTGGCTCACAAAGCAAAACCAACTCTATGCTATATGCAAAACTCACACTTAAACCCTAAGCAATTCAGAAAATGAAAACAAATGGATGGCAAAGATTTTAGAGGCAAAGACAAACAAAAGAAAGCAAGAGTTGCAATCCTGATATATGACAAAGTAGAATTCAGACTCCACAGCATTAAGCAAGGCAAAGAAGGGCACAGTATAATGCGGAAGGCCATAGTTCACAACGACACTGTGACAGTTATGAGTATCTAGCAGCAAAAGACTGGAGCAGCCCTCTTCACAAAGCAGAAATCACACATGATGAAGGGAGAAACAGAAATACACTAATAATAGGAGACTTTCACACACCAGTCTCATTCCACGACCATTCCAAGGGTCAAAAAATAAATTTAGGGACTTCCCTGGCGGTCCAGTGGTTAAGACTTCGCCTTCCAGTGCAGGGGGTGCTGGTTTGATCCCTGGTCGGGGAGCTAAGATCCCACATGCCTCGGGGCCAAAAAACCAAAACATAAAGCAGAAGCGATATTGTAACAAATTCAATAAAGACTTTAAAAAATGGCCCACATCAAAAAAAAATTGTAAAAAAAAATAATAAATAAATTTAAAAAGCTAACAACATAATGGATAGTGTGCAACTTATGACCATATGTTAAACTTTTCACTCTGATAATAGAAAATTGTCATTTCAAGGGCATGTAGAATATTCATGACAACTGACCATGTGCTAGATCACAGAAAAAAAAACCCACTTAAGTTCCATGAAGCAAAAATAATACAAATAATATTTTATGATAACAATTCCATCAAACTTGACATTATTAGTAAAAAGTGCTTAAAGGCCCTTTAATCAAAAAACTTTAAATTTCTCTTGGGTCAAAGGGGAAATATAAGCCAAAATTGAGACTGTCTCAGAAATAATAACAAAAACACTACACATCAGAACATATGGGATACAATCACAGAAGTCACCAGATAAAAATTCATGGATTAAAAGACAACCCTCAGAATGGGAGAAAATATTTGCAAATGAAGCAACTGACAAAGGATTCATCTCCAAGATTTACAAGCAGCTCATGCAGCTCAATAACAAAAAAACAAACAACCCAATCCAAAAATGGGCAGAAGACCTAAATAGACATTTCTCCAAAGAAGATATACAGATTGCCAACAGACACATGAAAGAATGCTCAACATCATTAATCATTAGAGAAATGCAAATCAAAACTACAATGAGGTATCATCTCACACCAGTCAGAATGGCCATCGTCAAAAAATCTAGAAACAATAAATGCTGGAGAGGGTGTGGAGAAAAGGGAACACTCTTGCACTGTTGGTGGGAATGTAAATTGATACAGCCACTATGGAGAACAGTATGGAGGTTCCTTAAAAAACTAAAAATAGAACTACCATACGACCCAGCAATCCCACTACTGGGCATATACCCAGAGAAAACCATAATTCAGAAAGAGTCATGTACCAAAATATTCATTGCAGCTCTGTTTACGATAGCCAGGACATGGAAGCAACCTAGGTGTCCATCATCAGATGAATGGATAAAGAAGATGTGGCACATATATACAAAGGAATATTACTCAGCCATAAAAAGAAATGAAATGGAGGTGTTTGTAATGAGGTGGATGGAGTTAGAGTCTGTAATACAGAGTGAAGTAAGTCAGAAAGAGAAAAAGAAATACAGTATGCTAACACATGTATATGGAATCTAAGGAAAAAAAAAAAAAAAAAAGGTCATGAAGAACCTAGTGGCAAGATGGGAATAAAGACACAGACCTACTAGAGAATGGACTTGAGGATATGGGGAGGGGGAGGGGTGAGATGTGACAGGGTGAGAGAGTGTCATGGACATATATACACTACCAAATGTAAAATAGATAGCTCGTGGGAAGCAGCCGCATAGCACAGGGAGATCAGCTCGGTGCTTTGTGACCACCTAGAGGGGTGGGATAGGGAGGGTGGGAGGGAGGGAGATGCAAGAGGGAAGAGATATGGGAACATATGTATATGTATAACTGATTCACTTTGTTATAAAGCAGAAGCTAACACACCATTGTAAAGCAATTATACTTCAATAAAGATGTTTAAAAAAAAAATTCATGGATTAAATACTTCTATCAATAAAATAAAAGGATGAAACTAAAATAACAATCAATTTAATAGTTAGAAAACAGTAACAAAGTAAACCAAAAAAGTGGAAGGAAGGAAATTATGGCAAATAATAAATTAAAATAGGGTTCTTTAAAATGTTTTAAATAGGCAACTAATAAACAAATGAACCTAGGTGTAAAATAAACTGATTACCAAACAAAGAGAATTATTTTTTAAAGTAATATTTGAAAACAGCTCTCTCTGACTGTATATCCAGTAGGATATATTCTAAGAACAAAAGGAATAGCAAAGCAGTTTTATACTTCACTCACAGGTTTAGTTTTAGGACTATCACTATTTACTTGTTAAACTATTTTATTATTATATTATGGGGAAAAACAAAAAAGTAAATAATGCTTTAGCAACCAAAAGTTTTGGTGTTTAAGAAAAGCACTAAAAATGTAATCAAGCAGGACCCTATGGGGCCTTCCCAGGACAGAAACCACCCCCCGACACACACCATGTCCTCCACCTGCCTCTTATTTGTAGAAAAACTTTAGCCTCCTAGGCCTTCCGAGAGTTCCAAAGAGCAAATTTAATCAGAGAAGTGAGAAAATGCAGAAACAAAGGAAAACAGTCAAGCAAGACAAAATAATAGTTTAGCCATTAAACAAAGTCAAGGACCTTTAGTTCCTCCTCAAGGGTGAGAGGTACTATTCTAAGCCACGTCCTTTGAGCTGTTTTGCAGATAATGAAACCCACACCAGGTGGAAGAAGTTAACTGCATGGTGACCACAAGCCTGTGGACCCCAGACCAGCTGGAACCAGAAGGCTGAGGAAGCTGACTCCCGATGACCTCACCACCAACCAATCAGAAGAGCGTCCATGAGCTGATCACGCCCCCCACAACTCCCTCCCCCACTCTGTCTTTAAAAACCTGTCTTTAAAAGCCTTTAAAGGCTTTCAAGGAGTTCGGGCTTTTTGAGCATTAGCTGCCGGGACTCCTTGCTTGGTGCCTGCAATAAACCCTGCACTTTCCTTCACCACAACCAGTGTCAGTAGATTGGCTTTAGTGCACATGGGTGAGCAGACCCAAGTTTGGTTCAGTAACGAACATATAAAAGAAAAGCTAAGAAAAGAACAATATTAAATTTGAGTTGAAATATCATTTCATGTATGGCAGGGAAATGCAAATCAAAACTACAATGACATTTCACCTCACACCTGTCAGAATGGCCATCATAAAAAGTCTACAAATAACAAATGCTGGAGAGGGTGTGGAGAAAAGGGAACCCTCCTACACTGTTAATGGGAATGTTAAGTTGATGCAGCCACTATGGAGAACAGTATGGAGGTTCCTTCAATAACTAAAAATAGAATTACCATATGATAGAGCAATCCCACTCCTGGGCATATATCCGGACAAAACTATAATTCAAAAAGATACATGCACCCCTTTGTTCACAGCAGACTATTCAAATAGCCAAGACATGGAAACAACCTAAATGTCCATTGACAGATGAATGGATAAAGAAGATGTGGTGCATATATACAATGAAATATTACTCCAGTGGAATATAACCTATAATGGAGAAGAACCTGGAAAAGAACATATATATATACACGAATCACTTTGCTGTACACCTGAAACTAACACAACACTGTATATCAACTATACTTCAATAAAATAAATAAATAATACATTTCCAGCTACAGCCACTGAAAAGACTTAGAAGAAATGACAGACACCCCAGTAGCAATGAGCACACTTAGAATCCAAATCCTGTTTTCTAAAAACATTCCTCACTACAAGAATCAGTTCCTTGGAGAAATGATTCTTGGTCTAGTGCAGGGAAAGAACACGGTGAATGGCTTGGAACACCTTGTGCCAGAAAGCAAATAAATGCCCCAAAACTAAGGAAGTCATGTCAAATAATACAGGAGCCAACTTACCAAAGGCTCCCACTGGCCAAATTTTGGACAATTGATTGTTAAAAAAATAAAACTGATTATAATTAACTTTGACACTTTAAATAAATAAAATCCATGAGTCTCAAGAGAATGAGAAGACAAACCACAGACCAAGAGGAAACATTTGCAAAACACATACATGATAAAAAGACCTGTTATCCTAGATATATATATAATGCTCTTAGAACTCAACAATAGGAATATGAACAATCCAAGTAAAAAATGGGCAAAAGCCCTGAAAAGACACATCACCAAATAAGACACACAGATGTCAAATAAACCTATGAAAAGATGCTCCACAACATATGTCATCAGGGAAATGCAAATTAAAACAAGATACCATTGCATACCTATTAGAACTGTCAGAACACTGACAGCACCAAATGCTGGTGAGGATGTGGAGCAACAGGAACTCTTGTTCATTGCTGGTGGGAACGCAAAACAGTGCAGCCACCTTGGAGCACAATTTCGCAGTTTCTTACAAAACTAAACATACTCTTACCATATGATCTAACAAATGCACTCATTGGTATTTACTCACATGAAATGAAAACTTACATCCACACAAAAACCTGCACTTGGATGTTTATAGTGGCTTTATTCACAATTGCCAAAACTTGAAAGCAACCAAGATGTCCTTCAGTAGGTGAACAGATAAACAGACTGTGGTGCATCCAGATGATGAAACATGATTCAGCACTAAAAAGCCCTGAAAAGACATGGAGGAACTTTAACTGCTTATTTCTAAGTGAAAGAAGCCAATCTGAAAGCTGCAATATGTACGATTCCAACTCTATGACATTCTGGAAAAGGCAAAACCATGGAGACAGTAAAAGGTCAGTGATTGCCAGAGGTTATGGAGGAGGAAGGGATGAACAGGTCAAACACAGAGGATTTCTAGGAATCTCTAGGGTTAAGAGTGAACCCTAAACTATAGTCTCTGAGTGATAATGATGTGTCAATTGTAACAAATGTGCTACTCTGGTAGGAGACTTGATAGGAGGGGAGGCTGTGCATCTGTAGGAGAGGGGGTATACAGGAACTATTTATACTTTCTGCTCAATTTTGCCTTGAACCTAAAACTGCTCTAAAAAATAAAATCTATTTAAAAGGAAAAAAAGAAATCCATGAGTCCACTGTGACATGAAAAGAGAGAGAGATAAGGAGAAAAGAGGCAGGGTAACAAAAGGAAAATTCCTCTTTATAGAACAATCTCAGAGAATAATAAGAACAAGTGATAAAATCAGAACCTCACTAATGCACCAATGACCCAGGCGAGAGCATCAGTGGATACTATTGGATGAAAGGTTGCTGGGCAGCACCAAAGCCACCACCATTCAGACTCCCTGAGTCCACTGAGCCTCAAGCAAGATCAATGAAAAGACAGCCACACCTATTCACAGCAGTCAAACCACAGGAAAAAGACAAGGAATGAGGCTGAAAGTTAACCAGGCAAAGGCAGATTTACCTACAAGGAACAGCTGAACCAAAAGGTAACCTCTCACCATAATAAGAGAAGCCAGAAGATTATGGGAAAATACCATAAAATATTGAAAGACAATAAAAAATGGGTGCATTTAATATATGTAAATTATATCTCAATAAAGTTACTTAAATTAAGAAATTAGAAAAAGTAAAAAAAGGAAAGTCTAAGATGAAAGAATGATGAATAAAATGATACATATTTGAGTAAAGCTAAACACACTGATCGTATTAAAAAAAAACAAAAAAACTGTGGGAGCTTAAAAACAGAGCTGCATGTAAGTTGGATTTTCCAACTCATGTGTCAAGCACTACTCAAGGCCCCCGACACGTGGAGATCCTGGCACATCCCTGACCCCGTCACTGGAGAAACGGGGGAGTCAGAATCCAAACACACAGAAGTGAAATGTCTGGCAGGAGATCTATTCTGAAGGCGCAGAATACAGCCACCTCACCGCAAGGTACTGTTCACCAGGAATGTAAGACAATGAATACCTTGACACCTTCTGTATGTTGACGTTACACAAATAACAACTAAAAGAAGAGAAATACCATGTCTGTGTGTGTCTAGGGCCTATAAGAGAACAGCTTTCCCAGCAACCGAGTGCTGGTTACTATGAGGAGGTGGAATCTATATTCTGTTTGTTGTCCCAATATACAAATGGTATTTATGAGCTGTAGCAAAATGAGCACAGTAAAAGGTCTTAATATGGTATAATATTTTGAAAATTAAAGACTCTAACTACCACTTGTAACCTAAAATTGTCCTTAAGGGAAAATAAATATGTTCTAGGTTTCAAAGAGCCAGCTAAATGAAAAAACGTCTGGATTACAATGGGAAACTGCTTAGAATCGGGAATATATCTTTACAGTAAATGGAAACAAAGGCAAAGAAAGGCTTTCAACAGTTTCTCCTAATATGGTCCTTTAAGTTTTACCTTAGGACTGTGAGTGACTTGACTGACATGACTTCCTTTTTTTTTTTTTTTTTAAAGATTTTTATTAGCTTTTGGTTTTATCTTTCTATTTTTAAATTTATTTATTTATTTATTTTTGGCTGTGTTGGGTCTTCGTTGCTGCACGTGGGCTTTCTCTAGTTGCGGCGAGAGGGGGCTACTCTTCCTTGCAGTGCGCGGGCTACTCTTCGTTGTGGTGTGCGGGCTCCTCATTGCAGTGGCTTCTCTTGCTGCGGAGCATGGGCTCTAGGCGCCCGGGCTTCAGTAGTTGTGGCACATAGGCTCAGTAGTTGTGGCTCGCAGGCTCTAGAGCGCAGGCTCAGTAGTTGTGGCTCACGGGCTTAGTTGCTCCGTGGCATGTGGGATCTTCCCGGACCAGGGCTCGAACCCGAACCCATGTCCCCTGCACTGGCAGGCGGATTCCCAACCACTGCGCCACCAGGGAAGCCCTGACATGACTTCTGCGTGTCTGGAAAAACTATTCTATCTTCAGGCTGCAGTTTCTAGCTTTAAACACAGTCAGTCCTAAACTGTTCTTAGCATGATTTTAACTACTTTAAAATAGAAGTTTCCAGTAAAAAAATTTGCAAGATACTGACTTTATTTTAAAACATACACAGTGACTACTGAAACAGTATCTACAGTTACGATTATAAAAACAGTAAAAAGCTTCAAAACGAATAAAGATTTCTTAATTCTCCGATACATTCAAGTACACTGCCAAGTGGAGCATCTCTTACCCACTCTCCTTCATGTCCAAGCCATCAAACATCTGAATGAGGGAGACGGCGACTTCATAGATGTCCTTGGTTATCGCTGGCTCCTCCAAGAGGTGAGGAGAAAGCTAGAAAGAGGAAGAGGAAAAGCCAAAACAGGATCACCAAGGAAACTCTGGGGTCGGATGGGGGACCCGCGAGTTTACCACCATAACAAATACCCCGAATAAACATGGCAAAACTGGTTTGCAGCCAGTATCTGGTGCCTGCTAAGCATCAAGCCCTTCTCAAGGCCTGATACCCACGGCACACACGTCGCGGGAGCAACGGAGGAGTCAGGGTCCACACGTACAGAAGCGAGACCTCTGGCGGGAAATCTACTCCTAAAACAAAGAAAAAGTTGCTCCAAATGCCGGTGGAGCCAGGAAGAGCTTCTGGTCAGAGCCAGTGCTCATGCCCTCGACCTCAGAGAGCCTGAGGACTGCACCAGCATCACGTGGAAAGTAGCCCTAAAAATCACAAGTACCAGGAAAAGGCAACAGCCCATCTGTATCTGCCAATTTACAGTAATAATATAACCATGTCATATTATAGCTAACAAGGTTTTTGAGGGGGTCCCTAGACTACTTTTAATTGTGCATTAAAACAAAGCCACATGGAGCCCCGTTCCTTTAAACTTGCCCTTCAGGTGCTTCTCTGGAACACTGGGGTTCAACCACATCCACAGACCCCCTGGTGAGGTTAGAATTACCGGTCTGAGCTGAGAGCGTTCACAGGACCAAGGCCATCACTGCGTATCTCTCCAGAACATTCAGCATTACGTTATGTCATTGTTGCCATAGAATCTATTTTATAGCCATACTGAGTTTTTTCACCAAGAATAAGACAGCTTTTTGTTTATTTAATAATTTTACTTACCAAGTACTGTATGAAAGACACAACATTTGATTTTGTGAAGAACAGATCAGAAGACTTCAGGAGAAACTCCTTTTCCAATTTTTACTTAGAGTAAATTAAGTCAGCTAGTATTCAAATAATCCATGTTTCATTAAAATTACAATTCTACTAATATAAGTTCAATAATTTTGAATAAGCATTCTTGACATTCACCCTTTAAATAATTTTCTACTTTACCCAAACAATAACCAGTATTTACCATAACACAACCAGACAAAAAAGAAATAGAAGAAAAGGTTTACTTTTCACAAACTCCAACAGTAGATCCAAACCCATCAAGAATTGTTTTCCTACAAGCAAGCTGCGGGAAAAGCATGACATCAGTTCACAAGTGATTTCACTGAGTTCTAGAATACAAGCCCAGAGAATATTTTTTGAACACACTGCTAAGATACCAAACATAGCCCTGCTTTCTCCAAGCCAGCCTTGACACAGGTGACAAAGGACATACACCAGACACAGCCCACCCATCCACTTGTTGAACCCATCCCCTTCTGTTTGCGGAGAGGAAACCAGGAGGAGACACGACAGACAAGCCTCCGCATTCCCTGAGAGCACGGTGTGGGCAGGCAGTGGAGTGAAGTGCACTGCAGAGGGCGTGCTCAGTCGGGAGCAGGACCGTGCAGGGAAGCGCTGCTATTCACACAGGCGGGGCCAGGGTGGCTCCAGTCAGCCCGCCCACCGGTGCCCAGTGTTCAGCGACCATGATGTTTCTGTTCCAAGCTGAGGCCCCGGAGCCCCGCCTGTCTGCCTCCATTCCAGTCGGCCTGTCCGGGAAGGAACCCGTCCCAACCATCCTCCCAAATCCCCTTCAAATGGATTACAGCAAAACCAAGCAGAATTCTAGAACAGTGATGCTCTAGGGTGGTGGACCGTGCTCCAAAAAGAACCCACAGGGAGGCCTGGGGAGTGGGCCATGCTCTGCTGCTGGACCAGGCTGCAGATCACGGGTGGCCACAATTTATCCCAGTGCGCGATTACATTTTATGTCCTTTCCTACGGGCCGGTTTTGTGAGGGTTTTTTGGCAATTAAAAAAAAAAAGTTGGGGCTTCCCTGGTGGCGCAGTGGTTGAGAATCTGCCTGCTAATGCAGGGGACACAGGTTCGAGCCCTGGTCTGGGAAGATCCCACATGCCACGGAGCAACTAGGCCCGTGAGCCGCAACTACTGAGCCTGCGCGTCTGGAGCCTGTGCTCCGCAACAAGAGAGGCCGCGATAGTGAGAGGCCCACGCACCGCAATGAAGAGTGGTCCCCGCTTGCCGCAACTGGAGAAAGCCCTCGCACAGAAACGAAGACCCAACACAGCCAAAAAAATAAATAAATAAATAAGTTAAAAAAAAAAAAGACAGCAGGCTGAACAGCAATCATTAAAAAAAAAAAAAAAAAAAAAAAGTTGAAAATGAAGCATGAAAAGGGCTCTTCAAAGGACACTGAAAGTAACAGCCAGAGTTGGTAACAGAAAGACCAGGAGGGCATCATGGAACCCAAGGGAAGGGTGAGTTTCAAGAAAATCAAAGTGGCCAACAGTGTCAAATATTAGAGAGAGCTCAGGGGGTGTAGGGCCGAGTGCTCTGGACTTCACGAGGCGGTTACTAGTGACACTGGGGGTTGCAGTCTTGGCTGAGAGGCGGCAGTGAGTGGGGGGGCGGGGGGGTAGAGAAGTGGGCACTGGGAGTTCAAAGTCTGGCAAAAGCTATGAGAAACAGGGCACCTAACGTGGGTGTCTTTTAAGATGAAAGAGACTCAGCGCTGTTTAAATGTGGAAAAGATGCTGGAAAGACACGGAGAGGAGGGCAGTGAATCAGACAAGGCCCCTAAGGAGGTGGGAAGGGATGAGACAACCACAGGGTGGAGAGGCCACTGCTCTGGAGGAGGAGGACCTTCTCCCTCGCAACACGAGACAGCGTGCTGAGTAATCACACGGTAATAAAACTGTGATTTTAACAAAGGCCCTCTGACTCCAAAAATTATAATAGAATCTACATAAAGCACCTTTTCTGTAAGGCTTAAAATTAATACGGAGTTAAATCTTGAGTATCGGTTCACTGAAACCCTAAGTGACACCGATCAGGACAGCGCTGGGGCCAGGTGTCCTCTAGCAGGTGAACACGATGCACCCATCCGCCGCCAGGGCCCACACGGGCTCGGGGCACGTGCCCAGGCCAGACCCCACTCCTCAGCACATCCACAAGGAATCCAACACAAAACACACATCAACAGAAGTCAATCAGACATTGGCCAGGTGAAAGGACTAGTAAAGCATTATTACTCTCATATTCCAAAATGGGTCAGACAAGGCACAATGTTTAAATGTTATAAATACGGGCCCTCTCCTCTCCACCTTGAATACGGGCTGCACTTAGAGAGCCTTGTTTCCAACCACAGAGTCCAGTAAGAAAAGGAAAGAATGTCTCTCCTTACCCTGTTCATAACCTTAGTGGGGGGTGACAGACAATAAACAAACAAACTAACCTAATATATATACACATATATATGGAAAAAGAAAAGGAGGGCAGAGTCACATTACAAGGGAGCAGCCTGGTAACCACCACCGGGGCCAGGAGATCCGGGCCGTGTCACCAGTGATGAGCCGTGCTGCTGGTCACGATGGGACGGAACAACACTTCACTCCGGTGCTCTTCCTCCCCCAAACTCACAGCCCCGGTCTACCCATGAGAAAAACACCAGAAAAATTCCAGTGGTGGGGCACCCTACAAAATACCTGGCCAGTTCTCCTAAAAATCGCCAAGGTCATCAAAAATAAGAGAAGTCTGAGAAACTGTCACAGCCCAGGGGAACCTAAGGAGACATGACAGCTAAACACAATGTGGGATCCTAGAGCAGAAAAAGAACATTAGGGAAAACCAGTGAAATCCAAACAAACTCAAGTTCAGCTAATAGGAATGTACCAGTGTTAGTTTCTTAGTTCTGACAGGTTTGGGGTTTTTTTGAAGTGCTACAAAGTGAATGTTAACTGTAGACTCTAGGTGATGGACACATGGGTGTTCACTACAAAATTTCTTTCAACTTTTCTGTTTTGAAATACTGTCATTTTAAAAGCTGGGAGAGGACTTCCCTGGTGGCGCAGTGGTTAAGAACCCGCCTGCCAATGAAGGGGAAGCGGGTTTTGAGTCCTGGTCTGGGAAGATCCCACATGCCACGGGGCAACTAAGCCCGTGCACCACAACTACTGAACCTGAGCTCTAGAGCCCGCGAGCCACAACTACTGAGCCTGCATGCCACAACTACCGAAGCCCACGCACCTAGAGCCCGTGCTCTGCAACAAGAGAAGCCACTGCAGTGAAAGGCCCACGCACCGCAACGGAGAGTAGCCCCGCTCGCCGCAACTAAAGCCCACGCGCAGCAACAAAGACCCAATGCAGCCAAAAATAAATAAACTAATTAATTAATTTTTTTAAAAAAATTAAAAGCTGGGAGAAAAAAAAGAAGTGCTACATTCTAATGGCCATCACTGGCCTTCCTCTGACATAATTAGATTTGACAAAATATATCTTCTAATGAGGTGAACCCTAGTCAGCCAACTCATTGTAGTAGAGACTATTTACTTTAACATTACAGATTTCTTTTTTTTTTTGGCCGAGCTGCACAGCATGCGGGATCTTAGTTCCCCAACCAGGGATCAAACCCATGTCCCCTACATTGGGAGCCCAGAGTCTTAACCACTGGACCGCCAGGGAAGTCCCTACAGATGTTTTTAATAAAAGTCAAACTCTTATACAGAGCAATTTGGCAACGTCCATCAAAATTCCAAATGCACACATCCTCTGACCCACTTCCAGGAAGGCACAACCTACACAGGGGTCCTCGAAAGAGGTGTTTTACTCCCATCCCAGGGATGTCCAGAAACATTTTTGGTTTTCACAGGGGGGTGGGGATGGGAAGGAGCCCTACTTGCACCTGGTGGGTCAAGGCCAGCAGAGCTATTAAATATCAAGCATCCTACAATGCACAGGACAGCCCCCACCATACAGAATTACCTGGCCCAAAATATCAATTGTTCTGAGGCTAAGAAACCCTGGCCTACAAGATACACCTTCACATGCACAAAGATGTTCTCTTTAGCACTGTTTTTAGTAAGAAAAGATAAGAAACACTGGAGATTAGTTAAATAAAGAATAATCTTTACTACATGCACCCCAACGTTCATAGCAGCACTATTCACAATAGCCAAGGCATGGAAGCAACCTAAATGTCCATCAACAGATGAATGGATAAAGATACGGTACATATATACAATGGAATAATACTCAGCCATAGAAAAGAATGAAATAATGCCATTTGCAGCAACATGGATGGACCTAGAGATTATCATACTAAGTGAAGTAAGTCAGACAGAGAAAGACAAATACCATATGATATCTCTTACATGTGGAATCTAAAATATGATACAAATGAACTTATTTGCAAAAAGACTCAGAGACATAGAAAACAAACTTCTGGTTACCAAAGGGGAAAAGGGGTGGGGGAGAGATAAATTAGGAGTTTGGGATTAGCAGATACCAACTACTACATATAAAATACATAAACAGCTAAGGTCCTACTGTATAGCACAGGGAACTATATTCAATACCCTGTAATAAACCATAATGGAAAAGAATATGAAAAAGAATATATACACATACACAATATATATATAACCAAATCACTTTGCTGTACACCAGAAACTAACACAACATTGTAAATCAACCATACTTCAATTTAAAAAAAAGAATAATCTTTATACTTATATTCACATAAAAGAATGTTACGTAGCTCTAAAAAGGGAATGAAGAAACTATATGACATGTAAAAAATGTGAAAAGGTAAGTGAAAAAAAAACAAGATGCACATAGAATAGAATGCTATCACTCTGTAAAAAAGAGAAACAATACATCAATATTTGCTTGTAAATATGGAAAGATCCAAAGAAATTAATGACAATAATTTAGTGGGGGAACTGGGCAGACAGAGGACAGGAGTAGGAAGGAGATATTTTATATCTGCATATACTCTTCGATCTTCAAATCCTATAAATGTATTACCCACGTGAAAACAACTGTAAATCAACTGCAACTTTTCTTAAGAATATATTATCACACACTGTTCCCACAATGCAATCCTCCTTCAGTTTAGAGCAGTACAACTTACATTAGAAAATTTAATTTAACAGAAATAAAATTACCTCTACCCTCAGCTGAATCTACAATTTTGTAGCTGACCAAAAGCTGACATTTTATTCTTCAACATCAATAAAGTATGAAACCAGTTTGAATAATTTTCACTGGGATATACAAGGTGAGTGCTTATCATGCTCACAGTTTAGGACAACAAACCCCAGAGTTTCCTTCCTCTTATTCTTCTCCAGTCCCATTCCACACCATCTCTCTGCTCCAATTTTAAGCTCCAGTAGAGCCTTGCAATTGTAGCTAATAAATGCAGGTTTGATCAAATACAAAAGTATATTCACTGTAAAAGAAACAATGCATTCCAACATACCCTGCTATGATGAATGTGCTCCAAATCATTAAGATAATACTCCTCAACTGAATAGGGCTTTCCTTCCACTTCAAAAATATAAGCAGGGTTCATCTTGTTCTGAACAGGAACAGCAAAGTAATCTGCAAACTCTTTACAGTTGATGGTGGCTGACATCAGGACTACCTACAGAGTAAGAGAAACCATTAAAACAGACAAAATGATGATGATAATAATAACTGAAATGAAATACTTTTACAATTCCAGGCTTGTCTTCTGTTTTAATAATTTTCAAAACTTTAACTGAATACTTCGATTTGATCTCCAGTGTAATTCAAATTATTACAGTTTAAAGAATGCTCAGAGATGCCAACTTTTAAATTTCTCTTCAATTGCTTTATCAAGTGAGAAACTACATTTCCCCAATAAAGCTAAATTACAACCATTAACCTAAAAGGACACTTTGCATCAGAAAGCTAACTTAAGGGCTTCCCTGGTGGTGCAGTGGTTAAGAATCTGCCTGCCAATGCAGGGGACACGGGTTCGAGCCCTGGTCTGGGAAGATCCCACATGCCGCGGAGCAACTAAGCCCGTGCACCACAACTACTGAGCCTGCGCTCTAGAGCCCGCGAGCCACAACTACTGAGCTCACGTGCCACAACTACTGAAGCCCACGCGCCTAGAGCCCGTGCTCCGCAACAAGAGAAGCCACCGCAATGAGCAGCCCATGCACCACAGCAAAGAATAGCCCCTGCTCACCACAACTAGAGAAAGCCTGCGCACAGCAACAAAAACCCAACGCAGCCAAAAATAAATAAATTTATTAAAAAAAGAAAAAGAAAGGTCCAGATTCCGGGGACTTCCCTGGCAGTCCAGTGGTTAAAACTCCACGTTTCCTGTGCAGGGGGCACAGGTTCAATCTCTGGTCAGGGAACTGAGATCCCACATGCCCCATGGCATGGCCAAAAAAAAGAAAAAGAAAGGTCCGGACTTGTTGAACAACCTTCAATGTCATCTTTAAGATTCAAAAAAAGGAATGAAATAGCCAAATTCTCTCATTCATTTTATAGTCATCTCAAGCAATAAGACAACTTATTGCAAATTTCGGGTTCCATTTAGTCAGCACCCACCAGGTGAGACTGTGAGCGTCCTAAGGTTGATGTCCCTACCTTGGGGCAGGGTGGGAATGTCTCCCTAAATGGACAGAGAGATGAAACACTTGAAGACAAAATATGTTATGATTTAGAGGGCATCTGTTTTCCAATAACAGCAAATCCTTCCATAGTTCCTTTATATAATGAATGACATGCACCCAATCACTGCTGCTTCTGAAAGACTCCTACTTAGCATGGCTGGATTGACCTATGTCTAAACTGCATAATAATTATAAACCTTTTGCTATTTTGGCCTAGTTCACTTCTTTGTCCTTTTTGTTCAAATAGAATGTAAGCAATGTTTACCATTGCCACGGACTTTCGGTTAGCTCCTAACTCAAGTCTCCTATAATAACAGTGCATATAACTATTCTCAAACTTCAATGTGACTCAGTGCTACTTTTAGCATTATTATTTTTTAATTATTATTATTATTATTAATTTATTTATGGCTGTGTTGGGTCTTCGCTTCTGTGCGAGGGCTTTCTCTAGTTGTGGCAAGTGGGGGCCACTCTTCATCGCGGTGCGCGGGCCTCTCACTATCGCGGCCTCTCTTGTTGCGGAGCACAGGCTCCAGACGCGCAGGCTCAGCAATTGTGGCTCACGGGCCTAGTCGCTCCGTGGCATGTGGGATCTTCCCAGGCCAGGGCTCGAACCCGTGTCCCCTGCATTGGCAGGCAGATTCTCAACCACTGCGCCACCAGGGAAGCCCAAGTGCTACTTTTAAAACAGAGATTACAGATATAGTCACATACCTTCAGATTATGGTACCTATTCAACCAAAAGCAGTGCTCTAATACCCAGCATTTCATTAGAGTCAACTATTATCAGATCATTTTCTGCAGCCTGGAGAGTATTTTACAATTTAATGCAACATAATAACCAAAAAGTACTCCATAGTCTGATCATACGAGAACGCCCTTTAGCCAGCTTCCTAGCAAGATCTGGAGGACTACACAAGACAATGAATTTTAAGAGTCACTGCTTTCAACCGTTTCTATTAAAATAAAGAGAAACAAAACTAAATAATAAATCTTAACCCTAAATGTTTCAGTTACTCATGAAATCAACTTTACCTTCACAAAACGTGAATTTGTTCTTAGAAGTTTGCGGACGACCAACAACAGGAAATCCATTTCTTCAGTTCGCTCATGTACCTGCAAAATAGAAAGGGGGCACTCCACGTGGGAAGGCACACGGCACCGCTGAGTGACCGGAGGGAAAGGGGTTCAACGGTGCACCTAGGGGCCTGGGGACTAAGTCTCTGCGCTAAACGCCATCCCTCAGGAAACTATCACTCCTGGTTAAGAGGAAGCAAAGAACGGCGGCCCACAAACCAGAGAGCACACACGAGAGGCGTGTGCGTCACTGTGCCCCCCAGCCCCCGTGCTTCTCTGTAGGGCCCTACTGGCATCTGGAGAGAGGAATGTCTAGCACTCTCGGCCCTGCCCACTGTGACAACACAAAGCATCCCACCACCGAGGAGCAGCAGACCAGCCTCCCTCTGCCGCTCCCGGCCCACAGCACCCCTCTGCGTGGGCGTATTTACACTACTACTTCAGCAAGGGAGTGCAGGGCGGTGGCTGTGCCCGGGCAGCAGTGCCCCCTGCCTGGCAGGCTGGAGCTCACCGGGTGGGCTCGGGAAGAGCTGGCTCAGTCAGGAACAGGTAGCGCAGGGCTGGGTGAGGAGCTGAGGGCAATAGGAAGCCCCGCGGTAGCACCCGGGGAAATGGGGCTGCGGGGTCCCCCGGGGGCCTGCTGCTCAGACAGCGCCCTCCTGGCCGAGCCACCCCGAGGGCCTGCCCCGAACCAGCCAACACCCAGGGCTAAGTCACGTGTGGCCATTTCTCTACACTTAGTCGGGCTCCCCAAGGCCCAAGGGGACAGCAGATTCTACCCTGGGACATTTCTCTGCCCAGGTGGAGAGATTAGCTACTGAGTCTGAAAGAGGGCACTCCCTTCTCCTCCAGGCGAAAGGCTCCATTGTTTATTCTCTAGCCGGCTCCTTCCCGGCCGCACTTCCCACTGAAGCAGGTATGGACAGAAATAGTACAGAGAAAAGAAAAAAAAACCAGCAGCTGGAAAGTATTTAACGTTCCTGCATAACGGCTGGAAACCCTAACAGACACCTTATTAATCTAACTCTCATTTCGTTCTATCACCAAACCCCAGAGCACTTCCTCAACACAAACATCCTGCCTCACGTTCTTAAGAAAGAAAAATAAAGGCTGTGCTCAGGCAAGAGCCCCAAAGTGACCTCTCCTTAGCGCTGAGACTCCCCTGGCCTCCACACCACCACTACAGCCTCCAGAGCTCTGACTTCACACAACCCGGCTTCTCCCAGTTGCTGGAGGCCGGGCTGCCTCCCCCTCCTGCCCTGAGGACCCCACTCACCCCTGTATCCCAGGATGCCCACAGTCCTCTCCCTGCCCCAGGCCCTTCTCTGTTGCCCATAATTACACATATCTCAGTAGATATGTGTCTCCCCAGCAGAGTGGCTGAGAGCAGAAACTACAACTTCTGCATCTTTACGACCTCAGCACCTAATGAGGCAAGTGCTCAAAAAATGTTTACTAAATGAATGATTCACCTGAAGCTAGTTTATTCTTTTTCAAGAGCTAAGAAGTTAAGGACATGATCATTCCATTTTCAACTGCCTGGCCATCTTCAACTTCTTAGACTTTCTTTTGAAATTCAAATCATCCTGCACAATAGGAACAAAATTCTTTGTAAAACTGAAACTTCAGGTCTATCCAACCCATTAATTCTTTAAGCAAATAGTTATTAGAGCACCTACGAGGAGCTGGGGACACGGTGGTAGAGCAGGAAGCTGCTCGTGTAACCAAGTGACGAGACACTCCCCTGTAGGACAAGCTCTTGCACAGTGTAGCCGACTTGTGTTCAGCTACCATCACACAGCTTCAGGAAAGAATGCACCCAGTAACACAGTGTGCATGGGCATGTCCACGTCACTCAGGCGTGTGTGTGCAAAGATACCTCCTTACACAGTCAGAAAGTTGCTGGATCTACAGAAATAAATGGAGGCATGAGAAGTAGAGCTCTGGAGTGAACTACCCCACAACACCATGCTATCTGGAGGTCTCAGTAAAAGGCTCAACAACAAACGGTAACTACTGTGGACTTTATAATACCACCTTTGGGCATACTGCCTAAGTTTGAATTTCATCACTACCTAAAGACACTCAAAACTGCCAAAAGTCATAAAGAAAAATTATGAACCATACTGCACATCACACTGTATTGCAAAGAATAACAACATATTTTCCACCTTTTACTCTCCCAAACAACCAACAGTAATTTAAAACCAAGTAAATGTACACAGGCTAGTAAATGCACCCACTCAGCTTTACCTGCAGTATCAATGGAAGAAATTTTCACATATTGAGGTATGGGGAAGTCATTCTGGCTTATACATGACATGCTTGGACTTTATGCTAACTAGAACAGCCTTGTTTTGTGGCCTGTCACACAGGCATTGTGCATCTGCTTTAACCATTAAAGAAGAGGATGCATTTAAACATAAAAATGGAGTAACTATGGTTCAGGCATCCAAAATGGAGCCGGGTGGCCCTTGTGGATGTGGTTTCAGACATGTTCCTCCATCACTTGGAACCTGAATTTTCTGAACTGTATCAGACTCAAGGACACCTTCAGCCATTCTCAATACAGTATCTGCCAGCAGCTGCCAACTGCAATCTTACAGTCTCAAGGTCTCCGCTTGTAATTATGCAACCATTTCAGACCCCAACCAATCCTTGCTTAACTAGCACCCTTACTTCTCTCCAGCTCCGATCCTAATTCTCAACAAACAACTTGTATTTTTCAGTTTTTGCCTTTATAAGCCCCCCATTTTGTAGTCCAGCAGAACACAGTTCAAGTGCTTCTTTAATCTGTGTGTCCCAGGCTATAGTCCTCAGTTTGGCTCAAATAACACTCTTTTCTATTCCTATTATAGATTGTTTACTGATTATTTCCATTGACAGTATGTTTCGGTATTATACTGATCACACACATGTCAAGAGAATGGAGAGACCTTTCCCTAAAGGGCTGCTCAGGGGGTTTCACTCCAGCCTCTATCAGGTACTCCAGCCCCACCTCACAGTCTCCCACTAATCCTATTTATTTGCTGATGTTTCTAATGCCACAAGAAATAAGTAAAGCTTCTCAAGGCATAATTACTGATGAGATTTAAAACTCAAGAGTTTGGGGTAGAGGCATTTCCAAAGCTCCTTGGAAAACTGTTTGAACACAGCATCTCCCCACCTCAAAAAACTCTATAAACAAAATCAGGAATTCCCTGGTGGTCCAGTGGTTAGGACCCGGCGCTTTCACTGCAGAGGGCGCAGGTTCAATCCCTGGTCAGGAAACTAAGATCCCACAAGCCGCATTGCGCGGCCTAAATAGAACAGAATAGAATCAAATCAAAATCAATTAAATATTCCATCCTTACTGAGAAAAGTCGAGAAAGCTAAGACTGGCACAAAGACAGGGTTCACAATACTTTATTAGAGATTTTTTTAGAAAAGTGAATAGATCAATATCATCTATTTACTTTATTCATTTTCTTAAAAGATATTATTGTCCTTGTTTTACTAGATGGAAAGTATCTGTAAGGCACTAAAAATACCTACAGACAATTAAAGTTCTTTTAATTGTCTGATGTGGCTAACACTCTAAACCAGGGTCAGCAGCCTTTCCCTGTAAAAGGCCAGAGGGCAAATACTTCCAGCTTCATGGAACATATGGTCTTGTCCCAACTACTCATCTCTTCTGTAGAACACCAGCAATCATAAACAAAGAGCAAAACTGTGTGCCAATAAAACTTTACTTACAAAAACAGGGGCCAACGTTGGCCTGAGGGCTGTAGTCTGCCAACCCCTGCTCTAAACAAGGAATCTTTTCACAGTCCTCAACATCCCCACCCACATTTGGGAAGTAAGAGCAAAGTATAAAAACAGAAAATCAACATTCTAAGTAGAATAAGTAGATATAGACCCAAAGTACTTTTTGACACTTTACAAGTAACTTGCACTGTGCTCTCTTATCAAATAGGAACATGAACATAAGAGCAGAGCACTTACTTCATCAATGAAGACATGCGTGAATTCCATCAAACTCTTGGCACTAACTATTTTCTGAAGCAGCACGCCGGTTGTCATATAAATTAACTTGGTATCTTCTGTTGCTATTTTCTCCAACCCTACCTAAAATTGGGGAAGGAAAAAAGAAAGGAGAAAATTTTCAGTTTAAATGGTTCACATTTAACTACCAAAAAATGCTATGTTCATTTCATAATGAAGGTAAGACAGGGAAAAAAGATTATTGTATATCACAAAAAACATAGGGTCTAAATTAAAACTGAAATTCTCAAGTTGATTTTTCTTCTTTCTTCTTCTTCTTTTTTGGTGATGGGGGGAGAGATTGGCCTATCTAGTCGTACTTCCCATATCATTTTTATGTTAAAATGATTGTGTATGAAGACATCTTCAACATAAAGATATAATTAAAAGATAAAATTATATAAAAGTCATTCTCAAGTCTGAGCATTCTCACTTCTTTTCTATTCAACTGAGAAAGAAACTAAAGTTATCAATATTTTCAAGAACTTCAGAGATTCACTGTTTTTAAAATTATGCCATAATTCTGCTCTATAAGCAACTGATTTCATTTTCTTTTCCAGCAGAAAATAATCACATCTTATCATCAACTTACATAAAATAAAAAATTAACAAAGAGGGACTTCCCTGGCGGTCCAGTGGTTAAGACTCTGCGCTTCCGACACAGGGGGCGTGGGTTCAATCCCTGGTTGAGGAACTAAGATTCCACATGCCATGTGGCATGGCCAAAAAATAAATTAAAAGAAAAAATTAACCAAGAGCGAGATGGCTCCCCATCAGTCTCACCTGATAGCCCACCAGACCACCCAGGGCCCAGGCGCGCTCTTTACTGATCCACCTGGCGATGCTGCTGGCCCCGATCTTCCGCGGCTGGGTGACCACAATGTTGCAGTAGGTAGAGCGTTGGAGGTAATGATCCAAGATATACTGCGGGAGCTGAGTACTTTTACCACTACCAGTGGCACCGTGTATAATTACCACAGAATTACTTTCTATCAAAGAAACGACCTAGAATTTAAAAAAAAAAACCTTCAAAATTGCCACAAATTTAACAATGATGTAATAAAGTATTACCTATGAACCAAAAGCTTTATCTCAGGAAGACTTTCAGAATTTATTTTCTTTTCATCCTTAAAAGTTAAATTATTACCTAACCACCTAAGCACACAAACGAGAGAAAGAAGGTTACTAATGGTTGCTGAATTTGAAACCAATTTGACCACTGTGAACAATAACTAATTGCCACAGAAATTCAGGCCAAGTTCACTGAGCCCTATGTCTCAATTTCTTCGTCTATAAATATGAAAACACCAAAACGAATTTCTATAGCTCTTGTTAAGTCTAAATTTCTATAGCTCTTGTTAAGTCTAAATTTCTATTATTTTAAAATTTTGTAATGAACCTCCGTGTAATTCTGCTGAGAAACATGAAAACACAGCTGTTACTACACTCAAGTGGCTTTAAATTCTCATTTGAAACTCTTCAGACACATTTTTAAACAATGAACATCTACTGTTCCACGTACAGACTGTACGGAGCAGCTCTAGAACGCCAACCCAATTTCTCCCCACCACCCCCCGCCTCCACCCTAAACATGAGTAAGCTCTTATCACTCTAGCAATTGCCGTGGTCAGGGAATACAAATTAATTTGAATATTGGCCTCTTAAAAATTAATAAAGTATATCTACTCTACAAAAGCTGCATGATTCGATCTAAAGCAAAATAAAAATTAAATTTAGAACATTTACAGTTTAGTCTTATCTATAACCACTTCTTCCGCTAGTATAGTTAATTAAGGTTTCAATACGCTTACTTTTACCCATGTTTAATAACATGTAACTAATTAAAAGTGTAGTCATCCTGCTGCTATATTGCCCAACATTGTTCTTAAAATAATGTATCAATGACTGATCAATCACCAGGCAAACAAACCAGGCAGCGTGTAAAGAAAACCCAGTGGAATGCTAGAGAAGACTGCGGCTGAGGGCATTATTTGCTTTCTAAAAAGTCTGGGCAGTGGGTATTGCAAGAAGCAGCTCTCCTGGGGCCCAGCAGGTGTTTACTCACCCTTATTTCAGAGCAGGGAAGACTAGATGAATAATTAAATATGAGGAGATGAGCTCAGGGGAAGGCTGAACAAATGAAGCACAGCCAAAAGGAAGGCCATCAACACGCTTATTACACAAAACCACCTCCCTGGGGTGCCTGCCCAGCACCTCATCACTTTCAGACCAGAAACCAAGGGCTGGGTCACCGGCATTTAGTCAAACAACAAAATTACATTATGACAAAAATAATTTTACCTCTTCCTTACATCGATTTATAGGCAAATCAGGATATTTATAAGTTGTCTCTGGGATGCACATCACATTGCTTGATTTAGCTAAAGGTGGCCTTGGACCTGGATTCAGACAAAACAAATACAATGCTATTTCTTATATGAAAAAAGGCAAGGTAGACAACCTACTGTTTTATCTATATATACAGCAAGCTGTACACACACACAAATACATATTCTACAGGCTAACACTGTGAGCAGGGTAATTAGAAAATTCCCTTAGCACCCACTGCTAATAATTATACAAGCTTAGCACCATCTTACCCTCCATCAGAGCAATCAATGTTGTAGGCTCAGCACTACCTTCTAAGATAAAAGATCTGCAGAGCACAGTACTCATCACTTGAAAATGGCACAAAAATGATTAACTTAAAGAACAAACGTTTATTTGAAATTTCACACCAATTTGTTAAGTGTTCATTCCTTGCTACTAAAATAAATCAGTAGTAGACAACCAAACACCCTAAGGATACCTTGGGAACAAGCACCCTGGAAGGGACAACTTTACTCTGACAAAGACACACCCTGGGGGGCTTCCCTGGTGGCGCAGTGGTTGACAGTCCGCCTGCCAATGCAGGGGACGTGGGTTCGATCCCTGGTCTGGGAAGATCCCACATGCCGCGGAGCAACTAAACCCGTGTGCCACAACTACTGAGCCTGCGCTCTAGAGCCCGTGAGCCACAACTACTGAGCCCGCATGCCACAACTACTGAAGCCCGCGCGCCTAGAGCCCGTGCTCCACAA
Source organism: Eubalaena glacialis (assembly GCF_028564815.1). NCBI lineage: Eukaryota > Metazoa > Chordata > Mammalia > Artiodactyla > Balaenidae > Eubalaena > Eubalaena glacialis. Next base: position 194,068,278 of record NC_083717.1, on the reverse strand, counting down.
TGAGAAAAGCCACCGCAATGAGAAGCCCGTGCACTGCAACGAAGAGTAGCCCCCGCTCGCCGCAAGTAGAGAAGGCCCGTAAGCAGCAACGAAGACCCAACACAGCCAAAAATAAATAAATAAAATAAAATAAATTTATTACTTTAAAAAAAAAAGAAAGACACACCCTGGGGAGCTCTGCCCAGCCCTGTTATTGAACATCCTCCTGTAAATACACGCACTACACTCCGGATGCCACAAATTCTTGACAAATCATCAAAATTCACAGGATACAGACTTCTATTGGGAAGTAAGTTTTACTTCCAAAGTAAATAAACTTTGAAAGCTTCCCTGTCTCTCCGAAACTCAGCACTGAGCTGGCTCCCTCCCCAGGTCTCCCCTCAACGCCCCCCTCCCTGTTCCTCCCAGGCCTTTGCTTCTCTGCCCCAGCCTCTCCCTCTGTTCTGCCATCACCCTTCCCACTTGACACACGTGTCCATGTTTTGCTTTTGCTCTCCTACATTTTCCCCTACACATACTCTCAGTTTCAAAATCGGTCTAACTATATAATTAAAATATGCTATTTTCCTACAGTTGAATCAAGATGTGCAGTACTTGTTCTGAATTTTAAGAACAGAGGAGCCCGTTCTGATCTCTCTCAAAGCAAAAACAGCTTCTTTGTGGAAGCAGAGTTCCTTCTAGGGCATCGCGGCACTGACTTCGGGGGAAAGTTCTCCAAGTCCTGCCTTCAACAGCTTTCTAACCTTCTAGTCACCTCACTACTGACCGCCAAACTCCAAAGCGTGCATTTCTGTCCACTCTCACATCTCACTCTCTTTCCGTTGCTCCGCTTAGCTTTTAAGAAACACAATCACTGACGCTGTCCTGTGTTCCCACTGGTATACTTGCGCTCAATCGCACCCCTTCCAGAAGCACTCTCAGCTAAAAAGCCCTTTAATTTAACCACACTACCTTCAAAACATGTAGCAAAACTCAATGCGTGGGACTTCCCTGGTGGCGCAGTGGTTAAGAATCCGCCTGCCAAGGCAGGGAACATGGGTTCAAGCCCTGGTCCGGGAAGATCCCACATGCCGCAGAGCAACTAAGCCCATGCGCCACAACTACTGAGCTTGCGCTCTAGAGCCCACGTGCCACAGCTACTGAAGCCCTCGCGCCTAGAGCCCGTGCTCCACAACAAGAGAAGCCACCGCAATGAGAAGCCCGCGCACCGCAACCAAGAGTAGCCCCTGCTCGCCGCAACTACAGAAAGCCCGTGTGCAACAACAAAGACCCAACGCAGCCAAAAATAAATTTAAAAAAAAACAAAAAAAACTCAATGTGTGAACAGTTCCTAACTTACAAATGGTTCCAAGATTTTATTAAATTATTTAGAATTCTAAATGATGTCTGGGTACCTAGGCCAGTCTACAAATGCAAGAACTGAGATCATATATGCATAAATAGGGAAAAAATAGAGACCTTCCCATTCTTGGTGTTGGTAGGCTTATCAATCAATAATAGGCCTTCTTAACACAAAGGGAAGGGATGAGACTCCAAACAAACGAAGAGAGACAGAGGGAGGAGCTCCTGAGCTGTGACACGGCTGGGAGATGCAGTGACAGGGAGTGGGACGCAGGGTGAGAGGGACAAGGCCTGCACGGGGAAGAGAGGTGACACAGACTCTTTAGAAAGACAGAAAGGCAGCAGCTGTATTTTTTGCTCAGAACCTGCAGCCGTGGCTCACAGTGCTGCTAAACGAGCCACCACTTTGACAACACTGATGTGACTTACATTCCTTGATTACATGCATTTTGAAGGCTGCTGCTTAAAGACAGAAATGCTACAAGAAAAGAATTGCAGAAGTCCTAACTGTATTGTCTAAACCACAGCCCTCTCTCTGTTTAACAGGAAACACAGGCTGACATTTTTAGGTCACTGGCTGCAGCCGACCGAGCGCAAATCAAGTCCAGCCTCCACATCCACCGCCAGAGGGAAGACAGGAAGCAAAAGACATGTTCACGGCTGTGCAGCTCTTTCACCTGTACAGCAGCAACCAAATCAAAGGAGGGGGCCAGGAAAATATTACAGGTAAGTTCTCAAAGAAAAGAAAACGGGTAATTTAACGCAAATCAACAAACCACATACAGCAAAGTGTAATCCAAAAGTGATATGAGAAATACCTCAACCTCAAATTTTATTTTCCTGTTATCTCTTTATCCAAGGTTATTAACATTAAAATATCTCACATGAACTGGAAAAAACTGGAAACCATGAAAATTGCTAGTTTCTCAAATATAAAATCTAACCAAAAAAATTCAGGAGTCAGGGTTCCAAACAGTATATAATGGATTTTAACTGGAGAACATAATAACATTTCTTATCATAAAATCTAGACACTGTATACTATAGAAAATAAGTTTAATTACTACATTGCTGATTTAAGCATAAAATTAAATCTTCAAAATAATTACATATCACTTTCTCCAAGTATGGGTTGGTATTCTAAATACAAAATTAAACTTAATTTGAATATTTCCCTTCTCAGTTATTGAAAACTCCATACAGGCCATGCTCTTAAACTCAAAAGAAAAGCTATCAAAGGGATGGAAACAACCACCAAAAATATCACCGAATTAAAAGGGAGGTAGCACTGTGGCATTCAATCACAACTAAGGACACCATCCCAGGACAAATTCAAAACTGCTATACGAAAACAACAGAAACCCTGCAGGAGTCCACAGCTTGGAACCAAGGTCAAGCTGTTCAGAAATGCTATTAAATCTCAATTTTAAAAAAAAAGATTTACTTTAAACTATATAAAATATTTTAATGTAATTCACAGAAATTCACAGAATGTGCATTCTTGGATTTCTACTTAGAAATAATTTTTTAAAACAGTTATATAGATGAAATAACACCTGTATCACGCCAAAAGCAAAGGTATTTTTTTAATTATTATTTTTTAATTTATTATTTATTTATTTTTATTATTATTTTTTTTTGGCTGCGTTGGGTCTTCGTTGCAGTACATGGGCTTCTCACTGCGGTGGCTTCTCTTGTTGCAGAGCACGGGCTCTAGGCACACGGGCTTCAGTAGTTGTGGCATGTGGGCTCAGTAGTTGTGGCTTGCGGGCTCCAGAACGCAGGCTCAGTAGTTGTGGCTCACGGGCTTAGTTGCTCCGCAGCATGTGGGATCTTCCCAGACCAGGGCTCAAATCCGTGTCCCCTGCTGGCAGGCGGATTCTTAACCACTGCACTACCAGGGAAGCCCCAGCAAAGGTATTTTGAATCAAAGTATTTTAAACTGGATATAACAAAATTTTCATGTTGAAACCTTGGGGCTGGACTGGAATTAGAGGTACCAGTGCGCTCACAGTTTTAATGTAAATAGAATAGGGATAGAAACAGCTGTGTGTACACACACACAAACACACACACACACACACACACACACACACGAGAACCTCATCTCTTCCCCACAGGCACTGCCGCACTTCAAAGCATGGAGCGGCACCTCCTGCTTCCTGCGACCCCTCTCCTCCCTCACATCCCCATCCGTGCATCACCTGGTCACTCACATATACAAACCTCAAGCACACCACTGCTGGTGCTGGAGCATGCCATAGGGATTGCCACTGTGTGGAGGTGGCTAGATTACAAATGAGTGCCTGCAAGTGCAAGTGTCTGCTCTTGTAACTTTTGATTTGGATTCATATTTGAAACTGCTATTTGCTTTCTCTGTCCATGGCACCTTAATATATTTGGAGCTTTTCACTAGGCAGTCATATAGCTTTGAGTGCACTTGGAGGATTCACTCAACGACCAATGTTTATCAAGGTGTGTGCCAGGGACAGTGTGAAGCAATGAGAATATAAGTTAAAAAGACCTGGTCCCTCCTCTTACAGAGATTATCATTTAATCATGTAGTTACACAAATAAATGCTTTTGGAGGTAAATGCTCTGAAAGATAAACTCTCTGGGGACTTAGGATAAGGGTTTCTGACTTGAGCTGGGGTATCAGGAAAGTAACAATTGAGCTTGGAGCTAGCTGAAGGATGAATAGACGTTATAGAAGTTACCTAGACAGTTTGGGGATCAGGGGGAGAGGAAAATGTGTGCAGAGGGCATGTAATAGGAGAAAGCCTGGGGTGTGGGTGGGCAGGGTCAGTTGGAGACTGAATAATAGCCCTCCACAGAGATCCTCACCCTCCTCTTCAGAACATGTGGTGACTGTGCTGCATCACATGGTAAAAGGAACGTTACAGATTAAGTTGAGGAGCTTGAGGTGGAGGGGCTGTGTGGGCGGGTCTGGTGTAATCGCAGGGCTCTTAGCGGAGTCAGTCGTAGATGTGAGGACAGAAGCCAGAATGAAACAAGGAGGGGGCAGTGAGCCAGGGAGTGCGGGCGGCTTCTCGAAGCTGAAGAGGTGGGGAATGGGTTGTTCCCCAGAGCCTCCAGAAGGAACCAGCTGTGCAGACCTCTGGATCTTAGCCCAGACTGCTTTTGGACCTCTGACGTTCAGAGCTGTAAGAGAATACTGTAAATGTGTGTTGTTTTAAGCTACTAAGGTTGGGATCACGTGTCACAGGAGCAGTAGAGGACGAATGCGGTTGTGTTGGATGAGGCTGGATGAGATATAGGCCCAACTGGTGACAGGGCCTGGGGCCGTGACTAAGAATTTTAGCTTTAATACTCAGAGCAAGGGGAAGCTGTTGAAGGTTCTCGGTTCACCTTGGCCTGAGTGTGTGCGGGTGCGGGAACGTCGAGGGGTGAGGTCAGTGTTTGGAGAAGACTGCTCTGGTCATTCTGGAGAGACTGGACTGGTGGGGGCCAGCATGGACATGAGGAGAAGTCCAGGCGAGACTGGATGGGGACTGACGACTGGGGTGACGGCATGGAGTGGGGAGCCGGTCGTGGGGTGGCCGGACAGGACCAGGTGATGCACGTATGGGGATGTGAGGGAGGAGAGGGGCCACAGGAAGCAGGAGGTGCCGCTCCATGCTTTGAAGTGTGGCAGTGTCTGTGGGGAAGAGGTGAGGTTCTCGTGTGTGTGTGTGTGTGTGTGTGTGTGTGTGTGTGTACACACAGCTATTTCTATCCCTATTCTGTCTATTTACATTAAAACTGTGAGATCGCACTGGTACCTCTAATTCCAGTCCAGCCCCAAGGTTTCAACATGAAAATTTTGTTATATCCAGTTTAAAATACTTTGATTCAAAATACCTTTGCTGGGGCTTCCCTGGTGGTGCAGTGGTTAAGAATCCGCCTGCCAGCAGGGGACATGGATTCGAGCCCTGGTCTGGGAAGATCCCACATGCTGCGGAGCAACTAAGCCCGTGAGCCAACTAAGCCCGTAACAAGAAGGATCACATCATCAAGAGTCATCTGAAAACTAACACACTTCCCCAAAAGGAAATATTAAATGACAGATGTCTTTCCACAATAACACATAGCTATTTCAGGCTTCTATCAAAGTCCACACACTCCCCTACACAGATAAAAATCACCAGGCCTCTGTTCACTGACATTTAAGAGACTTCTAAGGCTTCCCATAAATAAGCAACGATGCAATAAACGATGTTCTTACACGTACTACGTTGTACTTTTCTTAGAATAAGTAAATATTGAATCAAAGGACACACTATCACTTTGAACTATCACTTCTGGTAATAATGTACTGGGCTGTTCACACAAATATTCCTCCTGAGGACAACTAAAGATGCTAGATGAAATATACAAACATCATCTTTAAAAAACCGAAAGCTTGGCAAGAGAGAGAGGAAACACCAGGCCAAAGTCTATAATAAGGCAAGGACACAGAGAGGAAGACAAAGAATTCAAAGCTGCTTCTGCCTTAGGAGAAAGATAAACAATGAGAAATTAACCTGCATATAGTAGAGTAACCAAAAAAATGAAAAATACAAAACTGCATGAGAGAGTGGGGCATAGATAATGGCTCAGAATTTTCCAGAATTGATGAAGGATACCAATATTTTATATTGTCAAGAAGCCCAAATAAATACCAAGAAGAATAAGGATTAGTATACTTTTACATATGGACTATATTTCATAATTTTCAAAAAGGCTGGAAAATATTACTCTAACCCCAACTTCTGTCCCTAAGTCCCAGCATAAGTACACAGGGTAGAAAGAAAGGAGGCAGAACTTCCTGAGCGAATTGGTAGGAAGTTCGTGACGGATAACCTTTTATAAACCAAAAAGTCAAAAACTTACTTCTGTCATATGAATACGGCCTAATGCTGATAAGACAATCAGCTCACTAAAAGAAAGTGCATACTCACAGAAAGTAACTAGCTTAAACCCAAACTCTGAACAGTTGTATCCTCGTATCTCCTCCTTCGGAGGAGGAGAGGTTAAGAAGGATCTTCACCTTTTATTGTATACATTTATGTACTATTTAAAATTTTGTTTTAATATGATTATTATTTTTAAAACTATAATCATTTTAATAACAATAAAATAATTTTATAATAATATATTATTATTAAAATTATAATAACAATTTTAAGTAATTCTAATTAATAGTAAGGTCAGGGACCATTATTAGTCTTCCAAAGGACAGACTATTTAGACACTATACTTAAGAGAGAAAAACATGAGCAACTCACAACACATCACACACTCACAATTTATAATCTATCATATACTCATCCCCCCAAAATCCTGAATTAACAAGCAATATGGATTCTTTATTGATCAAAATACATTTCTTAAAGGCTTTTAAGAAGTTAATGTTTTAACATGTGAACAACTCACATATCATATTTTATGATATTTAAAGATACTCGTTTACCTGGCCCACTGGTTGAATGACCACTGCCATACATATCAAACTCTTGTGCTTCAAGTTTTCTGTATTTGTTAATATACTCCGTCTCTGAGCTCTTTTGGCTCAGTGGCCTGCAAAGAATATTACAAGTTAGTATACTGTTTACAAAAAGCTAAGAAATTCCCACATGCTAGGAGAATTCTTGAATAGTTACTTTTACATTAAGTCCTATAAGAAAAACTGCAAATCGTCAATAAACAAATGAAAATACACTCAAATTCACAGTCAGTCACCAAATAGATGCAAATTAAAACAATGAGAAACCTTTTCCACCCTCTGAATTGGCAAGAAGAACAACTATGCTTAGGTTACGAGGAGAGGGAGGCAGATGGGTACAAGCGGTTACTCTGCAGAGCACTATGACCCGTCCTATTAACCTCAGAACACATCTCCTGCCAGCCGACACTTCTTTCCTCAGTATCTTCCCCAAGGGCAGTATTCGCACCTGCAGACAAGGAAGCACATGCAAAGACACATATGGGAGCTGTAGGGGTTCAGAACGAGCCTCCCCAAAATGTGTCACTTTTGTATGAGGACTATTTTGAACTAAAGGCGGTCAAGACGCTACAGGTTCAGGAGAGCACAGAAGCAAAACATCCTCTGACATAAATCGTAGCAATGTGTTTTCTTAGGTCAGTCTCCCAAGGCAATAGAAATAAAAGCAAAAATAAACAAAGGGACCTAATCAAACTTACAACCTTTTGCACAGCAAAGGAAACCATAAAAAAAAAAAAGACAACCTACAGAATGGGAGAAAATATTGGCAAATGATGCGACAGACAAGGGCTTAATTTCCAAACTATACCAATGGCTCACACAGCTCAGTATCAAAAAAAAACAACCCAATCAAAAAATGGGCAGAAGACCGGAGTAGACATTTCTCCACAGAAGACATCCAGGTGGCCAAGAGGCACATGAAAAGATGCTCAACATTGCTAATTATTAGAGAAATGCAAATCAAAAGTACCATGAGGTATCACCTCACACTAGTCAGAATGGCCATCATCAAAAAATCTACAAATAATAAATGCTGGAGAGGGTGTGGAGAAAAGAGAACCTTCCTACACTGTTGGTGGGAACGTAAAGTGGCTGTTTTCCAAAACGCAGCCACTATGGAGAACAGTATGGAGGTTCCTTAAAAAACTAAAAATAGAGCTACCATATGATCCAGCAATCCCACTCCTGGGCATATATCCGGAAAAGATGAAAACTCTAATTTGAAAAGATACATGCACCCCAATGTTCACTGCAGCACTATTTACAATAGCCAAGACATGGAAGCAACCTAGATGTCCATCAAAAGATGAATGGATAAAGAAGATGTGGTACATATATACAATGGAATACTACTCAGCCGTAAAAATAATGAAATAATGCCATTTGCAGCAACGTGGATGGACCTAGAGATTATCATACTAAGTGAAGTCAGAAAGAGAAAGACAAATACCGTATGATACCACTTATATGCGGAATCTAAAATATGATACAAAATGTTTTTTTAAAAAAGATGTTTCTTAAGGTGATAGAATTTTGTCACATCCAGGAAGTGTTATTTCATCAAAAGAATGTTCACCGCATATGCTGCATTTCATACATTCTGTAAAATCTCAGGTATAGGAGATATTTATAAGAATTTTGGCTGTACATGTGAAAACATACAGTTATTTAATTAAGAGTATGATGTCCACACTTTGGTGCATGTAAGACACTATGCAAAGTTAAATGTGTAACAGACGTTTTTAAGAGTGGTAGAATTTATTGCCTCTGGATAGTGTTTTCTCAGTTAAAGGATATGTGCTGCAATTCATATACTTTTTAAAGATGCACATATAAAAGATGTTTCTAAGAGTCCTACGTGTATATGTAAATAAGTACAGAAGTTCTTGCACTAAAAATGGGATTCACACACTGTGGTGCATGTAATAAAACATGTACAGTCACCTATGTAAAAGATATTTCAAAGCGAAATAGAATTTTGTTATATCTAGGTAATGTTTATTCAGTGAAAGTATGTGTTAACCTCACATGCTGCTTTTAATACACTCTGTAGAGGCCAGAAAAAAATAAAATAAAATAAAAAATTTTTTAAATAAAATTAAATTAAAATTAAATAAGATACAAATGAATTTACTTATGAAACAGAAACAGACTCACAGACATAGAGAACAGACTTGTGGTTGCCAAGGGGGAGCGGGCTGGGGGAGGGAGGGATTGGGAGTTTGCAGTTAGCAGATGCAAACTACTATATATGGAATGGATAAACAACAAGGTCCTACTGTATAGCACAGGGAACTATATTCAATATCCTGTAGTAAACCATAATGGAAAAGAATATATGTGTGTGTGTGTGTGTATATATAGAGAGCCCCATCTATACAGCAAGGCCAACATCTAATTACCAAACATCTGCTCTCCTTCTTATCGTCCTATAAATGACCCTCCTGGGGAATTCCCTGGCGATCCAGTGGTTAGGACTCTGCACTTTCACTGCGGAGGGCCCAGGTTAAATCCCTGACCCGGAAGATCCTGCAAGCCATGCGATGGGGCCAAAAAAAAAAAAAAAAAAAAGACCCTTCTGTCCTTGGAAGCCCCCAGCCCCTCCCCCACTCCTTAGTTCAGGATGTCATATATACCTCCTTTTACCTTTCTGTCTTTGAACCTCTCCAGTATGTGGGGTCTCTGACCCTCTCAGGTATGTGGGGTTCCTGAACATGTGAAATTAAATTTTATTTTCTCCTGTTAATCTGTCTCATGTCAATTTAATTTTTAGACCAGCCAGAAGAACCTAGAAGAAGAAAGTTTTCTTCCTCCCCAACAAAGCATTCATTCATTCAGCAAATACTTACTGAACACCTAGCACGTGTGAGGCACTGTCTTAGGCACAGAGATACAGCAGTAAACAAAACAAAGCCCCTGCCCTCACAAAACCAGCATTCCACTGAAGGACGCAGAACAAACATGCAAGATGCTCATCGGGGATACGAAGGGAAAATAAAACAGGGCAACGGTATAAAGGACCCTCCAAGGAGAGAGGATACTTTTTCCTGACACCTGTAGTGGTTAAAACCTAGAAAAAAATGAATGACAGAGGGACAAGCTAAACTATGGCATACTCTTACTTAATATGTATCATTTTTAAAGAATGTTATGGCTATATTCGTGCTAATAGATAAAAATGTCCAAAACATTAAGTGGAAAAGAAAGGCAATTGCTATGATATGCAAAATATGCTATCAATTTAATTCTCTTTGTTATCAATGTCTAATGTAAATGCACTGCTATCAGTATGATACCAATTCCTGAAATTTGAGGTTTACTTTAATAAAACGCTATTTGCATTAAAATCTACTTCTGCCTGATATTTATAGTCATATCAGCATACTTTTGGTTACTGTTTACCTGATATTTACTCACTAAGTCACTCAACAAATTAATAATTAAGGGCCAACTCCATGCCAGGCACTGTCCTAAGTACCTAAAGCACTGAGCAGCCTGCCCTCATGGAGCTTACAGTCTAGCTGGGGGACGAGAAATAAAGTAAAACATGGAGTACGTCAGACAGTAATAAAATACAGAAAAATAAGGCAGGAGAAGAGACAAGGCGAGGAGGGTTGCATGTTGATAAGGTGACACACAGGCAAAGATCAGAAGAAAGAGAAGGACTGGGCAGCTCTGTAAGGGCAACATTCACAGGAGAGCAGGAGCCCTGCGGCAAGAGGCCAGGGAGGACAGGAGACTCGTGTGGCTGCAGCAGAAAGCCCAGAAGAGGTCTGGGCGGGTGGGTAGAGGTACGGGGAAGAGCCAGGGGTTGGGGAGCGGGTACCAGAGGACTGGCACGGGCTAATTTTAAAGATTTTGGCTTTTGCTCTGAGTGAGATGGGTTTTGAGCATAGACAGAGCAATAAAAATATCTGATTCCTATTTTACCAGGATGGCTCTGACTGGGTGAAGTAGGGTGGGGTGATGGGGGTTCAGACACAGCAGAAGCAGAGAGACCACCTAACAGACCAGCATAAAAACCAAGGCCAGAGATGACATCGTTCGGACTAGAGTGGCAGCAGTGAAAGTGCAGCCCATAGAATATGCTGACATATTAGACCTGGGGTCTGAAAAAAACAAAGGAGTCAAGAATGATTCCAAGGTTCCCGTTTCCAGTAAGATGGCGTAAGCACGCTGCACCCTGTGCCTCCCACAGAATGAAGCTGTAACCCCGGGCAGAATGCCTGAGCAGCTATTGGAGTACTTTAACAAGTAAACAGTAAGAGGCAGATCGGGGAAGAAGGCCAGAATTCAGAGCACCAAACCAGCGGCAGAAGCTCATCATTTTTTATCTCTCGTGGCCCCTGACCTGAACTCCCGAGCTACAAAATGCACGTGGCACTGGCACAGGACCCCAGGACCAGCTCTAGCTGTGCCCTGGGGGGCAGGAAAGGGGACTCCAAATACTCAAAACAGGGGCAGTGCACACCTTACATTTTTCTTTTCTCCATTCTCTCACAAGCCAGGTGTGGCAGGAGCATCAAACTCCGAGGGAGGGAAACTCCCTCTACAAGAGGGTGGGGCAAACTCTCACTGCCTTTTTTCTTTCTCTGTCCTCCCACTGCTTGGCCTGGGAGGCAGACATCACTGCAGGAAGTGCCTGGCAGAGCAGGGCAACAAAGCCCCTGTCTTCTGGCCAGAGGACCAGAAAAGGGAGGCCCTGGGCTGGGAAAGCACCAGGGAGACTGCAGACACCTGAGAACCTTTAGGAACTGCTGGGCACACCCCTGGGCTGGCAGGCGTGCCCTGACCCCAAACAGCCCATCACAGACTTTGAGAACTGAGCTACAGGACGGCCACTAGATGGCACAGTGCAGGACAGATCCAGACAGCCCTGCAAAGGCTCTGAAAACCAGAGGGACCTTGAATCCACTGCCCATAGGAAGCTGGCTGGAACTTGCAGCCTGAACACAGCTGGTCAGCTGCATTCCCCACAGGATTTAAACAAGACCCAGAGTCCCATAATATAATATAATATTCAAAATACCCAGGATACGCCACACAGTTACTGGGCATACGAGGAATCAGGAAAATCTCCTGGGTGGAACAATGACTACTTACTTTGAATAATGGTTATCCAATATGGGGACCCCTACACCTCAAACCAACCTCAAATCAATTTCAAACCAACTCAACACCCAGGGGTACTTATTTTTTTAAGCCTAAAAAGCTGATCTTCTTCTGTATGTTATAACTTTGAAGTAAAGAAGGGCTTAAACAAAAACAAAAAAGAAAAATATCAACAAACTGAACTAAACTATAATATAAAACCTATGAACGATGTCTATAAAGGTTAAAGAGCAAGAACAGTGGTCACTCTAGAGTGAACATCTGCAGCACAGAACGCAGACGTACACTAAGAACTCTCTTAAGTCAGTAAGATATGGACAACCCAATAGAATATGATTTTTAACATGAAAAAGTACATCTTAGTGTGTTTCAATTAGAGTATTTTAAAGAGAGAATAATATTGGGAAAAGGAATTTAATATCACAGTTTCTCAAATATTAACTGCATCTTTAATAGCCAAAAAAAAAAAAAGAACCAACAGTAATTTCAGAACTTTGAATTCAGTAGCAAAGGAATTAAAAACAGAAAGATATTAGTCCCCTCACAATGAAAAATCTTCCTTTAATTGCAATCAAATGCTGCTGAGAACTGTAAAGGCCCCCTGACCATAAATATATACAAGTTGTATATAAACAACCTGGCTCCTTAGCCTGCCCTTCGAGATTCCAAAATTTTATCTTTTTAGACTTAAGTACTTCCTTACACATCTTAAACTTTTACACACACACACACATTATGAATGATATGATCCTATCTCACTTCAAGTCATAAAATTTTCTGCTGTTCAGCTAAGAAGATAAAGCCTAGAAAACCATGACAAAGACCAAAAAGAAATTAACCTAACTGCTTCACAGTTTAAGCTTTATGTCTTCCACACAAAACAGCCTAATGAGGTTGCAATTCATTAGAAATAATTCATGTATTCAACTTACTAAAATGTGTGACGAATAAAATCCAACATTAATCTGGTTATACTCCCAACAAACAGGAAGGATTAATGCAAAGGTACTTCCTTACCTTGATCTACAAATATTTCTGTTCTCTATCTACACGGTAGTAGGGGAACTACTGTAATCAGAGAATGACATTTGAGCTCTATTTCAATCTAACAATCTCAGGAGATAGGACAGAAAAAATAAAATGTATAATAATACAAGTAGCACACACTAAGTACTAGGAAAATTGGCTTACGCGAGGAAGATCAAAGGAAAATGCACTGAATGTGAGCCAAGGTGTAAGAAAAGTTCTGTGAAGGTCAGACTTGAGTCTCAATAGCTAGCTAGGCGCTAATAGGTCAAGCTGAGGAGGGAGCTGGCCGCATGAAGCGCTTTGTGTGGCTTCCTCGTTGGTCTTTAAACCTCTGCTCAAAGGACAGCCCCTACCCAGAAAGGCCTTCCCTGACCTCCACAGTGAACTGGGGAGGCCTCGAGTGTATCATGACCACTGCACTGGGTGATTTGGGTCCTCGGGTTCATCTTCCCACTAGAAGACGGGCTCCATGAGGGCAGAGAATAGGTCTGTCTGGTCCACTGCTGCATCCCCAGTCCCTAACCTGCATCTAGGACATGGCACAGTCAAAATTATCTGCTGAGCTAATGAGAGCTGCAAATAAGTGGAGGACAGAACAGAACCGAGTCATAAAGGACCATTAGTTTAACAGTAAAGAGAAATAAAACCGAAGTTCAAAGAAACAGGGCACGGGGGCCAAGGGAAAAATGTTTTTCCCTTAGACAGAAGAAAAAATTAGTTGGTATTGAAACTGAGCCCTGAAAAAAAGAGTTACAGTATAGGGACTTCCCTGGTGGCGCAGTAGTTAAAAATCCAGATGCCAGCGCAGGGGACACAGGTTCGATCCTTGGTCCGGGAAGATCTCACATGCTGCAGAGCAACTAAGCCCGTACGCCACAACTACTGAGCCCGTGTGCCACAACTACTGAGCCTGCGCTGTAGAGCCTGCAAGCCACAACTAATGAGCCCGCACGCCACAACTACTGAGCCCGTGCACAACTACTGAGCCCACACGCCACAACTGCTGAAGCCCATGCACCACAATTGCTGAAGCCCACGTGCCCTAGAGCCTGCATGCCGCAACTACTGAAGCCCGCAAGCCTAGAGCCCATGCTCCACAACAAGAGAAGCCACCGCAATGAGAAGCCCGCACACCGCAATGAAGAGTAGGCCCCGCTCGCCGCAACTAGAGAAAGCCCTCGTGCAGCAACGAAGACCCAACACAGGCAAAAATAAATAAATAAGAGAATTACAGTACAGGTACGTGGAAAAGAAAAACGAGCATCTCAGAAGAGAGAGTCAGTGTGACCAAAGCTGAAGTGCCGGAGGGAGCACGGCCTGCATGGGGCAGTCAGGCTTGGCTGACGCAACAGACAGACTCAGGTAGAGCAAGAAAGCAAACTGGGGAAGAAGGGATAGGCAAGACTGCAGAGGGCCTGGAACAGAAAGTCGGTTTATGCTCCATATCCAATACATTTTTGATATTTTTGTTACCATTTCAGAGGCAAAAAATTTAAAAATTAAAGCAATGACAAGGAGGTTATTCAAAGGGAGAAGCAGCATGACTCATCAAAACTGTAGTAGAAAATCAGGTAGGACAGTTCTGTCATGATAAACTTTACTCCCTTCCCTTTCACAGTACTATACACAATGTAATATGAAAACCTTCTAGTTACAGATAATGAATCCTGACATCTGGGTTTTCTAACATATAAGTTACAGGAGCTGGAGGATGACCACACACATCACTCTTCATCGCGCATGACATGCAGGTCTGATGTAGACAAGGTCTATTCTTCACAGCTCATTGGAAGGAAAAAGCAACAGAAGAAACAAATATTATAAAAGGAAAAGCCACTACACAGTCATTTAACACAGAACTAGAGAGTAAAGAACCTGTCCATGCTTAAACCAAAGACACACACCTCTCTGGAATAGAAAATTAGCACAATAAAGACCAATTACACATCGGTACTCGCCCAAACTGTGAGTATAAGTTTCACTTTCAGCTCCAAAAGAAAACACGAAAATGATTTTCTATAATGAACTATAAGATTTTGTTGTGAACTTGATATGTTCTCATGTCTCTATTTTTTTTCTGACCTTAATCTATTATTGCCTTATCACCATGTTTTTAGAGATTATAAAGTATATTTTAAAGTTATCTACGTAAGTGTATATAATGTCCTCTAGCATTACAACTTGTTTAAATATACAAATTTAAATACTATTTAGAAAGAAAAACAAAATGTGTACAGAACATAACATTTACTAAATATTTCACACATGACTGATATCAGCATTCTTTGCCTACTTTGCTCGATTGTAACGAGGTTTCTCAGAATGTATATTGTGCAAATAGTCAAGTCTGATCTATTTTTCCTGCTTTCATTAGAGGGGACAGTGACCTGGCTTCTAAACGGCCTCAAAGTTAAGCTGAAGAATAAAAGCAACATGGTTATTTTTAGAGCTCTACAGGCATAAAAATACAGCACTAAACTGTGACCTGCAGCTATGCACAGCAAAGCATCACATCATGCGACAGTCTTCACTTTAGCTGGCAGCACATCTGTGGTGCTTCAGTCGACCTTTCTTCATTTCTTTATCAAAGACATGTCTAAATGCATTTAGGACAAGAATCTGTAGCTGCCGGCATCTTTTTCAAATACACTGAGCTACACTGAAAAGGCAAACCATTATATAATTTGTAAAGATTAAATAGTAAGTTATTTTTGTCATTTCTTCTAGCTTACTTGCAAGGTGAATTAATGAGCATTCTCTCCAAATGAAGACATCACAACCTCATTCCTAACATAGAAGGTTAGTTATTTCAAATACAGTTTCAGTGGGTAAAGGAGGAGGCTCATTCTTTCAACAGGGGACACATCCAGGAGAAGGAGATATGCCTGAGTGAAGCATAGCTTCATCACCAATTCAAGTAAACTCTTTGGCAACACCACCACGTCGGATCCATCAACTTCACAGGTAATCTTTAAACCTTTTCTGTACAAAACATTAAGTCAAAAGTATGTTTGCAGATAGCACTTTCCTATATGTTAATATTTTAAAGTCTCCTAAGAACTTTTAATAGCAAGTGTTAGTGGTATTTTCAGAAAATGTTCAGTCTGTAGATTATCTGACTGCATTTCGTTTCTCCTTAGCTACATAAAAGTATTTTCAAAGCCTGGTTTTTGGCACTGACCTAGTTAGAAATTAAGACTCTAATCCATTCTAATCTTATTTTGACCTGTATATCTAACCAGTGAAAAATTCATGCACTTTTCTGGCAAAGTTACTGTAAAGAAACAAATATTTGCTCATCAGAACCATAATATTTTATGCAAATAAACAAGTGAGAATATTTCCATAGGCTAAAAATGCCACTTTTTGGCTGGATGAAATGGCCAAAATACAATTCCTACAAATCCACACACTACCCTGACTCAGAAGTAGTGACAAAGACTCTGCTTCGGGAATTAAAATGGCATCTAAAGGAACGAGAGAGATTAATACAAGAGATGGAAAATGAGCAAAAAGTGAAAAAAACAGGTGTGGATTACAATTGGCTGAGAAACTATCAGAATCCCCACGCAACCATCCCAGCTACTGAACAAAGACAACTTGAAGTTCTTTGCTCACAGGTTCAACCTTGTCAAACTGGAGCTATTCTCAGCAGGTAAAAATACTACGTTCTCTTCTTGTGATATTTGCTATCAAGTCTAAGCTCCTCGTATCTTTAGACTGGAAATCGTATTGTATCATATAAATTTTTTAATCATGTGTATCAACTACCCAGCAACCAAAATCCCTAAGGATGGGCCGGACAAAAAAAAAACTGTTGATATCTCACTGGCTAGGAAATGTTTTAAAGTCTCTTTTGAAATTTCTTTACTAGAAGTATAATTTTAAAGCAATGTGCAGTTTACTCAAAAGGTGGGTAACTACTATACGGTTACATTACCTAAGCTGAATTTTGGAGACAAAGGGCTATGACAAAAGAGATTTTCTGAATTGAATACTGATAACTGCTTTGCCTCTAGATTTCGAGAAGTTCTGGCAGAAAATGATGTACTGCCATGGGAAATTGTCTACATCTTCAAGCAAGTTCTGAAGGACTTCTTAAGTAGTACTGACAAAGGCAGTCAGCAAGAGGGCCTGGAAGAGTCACAGAGCGCAGCCTGTCCTGTTCGCTCCGTGATCCCAGGAGAAAGCTCCAAGAGTCCAGACAAGGATGAAATACCCACTATTTCAAGTTACGTAGACAAAAACACAAAGAACAGGTTCCCAACATTCTCACATAGGATATGGAACCTACCATATTACTACCCATCAAGTTAAATTACTTGTAACCAGAGGAGTTTTTGACAGTCTTAGTATCAGAACCCTTAATATTAAGAAAAAGAGAAAGTGATGTGACTTAATGCTACTCTTTGTTGCAAGATCAGAAGTTAAAATTCCTGTGGATGTAGCCTATGTTTTAAATAGTGTTCCTTTTTTAACCACTCTAAAAATGCAATGTTTTCATTGAACAGTATGCTTTTAACTAACATGTTTCCTAAATATTTTCAAAAAATGTTTGAAGTATTTTCTTATACCTCAAACACATCCCAACAGGAACTAAGGCATTTTATTTTGAAATATGAAATATGAAATTTGTATGAAAGTACCAAGTATGAAATTCGATAAATTAACTTTGACATTAACTTTGCTTTTATTCTAAAAGGAAACTATGTATAGAATAAAATAAATGATTGATGTGAATCTTATCTTTACAATATAACACTGAATCAGTCATTCTCTGTGGGGGAGGGGGAAGACGGCAGTGAGGGAAAAAATAATGTGCAGCTTGAAAACAAAGCAGTGCTTCATCCCAACACTTAGATTCGTTTTTAATCTTAACCAGCATTAAGGGAAAGTATTTTAAAAAACAGCTCTATATTACATGAGCAAAACAGAAATGGACTAGTTTAACAACATTAGTAACAGCTACTCAGAGAAAAACAGTCAATGCCAATCTATAATTTAAACCAATATTATGTTCATTTAAAATAGCAAAATATTTAATATATAAAATTCAACCTCTCAGAATTTCATTAAAGTAGGGAACTATTCATTAGTCAGATTTATTTCTATGATTAAGTGCTAGAATCTATACCATTCTTAAAAGTAAATCCAAGGAACCTAATGTTCATAACTTTATATTTGGAGATTTATTCGAGTGAGTTTTTTTCCATTAAAAAGAAAAAAAAAATCAAGGTAGGAGCTAAATACACACTCCAAAGAAAATACACACTCTGACTATGCATTTTTCCCTACTCTTGGCTAACTTCAACACCATTCTGAATTGGCCTCAGTTTGGTCTTAAATCCTAACCATGTCATAAATGGTGTCAACCTACCCAGGGTTTAATAAGACAAGGTAAATGGAAACAAACTCAAAGTGGATTTAAAACAAAGACACCTCTCACTCCTGTTCCCTTTTTGTTCATTTTTCAGGACATAACTATCTATGGCTTCTTCAATCACTATAAGAATTTGTAGAGTGAAAACTATTTGTGGGAGAGAGAAATGTTCCCCAAAGGGCATAACTGCTCATCGTGCAGTGAACGTATGAAGCAGCAAACAAGAGTTTCAGTATTATTACCTTAATGATGGGAACAGAATTTTTTAATTAATTTCTACTGGTGTATAGTTGATTTAAAAGGTTGTGTCAGTTTCTGCTGTACAGCAAAGTGAATCAGTTAATACATACACATATGTCCACTCTTTTTTAGATTCTTTTCCCGTATAGGTCATTACAGAGTACTGAGTAGAGTTCCCTGTGCTATACAGTAGGTCCTCATAGAATTTCTGTTTTAAACAGAACTTGGAGTTTGTCCATGAAATCCAGTACTAGAGCCAGGAGCCTCACCACGCATATCAGGAGATATACACCATGAAGAGGCCCAAAACATTTTCCTCCCTCCAAGGCACATCAAACAGCCACTGAACAAAAGAAATGACTGAGCCCATGGCACTTTCAAGAAAGGGCCATCCTCCCTGTTCAGACAGGAAGAAAATAAGTTTTAAAACATAACTCCTATCAAAAAGCTTACAGTGGGCTTCCCTGGTGGCGCAGTGGTTGAGAATCTGCCTGCCAATGCAGGGGACACGGGTTCGGGCCCTGGTCTGGGAGGATCCCACATGCCGCGGAGCAACTAGGCCCGTGAGCCACAACTACTGAGCCTGCGCGTCTGGAGCCTGTGCTCCACCCCAAGAGAGGCCGCGATAATGCGAGGCCCACGCACCGCGATGAAGAGTGGCCCCCACTTGCCGCAACTAGAGAAAGCCCTCACACAGAAAACGAAGACCCAACACAGCCATAAAATAAATTAATTAATTAATTAATTTTTAAAAAAAAGCTTACAGTGACTGAAGAAGCTGTAGACGTTAGGTCATCCCACTAGGCCAGGATGAAGACGGACCCCACACCACTCTAAGTCACCCACGATGCAGTGAGTCAACTGTACAACCAGACTTTTAAAGGGACTGAAAAAATACAAAAGGGACTTTGGTATTCTGAGTTTCTACCTCTCACATTTGTTTTTGGCAATAACCTAATAACCATGTTTCCTATGTCAGTATTGGTGTATATAACTGAAATCTATAGTTGTTTCTAAAAAATTGACAAATCAGGTAGAAATTATAACACAAATAACTTCCTGAATGTTAACAGATCCACACTTTTATACACTGGGCTATTTATAGTACCTAAAATTGGCAAAAGAATGAGAGTTAAAAATATAAGGGGGGGTGCAGATGTGGGAGAGGACTACTAGAAAAGCTTCAGGTATGTTTTACAAAGATAAAGTATTGGCACAGTAGCTAAAAGTTTTAGGTAGGGAATAGTAAGGAATAAATACACCAACCCATGTAAAAGGATTCTGATAACCTGACATATAGTAAGCTCTGAAAAGGTGGCATTATTAACCAGCCGAATCCATTTAATAACATGAAAGTCATTCTTCTACATGCCAGGCACCGTGCTAAGCACTGTTATGTATGTACATCTCATTTAATCCTAGACTTGAAAGTAGGTGACGTTATTCCCATCTGACAGATGAGCAAACAGCCTCACACCTTGTTCGATGCCTTTGCCCAGTATCACAAGAGATACTGAATGGCAGGGCTAGGATTCACATCAGCCTGTCAGGCCCCTACACCACCTCCAGCCCCAACTTACGTCTGAGCTCCAAAGGCATACAGGCAATTGCCTACCTGACACCTCCTCTTGGAGACCTACAGGCAACTTAAATCAACATGCTCAAAACCAAATCATAGAGGTTTGTTTTCTAAAAGGATAAATAAAATTCAAGAAAGGAACAGAGGAATCGAAACAACACACTTTACACAAACTAAAAGCACAACTCTTCAAACACCTCAACTAGTGTTTTCCAGTCATTTCTCAGGAAATGACAACCCTACCTATCCATCCAATTCTACAAGCCAGAAATCTCAGAATCATTCTGGCCCCCTCACAATGGTGGAGGACCCAAAAACAAATCACAAACAAACAAGACTTGGGGCAAGTGATAAGTGCTTTAGAGGAGGAGAAAAAGTTGACAAAGACTAGAGAGACTGCCGAAGAAGGTGGGGGAGGACTTTTGTAGCTATGGAGGTCACAGGAGACTTCTTGAAGGAGCAGAGCCCCAAATGATGAAAGGAGCCTGTCATGGGAAGAAACAGGGCAGGAATGGAAGAGGGCAGGCACTCCAGGCAGCAGACAGACTAGGTGCGGAAGCCCCAGTGTGGAAAGGAGTGTGGTGTTTTCAAGACACAGAAGAACGCCAATGTGTCCAGAATGCAGTGAAAGACAGCAGGAGGTGAGTCAGGTGCCAGATGGGGAACGCTCGGTAAGCCACGATCAGAGTCTACACCTTGTTCTAACAGCCATCTACCCCACAGGAAGTCGCACATGTGCTCCTCAAACCTTACGTGTGAATGTTACTCAAGGATTCCTTCATTCAACAAATATCAACTGGGCATCTACCTCACGCCAGGTATTCTTCTAGGTGCTAGAATAAATTATTGGAGGCAAAGATAGGAAGCCAGGAGACCAAAGATAGAAGGCTTTTGTAATAATCCAGGCAAGAGATGATGGTGGTTTATTTAGACCAGGGTGGTGATCGTATACACAGTGAGACACTCTTATTCTAGAAATACTTTACGGTACAGTTGCCAGGATATGCTGATTCTTATTGGACTGACTGTATACACACACACACACACACACACACACACACACACACACACTCACGCACGCCCCTACCTTAGGGAAATCAGCTCTGGTCAGAGGAATAACTCAGATTTCAGGATTCATTCAAGGTAGGAGCAAATGAGGAAGCAACTCTCATCATTTCTAGAATAAGGACCCAGCACATTGTAAGCAATCAATAATTGCGACCTACGAAAGCAGTTCATTCATCCAAACAGACATCTGAGTCCCTACTATATGCCAGGTACTGTGCTAAGAGGTGGAGATTCAGTGAAAATCTGCACCCTCAAGAAGTTCTTATGCGGGGAAAACAACACATAAAATAATTCCTTGGGACTTCCCTGGTGGCGCAGCGGTTAAGAATCTGCCTGCCAGTGCAGGGGACACGGGTTCAAGCCCTGGTCCAGGAAGATCCCACATGCTGCGGAGCAACTAAGCCCGTGTGCCACAACTACTGAGACCATGCGCCACAACTACTGAAGCCTGCACACCTAGAGCCTGTGCTCCACAACAAGAGAAGCCACCGCAATGAGAAGCCTGCACACCGCAACGAAGAACAGCCGCCGCTCGCCGCCAACTAGAGGAAGCCCGCGCGCAGCAACGAAGACCCAACACAGCCAAAAAATAAAAAATATAAATAAATAAATAAAATAAATAAATAATTCCTTAAAAGGACTAAGAGATGCACATAAAGGGCACTAAGCAAGCAGTTGTTTAAAACAGGCTCGCTCACTTGGTTTTCCTCAGACCCTGCTAGTGGTTCCTTCTCAGTCTCTTTTGCACATTTTTTCTCACCAACCTCTAAACATTCAGGCGCTCCAGGCTTGGGTCCTTAGACCTCCCCTCTCTCTGCACTCACCCACCAGGCTCCATCACCCAGAGCCTGGGTGGTCTCGTCTCATTGGCCTCAAAGCCTTAAACTCCCAAACATCTAGCTCCACAGCCAGACTTCTTTCCTCGATTCATGCACTTACTGTTAACTAACAGGATTTTCAGAGTTAACATGTTCAAAATCAAACACCTGGTATTCCCCCAAAACCAGTTCTTCCTTTGGTCTGGCCTTTCTCAGTGGATGGCAACACCTTCCAAATGCTCAGCCGGAAACCTTGGTGTCACCCATGACGGCTTCTCCATTCCTATTCTATACCTGATCCAGCTACAAAGTTCCTGCCTCTTAGTAATATACCCTGAATTCCACCATCACTTACCACCTCCACTGCTACTGTCCTGGTCTAAACCACCATCCTCTCTCTTGCTTGGATGATGTATTAGTGAGGGTTCTCCAAAGAAACAGAACCAACAGGACGTCTGTATCTATAGAGAGAAATTAGTTTTAAGGTATTAGCTTACACAATTGTAGAGGTGCAAGTCCAAAATCTGCTGGAGACCCAGGTCAGTTGCAGTCTGAGTCTAAAGGGAGTTTGCTGGCAGAATTCCTTCTCGCTCAGGGGAGATCAGTCTTTGTTCTATTCAGGCCATCAACTGATTGCATGAGGCTCACCCACATTATGGAGGTTAACCTGCTTTACTCAAAATCCGCCTACTTAAATGTTAATTCCATCCAAAAAATATCTTCACTGAAAGACCCAGAGTAATGTTTGACCAAATATCTGGGCACCATGGTGCAACCAAGTTTACACATAAAGTTGATACCTGACCTCCCTGTTTCTGCCCTGGGCCCCCTGCATTCATTCAACTGGCAGTGACCCTGTTGGAGTGGAGACCACACGCGGCAGCTATGCCCAAAACCTCTAAGCGCCCTCCAGTGGCTCCCCGATGTCAAAGATGAAGCAGCAAGCTCCTCACTGAGAGTGAACAAGGAACTCTTGACCTGGCACCCTGTTGCCTCTCCGACTTCATCTCCTCCCTCCCTCTCAATCCCTCTACTCCAGCTGCACGTGGTAGATACAGAATAGACACTCAAATAGTTTTCCAATTAATGGGAAAATTACCTAATAGACTAAATCTGTTAAACAGACAAAGGTTTTTAAAAAACATGGACTTTTGTGGGTGAATAGAAAACAGAACTCCATGGAGGGTAACACAAGCAAATACTACCATCTAGGGAAGGCCTAAATACTGAAAGGCAAGGCAAAAAGGAAAAAGTCACATGCTTTGGAGTCAAACACACCCATTGTACAACATAACAGATACATGGGCTGGGATAAGTTTCTCAACTTACCTGATCCTTGACTTCCTCAGCTATAAGATGGGACTTGCCTGTCAGAAGAAGTGAGATTGTTTGTACTGCCTGCATCACCTGACACAATGCCCAACACAGTAAGCATTCAGCTTATAGTAAGACATTTCAAGAAGGAAACGTGAAATTAACAAAAAAGGAAACTGGGTAAGAGCATCACCAGATGCTTTTGAAAAGCGATTTGAAAGCTTTCTGTAGTGGAGTTTCTCTGGGACAAAGTACATTTTAAGGTACTGGAGAGTCAAAGATGTCAAAGTGAGAATTAAGCAAGACCGTCATGAGCCCAGGAGTTCGTGTGAGTTAGGAAGACAGAGGGAAGTCCACACACAAAGCAACACTGGGCAGAAGGGCAGTGGGAGTGCAGCGAGGCTCCCAGCCACAATCTGAGGACCATGCCCTGCATTCCAAAGGAAAGTTGGCACAGACAACCCTGGAGGAAAACACAACGGCCTAACACAGCCACTAAGTTTCTCTTTTTCATATGCCAAGGTGAAGAAACAGGAATGTAAAAATAAAAGAAAGCATACGCCAGGACTTCCCTGGTGGCTCAGTGATTAAGAATCCGCCTTCCAATGCAGGGGACACAGGTTCAATCCCTGGTCGGGAAACTAAGATCCCACATGCTGCGGGGCAACTAAACCCGCGCACCGCAACTAGAGAGAAGCCCGCAACAAAGACCCAGCACAGCCAAAAAAAAAAAAAAAAAAGAAAGAAAGAAAAAGAAGAAAAGGAAAGCATACCCCACAATCAGCACAAAGGAGCAAAAATACAATAACATGTGGAAAACAAGACAGGAGGAAATCCATAGTATCATTGAATATATCATTTGCAAACCATTCAACTACCCCTACTCACTTTACCACCCTTCCCAGCTCCTGGTCCTCTCTTAACTTCTCATCACAGGAACTCAAGCAGGGCTTTCTTTCAGAAAGAAATTCACACTGTGACTCTGTACTCACCACACAGACACAGGTCCATCTCACAGAGCAATTCTTATTTGAACTACCATAATACAGTCTGGTATTTTCTATTGCTTTTTTTTTTTTTTTAATGCTGATGGTCACAACTCATATGACTCATTAAGCTGATTTAACAGCACCCACAGACTGGACTCTGGGGACTCAATGCAAGCTAATCTTCCTACCTGAGTGACTGTCCCTCTCAAATACCTTTTCACTGTGCAATACCCTATACTTATAAAGCCTGCCTTCCCCAACATCAAATGTTTTCTCACCAACATCAAAACTCTCCTTCAGGGCTTCCCTGGTGGCACAGTGGTTAAGAATCCGCCCGCCAATGCAGGGGACACAGGTTCCTGCCCTGGTCCAGGAAGATCCCACATGTCGCAGAGCAACTAAGCCCGTGCGCCACAACTACTGAGCCTGCGCTCTAGAGCCCGCGCGCCACAACTACTGAGCCCACACGCCACAACTACTGAAGCCCGCGCGCCTAGAGCCCGTGCTCCGCAACGAGAAGCCACCGCAATGAGAAGCCCGCGCACCGCGATGAAGAGTAGCCCCCGCCCGCTGCAACTAGAGAAGTCCACACGTAGCAATGAAGACCCAACGCAGCCAAAACTAAATAAATAAAATAAATAAATTTATTTTAAAAAAAAAACTCTCCTTCACTGGGAAGACATCATTGAACAAGCCTCTGAGCAGCCGCTGTGTGCCAGGCACTGCAGCTGCAACAGCTTCATGGTCAGCTCATCTAAGTCTGAATCCCAGCTCTACCACTGTATTAGTTTCCTGCTGCTGCCACAAGTCACCACAAGTTCAGAAGTTTAAAAAAACACAGATGTATTATCTCACAGTTTCTGTAAATCACAAGTCCAGGTGGACCCAACTGGGTCCTCTGTCTAGGGTCCCACAAGGCCAAAATCAAGGTGTTGGCAGGGCTGCACTCCCTGAGCTGGAGGCTCATTCTGGTCATTGGCCAAATTCAGTTCCTTGAAGTTGCAGAACTGAGGTCCCCATTTCCTTGTTGGCTGTCAGCCAGGATCCAGTCTTTGCTCTTAGCTGCCCACATTCCTTCTCAAGCTTTCCATGTGGCCCCTCTAACAATGACCAGTCAAGTCCCTCTCATGTTTCAAATCCCTGACTCTACCCAGAAAAGGTCTCTGCTTTTAAGAGCTCATTTGATTAGATAATCCAGGTAATCTCCCTATTTTAGGATCTGTAACCTTAATTACATCTGCAAAATCCCTTTTGCCACGTAACATAAAATACTCACAGGTTACAGCGGATATCTTTTGGGGGTGGGGGAGGAAGTCATTCTACCTACCTTGACCATTTATTACTGGAAACCAGGCAAATCACTTTACCACCCAAGTCTGCTTCCTCATCTATAAAATCAAGGTAATGCCAGCAACCTCAAGGGGTTGTTTTGAGGATTAAATAATATAGCTATATTTAACTGGGTGCCTACTATTTGCTAGAGACTCTGGCATTAGATGAGCATTAAGGGTCCAGGAAGTTAAAAGGACATTTAAATCCATGCTGGTCGTTTCTGACAAGGTCAATAATAGCTTACTTCAGTACCAAAGTGAGTTATTTAAAAGCAATACTGTTCTGCCCATTAAGTCTACCGAGCAGGCAGGGGAGTGGGGGCAGGGGGCGGATCTAAGGGATCATTCGCCAGAGTAATTAAAGGAAACAAAGTGTGTGAAAATGTGAACAAAACAGCCACTCTAAAGCTGTACAAGAGTCTCTCTGTCCCCTCCCTGCCTCCAAGAAACAAATTTACCAACGATCCCAAGTCGCACTTGACTTTACAAAGGCTCGAAACAACCCATGAGACCTTGACTCAGACTCTTGAGTCCACCCACTAGATCAAATGGGGGTGAGGGCTGGGGGCAATGCACAAAGGTAACTTAAAAAAAATTAAAACCACCCTCTCAACTGCAAAGGGTGTCGAACTTGGGGGGAAGAGGCCAAGCAGTGATGCAGATACCCCAAGCAGGGGATACTTCCACACTGACCTTCTTTAAAGAGGGAGCAGGTGTTTCTACTCACCACATCTAGGTCTCCTAAAAACACAGGCATCCTCTTGCCTTATTTCCACTAAAATCACGTGAACAGATTAACTGACAGCACCCAAGTCAAGGAATAATGGCAGGAGGAGCACCAATAAAACTGAACAAAGATCCAGCATTAGGGCTCCTTGGTATCTACCCAAATGAGCCGAAACTTTTGACCTCACAAAAAACTGCACAGGAATGATTACAGCAGCTTTATTCATAACTGCCAAAACTTGGAAGCCACCAAGATATTCTTCAGTGGCGATCGGGCCGTGGTGCATCCAGACAATGTAATATTATTCAGCACTAAAAAGAAATGAGCTATCAAGCCGTAAAAAGACATGGGGGAACCTTAACTGCATATTCCTAAGTGAAAAAAGCCAATCTGAAAAGGCTACATACCGGACGCTTTCCAACTATAAGGCATGCTGAAAAACGCAAAGCTACAGAGACAATAAAAAGGTGGCTGGGGGGGGGGGGGCGGGGGAGAGAGGGATGAAGAGGCAGAACACAGAGGATTTTGAGGACAGTGAAAGGACTCTGTATGATGCTAATGGCGGATACATATCGTTACACTTTGTCCAAACCGACAGACTGTACACCACCAAGGATGAACCCTCGTCTTATCGACGGATTTAGTTAATGATAATAAACATACCACAGTAAAGCTAGATGCTGACAATGAGGGAAACTGCTCGGGGTGCAGGAGGTACATGGGACTCTACTTTCTGTTCAATTTCTCCATAAACTTAAATTGCTCTAAAAAATAAATAAATAAAGCCTACCAATAAAAAGTTTTTAAACTGAACCAAACTCTGGAGCGGCTCCGCTCCTGGTAGGGAGAAGTTAGCCTGGCCCAGGCCACGGGGTGGGGCTTGCTTGGTGGCCAGCTCACTCTGGGACAGCCAGACATCTCACCAGAGCGGCCGACGCCAGCGACATGGTCATGCAGGGTCGGGGCGGCCCAGGTCCTCGTTGCCCAGACCCGCACCTGCGCCCGCCCCCGTCTCTCCCCCGCCAGCCTCCTACCTCCCGGGCGCCACCGGCCTGGCCTGGGCCTGGGCCTGGGCCGGGGCCGGAGCCGGGGCCTGAGCCTGGGCCTCAGGGCCCGCGTCCCTGCGCTGCGCCTCGTCCCGGGCCGCCTCGGCCGGGAGGGCGGGCGGCGAGCCCAGCAGCTCCACATTGGTCACCGTCTTGCCGATGGTGAACCAGTCATTGATCTGGTCGAGGGTGAGCTTGCGCAGCATGCTCACAGGCCAGCGTCCGCGCCTCTTCAACCGCCGGTCAGAGCGGAGGGAACAGGCAGGGCGGGAACACGACGCAGCGACCGCACGACGCAGCGACGGCAGGCCCGCGGCCCCGCCCCGCCGCAAGCCCTCCAATCAGAGCGCCCCACGCGCGCCACGCGCCCCACGCGCCACCCTGACCTTGTGCCGCCGCGCCGCCCCGCCCCGCCCCGCCGCGCCGTGTGAGGCCGGCCAGGAGCGCTTGCGCGTCAGCGACGCCGAAGTCCGGCAGCTGGGGGTCGGCCACCAGGTCCCGAAGTTGGCAAAACGAGTCCCTCAGGGCCGCTCGGCCGTCTGGGGGCGGGGCCCAGCATCAGCGAACCCGGGATGTGCAAAAACAAGGCCTCCAGTCTCTCTCCAACCTCCCCTTTTGAGGGCTACGCCATCTGAGGCTTGGCGCTCTGGGCCAACACGGGACAGACGTTTACTGAGCACCTGCTGTGCGCCTGGCCCAGTGCAGGGTCGTGGTAATGGACCTCAGCGTGGAGAAGATGGACGGCAAACCAGAGCCTGCTAACCTGGGACACCTTGCACCTAATTTGGGGAAGGGAGCAAGGAAGTCAGGGAAGGCTTCTTGGAGAAAATGACACCTAAGTGGAAACCGGCAGAAGAACCAGGAACAAGCCCAAAGAAAGAGGACTTGGAGGGGGAGGTAGTCCGCTGAAGAAGGCCTGAAGGCGGGTGGCCCTGCTGGCTGAATTGAGGATCTGGAAGAAGTTCAGTGGGGCGAGATCTTGACTAAACTGAGTTCATCTTCCTTCCTTCCTAAATCCGCGTCTCGGGGGCTGTGTCCTCCCCACAGCTAGACAGAAACAGGTGGTGAGAGGTTCACATTTGGAGGTCATCAGCAAATGGATGGTGGTTAAAACCCTGGGAGCAGCTGAAATGGTCCAGGCCAGAGCGAGTGAAGGTAGACAGAAACTTGGAAGCAGCCTGAAAGAAGGGTCAGAGAGGAAAAATCCAGTAAAGATATACAAAGGAAGAAAGGCAACAGGGAGAATCAGAAGAGTGACGTTACTGCCTGCCCACCTTCACACCGTCAGTGCCCAGTGCAGCGTCTGGCACAGTGTGGGCTCGCAGGACAGAGCCCTGTGAAAAAATAGGTGGAAGGCATCCAGAGCATGGCACTGGTCAACAGTGTGAGGGCCAATCAATTAAACACTGGAAAATGCCCAAAGAGTGGCAGATAAGAGGTCAGCCTGAGAACAGTGCAGAGAGAAGTCAGACTAGGCCGGGTTGAGCTATTGGTTTCTTAAAGAAAACAAACCCAGCATGGTACTGAGGTAGAAGTCCCAGGCCCTGTCTTGGCCAAACCACTAACGTATTACGAGCTCTGGGCCTCGTATTTTGACTGTTCCAAATAGTGCAGGCTTCAAAACTCCCCCTCACACGCACATTTTTTGGCAAGGAAAAAAGAACATATTTTTCAATAAGTAAGAAAATGTGATCGTAAAATCATTTAGACTCTCAGTATGTCATTCAGCATTGGTTGGAAAATACTGCAACTTCATCCATTTTGTGAAGGCTAGCACATGTTCTGAATTTCACAAGTTAGGCCGAAACCACTTCAAACGACTCTGCAAATCCCATTTGTGTTTCCTACTACGTTACTGTTCCCACACTACCTTCCTTTGTTGATGTTACAATGAGTGTGTTTCTAAGTGGAAGTTGCTCTTTTTCTGAAGAAGGTGCCTTTCACGCAGATGTTTTCTGAAGGGCTTTTTCTATGTTCTTTGATCCTTTTGGCTTACTGCCTCCTTCGGTCCTCCTGAGGTTTGAGTTTTTAACTGCAGTTGAAGGACACCGTCTTGATGCTTCTTCAGTTTTGAAATTTGTTGTCATTTAACTGCCACTTTCCAGACGAAACGCTGGTAACATTCGGTGTCGTGACAGATTAAATGGCTTTGAGCCCCTTTGTTTCATGAGTAGTTCTTGGTGCTCTTTAGTCACCTGGCCCAGCCCATCTGGCATTCCTGCCCAACGTCCAGAGTTAAAAAGAGGCAGCTTCATAGTTCCGAATAGGCATGTAGACATCTAGACCAGAGCACAGGGGAAGGCCACGGAGTGCGCCTTGGTGGAGGTTTCGCATATTTGCATCCCCAGAGTAGTTGGAGCTGCAGGCCCAAAGGGAAAACAGCTGCGAGCAATTCCAAGCGATGTTGATGCTGTGCAGTGGGAGGAGCTTTGCCCCAAATACCTTCATATCTTCAATGACCTTCTCAGCCACGAAACACAGCGTTTTGCACTTTGAATTAATCTGCTGGGATGACCCTTTCTTTAAACATTGTTTTCTTTGAACATGTGTTTTTCATGGGCTACGTTGGATTAGCAACTGAGGACATTAAAATTCTGTTGCTCTCAAGTCGAGTTTGAAGTTCAAAAGATTTGTCCTGAAATAGCTTCCGACGATGATGCTCTTCCTTAAACTTTTCCTAAGTGCTTACTGTCCTCTGCGGTTTTCTAGCTCATTGTAAGTCTAAAACATTCTTCTTCTAAGACAGTGTTTCTCAAACCTTGTCCTTGTCTCAGGACCCCTTTACATGCTTAAAAATTGTTGAAGACCCTACGGAGCTTTTGTTTACGTGGGTTCTATCTACTTTATTTAGGGATTACAACTGAGAAATGTTTTATTTACTTTTTAAATTCATTTAAAAATGATAATAATAAAACCAGTTGATGTTAAAGGGAATAATTATGAAAAGTCACTATATTTGCCCCCAAAGTTTTGTGTTTGAGAAGAGTAAAAGACTCTTACATTTTCACAGACCTCTTAATGTCTGCCTTAATGGAAGATAGCTGGTTTCTCCTGTTTTTGTACTCATTCTGTTGTGGCATCACAAGCCACACAGCCTCTGGAAAACTCCACCATACACTTGTGAGAGAATTCTAGTGAAAAAGACAAATAACATCTTACCATTATTACAAACAATAGTTTCAGCCCTCGGGGGCCTTGGAAACCCCCAGCCCACACTTTGAGCATCACTGCCCTAAGTTTTCCAAGTTTTCCAAATGCAGCTTCATTTGATCCTAAGCTTCTTTCCCTTCGAAGCAGGACCAAGTTCGTTGCTCTTCCTTTCAGCCTCCCCATCCTTCCTTCTGAGCTCAACTTTCCTTCTGCCTGAACAATGAACATTGATTTTTTTTTTTAATCTGCAGACCTACTGGTGATTATTCCCTCAGTCTTAGTTGGTCCAAAATGTCATTTTGCCTTCTGTTCTGAATGCTAATTTCCTCACGCATGGAATTCTAGATTGGCAGTTATACTAAGACACCAGTTACACCTATGATAGACTTTCCTGCTGTTCCTTTCTCTTTTGTCTGTGTTCCTGAATGGTTTCTTCTAACCCAGCTTCCAATTCAGTAATTCTTCAACTGTCTGATCCATTGCTGAATCAATCCAATTTCTATTGGGCTCTTTTTCAAATCAGCTAAGTGGCTTTCTTTTGTTTCACTTTTTACAGTTTCCAGTTTTCTGCTGAAATTTTCAGTCTTGTTTTTTATCTCCTTGCACATATTAAGCATGGTTATTTTTATTTACTTATTTTAAAATATTTATTTATTTATTTTGGCTGCACGGGTCTTAGTTGTGGGATCTTCGTTGTGGCATGTTTAGTTGCGGCATGCGGGATCTTTTAGTTGTGGCAATGCGAACCCTTAGTCGCAGCATGTGGACTCTTAGTTGTGGCATGCACGCAGGATCTAGTTCCCGGACCAGGGATCGAACCTGGGTCCCCTGCATTGGGAGCACAGAGTCTTACCCACTGGACCACCAGGAAGTCCCAAGCATGGTTATTTTTAAAGCCTGCGTCTTTTAGGTCCAGTGTCTGGCACCCCTGTGGAAGTCTTTATATTGTCTATTGAGTAGAATTACTGTGCACAGAATTGATGCATAAAAATATGCAGAGCAAAAAATGTTAACACAGAGAAATGGCAAGAAAATCAGAAACGGGAGATGCAGCTTTTTCTGCGTTTAACACAAGTAAAGATTCCCTTTTTCAGGTAGACCAACTTGTCGGCTTTGTCCAAGACCGTCTCTGTTTCAGCACTGAAAGTCCCACTCCCAGGCAAATCCGGATGGTTAAGTCACCTGATTGTGACACACCCCCCCCCCCCACGTCCCCTCACCCAACCCTCCAGGCGGCCGAACCCGGGCGGCCGCTGGGGGCGCTGTGGTGCGCAGGCGCGGCCGGGGGGGGGTGGCGTGCTGGTCTAGGGCGACGCCGCTCCTTCCGCCTTCCCGGCAGGCCCCGCGCGGCGCCTGCGCGCTCAGTGACCTTTCCGAGTCATCAGCTGTGAGGTAGGGCTAGTTGAGCCGCTAGTCCTTCGCCGAGGTGAGTGCGGGGCTGGGGTCGGCGCTCGGCGTGGGGCAGCCGGTACGGTGAGGGGCCGGATCGCGGGCGGCGAGGACCCGGGGCCCGGAGTGGCCTCCACGGCGGGAGCGGGCGGGAGCCTCCCCGGCCCCACCGCGGCCACACCTCCATCCCTGCTGACCTTGAGGTCCAATCCCTCCCCCTGCCCACGCGCACTTTTTACTTGGGTCCCCCAAACTGTAAAGGGAGGTCGTCCGGGGGTTAGCTGTTATTGGCGAGTAAAGTCGAGGCCGCGCTACGCCTTTTCCTTCGGCCGTGAGAGGTTCAACCACCTAACCGAGCTTACTCGGCAAGTTAGTGATGGAGTCAGGATCCAAGCCGAGAGCTCTTACCCCATGTTTAGTCTCTTCTCCTTTTTACACCTCAAGTTTCCTTGCAGCACGCTGTTCTCGGAGCTACACTGTACGTATGACAAGGCTTTGGGAAAGGGGGAAACGGGGACCAAAACGGGATCGGAGGTGATTGCAGTTGTACGGACCTCAGCCTGTGAAGCCCGGTCTGAGGCTCAACGGGTCAGACGTTTCCTGTTTCCAGTGTAAGGTCAGGTAATAGTTTGCTGTTAATGTAACATACCAACCACTTTGCAGACTTAAACGGACAGAGCGGGCACCCACTTGGCCTTGGAATAGGATGGGTCTTTGAAGGAATGGGCGCTAATAAAACTCACACAGCTGGGAAACGATGCTAGATAGAGTGAACTCAGGCAGAAAAAGTAGGGGGCCTCATTTTGTAGACATTGGGAACATGTCGCTTGTCCAGCCAGATATGGCAGCCTTGGGCCAAAGGCGGGGTGGGAGGTAAGCATTTGCCGTGTACCTACCCTGTAGCACTCTTGGGTAATTCTAGGTGAGGAGACAACACCAGGGGCCTGGGCCCTGAGCAAAATATGGAGATAACAGAAGTTTCTTTGGCCCCTTCTTACCTCCTTTACACCCTCCTAGTTTGCTTTGCACTTTTCCTTCTAGATCCTCTTCTGGCCTTGCTCTAAGGCCCCTAGCTGACCTGGGCCTTGCCCTCAGCTCCTTAAGTCCTTCCTCGTAGAATCTCAGGAGCTTAGTACTGTTGTAGTCAGCTGGGCATTTGCAGCAATTCTTTCTGCTCTTGCTGCGATCATTTACTGAGTTTTTATTCCACACCAGGCAGTAGGTTGGGGTCCTTTACTTTGAGAGCCCAGTGGGGCAAGTGGAGCTATCCCTGTTTCACAGAAAGGGAAACCTCTGAAATGACAGCGTCAAGACATTCCCAGGATCGAGGGCAAAACAGGCTGAACTGGTGTAGGAACCCAGGATTCGCAGGCTTCCGACCCCATTGGTCTTCCTTCCCAGTCAGTGCTGGGCACAGGGAGGAGAGGAATTTGCTCAGTCCCTCTGAACTCTTCCTGTCCAGGGCTTCCAGAGGCTTCCTCCACATCCTGTTTGGATCCTCTCAGCTGCCTTTTCAGGACAGGGCTGTTGGTTTCTTGGAACGTTAAGCTCTGACAGAGCATCCCAGTACTGCCTGAAGACAGGAGATGTGAGGGCAGACATGTCTGCAAGGGGTTCCAGGAGGAGGACACAGCCACGTCTTCCTGGGTCACTCAGGGGGCTGGCTAGCCTTCAGGCCTGGGCCTCAGCCTGGGTATGTTCTCTCTTTGGAAGAGCTGGAAGCCAGGCCTCGGAGCGGATTCTCAGTAATGAGGAGCAGATACAGCTGGGTGACTTACAGATCCAGCTGTGTGATCTCAGGCAACTGTGTGATCTTCTCCAAGTAGTGCAGGAGATAAGCAAGTAAAGCACTTCATGAGTGCTGTTAAATTTGCATGACATTCTGAGAATAAAAGCTGTGTTCTTTGCTGTGGCCTCCAAGGCCCTGTATGACCTGGCCATCTTCTGTCCACTAGCCCAGCCATGACACTTTATGTAACAAGCACTTGCTGTAGGACAGCAGATACTGTAATTGACACATAGCAACGCCTCCATCTTCATAACAGCTCTCTGAGGCGGGTGGTGTTTTTATACCTGTTTTAGAGATGAGGAAACTGAGGCAGTTTAAGTTAGCTGGAAAGTGACAGAGCCCGGATTTGAATCTGAGCGACCACAGTGGCCTTCTCGCTGTTCCTTCCACTCCAAGCATGTTCTGACCTTGGGTCTTGGCCCGTGAGCTGCCTCTACCAAGGACACTGTTCTCCCAGATGCTCTGGCTCTTTAGAGAACTGAAAGTTCTCTCCAAAAAAAAAAAAAAAAAAGTGAGGTGATGGATGTGTTAATCGCCTAGACGGGAAGTCCCTGCACACTGTGCACATGTAGCGAGTCACCACCATGGTGCACACCGTAAATATGTTACATTTTATATGTCAGTTATGCCTCAATACAGCTGAGAGTCAACAAAACAAAAGAAGGACTGAGATACAGCTGATGAACGTGAGCTCAGGTCTGGGTGTTAGTCTCACAGGGAAAGCACCATGCCTTGACCATGTTCTTTTTCAGCTTTGAATGCCAACAGTTCTTAACATGGTGATGCAAGTATGCTAGTTTCTTCAAAAGTGTGTAATTCTTGGCATAATTTGGGGGCATTCGTGGAGGATAGCCTTCAGAGAGGGGGACCATTGATGACAGTGCGGGACGGCACGGGCTGGGAGAGCTCTGGGGCTGGAGGAATGTGTAGTGATGGAGTGCCCGGATGGCCAAGGTTAGGGGATGGTGAGAGGTGAGTGGAACTTGGAAAGCTGTTGAGAGCAGGAGTCCCCATGTAGATGTTGGAATGGCTTCGGGTAGCAGGTTCGGCATAGGGGCTGCTCCCCGTTGAATAGTTTGGGAAATAGGGTCAAACTTAATAAATGGAAACCTCTTACCAGTTAGATTTAAAACAATAGTCATGGTAATATATATCACTGTGTTCCTTTTCAGATGCTTCAAAGCTTTATTAAGAATGTTTGGATCCCCATGAAGCCCTACTATACCCAAGTTTACCAGGAGATTTGGGTAGGAACGGGGCTGATGGCTTTTATCGTTTATAAGATCAGGAGTGCTGGTAAGTTTCTTTGTGTTTGATTCATTGGAGGTCAAGAAAAAATTACTTTCAAGAGGAATCACAATTCATATTGTAAAGAAACTATGGTTCTTAACTAGGAGTGAACATCAGAACCCCTGGTGGTCCTTTGTTAAAATGTGGGGAGTGTAAGAGCTATGTCTGTGATAAGAAATTTGAACAAGACCTTGATATCGGAATTGTTAATTTTCTTAGGTGTGGCAATGGTATTTAGAATGCATGGGAGATGTCTTTAGTTTTAAGAGATGCAGGTTAAAATATTTAGGGATGAAGTGTCATGGTATGCCGCGTTTTATTGTACCTTTTCCACTGATCTGAATGTTTAAATATTTTCATAATTAAAGTTGGGGCAGAGTAACCATTTGGTTCTCAGTGAAGCAGAGATGAGACCCAACTGTGTATGAATGAGCGATTGGTTGAAAAGAGGAAAGAAAGGAGAAACTTTAAACTGCAAGACTGGAGGTTAGGATCTGGTAGAGAGTGAAGAGTCCTGCAGATTCTGAAGGGCTATTTAACTGTTCAGAGAACATCTGTGGTAGAATTTGTACAACTTCTTGGCTTTGAGACACTATAGGAATTCCTATTTTCTGAAAGCTTCATTTAACAGCTTTGCGTAAGCTATGAACTTTTCAGCCAAATGATGATTTCAACAGTGAGTCGACTAAAGGCATTTTTGTAAAGCATTGATATGACCAATTTTTCTTTCCATTTATTTTAGATAAAAGAAGTAAAGCCTTGAAAGGTAAGATTTCTGCTTCTTAAAATGGGTGGGGAATGAGAAACCCCATCGTACCTTTTTGGGACAAGGTATATCCCTGTTGTGAACTGAAGCTGACGCGAGGTTCAGTAAGCACCCAGACGCAGTAGGAACACTTCAGAAGGTGGCGTGTGCTGGCCCGCCGGGAGAGGGTTCCGAAGCTCTGCTCCCCGCAGTCTGCGTGTTGAAAACCACTGCTCACCCCGTGGGCCAAGTACAGCTTCCAGGAGCGAAATGAATTGATCGGGGCTAGCTGGTGCCACCAGTAGGCCAGCAGGAGTTAGCTGTGCCCGTGGGCTGCCCTGTAAAACGTGTTGTGAAAGCAAGAACCACATAAATGTGTGCCCTAGTGCTGGGCGTTTCTTCACTTCGCTTCCAAATGACAATGAAACTCTAGTCCTCTGAGTCCTGTGCAAACGTAGGACTGGCCCTTGCCCTTGGGGAGAAGACAGTTCCATGCCGCTTGCTCTGTGCGCCTGCACGTGAGCTGCGCGCCCGTGTTGATGCCACAGGCCCTCCGTATACGTCCATGTAGAAATGACCCTCCGTGTACGTCGTCACACTGGAAGTTGTCCTTCGCGCCTTCTGGCTTGTCAGCACGCGCCCCTGTAATGAACTGTCTTCTGCTCGCTCCTTTCCTCCTCAATCGTATCTCTTGTGCTTCTCTTTGAAAAGCTTCCAGCCCTGCGCCTGCTCATGGTCATCATTAACGAGCTCTCCTTGGATGGGACATCGGTCTGGCTGTGTTGTGGGAACGTGGGACATCGTGTTGACTTGCAGCAGTGCCCCTGCCCTTGGGCATGAATAAACGTACCTGTGACACCCATGCTGCCTGCGCCGTGTCTCTCCCTCCGCCCCGCGCCTGCCGCACTCCGAGTAGGTCTGCGCGCGCCAGTTGCAGCCAGAGTCTCGCCGAGCTGCCCTGTCCTTAGGAAATCCAAGGGGCTGAGGAGTGAACACCTCCGTTAGCGCAGGGGTGGAGGGCAGATCTAGGCTTCACACTCTGAAGGTCAATAAATGTTAAGCAGATGATTCTGCTACTTAACTCCTGTGACCTCCCTGAGCCTCTGTTTTCTCATCTGGAAAATGGAGATAATGTGTAAGTTCTAACTTAGAGTTACTGTGGAGCGCAGTGAGAAAGTATGCAAGAGCATTATTTAAACTGTAAAATGCCTTTTTTAAAAAAAATTTTATTGGAGTATACTTGATTTACAATGTTAGTTTCAGGTGTACAGCAAAGTTATGTAAAATGCTTTAGAGATAGGCAGTATTAGATCATATGGTGGATGGAATTATACGCCCTAGAAAATTTTATCCAGAAATCACTTCTAAGGCAAGATACATAAATTTTTTTTTAAAAAATCAATTGATACTTCTTCTAGTTTGGCTAATATCAAGTGAATGCTGCATAATGTTTTTCTCCATTTAAGGCAATTACCAAAACCCCTAAAATTGCATTTAAAAAATAGATTCTAAAGCAGTAAGCGTAGGGGTGGAATTGAGTCCAGTTTGAAATCTCGTGCTTTGCAGGTGATGGGGGTCTGCCTGTGGAATAGAAATGGTGGCCCAGGTCTTGGTCCTGGTCTCTCGCCATGGTTGGTGCCTGACAGATGGCTGCCACTTTTGGGTGGGGTCTCTGAGCCTTGGTTTCTTCTGTTGTAAAATGGGGATAAAACCCACTTATCAGGCTCACTGACTGCCTCATGGTTGTTGGCTCAACGGGGAACTGGCGTGAAAGCATCGTACAGCCCCAATGAGAGCTGGCATTGGAGCTGGGAGCAGGGATCACGTTTTCTCCGATAAGCTTTTGTTCTCTTCTCCGTCCAGAGGATGAGTCAGCACTGCGGATCAGAAAGTCCTAATCTTAAAAGTTACTCATGTGGGCCATCTGTTCTGAGACAGTATCACCTGGAGGGCTGTCAGCAAGGACTAGCGGGGCCCAGCATTTCTGCTTCCATTGGTGTGGCAAGGGGCCTGAGAACTTGTATTTCTCGCGAGTTCCCAGGACGTGCTGATGCCCCGGGACCACACTTTGAGAACCACTGATCCGTACAAAGGAAGTCCTGTTCCCCGCCCCCCACCCCGAGCCCTTTCATCCACTACGTCAGTGTCCACCCGTGTTCCCCCGGTGCTGTGCCTCTTAGCAATTCAGTCCTAGGAACCGAATGAGGTAGAGCTGCAGTCCCATTTTACATAGGAGGAAACTGAGGCTGAGAGAGGGCAGTGATGTGCCAGAGGTCAGCTAGCCGATGCTGGGACCAGGACTTGCGCTCGGGGAGGCTGAGCTCTTATCCAGAGAAGGAGAAGGTGAGGCCTGGGCAGCCAGCCCCTGGAGTCAGCAGAGGAGCTGGTGTGCGGGCCCTGGGAGCGTCTCCCCCTCTACCGCTTGTGGGTTCCTTTAGTTACAATCATCAGTAAATAAAAACCCATCATGGACCAGTTGCCCGTACTGCACCTGTGCAGAATGGGGTGAGGGGCTCTTGGGATTTATGTTGTGAAGGGAACTTGGCTGAGATGGGGCATATCCTATGAAAGGTGGACCCTCTGGCCTGTGAGTGATGCAGAGTGGCAGGTTGGAGCATGTTGAGGAGAGACCTGCTCTACCCCCACCCCCACCCCCGGAGATTGTGCCCAGCGTCAGCCATGCCTTAAAGAGTGGAACAAAACTGTCTTCCTGCTGCACCAAGTGGTTTCCCGTCCCTAATTCCTAAGTGGAGACAGCGTGTTTTGTCGCAGAAAGCAGCAGAGTTTTGTTGCTGCCCAGAACCCACTTGCTGTTTGCACACAAGCTGGTCATGTCCCGAGGTGGCCTGCAGGTGGAGCCAGTGCGCGCCGCCAGCCTGTCGTCGCCAGGCTTCCTGTGGGCCCCGAGCACAGATGTGGGACTGCCCGGAGCTGTGCTGGGCACGGTGGGGGGTGCGGGGGGGCACCCTGTTCAGAACAGCGCTTGGGCGGTGCCGACAGAAGAGAGGCATCTGTCTACAGAAGCAGAGAGGGCCTCGAATCCACCCGCGGGCAGGAGCAGCCAGTTTCCAGATGCAGCTCCAAGGAGGCCCTTTATCCTGAGGTCCACACATCCCGCCCATCCGTGCTTCGTCAGTGTTCTTCAGAGTGGCCTGCAGAGGACCCTGAAGGCAGAGGGAGGAGAACACGGTCCCAGCATCTGAAGGGGTAACTTTCAACAATGTGTTTCAGCCACCAGGGAGCCTCTGGAGGAGGCATGTGTTTCTTGCTTGTCACTGTATTAATATATCCCGGGA
Source organism: Eubalaena glacialis (assembly GCF_028564815.1). Classification (NCBI taxonomy): domain Eukaryota; kingdom Metazoa; phylum Chordata; class Mammalia; order Artiodactyla; family Balaenidae; genus Eubalaena; species Eubalaena glacialis. Next base: position 194,029,160 of record NC_083717.1, on the reverse strand, counting down.
TGCGTGTGCCCCAGTCGAGCTGTGCGGCACCTGTAAGATGATTGATCATAAATTGCAGGTTTGGGACTTCCCTGGTGGCACAGTGGTTGAGAGTCCGCCTGCCAATGCAGGGGACATGGGTTCGAGCCCTGGTCCGGGAAGATCCCACATGCTGCAGAGCAGCTAAGCCCGTGCACCACAACTACTGAGCCTGCGCTCTAGAGCCCACAAGCCACAACTACTGAAGCCCGCGTGCCTAGAGCCCGTGCTCCGCAACAAGAGTAGCCACCGCAATGAGAGGCCCATGCACCGCAACTAGAGAAAGCCTGTGTGCGGCAAAAAAGACCCAACACAGCCAAAAATAAAATGGACAAACACTCTAGCCAGACTGGTGAAGAAAAAATAAAGGGAGAAGAAAAAAGTAATATCAGGAATGAGGGAGGTGTCATTACTACAGATTCTACAGATATTAAAAGGATAAGGGAATATCACAAAGAGCTTGAAACCAGAAAATTCTACAGGGTGTATGAAATGGACAAGTTCCTTGTGAGACACAAACCACTGAAGCTCACTCAAGAAGAATGGAGAACCTAAATAGCCCTATATCAAAGAAATTTAATCTGTAGTTGAAAACTTTCTCAGAAAACTCCAGGCTCAGATGGCTTCCCTGATGAGTTACACCAAATATTGAAGAATGAAATAATACCAATTGTACACAAATTCTTCCTTAATAGAACAGGGGGAAACACTCCCCAACTCATTCTGTGAGATCAGCACCAGCACGATTCAAAAGTAGAACGACATTAAGAGAAAACTATAGACCAATATTCCTCTTGAACATAGATGCCAAATTTTTTAACAAAAGTTTAGCAAATTGAATCCAATCAAAAGTAAAAAGAAGTCATGACCAAGGAAGGGTTGGTTTAACATTCAAAAATCAATGAGATTTGGATTTTAATCAATGGCAACATTCAATAGAGAGAACAGAGAGAAATTGAGATGTTTAAGAAACCCTGAATAGGAGCAGGCTTAAGGTTACGCTGGCAGGTTCCCCAAGAGAAAGAATCTGGCAAACAGCAGAGAACCTACTGATTCTTAAGAACAAAGACTAATGACATAATCCTCAGCTGGCTGACTGATAATCTATCTACAACATTGTTTTCTCCAGGGAGCAGGGATTACTGGCATATTTTTTAATATACATGCTGACTTATATTTGTAAGTGCACATGTTAATGCTGAAACTAAAATAGTAGTAGTGGGGGAGGGATGGAGTGGGAGGTTGGGGTTAGCAGATGTAAGCTTTTATATATAGAATAGATAAACAACAAGGTCCTACTGTGTAGCACAGAGAACTATATTCAATATCCTATGGTAAATCATAATGGAAAAAAATGTTTAAAAAAGAATGTGTATATACATGTATATATATGTGTGTATGTATGTATGTATAATTGAATCACCTTGCTGTATAGCAGTAATTAACACTGAAAATCAGCTGTATTTCAATAAGAAAAAAATAGTAGTAGTTGTTTCTTAGGGCAGTATGCTGTTATGTGTAGCAGAAATAAGGTGTTCTTTGCTTAACTAAAAAAAAAAAAATCAATGTAGCTCACCATATTAATACAATAACAAGGAAAAACAATATCATCTCAATAGATGCAAAAAAAAAAAGCATTAGACAAAATTAAACATCCATTCGTGTAAAGTTTCTCAGCAAAGTAGGGATGGAATGTGACGTCCACAATATAAGTGCATCTAGGACTTCCCTGGTGGCGCAGTGGTTAAGAATCCACCTGCCAATGCAGGGGACGTGGGTTCGAGCCCTGGTCTGGGAAGATCCCACATGCTGAGGAGCAGCTAAGCCCATGCGCCACAACTACTGAGCCTGTGCTCTAGAGCCCGTGAGCCACAACTACTGAACCCATCTGCTGCAACTACTGAAGCCCACGCACCTAGAGCCTGTGCGCCGCAACAAAGAGAAGCCACCACAATGGGAAGCCCGCGTACCACAACGAAGAGTACCCCCACTCACTACAACTAGTGAAATCCCATGCGCAGCAGCAAAGACCCAACGCAGCCAAAAATGAATAAATAAATAAATTTATTAAAAATATATATATATAAGTGCATGTATAAAAAACTTTCAGCTGGGCTGCCCTGGTGGCGCGGTGGTTAAGAATCCACCTGCCAATGCAAGGGACATGGATTCGAGCCCTAGTCTGGGAAGATCCCACATGCTGCGGAGCAGCTAAGCCCGTGCGCCACAACTGCTGAGCCTGCACTCTAGCGCCCACGAGCCACAGCTACTGAGCCTGCACTCTAGAGCCCACGAGCCACAGCTACTGAGCCCGCGCGCCACAACTACTGAAGCCCATGCACCTAGAGCCTGTGCTCTGCAACAAGAGAAGCCACCTCAATGAGAAGCTTGTGTACCGCAACGAAGAGTAGCCCCTGCCCGCCGCAACTAGAGAAAGCCCACACGCAGCAACAAAGACCCAACGCAGCCTAAAATAAATTTTTTAAAAAATTATTTGTTTACATCCCCTTTCTGATGTTTCATTGTTAGTGTAAAGAAATACAACCCATTTCTGTATGTTAAACTTGTATCATGCAATCTTGCTGAATTCATTTATCAGTTATAGTAGTGTTTGTATGGAGTCTTTAGGGTTTTCTATATATAGTATTCTGTCATCTGCATATAATGACAATTTTACCTCTTCCCTGCCAATTTGACTACCTTTTTTTTTTTTTCTTGTCTAATTGCTATGGCTAAGACTTCCAATACTGTGTTGAAGAAAAGTGGTGAAAGTGGGCATCCTTTGTCTTATTCCAGATTTTAGGGGGAAGGCTTTCAGCATTTCACCATTGAGTGTTATATTGGCTGTGAGTTTGTCATAAATAGCTTTTATTATTTGAGATATATTCCCTCTATTCCACTTTTGTAAGGGTTTTTATCATGAATAGATGTTGAATTTTATCAGATGCTTTTTCTGCATCTATTGAGATGATCATGTGGTTTTTATCTTTTTTTTGTTGATGTGGTGTATCGCATTGATTGATTTGCGTATGTTGAACCATCCTTGTGCCCCTGGGGTGAATCCAACTTGGTCATGGTGTATGATCTTTTTTATGTGTTGTTGGATTCAGTTTGCTAATTTTGTTTTAATATAAATTTGTTTGTTTATTTATTTATTTATTTATTTTGACTGCATTGGGTCTTCGTTGCTGCACATGGGCTTTCTCTAGTTGCGTTGAGCGGGGGCTACCCTTCGTTGTGGTGCGCAAGCCTCTCATTGTGGTGGCTTCTCCTGCAGAGCATGGGCTCTAGGTGCGCAGGCTTCAGTAGTTGTGGCACATGGGCTCAGTAGTTGTGGCTCGCGGGCTCTAGAGCACAGGCTCAGTAGTTGTGGTGCATGGGCTTAGTTGCTCCGTGGCATGTGGGATCTTCCCGGACCAGGGCTCGAACCCGTGTCCCCTGCATTGGCAGGCGGGTTCCTAACCACTGTGCCACCAGGGGAGTCCAGTTTGCTAATATTTTGTTGAGAATTTTTGCATCTATGTTCATCAAAGATATTGGCCAGTAATTTTCTTTTTTGGTGATGTCTTTGTCTGGGTTTGATATCAGGGTGATGGTGGCTTCATATAATGTCTTTGGGAGTGTTCCCTCTTCAGTCTTTTGGAAGAGCTTGAGAAGAATTGGTATAAATTCATCGTTGTATGTTTGGTAGAATTCGCTTGTGAAGCCATCTGGTCCTGGACTTTTGTTTGTAGGGAGGTTTTTTTTGTTTTGTTTTAATTTATTTATTTTATTTATTTATTTTTGGCTGCATTGAGTCTTCATTGCTGTGCAGGGGCTACTCTTCGTTGCGGTGTGTGAGCTTCTCATTGCGGTGGCTTCTCTTGTTGTGGAGCATGGGCTCTAGAGTGCAGGCTCAGCAGTTGTGGCGCACGGGCTTAGTTGCTCCACGGCATGTGGGATCTTCCTGGACCAGGGCTCAAACCCATGTCCCCTGCATTGGCAGGCGGATTCTTAACCAATGTGCCACCAGGGAAGCCCCCTGTAAGGAGTTTTTTTATTACAGATTTTATTTCACATCTAGTGATCGGTCTTTTCAAGTTGTCTGTTTCTACTATATTCAGTTTTGGTGGGCTGTATGTTTCTAGAAAGTTGTACATTTCTTCTAGGTTGTCGAATTTGTTGGCATATGATAATTCATAGTGTTCTCTTATGGTGTTTTGTGCTTCTGCAGTATCAGTTGTGATTTCTCCTCTTTCATTTCTTGTTTTGTTTATTTGGGTTTTCTCTTTTCTTCATGGTGAGCCTTTGCCCAGCATTCTCCAGCTCTTCCTGAGCCGAGGGACAGCGCAGGAAGCCCCAAGATGGAATCCACACCTCCTGCTCTCACCATGTTTTGCATACGCCCTTCTGGTGTCACTAAGCTCTTTTATTTTTTTTTTAATTGAAGTGTAGTTAATTTATAATGTGTTAGTTTCAAGTGTACAGCACAGTGATTCAGTTATATATACATATATATATCTCTCTCTATATATATATATTCTTTTTCAGATTCTATTCCATTATGGGTTATAATCACTAAGCTCTTTTAATCATTACATATCTTCCTTGGTAGATGAAAAGAATTTCTTAAAAGAATTACAAGGACGTTTTCCTTCCCAGCTTGAAGGGTCTATGGAGGACTCAGGTGGGGTGGGTGCTGTCACTGCTGCCCCAGACCCCTGGGATCTGCTCATGGCCCTGAGTGCCCTCCCGGCTTTGCTGGCCTCCCCCATTGCAGCCCCTGCAAAGTTGCTTCTGGGGACTGGCCCAGGAAGGAGCCAGGAGTGCCGGGAGTTCATGTCCCCCAGGGCGGCACTCCCCTGAGGACCCCCCGGATTGGCTTCTTCCTCTTCCAGAGTGTTACAAAGCCTGCTCCCCTCCACCCTCGCGGTCTCCCCTGGGGCCACTTCCCCAAGAAGCCACCCGCACCTGCGTCCTCTCCTGGGAGTCAGCTTCTGACCACCCATCCTGAGCCTCCAGACACCTTTCAAATGAACGTGACAGGAATCCCAGGGGTGCCCAGTACACGGCCCTGCACACAAGTACCTCGGCATGGCGGCCATGCCACTGCGCTCTCCCCTGACCTTCATATCACCTTCCTTCAGGTGACTTGGTCCCCAGCCTGTGGCTTGGGAACGTCACAGCGGACCTGCCAGTGTCCTGAAGTATCCAGGAGACTGGCTGGGGCCCAGCGCCTCCCCCACCCCACAAAGGGACTCCTGTGGGGAGCACAGAGGAGCCGCCTGTCCTGGAGGCTGGGGTTCTACCTCCTGCGAACAATGGCCGGACTCAGTGCAGACACTGCCATTGAAGTGCGGGCATTCTGTCTTTTGAAAAGGGCAGAGAGGAGCCTTGTGTTTGCATCTCCTCTCTGGCCTCAAAACCCAGTGGCTTTTCCAGTGAAACCAGCACTGTGGCCTCCCGTGCCCTCACCCGGGGAGCCGGAGCAGCTCCAAAGTCCATCCCATGTGCTGAGGCGCCACTGGCCTCAGAGCCTCTGCCAGCCATCGAAGTGGGGTCCCTGGGTCCCCATCCCTGCCAAGAACCCCTTTCCACAGGTGAGCTGTGCCCTGAGCCCCAGGCACTGCCTAGAGGTCTCCGCACCCCACCTTCAGGACGGAAGCAGGGCTCTGCCCTCACTCCCCAGATCCCTGCCCTCAAGCCCCAGCACCCTGGAGACAGTCGTCCAGGAGAGGTGGTTCAAGCGCACTGGACGGGGCCGCAGCCCCCTTCCAAAAGGAAGCAGGTGCGGAGTGATTGAAAAGAAGTCCTCTCTGAAATGGCTTCAGCCACAGCGGTGGCTCTCAAAGTGGGGTCCCGGGGTCACTGCAGCGGCAGCAGCATCTGGGAACTGGTAGGAAATGCAGGTCCTCAGGCCCCGCCCAGACCTGTGGCATCACACACTCGGGCAGGCAGCAGCCTGTGCTTTAAGGAGCCCTCAAGGAGCTTCTGATCACACAAGTTCAAGACCCTTGGAAGAGCCTGCCTCTGAAGGAAGCCTGGAGCAGAGGCTCCAGCAAGGTCGTCAGCCACCTGCAGTTCTGCCCAGTCAGTGAGTCAGAGGTGAGCACAGCAGGTTTTCCTAACACAGGGCCCAGCGCCCAGGTGTCACCGGGGAAGAGCTGCGTATCTGAACGCTTGCTTCCCTTCCCTCCCCCCGATCCCTGACCAAGGCTGGGAGCCCCACCGCACCAGTGCCTGGGGGCCACAGTTAGTCTTGTGGCCCTAAGGTCAATTTCTGGTAACCTGGAGGGTGGCCTTGGGACCAGTGTCATCTCCCCTCCAGCCTCCTGGTGCATCCAGTTAGCAGGCTGAGCTGGCCCCCTGCCTCCTAGCCACTGTTTGAGCGCAAAGCTGGGCATCAGAGGTCCTGCCTTCCTGTCCGGCTCTGTCCCCTCTCCAGGAGATGGACTGTCTTCCGGCCCCCAGTTTGCAGTCAAATACAGGCACAGCACAGAGGGAGCTAGTGTCACCACTGGCCAGGACCTCCCCGGGCCCTTCCCACCCACACTGTCCCTCTGTTCACCAGGCCCCTCCCACAGGTGGGCCACCTGCACCCAACACCTACAGCCAGGTGCTAGCATCCCAGCATGTGAGCCAATGCGAGCTGACCTACATTTACCTGAAGGTGCCCATTGGACTGGCACAGAGCCACCCTCGTGTGCAGGGGACAGCCCAACTCCACTCCTGCCCCTCCTGTCAACCGAGGCAGACCGGAAGGAGACCAGGCTCCAGTGTCCACAGACATCCATCCCAAGATGCTCTCACTTGGCTTGTCCTCACGTCGGCCTGGGCAGGACAGGATCCCTGGGGAACCCAAGGAAAGCATTGGGGCCCCCGGGCCTCCTGGAAGCAGAACTGGATCTGGGAGAAGGAAGGTCACGGCATCCCTCAGGCCTCCCCCTGCTAGCATTTCTTCTCCCTGGTGCCTGTTCTGCCCACTCCTCTCCTCCTCCTGGTCTTGGCCCGAGGATGAGGTCATGATGCCGTGTGGGGCCCATGTGACGTTTTGCTGCATTACCCTGCTCCCCAGGGCATCTCCCCTCCTCTCTTCCTGGTCCAGATACCTGAGGGGGACATCTGACTGGCCCAGCCCATCTTTCTGCACCAGGCTACAGGGCATGGCCAGCCTGTGCGTGAGCTGCCTTCAGGTCAGGTGTCCACCTGATCCAGTCGGTGTGACAAGCGGAGACTGGCAGCCGGCTTTCCTTCACGACAGCTCTGACCATCACCTCTCACTGCGTCATTGACTGGGCTTTGAAAATTTTGATTGTAAAAGCCCCCAAGTTCGTGAAGTTATATTTAACCCTTAAAGATTGATGTGTCAAGTATGTCAACCCAATGATCCTGACCTAGAAGTCCAGGTTTGGTGGCAGTTGCTGTGGGTGTGTGCTGGGCCCTGGTGCCAGGGGCCTGTCTGGACATCTGCATGCCCCCTTCTCCGGCTAGGAGCCCAAGTCCACTCGTGTTCTCTCCAAGTGGGAACTGAACAGACCAGAGGAAAACACGTGTTTGCTGTGCGTCTGGTTTTACTTCCCAGACAGCGAGGACTCGCTGGTCACCTCCACTCTTCTTCAGGGAAGATTGAGGCTGGCCCTCAGGACCAGGGTTCTCAGGGTGAACCTGGGGTCCGGGTGATGGCCACGGCCAGCCTCTCTTTGACTGCCACGGGGAGTGGTTAATAAACACCTGGGCTGGCGGAGGGATGCCTTTCTTCCAGGAAATTAGTTCAGGAGAGCTTGGTGGCCTGGATCAAGTCTCCTGTTAAAGAGTAACTTACACCCCATATTACATTTGAGTCCCGGGAGTAAATATCCAGGGGAAGTGTTTATTTTAACGGGTGAACAAAGCATCCTTTGTGGGCCAGCTCTGCCAGCGCCAGGATCTCCTTTGATAGCAACTGGCTGGCACAGCCCCTGGGAACATGCAGCCTTGTGGTTGACCAGTTAACCACTTTCCAGGTGGGTTTATCCACTCTGGTCTTTGCTTTCCCAAGCACGGGATTGATGGAGCTGTCAGCACCCCCTCCAGACCCTCCACATCAGAGTGGGATGGGATCTCTCTCCCCTCGTCTGCAGTGAAGGTGTTGTGCGCCCTCAGAGTGGGCCGTCCAAACCTGAACTTCTAGGTCAGGGTTGTTGGGTTGACACCCCATGTACCACCTCTCTAGGGTCTCGCGGTGTCTCCCAGACCCTCCTGGAAGCAGCTCCACAGATCTGCTGGCTCTAAACCCTCCCCACTGGCTGCACCTCTGTGTGTCCCAGGAGGGAGCTTTGCTAAAATACACTTTTCCTGGGCCCCAGCCTGGATGACTCAATTAAATTCCTGGGGGTGAGAGTCTGGCACTTGTACTTAAAAAAAAAAAAAGAAAAACCTCCTTTGTCTGATTCAAAACAATGGAGGGAGAAGGGGAACTGGGTAGAGTATAAATAAAACAAGATGGGCATGAGTTGATGGTCGATATGGGGATATGAAAGTTCAGTATAAATCCTGTCTACTTCTGTAAAAAGTTTGATGTAAAATATTAACAATGTTTCACATAATGAAAGTTTTAAAAAAATGCTCCCCAAGAGATTCTGCTCTGCAGCCAAACTGAGAACGCCAAAAGTGAGCCCCACGGGATTTGCTGGGAGTAAGTCTGCTTGGGCAAGATACAGACGCAGAAAGCAGAGGTGCTACTGACCCCAGTGCGCAGCCTGTGGTCAGCTCCGCTCCGTTCCTTCTGGACGCCGGGCTCCGTCTGATCCAGGTGACGGCGTGTGAGATGGAACCTGAGAGTCTCCACTGCAGGTCAGGAAGCCTGAAGGGCCAGAGGTAGCTGGTCCAAGTCATAGAGCCAGGAGAGCAGGAGGGCCTGGGGTGCACGGAACCTGCAGACCAAGCCTGAGGACGCTCCTCCCTGGGACTCTTTCGGGAAGGCCCCGACTGACAGCCTGCTGGCAGCGATGCCCCTGAGCCGCTGGGCACAAGTGGCCTTGTGAATAAGCCAGTGGCCTCCAAGGGGACAGGCACAAGGTGGTCAGGTGGGGCGCAGCCCTGGGAAACCAGGCCGAGAATGTTGCATGGGCGCTGGCACCACGGACACACCCCGGCCGCACCCACCCCACCCCTCGGGATTGCCCTGGCCTCTTTCAGCCAAATGCCTGGGAAGTGGGTCAGCTGAGGCAGGCGCATGTGGGGAGCGTGGGGCAAGGTCCATCACCCGGCAGGTGCTCCTAAGTCTGGGGAGGTTTGGTGACTTCCCGCCACAGGTGGGCAGGCCAGCAGTGAGTCAGGAGGAAGCAGCGCGTTGAGGAGGCTGGAGGCCACTTCCCTGCGTCCTTCCACCTCCTTGGGAAGCCCGCCCCAATTTGTACCGTGGCCGGCTCGGCCTTCGTGGGAAGCACTGCAGGTCACACCCTGGGCCCGCCCGGGTGGCCTGGTCTTTCCGGCACGTGCCTCACCCTGACCTAAGTCCTGGGGAATGAGCACCCGGCAGAGGCCACCCAGAGCTGGTGTCATGGGGATGTGGGGGACGGACGTGGGCAGGACCTGCCCCTGCCCCTGGGCCCGCCTGGCATGGCAGTGGGCCCGGGCCATGTGTCCTGGAGGACAGGGCCCACTCGGTCATCGCCCAGCCCTGAGCACCCTGGCCACAGAGGCTCAGGGGAGTCGGCCCTGGAAGGGAGAGCGAGCGTGTGGCTGGGCGGGGCCTGCAGAAATTCCTCGGCTTCCAGCTGAGCGTCAGCTTCCCCCCTGATCCATCTGGAATCGCTGAGACTCCCAGAGGCCCTGACTGATTTCCTCCCTCGGGCATCTGGGCTCTGCCCTTGGGGTCCCCTTCACCTGCCACTCCTTTCTTTGTGCTCCACACTCACCCATCCCACCTGCCCCTCTCCCAGTCCCTGCCAGACCCGACCCTCACACAGCTGGAGGTGATGCTGGGCAAGTCACCCAACCTCTCTGAGCCTCAACTTCCTCATCCATAAAGTGGGCGTGCTGACTCCTGTGGGGGCCATTGCTGCAGCCTTGGGTCCTCCGCAGCAGACGCAGGTCATAAGGAAGATCCATGCACACTGACAGGATCTCCAAGATTTAGTCTGCTCAAGGGAAAAGCAGTTTACAGCATGATACATACAGAGCGACACCCTTTGAGTTTAAACACACACACAGGCGCGACACTCAAACTGTGTTTATATAGGCACGAGCTTGTATAGCAGTAAAAATCTGGCAAAGTAGGCACCAAAACAAAACAGGGAATATACCGGGAGTCGGGGGGCACAGTAAAGGGGCTTGATCAAGATGGACTTGGATTTTATTGGTAACACTTTGATTTATATGAGACTGTGTTCAAGAATTAACTTTGTGTGGGACTTCCCTGGTGGCACAGTGGTTAAGAATCCGCCTGCCAACGCAGGGGACACGGGTTCGAGCCCTGGTCTGGGAAGATCCCACATGCCGTGGAGCAACTAAGCCTGTGCGCCACAACTACTGAGCCTGGGCTCTAGAGCCCACGAGCCACAACTACTGAGCCCGTGAGCCACAACTACTGAAGCCCGCGCGCCTAGAGCCCGTGCTCCGCAACAAGAGAAGCCCCCGCAATAATAAGCCCGCGCACCGCAACGAAGAGTAGCCCCCGCTCCCCGTCAACTCGAGAAAGGCTGTGCGCAGCAACGAAGACCCAACACAACCAAAAATAAATTAATTAATTTTTAAAAAAAAAGAATTACTGTGTGATTCCAAATAAGTAAAAATGTAAATTGCACCCTTCTTGCAAGGGCAAGAAGAATTACAGCCTGAGAGCCTAACGCAGCCCTGCCGTCCTGCCTGGCTTCTCTCACCTTCCTGGCGCCTCCGCTCCGGGAGCCGCCCCCAGCCAGGCCGGCTATTCAGTCAACAAGCAGGTGCCGCCGCCTCTGTGCTGGCCTCGGCCTGGACTCTGAGCCTCTGTGGTCAGGGGTGGTTCCGAGGTGGGCCTGGCCTGACCCGGAGAGGCTCCCAGCCCCAAGGGACACTGCAGGCAGACCTGACGCCCAGCTCGGCTTCCACATGTGTCTCCTAAATGTTTGGAGGTGCCAGAAAACCCAGCAATAGTACTTTTCTGGCCAAACACCCATGAATAAACATTTTCTTCCAAAAAGAAAGTTTGTCAGACCAAGATTAATTAGCCAAACAGTAAAACACACAGCAAAACTAAAGGAGGCCAGATAACCTGCACCCCAACACCAATGAAGTCACAGGAAACGGGTGACTTGGAGGCTTTTTCAAGCCCCTGCAACCCCCCTGCAAGGTGTCCTGAACTTGAGACCCTCCTAGCGGACCCCTTAGGCACCAGCGTTGATTGCAGCGCCCACCAGCATTCTGCACTTGGCCCTCCCCCTTCTCAGCACCCGCCCCTTTCTGATATCCTTTCCCATTCCCTACTCTCAGCCCAAACCAGGCCCAGGCGTCTCTAAGCCAAGTGTGCCCATGATCTACCTGTCCCCGGGGCACGGTTGGCAAACACAGAAGGCCCGCTCTGGGCCAGATCCTGGGGGCGCAGCATCCAGACACAAGTGCATCTCCCCAGATCACCCCAGGGGCTCTGGGAGGTTCCCCAGATCTGGCCACCATCGCCCGAAGTTTCATACCTAGGCCTGGGGGAAATGTGTGTGTTGGGTTCGGTGGAATGCAGTCCCCAGGAGGTCACACCCGCTGCCTGGTCACCGCTGGGCTCTGGGAGCCCCTGCTCCCTGAAGATGGGCGGCAGCATCGTGTCCATAGCATCAGGGCCTGGAGAGCTGAGTGTGGGCGGGGAGCTGGGAGACGGGGGAAGGGCTTGAAATGGTTCAAATCAAATTCAGCCACTTAGGGCTTCCCTGGTGGCGCAGTGTTTGGGAATCTGCCTGCCAATGCGGGGGACACGGGTTCAAGCCCTGGTCCGGGAAGATCCCACATGCCTCAGAGCAACTAAGCCTGTGCACCACAACTACTGAGCCCGCGTGCCACAACTACTGAAGCCTGCGCGCCTGGAGCCTGTGCTCTGCAACAAGAGAAGCCACCGCAATGAGAAGCCCGCACACCACAACGAAGAGTAGCCCCCACTCGCCACAACTAGAGAAAGCCTGCGCGCAGCAACAAGACCCAACACAGCCAAAAAATAAAATAAAATAAAATAAATAAATAAATAAAAAATAATAAAAAAATTCAGCCACTTAGTGCTGCGTGGCTTTGGACATGTGAACATCGTCCCCCAAGCCTCAGTTTCCTTATCTGTAAAATGGAGTGGTGATGGTCACATCAGCAGCTCACGGTGAGACTTCATGAGAATGAATTAGGTGATCTGTGTTCCTCAGGACATGATGGTCTGGGTTGGGCGAAGGGGCTCGTCACTAAAATCAGGGCCACAAAAATGCACAGCACAGAGTTCCTCTGCAGGACCCCTGTCTCCCGTGCTCCCCAGAGGAGCCTCACGCACGCAGCCCAGCCTAGGTCTTCAGGTGCCTGCGCGTGGATGAAAGGGGCCACCCCGCACCCGCCAGCTCTCAGTGGCCTCCCCTAACCCCGGGAAGCACCACGGTATCAGAGCAGCCCAGCCCTTGTCCCACCCCCAGCCCCAGATCCGGCAGCAGGAAGCAGCTGGAGAAGCAAGATGGGCGGTCGCCCTGTGGGCTGCGGCCACCAGCGGCTGGGGGACTGTGCCAGCATCTGCTCTTAGCCCCCACTCCTGCCCTCACCTCCCAGGACTGTGCAGAAAATACCCTCATTTTTGGTCAGCTTTAGGTTGGGAGGGCCGGGGTGCAGACCCTGTCTGTCTGCCAGCAGCCTTACCCAGCTGTGTCCCAAAGGACGGTGACTAAATCCTTTTTGTCATCCTGCTGCTGATACTGACGAATTGCGATGGGCTGCGTCACCTCCCCATCCATGAACCATGAACCAAGCGAATAGCACCACCCACTCAGTGCTCACAGGTCTTTATCATGAGCTTGGATCGCTTCCGTAATCAAAAATTAACAACAGGGCACTTTAAAAACAATAAAGTAATAATCCCCCAGCCCAGCCAGCCAGGGCAGCATCAGTGAGATCGCGTGGGGAGGGGCTTCCTGAGCTCCCGGCCGTTCGGTGTCCAGACATCCCACACCAGCAGCCTGACCACCCACGATGGGCACTGGTGTTATTACCACGATCACGGTCACAGCGGCCGGGCCTCGAGGAAGCCGCAGGCTGGTTCAGCTCCCACCGCCCTGGCCTTTCATTAGCGGCTGTGCCGGCGCCCTCTGTCCACGTCCAGAGCGTTTCTGCCCCTTTGTCACCAGTTGAGGCTGTGCAGGTGCTGCCTTCTGCCAGGAAGGACAGACAGACCCTGCCCCCCAGACCTGCTCTTGGTGGGGGCCCTCGGGCAGCCCTCGCGGTCCGTACCCCACCAAGCCGACTCCTGACTCCCATCCCAGACCCAAGGCCTCAGTGTCCCCCATGTACTTAGAAAAGCTTGCGGGGCTGGGACCAGGGTCAAGCGAGTGAAGCGCCCAGGGCCCAACGCTGAAGGGGCGCTCATTCTAAGGGCCCACGACACTGCCCGAGGCTGCCCCAGCCCCTCCAGTGCCCCTCCTGTGCCCTGTCCCAGCCCGGGGAGCTTAGACCTTTGAAGTGGCTTTCCCAAAGGGCCTCAGAGGCCAGAGCCACTTCCACTGGATGAGGATTTTTAAATAAATAAAATGTACTTATTTTTTAATTGAAGTATAGTTGATTTACAATGTTGTGTCAGCTTCAGGTGTACAGCAAAGTGATTCAGTTATACACATATATATATATATATATTCTTTTGAGATTCTTTTCCCTTATAGATTATTACAAAATATTGAGTATAGTCCCTTGGGTAAAATTTTTAAATGCCAAACCCAACTTACAAACACTGATACAGTTTAAAGTTTACATTTCCCAGTGTCACCTCTCACTCGCCCTGAACCCCCTGAATTAACCTCACTGGAGCAGGTGCCAAAGGCTCACAGTTGAGGCCTCTGTGAGGGTGGCTCCAGGCGGGCACGGCCCCCATCCCCGCTCTGTGCCCGCGCTTCCCAGCAGCCTGTGGTCCTCAGAGCCAGGGCCCAGCGCAGCCTGCGGGGACAGAGCAGGTGCGGAGGGGGACAGAGGGCCGTTGGAGCTTGGGCAGGGGCCTCGTGCGTGTGAGGTCAGCCGGCAGTGATGTCACTCTTGCTCTCTCGGCCTCTCAGAGAGACAGTCCCAGTAATAACCCACTTCCCCCTCCTGCTCCGTGATTGACCTGCGCTCGGGTCATCATCGCACCTGACTCACCTTCAGCATCAGCTGAGCGTGGCCGGAAGACGACTGACTCCGTGGGGACCCAGGGGCAGGAGGGAAACGTGGGGTGGAGGCGGGGCAGCTGGCAGGAGCTGCAGGTGCTTCTCTGTTGCGGCCTCCGAGAGAAACCCTGCTTCCTGCAGGGGGCAGCAGCCCTTCGCACCCTCACAGCACCTTACAGTTTACACAGCTCCGTCTCCCATCCTCTTAAGGAGGCGGAAGCTGAATTTCCTTTTGGCTGATGGGGAAACAGAGGTTGCAGGGGACCTTGACTGCCCAGGGAGGGACACAGCAGAATGGCAGGCCGGCCTCGGGGCCACACGCAGTGCCTTCCCGCTGCATCGGGCAGAAGCTGGAATCGGTGGGTCCTGGGGCTTCAGCCCCCAGCGCAGGGCTGAGGGGCGGTGCGGGGAGGATGAGCTGGGAGGGGGCTACAGCACTGGCTGGTCTTTGGAAAGATAGTCATGAGCCCCACCCCTGCCTCTTCGCAGGCCTTCCATTTAACCTGCCTGGGAAAGGTTAGAGGTCAGAGGCAGCTCCAGACAGGGTCAGCCCCTCTGGGTGGGGGGTTGGGCAGAGGTGAGGGAGGCACCACATCTCTAGTTGGACGGGGGCAGGAGACCCGCACACCCACTGGGTGCCGTGTGTGTGGCTCACCCAGCCGAGCAGCCCTAAGCTGTCGCCAGCAGGTGGAGGCTCAGGGGCGCAGAAGCCATGCTGGCCGGCCAGCCCTGTGAATCACAGCGCCCGCCCAGAGGCCTTGTGGCCCGTGCATGTGCCTCCCGGGGCTGGGGGCCCAGGAGGTGTCCCGGAAGCAGGAGGGGAGGGAGGCCCAGCGGGCGTCCCTCCCAGCCTGGGCGCGCCCGACCCCAACCTTCATAAGAAGGAAGACGTGAGGCCGGCCAACTCCAGTCCTGCCCCGACTGGCTGTAGCGTCTATTTTTACATCCCCACTTCCCGCTTCTTTTCCTGTTCTCAGGAAAAGCTGACGGAGCTCCATGGGGCCTAGGGTTTCTCCCTGGAGCCAGAGGCAGCTGGGCAGCACCTCTGCCCTGATCCAGATCCCTGAAGGGACTCTCCTCCTGCAGGTGGCCTTGGGGACACCTCTCCTGGCGAGGGCCTCGCAGGGTGGGGGACCCAGGGATGCCGTAGGAACTGGCCTCATGCCCAGAGGGGGTGGCACCTGAGAGGGTCTGGAGCAGCCATTGCCCACTTGTCTGCTCTGTCCACCCTCGCCGTCCTCTCACCCCCAGACTCATTCTCCCAGCTCCATCCTGCTGTGACTCCGGCCTAAGTGCAAACGGAGGAAGAACCAGGAAGGAAGGAAAGAGTGGGCAGGAGAAACTGGGAAGGAAGCTGCTTATCTTTCCTTGCAAAGAACAAGCTGCACATGAATTCTTGGAACCCGGCTCTGGACCCACAGCGGGGCCCCAGGCAAGGCAGCTGACTCTCCAGGCCTCAGTGTCCTAACCTGTGAAATGGGGTCCGGGGCTGCAGGGGTGATGAGTGACAGGCTCGCTCCGAGGCACAGCCACGGCAGGAAGGCCGTGTTAGTTCTTAGGCCACCAGCACTCAGAATCCAGTTCTGGGCAACTCAGGCCAAAAGGAGACAGACAGGAAGGAGGTGAGGCGTCTCCCAGGTCAGAAAGGAGCGTGACCAGCGAGCCTGCAGCGCTGACCTTGGGGGGCCTCCAAGAGGCACAGCAGGCTCAGTGCCCCCCAAAATGTTTTTATTTCTTCTCAGATCGGAAGGAAAAAAAATGAATTTTTAGGTTGAAGAAAATGTTTCCACATACAATATGCATATACTCGTCTTTATGCCAACATGTTTGGAAAATGTCATTTTTAATATTCTTTTATGGATGAGGAAGGGGCCCTGCCGCCAGGTGTGGCCCTCAGGTCTCCTCTGTGGGCCAAGCAGAGCCAGATTTCCAGGAAGGAAATTCTGATTGGTCAGCTTGAGTCAGGGGCCCACACCGGGACCAGCAACTGAGTGCAGTGGGCAGGGTGACCAGGCCCAGACTTGGCCACTGGGCACCCCATGTAAGGGGCTTTCCTGGAGAAGGGGAGTGGCTGGGAGCCCCACGGTGTGGGTCTACGCTGATCATTGGGTCCCCTCTAGGGTCTGCTGTTAGATTCTTGTGTTTCAGGGCTGGGCACCATCCTTTGTTCGGCCTCCGTGCACTCAGAGACGGACATCCACCAGGGATGCTGAGTGCAGGGGACTTGGGGCCGCAGGCAGGGCTGGAGGCATCACCACCAGCTTTG
The DNA here is from genome assembly GCF_028564815.1 of Eubalaena glacialis. Taxonomy (NCBI): domain Eukaryota; kingdom Metazoa; phylum Chordata; class Mammalia; order Artiodactyla; family Balaenidae; genus Eubalaena; species Eubalaena glacialis. Next base: position 194,012,576 of record NC_083717.1, on the reverse strand, counting down.
GATCTGCTGCCCTCAGAGCATCCCAGCAGAGACCACTGTGGCCATGACCACTTTCAAGGTCAGCATTGCCAGTCCTGACCTTGGCCAGGGGAAGCCTCAGGGACACTCCTGAGCACCTGTAGTTTGTGGGCGGGGCCACCAGGGTGGGCGTCCACCAGGCTCCCCTGATCGCTGGGGTGGAGAGGGACTCTGGGCCCTCTGGGAATTTGGGATGCAGTGCAGTATGGGCCATCCTTGCTGGCCATGGTGGGCTTCTCTCGTCCCCTCCGGTCCCAGTGATAAAACAGACTTGGATTTAAAGCCGATCTGGCCTTCGACCAACAGTGGGACTCGGAGAGCTCGTTCCTCTCTGAGCCTTGTTTTCCTCTTTTGTAAAGAAACTCAACTGCAGGGAGCAGACCTCGTAGCATTGCAGGGGCAGCAGGGACAGGAGAAGGGTCAGGAGAACTCCAGAGACAGGACAGATTCTCCGCTAACAGTTTCCACCCCTCACTCTGTGCTCTTGCTGGGTCCTTTAGGGCAACTTGGGAATTTTAAATGGAAATGTTAGCCCAGGCCCCCAGCCAGCTGGTCTGCACTGTCCAGAGGCCCTGACAGGCAGCAGGGGGCAGGGAACGCCCAGGAGGAAAGTTCTGGTAGGCCTCCCCTCTCGGCCTTCGGCCAGGCCCTCCAGCTGGACCAGCCCTTCCCTGCCATCCTTTTGTTCAGCCCCTCCCCCCAGCCTCTGAGCATGCAGTCTTCCTGGGGCTTTGCAGTTTCCAGGCATCCTATGCCCTCTGCCGGGGTACCCTTGTCCTCGTGGTCAGCCTGGCTCTTCCAGGGCAGACACAGGATGAGAAGCCCTCCCTCCCTACCCAAGGGAGCCCCTTGCCCCTCTGCACCTGGGCATGCACCCAGGCCTCATCCCGTGCACTGACCACTTGCCAGGTGCCAGGATTATGTCACCTCCATCCTCCGAGCACACTGAGGCAGTGCCCTGATTCTTGTCCCCGTTTTACAGATGAAGAGACTGAGGCTCTGGTAATTGAGGCGCTCGTAGGTCTGTCTACGTTGCCTCTACACGTGCATCATCCTTAGCACAGCAGCTCATAAGAGCAGCTTCCCCGCTGGTCTCTTAAAGCCTCTGGGGCTGGGACGGGGCTGGTTCACCTCAGCCGTCTGGGGAGTGTCAGGTATGCAGGGAAGGGCTGACAGGGCCACTGCCAGGCCTCCTCTCACAGGCTGCCCCCCTCGGCACTGAACTGGAGTGGGCTGCACGGGGCACGTCATTTCCCTGCCTGGCGTGGAGCACCCAACTCTGGTCCTCACAGGCCTGCACGTGGGTGTCAGCAGGGCCCGAGGGCCCCACCCAGGCCAGCGGCCTCCCTGTGCTCCCTCCTGCCCCAGGGCCCAAGCGCTGCCATTGGCTGCACACCCGAAGCATCCCACCAAGCTGGGCCTGGGCAGTGCGGGGAATGGGAGGCGGCTCCCCAGACGTCTGGAAAACCTCGGCTCCCACTGCCACGCGGCGCTGGAGATAACAGCCTGTTTGTCTGGGGAGATGCAGGTCCCTGACCCTGCGTGGGGCCCAGTGGATGGGGTGGCATCCTTGGCCTTTGTTTTCGCTGGATGCCTGGCCCAGGGAGCAGGTGGCCATGCCCCTCTCCGGGGCAAGGGCGCCGCTCCCCTCCTCGGGCGGGTCCACCTGCCTAGACTTTCTTCTAAACGTTTCTGACTTGTTATGGTTTACATTCAGCGCTTTCATCCCTCTGGGACGTATCTGTGAAGTAAAGCTACTGAATAACCAACCAGCTTCCTGCAAACCCTGCCTACACAGGAGTCTGTCCCCCCGACCGCACAAGCCCTGCAGCCACCTCTTTGTGGGTCAAGTTCTTTAAGATTTCAAGTCTGTTCCTAAAGCAACAGGGACTAGTGAACAACTCGAATCCACGGAGCCAGCCCAAGAGTGGACGGGGCCACAGCAAGGACGAAGCAGGGCGACCGGCCGAGCGGCCGCTGCCCTGCTCCAGGGGGCAGGGCGGCAGCAGGGGTGCAGAGGAGAGGGCGGACGTGGAGGGGACTTGGAGGGTCTGCTCCCCGCGAGGCCCCAGCTGGCCTTCCCCGTGAGCACCACCCTGCTTCTGGGCAGCAGGGTCTGGCTTCCCCGGCAGAGCCAAGAACAGGGCCGGGAGTCCTGCAGCAAGACAGAGGTGGGGCCACTAGGCCCCTGGGGGGTCCTGCTTGAGTCCTTCTTAATTTCCTGGATTCCAGGAAGGCTCCCAGGGGGACAGTGGGCAAGCCCCTAACAGGGTGTGCCCATCCTGCCTTTCCAGGCAGCTCTTCTGGTGCCACGGGAGCCCCGCGCCCGGCCAGCCGGAGGCTCTGGGAGTGTCTGGCCATCTGGAGCCGGGGCTGGCTGGCAGGAAGGCCCCAAAGCCCCACAGGGCGGTGGGGAGATGACGCCCAGCGACCAGGGTCACAGAGCAGAGCCCCACGGGGAGGCCCGTGGCTACTTGGGCAAAACAGGCAGCAGTGGGGACTGCCCTGGTGGTCCAGTGGTTAAGAATCCGCCTTCCAGTGCAGGGGACGCGGGTTCGATCCCTGGTCGGGAAACTAAGATCCCACATGCCCCGGGGCAACTGAGCCCGTGCGCCACAACCACTGAGCCCGTGCGCCACAACTAGGGAGCCCACACACTGCGACTACTGAGCCCACATGCTCTGAAGCCCGTGCGCCACAACTAGAGAGCCCACACACTGCAACTACTGAGCCCGCATGCTCTGAAGCCCATGCGCCACAACTAGAGAGAAGCCCATGCGCTGCAACGAAAGATCCCACGTTCTGAAATTAAGACCCGACGCAGCCAAAAATAAATAGATAAATATTAAAACAAAAAACAAACAAATCAGGCAGTGGCTGTGGCATGGCTGTGTGCAGGCTCTGGCCTGCCCCTCAGTGTACCTGGCCCCTGTGGCCCTTCTGCGTCTGAGAACTTTCGACACACTGGCCTCCAAGTCCCTTCCAGTTGACAAGCTGGGAGCGTCCGAGGCCGTGCCCATCCGGGTGCTGACCGTGCGGTCACCCCTGAGCAAACCCACGCTGCCTGGCCCCCCGATACTGGCACTGCAGCAGGGGCAGGGGACGGGCCAGCCCGAGGGGAATTGCAGGGCAGGGGAAGGTGGGAGATTCTGAGGTTTCAGCCTCAGGTTTCTGGGGAGGAGTAGGGCAGGGCTCAGGGGGCAGAGATGCAGGAGGGCAGGAAGGCAGAGGGTCCCTTGAAGGAGACCGGGTCAGCCACCACCCTCCTCCCAAGCAGGCCTCTCTCAACCTGCCTCCCCCTCCAGCCAGCTGCTCTGGCAACGCCCCGAGCAGTAGAAACGCAGCGGGCGCTGCAGCGCACGTTGGGAGGCCCCGTGCCTCCCAGGGCCGCTCCCAGGAGAGGGCGAGGAGGCGGGTCTCAGTGGCAGTCAGGGGGGAGGGGGAGGAGGCGTGGCTTCGGTGCCTGTCGGTGACTCCCGAAAGCCGGCTCAGGTCGGGGGGACCCCTGAGTGGGCGCCCCAGCTTGGAGTCCGCCCGGGATGGGGAGCTCACTCCCACACCAGGCAGCGGCTGCTCCTCCCGGGGGCGACGAGAGGCGGGCGCTGCTGCCTGGGTCCCAACCCGGGCTGGAAGGGTGAGGAGTTGTTGATCCCAGCGGCTTCTCGCTCTGGGGGCCGAGAGCCAACAGGGGCCTGGCTTCCGGGGGTCTGGCCTGAGCGGGCGCTGCTCCCGGCCACTCTGCCAGCCTCAGGACTGCACGTGGGGGTGAGGCCACCGCGCAGCCGCAGGGCCAGGCCACGTTGAGAGCAAATGTTCTAGAACCTACTTCACGGCCCCCAAAAGGCAGGTCCCACGGTTGCCTTCCACGGAGGCCGAGAGGCCGAGAGGCCAGTGCGGTTAACGGACCCCTCTTTATTCCAGCTTTATCAGCTAATGGCAGCTAAGAGTGATTTTACACAAAATAGTGTGTCAGAGGTAATTGCTCCTGGGCACAGCTCCCAAATTCCAACCTGAAATCAAAGGCCAAATGTGCCCGTTAATGACTAAACCTCTAGAATGGGCACTGAGGCGCTGAGCAACAGGGAGAGGCTCCTGGCGGCGGCCCAGCGGCTGGCGCTGCCGCGCGGGGGAGGGGCAACGCTTCTCCTCCGAGGGAAAGCTAAATATTGTCTAATCCGGCACCCGGGAAGGCAAACAGGCCTCCCATTGTCTGTCAGGAAGCAGGTCACGGTCACGGCCCAGGTTGCACCCACCTGAGGTCAGGATGAAGGCCCAGGGAGGCTGGAGCATCCTGGTACCAGGTGGGCGGCAAGGGGGCGTGGGGGGGAGGGAGCCCTTGCCTCTACCGCCTTCCTCTGCCCCGAAGGACATTCTTGAGATAGGTCTTGCATCGCACAAAGGGCTTAAACCATGTAAAACGAATGGGTCTACGTGAGCACCAGCATAAGAAAACCCATACTTGGAGACAGAAAGCAAATGTGGATGTTCTCCCAGGTGGCCAAGAGTTTTGGATTTACACTCCGGGCTCTGCTCCCAGCTCTGCCACGTTCTAGCAGTCATGTGATGCCTCTAAGCCTCAGTTTCCTCCTCTGTAAAATGGGGACACGGTGCCTGACCTCAAGTCATCCTGAGGCTTCATGAGATGATGCATGTAGAACACACAGCACCGTCACCTTGGCACAGGGTGAGTATTCAATACACAGCAATTATTTTTTAAATCGCAATTATGATCACAACAGGATTCTGATCCTTTGCAAGATCCTCTCCCAACCTCAGCCTCCCATCTGTCAGTGTGTGTTCGCAGATTGATGTTGGACAGTGTTCAGGTTCACTGTTTGGGGCTGACTGAGGAGGGATGGAGGAATGCGGGGGGGGGGGGGGACCAGTGACCTTGCCTCCCCAAGGCCGGGTCAGAAGTGAATGTGAACGAATAGATATATATTTTTTTTTACTTATTTTATTGAAGTATAGTTGATTTACAATGTTGTGTTAGTTTCTGCTCAAAGTGATTCAGTTATACATATATATACATTCTTTTTCATATTCTTTTCCATTATGGTTTATCACACCATATTGAATATAGTTCCCTGTGCCATACAGTAGGACCTTGTTGTTTATCCATTCTGTATATAATAGTTTGCATCTGCTAATCCCAAACTCCCAGTCCGTCCCTCTCCCTTGGCAACCACAGGTCTGTTATCTATGTCTGTGTGTCTGTTTCTGTTTCATAAGTTCATTTGTGTCATATTTTAGATTCCACACATAAGTGGTATCAAAGGGTATTTGTCTTTGTCTGACTTACTTCACTTAGCAGGATAATCTCTAGGTCCATCCATGTTGCTGCAAATGGCATTATTTCATTCTTTTTAATGGCTGAGTAATATTCCACTGTATATGTGTACTACATCTTCTTTACCCAATGAATACATATTTTTACATATAACAGCTTTATTGATATATAAGTCACCTAGCATAAAACACGCCCTTTTACAGTGTGTGTTTCTGAGGGTTTTTGTACATTGGCAAGGTTGTGCAACCATCACTACTGTCTACTTGCATCATTGTCATCACCCCACAAAGAAATCCTATACTCATTAGCAGTCTATTTCTCCTATTTCTCCCTCTCCACCAGCCCTAAGCATCCACAACTCTACTTTCTCTCTCTATGCATTTGCCTATTCTGGACATTCCACATAAATGGAATCGTACAATATGTGTTTTTTTGTGTGTCTGGCTTCTTTCACTTAGCATAGTGTGTTCAGTGGTAAAGCCTGTCTCAGTACTTCATTCCTTTTTTTTTAAAATTTTATTTATTTATTTTTGGCTGCGTTGGGTCTTCGTTGCTGTGCGCAGGCTTTCTCTAGTTGCGGTGAGCGGGGGCTACTCTTCATTGTGGTGCGCGGGCTTCTCATTGCAGTGGCTTCTCTTGTTGTGGAACACGGGCTCTAGGCACACGGGCTTCAGTAGTTGTGGCTCGCGGGCTCTAGAGCGCAGGCTCAGTAGTTGTGGCACATGGGCTTAGTTGCTCCGCGGCATGTGGGATCTTCCCGGACCAGGGCTCGAACCCATGTCCCCTGCACTGGCAGGCAGATTCTTAACCACTGCGCAACCAGGGAAGTCCCCGTTCCTTTATATAATTGAATAATATTCCATTGTAGGAACAGACTGCATATTGTTTAACCAACCATTCATCAGCTGCTGGATATTTGAGCTGTTTTCCCCTTTTTGACTATTGTGAGTCATGCTGCTATGAACATTTATGTACAGGTTTTTGTATGAACATGTTTTCTTTATTTTGGCTGTGCTGCACAGCATGCGGGATTTTAGTTCCCCGACCAGGGATCAAACCTGTGTCCCCTGCAGTGGAAGCGAGGAGTCCTAACCACTGGACCACCAGGGAAGTCCCGTGGACACGTTATCATTTCTCTTAGGTATATACCTAGCAGCGGAATTGCTAGGCTATATGGTAGAATGGATGTTATTTAAAGTTACCAAAAAAGCAGTAGAAGAATAAAAGTAACTATGTAAATATGAAAAATAGGAGGGTCATGTACAGCGGACCCTTGAACAACATGGGTTTGAACTGCATGAGTCCACTTATACACGGGTTTTTTTTTTTCTCACTCAATACATACCGTAGCACTACCCAACCCGAGGCTGGTTGAATCCTCAGATGTGGAACCTCAGACCAGAAGGTCACCTGTAAAGTTATGCTGAGACTTCTGACTGCACAGGAGCTTGCACCCCTAACTCTCGCATCGTTCAAGGGTCAACTGTAATGTTCTTGAATTTCCACCTTTCATATTGAGGAGTCCATAGTGTCTGAAATTTGGCAAGTCAGAGATGAGAGGTAGATGTGGTGTGTACAGCTGCAGGGGCCGCTGTGAGCCTCACTAAGCCCCGTGGGATCAAGGAGCAGACCTGGGGAGGGTGGCTGGGTACTGTGTGGCTTTGCATCATACGCACCTCTGTGTCATTCATTTGTGACTGTCAGTGTGTTGCTTGCAACAAAAAGACACTTTGTTAATTAGAACATGTTTGGAGTCACAGACCATTTGGAACTGAAAATGTAAGTTAGCAAGAAAACCGGGTTCCGTTTACCATTTGTCAGGAACACAGCAGGAGAGGAGGCGGGCTCCAGCAGTTGGCTTTGCCTCAAGACACCATCTGCCTCCCTCCCACTTCCCCCACTAGTCCTGGGTCCATCCCTAGAGCCATGGGGTTAGGAGGGGGTGTCCTTGCCTTCTCCCAGTGGAGAGCCCTCCAAACCCTCAAAGGCACCTCTTCTGCTCCCCTGAGGCTTGTCTTCTGCAGGCTGAACTTCACCCACCTCCTCAGCTGTTTTATGAACAGGCTCTGTGATCCTTTCCTGGCCACGAGCCTTGGGGCACTCAGGGTGTGCAGGGAGGCAGGGGGTCTGCTGGCCTCTGTTGGGAACATGGTATCTGCCCACCCACCCACCCATCCAACCATCCACCCACTCGCATATCCATCCACCCATCCGCCCATCCATCCACCCATCCATCCACCCACCCATCCACCCACTCACATATCCATCCATCCATCTACCCAGTCACCCATCCACCCACTCACCCATCCATCCACCCATCTACCCAGTGTGGGCAGACCCCAAGCCAATTGTGAGGAAAGTGTGCCAGCAGATTCTGCCTGGTGGAGACATCCTTCTCACCCAGCTATGGTTCCAGAAACCTCCATTTACCCTTGAAAAACATCAGGACTTCCCAGTTGTGGGGGGCTGGGGGTGAGTGAGACTTGGCCCTTCCTCTTGGAGACCCCACCCTGCTCTGGGAGAAAGGACCCTCCTCAGCTTCCTGGCCCCTCAGGACTGCAAGTCACAAGCCGTAGGAAGACTCCATCCTAGGTCTTATAGCAAAAGATCCTTGTAGCCGAGTTGGGCCGTGTTGCTGGTGGCCATTGTGGAAGCCACCTAGCCATGGCACATCTGATTGGCCTCTGGATGCCTGGCCTTGGGGACATTGATGACACCGTTACTGGGAGGTTGTGGGCTGTGTCTGGGAGGGGGTGACAGAGTATGATTCTCAGAGGTGAGAAGTTAAACTGGGTCCACTTCTGGGAGGGGGTACTTTTGAGGAGGGCCTGGAGGATGGGCAGGTTTAGAGAGCTGCGCCAGGGTGGGCAGCAGGGAGTGGGAGGGTCTGGGTAGAGGCTCTGGCCGGGCGGGATGTCTCCTGAGGACCGCCCCCCCAGGGCGGGGACCTGGGAAAGGCGGAAGCCAAAGCTCTTCTTTTTTTTAAAAAATAAATTTATTTATTTATTTTTTGGCTGCGTTGGGTCTTCGTTGCTGCGCGCGGGCTTTCTCTAGTTGCGGCGAGCGGGGGCTACTCTTCGTTGCGGTGCGCGGGCTTCTCATTGCAGTGGCTTCTCTTGTTGCGGAGCACCAGCTCTAGGCACGTGGGCTTCAGTAGTTGTGGCTCGCGGGCTCTAGAGCGCAGGCTCAGTAGTTGTCGGGCACGGGCTTAGTTGCTCCGCGGCATGTGGGATCTTCCGGGATCAGGGCTCGAACCCGTATCCCCTGCATGGCAAGCACTAACCACTGTGCCACCAGGGAAGTCCCCAAAACTCGTCTTATCGTCCACGTTGTCATTGTCACCACGTCTGGGACATAGGATCGGAGGGGAGGGCCCAGCGCCGGGGGAAAGAGCAGCAGGACCACCAAGCAAGACGTAAGCCCCCAACCGGAAGGAAGCGTGGCGGGCGGGAGCGGCCCGCAGGTCTCGGAAAGCAGGCGCCGCCCCTCCCGTTGAAGCCACGCCCACTCTCGAGGCCACGCCCCCAGTCCGTGTCGGAGCATCCTCGGACCTCTGCAGACCCCAGGGCGCACCCGCCGCGCTGGCCACCCTCCTCCCGTGCCCTCCGTGGCATTCCGCCCCCATCCCTTGCGTGCTCATCCTCACACGGGATCCTTACACTGTGGTGTGGGGATGTCAGGGTGTGACCACCAGGACAACAGAAGGTCCAGGGATGAAGAGGGTCGTGGGCCTACCCTCCTGCCAGTCCCAGGGCAGGAGGACACAACCTGGGCAGGTGGGCTGCTTGGAGCCCTTCATCTGGACCCCCTCTTTGGAACAGGAAGCACTGTCCCCAGACACGGGACAAGGAAACCAACCATAGCCATCATAGAGGCTATCATGGAAGACCTTCCCACACCTGGGGATTACTGCTCCAGTAACAAGGGGTGCTACTTGTTTAGAAGCCATGCCCAGGAGGATGGTCCCGGGACCCAGCTAGCAGGTGATCAGAGTCAGCGACAGGCATGGGAAGGTGTCCTTGGTCCAGCTGGCAGCAAGACAACACAGAGCGCAGATCACAGGGCAGAGGGTAACCAGGGCATGGGACCCAGAACAAGGCCTGATGGACAGAAGACCCTTCCAGGTTGGGTGGGCTGTAAGAGGGTTCTGCCTCTGAGCTACAGAGCAGGGACTTACCTGGTCAGGCCCGCCGGCCTCAAAGCTGGCTCGGCCCCTGGGGCTGGGTTAGAGCTGGGGGTGGAGGCAGGGGAAGAAGAGCCAGTCACGTGGCTCCAGCTATCTTGGGGCAGGAAGTTAAGCCTGACCTGAGACGCCACCTGCAGGGGTCAGAGGCCCAGTTCTGTGCCCCACGTGCCATTCTGACCAAAGCCACACTGTTTCCGCTGAGGTCGTCTGAGGCCCAGGCCTGGAAGAGGTTGAACGGTGGAGCCTCAGGAGCTCTGGTTGCTAAGAGACAGTTGGAGGGAAAGCTGGTCGCAGGATGTGGCCCCTGCAGCAAAACCTCTTGGGAGGGGCTTCCCTGGTGGCGCAGTGGTTAAGAATCTGCCTACGAATGCAAGGGACACGGGTTCGAGCCCTGGCCCGGGAAGATCCCACATGCCGCGGAGCAACTAAGCCCGTGTGCCACAACTACTGAGCCTGAGTTCTAGAGCCTGTGAGCTACAACTACTGAGCCCACGTGCCACAACTACTGAAGCCTGTGTGCCTAGAGCCCGTGCTCCGCAACAAGAGAAGCCACGACAATGAGAAGCCTGCGCACCGCAACGAAGAGTAGCCCCTGCTCGCCGCAACTAGAGAAAGCCCATGTGCAGCAACGAAGACCCAACGCAGCCAAAAAAAAACACCAAAAAACAAAAACCTCTTGGGAATATCCCACAGTGGCCCAACATTATCACTGGACACACCATCTTACACCCAGCCACACTCACAGATGCCCTCACACTTGCACACCCAGGGCTAGGAAAGCCATGTTCGGCCTAGCAGCTCAGTGCAGTCTGGGTGGCCCGGCCACATCTGGACAAGGCTCAGAGCCACCACCTCCTGCCTGGGGGACACCCCATTCCTCCCCTCTTAAGGGCAGTCCAGACACTAGAGGCAGAGATGGAGGGCCTTGAACGCCAGGGACAGGAAGTCGGACTTTATCCTACAGGCAAGCGGGAGTGAGGGTGGCCTGGTCAGATCTGGGTTTCATCAGGCTGCTGTGTGGACACTCGGGAAGAACGTGGTTGGGGACAGGATGCCCAGCGAGTGGCACTGCTGTCTGTGAAGAGGTGAAGTAGGGGGCTGGGCTGGGTGGGCCTGACGGGCTGCAGCAGTGGGGCTGGGGGCTGGGGAAAGTCAAGGCCTCTGGCATTCTCCCCAGGATGCCTGGGGATGGCTCATACCTCCAGGGGTCTTTGGGGACCCTGTCCTGTTCCCTGGAGACCCAGCAGAGCGGTGCTGCTCAGCTTTCCAGAAGCCCTTCGTGGAGCGTGGCCTGCTCCACTCCCATCCCAGCTGCCCAGGCTGCCGTGGACACCCAGACACCTGAGCTCCCGTCAGGGCAGGTGCAGAACGACACAGCAGTGTCCCCAGGATGCTCGTTGGCCTGAAACTGACCTGTAACTGCAGCTCCTGGAGCCTTCCGGAACCCAGATCTCTACCTGAGATCAAACCAAAGACTTAGTTTAAGGTCCCTCGCTTGGCTTGCAGCCTCCCAACACTGACCCACTTCACTGTGTCCTTGGGCCTCCCCAGGACCTCCTTGGGCCTTGGCTTTCCCACCTGCAAAATGAGAGGGGGCTGAGATGTCTCACTCACCCTCACTCCCACCCCATGCACTTCTGGGTGCCAGGCCCCTGCAGAGTGATGGAGCCACGGAGGGGTGCAGACACACTGGAGGGACAGACAGGTGACACTCATGACACATGAAATGGAGAAGAGGGAGAGGGAGGAGTTCAGGATGGGGTCATCAGAGTGCTCCCGAAGGCTGGAATGAGGAAGAGCCCCGCCCCTCCCTCCTCACCCCAGCACCCAGCACCAGCTCTTGCCCACAGGCCTGTCGATGAACAGATAAGTTGTCATTAGTAGCAGCTACCGGTAACCACCAATAGGTGTGAAGCCTATTGAGTTACAGAGGCCTGAGTCATTGCAACTCAGTTTGCCTTCCAGCAGCGCACACCTGGGCCTTAAAGTGAGTCTAAGATATCTCTCATTCAGAAATGAGCAGACGGAGGGTCTGAGTGGTGCACTCACTGTCGGTGAGTGGCCATGTAGGGTGGCTCTGAGCCTCAACGGGGTAGGCGTGCAGCCCTGAGGGCCAGAGTGGGCAGGGTGCTGAGGACCCCTCCCTGTAGCCCTGGGCAGCCAGTCTGGAGAGCCTTTGGAGTGAAGCCCAGGTCCACCACCCCCGGGATCCGGGAGCCTAGGGCCCAGCTCACACCCTTCCCTCTGATCTGCCCTGAGTTTTGGAACAGGAAGTGGGACCAAGTGTCACCTGCCTCCCCCCACCGCCCCAGGCTGTGTCTGCTGGCTGTTAGGATTTCAAGAGATAAAGCCTACTAAGTGCTTAGCCCAATGCCTGTGGGAGACAAGGTGAGAAAGAAGTGGACCAGAGTAGGATTCTAACCAGAGAAGATGGAAGCAAGGGCACCCTGGGGTCCAGTGACAGCAGCTGCAAAGGCGGTGGGAGGGGGCAGGTGAGGGAGTGACAAGGGGGATGCCAGAGGGGGGTGGGACCAGCCCCCAGAGGAGCTAGAATGGAGGGCCCAGGGGATCAGGAGCCAGGCCTCCTTCAACACGTGCCCGCCCCACCCACCCCCCAGGTCAGCAGGTCACTTCTGCGCTGAGCTCTGAAGGGGGCACCAAGGAGGCCTGGGGGGCATCACCACCTCCCAGACCACCCACTACTGTTGTTTGCCCACAAGGCCAGACCCCAGAGCAGCACACTGTGCCCGGCTAGGACCCAGCTCAATCAGTGGCCCCCGGCCAGGAGGGTGCAGGGCTTGGGGAACCAGGGGTCCCAACTGGCTGGTGGGAGAGATGAAAGTCCCTCTGAGATGAGAAATCTGGGTCCGACATGTAACCCGATGGATTCTTTTTTGGCCTAACAGGCCCGGAGCCAGTGCCTGCAGGCCCAGGCGTGACTGCCACCCTCCAGCCCCACCTCCCTCGCAGCACTGCCTGGCGCCCCGTTCAGCTGGCGCCCCGTTCAGCTGGGCCCTGGGCAGAGGTGCTTTGTTGTTGGAACTGCAGGCACAGGCGCTGCTGCCCGCAGGTGTGGGAGCTCGTGGGCTCCAGGCCCTCTCCTGCGGGTGTGACCTTGAGTGGCAGGTTATCGATCCTCTCTGGCCTCAGTTTACTCATCCATCAAATGGGGATGTGGTAGCAGCACTCACTTACCAGGGGTGGGAAGTGGAAAGGATAAAAATGTGTGTAAAAGCGCCCTCAGGGAGCTGACGGAAGGCAGACTCATGCAACCATGAAACCATGTCAGAGTTACCTGATGAGTCCCCTCAACCTCTGGGGAGGTCACGAGGCAGCAGGAGGTGCTGGGAAGCTTCCAACAGGCAGGGTTCTGGAACACAGGCCTTGGGAGCGCTTTATCTCTCCTCCTGGTTCCTAGTGCCTCCTCCTCTACAGGGCAGGGTGGGCCCTGGCCCCTCCTCTGAGCCCTGCTGTGCTAATCTGGGCCTTTGGGACAGAATGGCTGGAGCTGCTCACTGTTAGGCGTGGCCTGTCACCCTCAGAGGAGAAGGGCACCTGCACAGTCCCTATCCTGGGGCCCCTGCCGCTTGGGGCTATGTGGGGGGGCGAGTCCCTCTGCAGCCCCTCCTCCGCTTGGAAGCACCGGGAAGCGCCCCTGTCCTTTTCGAGGTACTGTCCCCAGGCTGCTTCCTCTCAGGAGGGAGGTGGGCATTGCCCTGCCCTGCCCCACCGAGGCTCTGGAAGCCCCAGGAAAGAGCTGCAAGCCCTGGTGACACTGGGCCTGTAGCTCAGCCTCCCCAGAGCCTAATCCCAGGAACAATACAGGCTGCTGGCAGGAGGCTTTGCCAGGGCTGGCGCACCCCACCCAACATCTCCAATCTGGACAAGCACCCAGCCGGGGGCATGTGAACTGTTAGAGCCAGAGGCTCAGGTTCAAGTCCCTGCCCAGACACTCAGCAGCTGTGCAGCCTCGGGGAAGTTGCTTGACTTCTCCTGCTCAGCTCACCAACCTACACAAAGTGGGAGTCACGGTGGTATGACTTTCTCTGAGAGTCACAGTTTTACCAAGTTGGCAAGTACCTACAAAGGAGCCTGGCCCTTAGGGCTAAAAATCTGAATTTCAGCGGCGGGGCAGGGCTGAGAATGGCCAAGGGGCTGCTCAGACAGGCTGAGTGGGCAGTGGGTCACAGCTGCCGCTTTCCAGAATTCCACAGCACGGAGGGCCTGGCAACAAGCCCACAAGGGCGGCAGCAGGATGCTATACAGAGCCCAAGAGTCCAGCAGTGGTTTTGAAGGTGGAGAGCAGCGGGAGATGAGCTGGCAGGTCCGAGGAAGCTGCAGAGGGATGCCACAGGAAGAAAGCCCATCCATCCACTCATTCATTCATTCATTCACTTATTCACTCACTTTTTTGTTCATTCAATATATTTATTGAGCACCTCTTATGTGCTGGGCGGTGTTTTAGGTGCTGGGGAGATTTCTTCCCCCCCTCCCCCCTCCCCATGAAGCATCTGTTCCAGAGGTGAGGGGCAGGCTTTAAACAGTATGTACAATGCCAGCTGGAGTGCAGGGACAGGGTGTACCAGGCATGGGGGGAGGGGTCAGGGGTGGCCTCACTGATGAGACGGAGCAAGGAAAGCATGTCTAGGACCAGCTTTATGGACCAGCACAGGGTCCCAACCCAGGGCTTATGCTCTGCCCGCTGTCTTGAGAGTCTTGATAATTTTACCTTAGGATGTGTGTTTTGTAAGTGGAGTCCAATGCCCTGGGGGTTGGAGCTGGGCTCACTAACGCACAGTCTTCCCTCCCACTGTTTCCCTGCCTCTAGACTGCCCACTCCTCTGCTGGCTGGCGCCCCGGACCCCATCGGAGCCACACACACAGACCAGCCCAGCAACTGCTGCCACCTTCTGCCCCCAGTGGGAACCTGGGCACAGGGAGGGTCAGGGGCTGTCACACACACCCCACGGCATCTCAGGGTAGGACATGGAGGTGGCTGTCCCTGCCCCATGCTGGCCAGCTACACGGCATGTTCTGTAGGAGATTTGGCAGTTCTTGTACAGAGGTTGTAACCCCTGGGGGGTCGCCCATGGCCAGGGGAGATCGCTTTTCTAGTAGGGGTTACTCAGCAGCCTGTGATTTATGCATGCGCAAGTGTGGGACCCTGGGTACCCATCAGGGTCTGCAAGTTCATGGCAAGCATCCCTTTGCCCCAGGGAGTGCAACATTAAATAACAAATTAAAAAGACCTTGACAGGTCAAGAGAGAGCCTCTCTCTTGGAAGAAATGAAAACCTTTTATATTTTGGTACTTTTTTTTTTTTAAAGATTGATTGATTGATTGATTGATTGATTGCTATGTTGGGTCTTCTTTTCTGTGCGAGGGCTTTCTCTAGTTGCGGCAAGTGGGGGCCACTCTTCATCGCGGTGCGCGGGCCTCTCACTATCGCGGCCTCTCTTGTTGCGGAGCACAGGCTCCAGACGCGCAGGCTCAGTAGTTGTGGCTCATGGGCCTAGTCGCTCCGCAGCATGTGGGATCTTCCCAGACCAGGGCTCGAACCCGTGTCCCCTGCATTAGCAGGCAGATTCTCAACCACTGCGCCACCAGGGAAGCCCTCTATTTTGGTACTTTTAATGATACTTTTTTTCCCCTGCTCTTTGAATGAGGAGTCCCACATTGTCATTTCTGCACTGGACCCCACAAATTACAGAGTCAGCTTTGGTCATGTGGAATCTGGGAGGACTTCCCAAGCAGAGGGAAGAGCAGGTCCAAAGGCCCTGAGGCAGGAGTGTGGTTGGCACAATCGAGCAAGGCGGCCAGTGTGGCTGGATTAGAGTTAGCAAGGGGACAGTTGCTGGGCGTGAGGTGAGAGAGGGGACAGGAGGTGGCGGTTGTGTCACCCCCGTAGGCTGCGGAGGGGCTTTGGCTTTCGCTGGGTGAGATGAAGAGCCAGTGAGAGATTAGAGAGAGGAGGGAAATGATCTTATTCATTTTAAAAGGGTCGTGCTGGGTGCTAGGTTGAAAATGGGCCCAAGGGTAGGGGGTGGGGGGTAAGTGGGCAGCAAAAGCAGAAACAGGGGGACCATTCTGGAGGCTTTTGTAGTGATCCAAGTAAGGGATGATGCCCCCTTGGCCTGGAGTGGTTGCCGTGGAGGTGGCAAGACCTGGTAAGATTCTGAAGATGTTCTCAACGTGGAGCTGAAAGAATTTCCTGGTAGACTGGATATGGGGTATGAGTCAAAGAGGACTCAAGGACCATGCCGAGGTTTTGGCCTGAGCGATTGGAAAGACGGGGGTGCCCTCGACTGACATGAGAATGTCTGTGGGAGAAGTGAGGCGGGGAATGTATCCATTTCGGATCACTGCTATAACACATTACTGCAAACTTGGTGGTTTAAAGCAACACATTTTTTCTCTTACAGTTCTGGAGGCCAGAAGTTTGAAATCAGTTTCACTGGCCTAAAGGCAAGGTGTCAGCAGGGCCAGTTCCTTCTGAAAAGCTGTGTCCTTGTCTTTTTTAGCTTCTGGGGGCCACCTGCTTTATTTGGCTCACGACCCCTCCCTCATGTCACTCCAGCCACTTGCTTCTGCTGTCACCTCTCCTACTTCCTCCTCTGACCATCTCCCCTCCCTTTTTTTTTTTTTTTTTTTTGGCTGCTCCTGGCGGCATGTGGGATCTTAGTTCCCTGACCAGGGATAGAACCTGTGTCCCCTGCATTGGAAGTGCAGAGTCTTAACCAATGGACCACCAGGGAAGTCCCTCCCCTCGCTTTTATAAGGACACATGTGATGGCATTTAGGACTCACTTAATACAGGATCATCTCCTCATCTCAAGAGCCTTAACTTAATCATACCTGCAAGTCCTTTTTGCCATATAAGGTAACATCCACAGGTTCTGGGGATTAGGAAGTATTTATATTTTGGGAGCCATTGTTCAGCCAAGCACAGGGAGTTAGAAACCAGACATTCAGTTTTGGATCTATTAAGCCAAGATGTTTACTAGATATGCAAGGAGAGATGCTGAGAAGCTGGTTAGATAGAGAAACATAGAATTTAGGGGAGAGGGCCAGGCTGGAGTCATGAGTGTGCAAATAGCATTTAAAGCCGTGAAACTGGATAAGATCATCTTGGGATCATCATTTCATCAAGTTGAAGAAATCTCCCAAAAGACAGAGATAGAAATGAGGAGAGAAATTTTAATAAGAAAATTAAAAGACTAAACCAGGGGGTCCAACATCTGAATGTCAGGAATTCCACAAAGAAAAAAAAAAAAAAGAGAAAACAGAAGAAATGAAATTATCAAAGAAAAATGTTAAGAAAAACTCCCAGAATGGAAGGATATAAGTATCCAGATGAAAAAAAATCCCACCAAGTTACCAGCATAACTGATAGATAAAAATTCACATCAGTGCACTTCATCTCGAAATTTCAAACCAATGGGGATAAAGATAAAACTTGCAGAGGGGAATTCCCTGGCGGTCCAGTGGTTAGAACTCTGGGCTTCCACTGCAGGGGGCCTGGGCTTGATCCCTGGTCAGGGAACTAAGATCCCACAAGCTGCGTGGCACGGCCAAAAAAAGGGGGAAAATAAAGACTTCCAAAGACAAAAAAGCAGGTCATTTTCAAAGGAAGAGGTAGCAGAATCTCTTCCACAAAAATACTGGAAGCAAGATGACAATGGAATTGACACCTTCAAAATTCTGATAGTGATGATTTCCAATCTGAAGTTCTATACCCAGCCAAACTATCAGTTAATTGTGAGAGCAGAATAAAGACACTTTCAGAATGCAAAGTCTTAGAAAATTCACCTCCTATGCACCCTATCTCAATAAGCTACTGGTAGATGTGCTTTGCCATGAGGAAGATGCAAACTCAAGAAGAGGATGACAAAGGATACAGGAAACAGATAGCCCATGCAGGAGAGAGGTCGAGGGGCAACAGCCATGTGGCAGACTTGAGAGCAACCCATCCATGTAACTCCCAGAGGAACAAAAAATTATAGAGGAAAGGAGATGTAATCATAACTGAGATATTTTTGCTATAATTAAATATAAACGTTCCTTTAAAATCTTGCCTTCTGTAAAGTCATTCACTAAAAAATAACAGGGCTTACAGAGAAAAGAGGGTTAGACACTTAAAACCTGTGGAACATCTTTAAGAAGTTGGGTTTATTGAGGTATAATTTTTTTTAAATGTTGTTTATTTTATTTTATTTATTTTTGGCTGCATTGGGTCTTCATTGCTGTGCGTGGGCTTTCTCCAGTTGCGGCGAGCAGGGGCTACTCTTTGTTGCAGTGCGTGGGCTTCTCATTGGGGTGGCTTCTCTTGCTGCGGAGCACGGGCTCTAGGCGCGCGGGCTTCAGTAGTTGTGGCACCTGGGCTCAGTAGTTGTGGCTCGCGGGCTCTAGAGCGCAGGCTCAGTAGCTGTGGCGCGCAGGCTTAGTTGCTCCGCGGCATGTGGGATCTTCCCGGACCAGGGCTCGAACCCATGTCCTCTGCATTGGCAGGCGGATTCTTAACCACTGCACCACCAGGGAAGTCCCTATTGAGGTATAATTTGTACAAAGTAAAATTTTTTCTTTTGAAGTGTATAATTTGATGAGGTTTTAAACATGTAAATAGTCATGTAACCACCACCACTATCAAGATATAGAATATTTCCATCATCCCCAAAAGTTGCCTCAGACCCCACTGCAGTCATTTCCCCTTAATCTTTCAGGAACTACTGATCTAATTACTGTCCTTATGATATTTCTGTCCCTATGACTTTCCAGAATGTCATAGACTCATACAGTATGTAATCTTTTGTGTCTGAATCCATTCACTTAGCATAATGCTATTTTAGATGCATCCATTTTACTGTGTATATCACTTAGTTTGTCCCTTTTTATTGCTGGAGTCATATTCCATTGTATAGAGGTACCACATTAACCATTTGAATAGAGGTTGGGTTATTTCCAGTTTGGGGTTATTATGACTAAAGCTGCATATATGCAGGTCTTTGTGTACAGGTCTTTGTGTGAACTTATATTTTCATTTCTCAAGGGTAAATGACTAGAAGTGGGACTGCTTCTCATTTTATAAATACACACACACACGAAAATACCAAACTGAGAGCCCAGAAATAAACTCACACACCTACGGTCAATTAATCTATGACAAAGGAGCCAAGAAAATACAATGGAGAAAAGACAGTCTCTTCAACAAGTGGTGCTGGGAAAGCTGGACAGCTACATGTAAATCAATGAAATTAGAACACTCCCTAACACCACATACAAAAATAAACTCCAAATGGTTTAAAGACCTAAATATAAGACTTGACACCATAAAACTCCTAGAACAGATCACAGGCAAAACATTCTTGGATATAAATTGTAAGAATATTTTGTTAGATCATTTTCCCAAGGTAAAAGAAATAAAAGCAAAAATAAACAAATGGGACTTAATCAAACTTATTATCTTTTGCATGACAAAGGAGACCATCAACAAAACAAAAAGACAACCTATGGAACAGGAGAAAATATTTGTAAATGATGTGACTGACAAGGGGTTAATGTCCAAAATATATAAACAGCTCATAAAACTCAATACCAAAAAAACAAACAACCCAATCAAAAAATGGGCAGAAGACCTAAATAAATGTTTCTCCAAAGAAGACACAGAGATGGCCAACAGGCATATGAAAAGATGCTCGATATCACTAATTATTAGAGAAATGCAAATCAAAACCACAATGAGGTATCACCTCACACCGGTCAGAATGGCTATCATCAAAAAGTCTACAAATAATAAATGCTGGGGCTTCCCTGGTGGCGCAGTGGTTGAGAATCTGCCTGCCATTGCAGGGGACATGGGTTCGAGCCCTGGTCTGGGAAGATCCCACATGCCACAGAGCAACTGGGCCTGTGAGCCACAATTACTGAGCCTGCGCGTCTGGAGCCTGTGCTCCGCAACAAGAGAGGCCGCGATAATGAGAGGCCCGCGCACCGCGATGAAGAGTGGCCCCCACTTGCCGCAACTAGAGAAAGCCCTCGCATAGAAACGAAGACCCAACACAGCCATAAAATATAAATAAATTAAAAAAAGAAATGAAAACAGAAATTAAAAAAAAAAAGAAATGAAAACAGAAATTAAAAAAATAATAATAATAATAATAAATGCTGGAAAAGGAACTCTTCTACACTGTTGGTGGGAATGTAGATTGGTGTAGCCACTATGGAGAACAGTATGAAGGTTCCTTAAATAACTAAAAATAGAGTTACCATATAATCCTGCAATCCCACTCCTGGGCATATACCCAGAAAAGATGAAAACTCTAATTCAAAAAGATACATGTACCCCAGTGTTCATAGCAGCACTATTTACAGTAGCTAAGACATGGAAGCAACCCAAGTGCCCATCAACAGATGAATGGATAAAGAAGATGTGGTATATATATACAATGGAATATTACTTAGCCATGAAAAAGAATGAAATAATGCCATTTGCAGCAACATAGATGGACCTAGAGATTATCATACTAAGTGAAGTAAGTCAGACAAAGACAAATATCATATGATATCACTTACATGTGGAATCTAAAAAATAATACAAATGAATCTATATACGAAACAGAAACAGACTCACAGACATAGAAAGAAAAAACTCATGGTTATCAAAAAGGAAAGGGAGAGGAGGAGGGATAAATTAGAAGTATGGGATTAACAGATACAAACTACTCTACATAAAATAGGTAAGCAATAAGGATTCACTGTATAGCACAGGGAACTATATTCAATATATTATAATAACCTACACTGGAAAATAACCTGAAATATATATATATAACTGAATCACTTTGCTGTACAACTGAAATTCACACAATATTGTAAATCAACTATACTTCAATTTTAAAAAATAAAAGAAAATGTCAGGGCTTCCCTGGTGGCGCAGTGGTTGAGAATCTGCCTGCCAATGCAGGGGACACGGGTTCGAGCCCTGGTCTGGGAAGATCCCACATGCCGCAGAGCAGCTGGGCCCGTGAGCCACAATTACTGAGCTTGCGTGTCTGGAGCCTGTGCTCCGCAACAAGAGAGGCCGCGATAGTGAGAGGCCTGCACACCGCGATGAAGAGTGGCCCCGCTTGCCACAACTAGAGAAAGCCCTCGTACAGAAATGAAGACCCAACACAGCCATAAATAAATAAATAAAATAAAATAAAATAAAGAGGAAACATATGCTGGCAGCCAAGTCTCAGGCTTAGCCTTTAAAAAAAAAAAAAAAAAAAAAAGAAAATGTCAAACTTTTTCAAAGGGGCTGAACCGTTTTGCATTCCCAGCAGCCGTGTATGAGAGTTCCAGGTGTCCCACGTCCTTGTCAACACTAGATATTGTCAGTCTTATTCATTTTAGCCTTTATAGCAGGTGTGTGATGGTATCTCATTGATGACGACCAATGATGATCTTTTCATGTGCTTATATGTGCTGTATATTTGTGCCGAACTGTCTCTTCAAAATCTTTTTTTTAAAAATAAATTTATTTATTTATTTATTTATTCTTTGGCTGCATTGGGTCATCGTTGCTGCATGCGGGCTTCCTCTAGTTGTGTTGAGCTGGGGCTACTCTTCATTGTGGTGTGCGGGCCTCTCATTGGGGTGGTTTCTTTTGGTGTGGAGCATGGGCTCTAGGCGCACAGGCTTCAGTAGTTGTGGCACACGGGCTCAGTTGTTGTGGCTCACAGTCTCTAGAGCTCAGGCTCAGTAGTTGTGGCTCACGGGCTTAGTTGCTCCACGGCATGTGGGATCTTCCCGGACCAGGGCTCGAACCCATGTTCCCTGCATTGGCAGGCAGATTCTTAACCACTGCACCATCAGGGAAGTCCCTCTTCAAAACCTTTTGCTCATTTTTTTATTGGGTTGTTTGTCTTATTATTGAGTCATAAGAATTCTTTATATATTCTGGATACACCTCCTTTATTAAGTTTATACTTTTGCATAGCTCTATAACCAGAGCCCTAATAAAACCAACAATGATACTAATAAAGATACTAACACAGTCATTTCTCCACTGGCATTAGCACCTAAAATCACAGCTAGTCTCTCCTTTGCAGCCTTAGGCTTTAGGCTTCTGCTTCCTCCTTGGAAATGTTGACCCTTGAAGATGTTCACCTCTAAAAGAGACTAGTTTCATCAACAATAAAAAAAAATCTAGAGGTAGCTTTCTTTATCCATCAAAAACAAAATATTTTAATATGACAGCACACCTTTGCAGCTTCTTCATCTGCACGCTCAGCTTCCCCAGACAGACTGAACACAGAGGGGAGTGAAGTGGTCCTACACTACATTATTCTTGCTCTAAAGGAAGACTTTTCTGTGGGATTTTTCAACTTAACTAATTTTTTAAGGCCTTCATATATTGCTAAGGCCCTCTTTTAATTGTTGTAATCCTTGTCCTTGCTGACTTCAAAAACATTAATACACTGGGAAAAACTGCATAAGAACTACCCAACTTCCGGGTTGTACTGACGCCTTGCCCCTGCCTACCAATCACCTGTAAGCTAATATGCATAAATAAAACACGTGTCAGGGACTTCCCTGGTGGCGCAGTGGTTAAGAATCCGCCTGCCAATGCAGGGGACACGGGTTCGATCCCTGGTCTGGGAAGATCCCACATGCTGCGGAGCAGCTAAGCCCGTGAGCCACAACTACTGAGCCTGCGCTCTAGAGCCCTCGAGCCACAACTACTGAGCCTGCGTGCCACAACTACTGAAGCCCTCATGCCTAGAGCCCGTGCTTCACAGCAAGAGAAGCCACCGCAATGAGAGGCCCGCACACCACAACGAAGAGTAGCCCACTTGCCGCAACTAGAGAAAGCCTGCGTGCAGCAACGAAGACCCAACACAGCCAAAAATAAAATAAATTAATTAAAAAAAAAAAAAAAACACGTGTCGAAGCAAAACTGTCTGTACACAGCTTGGCTCAGCAGTGAACAGTATTTACAAGGGTACAATAATGGAATCCTGAATATTGTTTAAACCAGAAATATGATATAAGTGTGTTGTGTAAAGGGAAAAGGCATTTTGGGAGAGGGCAAGTAAGACTGCTAAATTCTCATCTGCCATAATAGGGAGCCAGTTGATAATATCTAGAATTGAAAACTCAAGAAATAACAGTATAAGCATAATATTTATAAATATGAAGGTCTCTCACACACACACATAAAAGAATTGAAAGAGGTTGCCCCTGGAGCTTGTGAGTCAGAGATGGGCCTGTGGGTTTTTCATCAGAAGCATTTGCATACTATTTGCCTCATTAAAAATCAAGTGGGCGGGACTTCCCTGGTAGCGCAGTGGTTAAGAATCTGCCTGCCAATGCAGGGGACACAGGTTTGAGCCCTGGTCCAGGAAGATCCCAAATGCCGCGGAGCAACTAAGCCTGTGCGCCACAACTACTGAGCCTGTGCTCTAGAGCCTGCAAGCCACAACTACTGAGCCCACATGCCACAACTACTGAAGCCCGAGCGCCGAGAGCCCATGCTCTGCAACAAGAGAAGCCACCGCAATGAGAAGGCCGCGCACCGCAACGAAGAGTAGCCCCCGCTCGCCACAACTAGAGAAAGCCTGGGCGCAGGAAGGAAGACCCAACGCTGCCAAAAATAAATTAAAAATTAAATCTTAAAAAAAAAAAAACAAATCCGTGGATTATTTTGATAAGAATATGAATGAATTTTAAACACAAAGTGAGGTATTTTGTCCAAACAGAACTATTTTTGCACATTTGCATTTTTGAATTGGAATTTGAATCAGATCTTTCTGACTCTAATCACTATATTACAAGTAGAGAGCATTAGAAGCCAATTGGGGAGGTGACAAGCAAGTGATGAGCTGTGACCTATACCTCTGCGTGCGTGTGTGTGTGTGTGTGTGTGTGTGTGTTGTGTAAATCCCCCTTCTGGCCCAGCGGGACCCATCTGTCAAGACCAATGTTCTCCAGCAAGGTTCCCACATGGCCTTGACGTGCTCTTCACACCTCATTCAGCTGAACCGCCCTCCTTGCTCAGCCAGGCAGGCTAAGGGGTTGGCAATTACCCTTCTGGCTCACTAGGAGGCAAGTCCAGTGTCCTCCTCATTCACTTGAAGGAGTTTCCGGAACTTGTCCAGAGTTGTCTCAGGCATCCCGGTACAAATGGCAGCAGTCAGTCACGTTCTCTCCACATACCAAGAGGGCCAACACTGCCGCCAGATGCCTTCTTTGGGGTTGGCAAAAAGGACAGATCACCCTGTTCCGGATTGTGCTGTGTTGTGTCTGTGCAGAGGAGACTGCGAGGGGGGCGGGAGGGGGGAGTAGACACTGCTCTTTAGCTGGTGGGGGCTTTTTAAGGTCAGGCTGGCATATCCGGGCACCCAAGGCTGCAGATCAGTGGATGAGCACAGTGGTTCTGAGACCAGGGACCCTCCTGGTCTGGCAGCAGCATCTCACCCAGTTCAGGGTAACAGCGAATGCCCGTTTGGCATTCACTGTGTGCCACACTTATCATTTTATGTAATCCAGACAAAAATCCTTGCGGAAGGCACTGTTATTATCCCCATTTTACAGATGAGCAAACTGAGGCACAGAAAGTTTGCATAACTTACCCCAAATTACACAGCCAGACCTAAATAGCACGTGGTCTAGCTCCACAGTCCAAAGGCTAGCTCCTATGTGAAAGCTCATTTGGTTAACTTCTTGCTACAAAATAACAAAGTAGTTATTGTGAAATGGATTCTAAGCTTATAAAACAACGTAAAGTGTGTATAGAGTGCAGGATTTAGCATTAGAACTATGTTTGAAGCTCTGCTACTCTCCAGGGGAGGCCCATCTCCAGGGCCTGCATCCACAGGTTCCTGGTACTCAGAACCCAGTGGGTTGGCCCAGTGAAGTGCCCTAGTGGGAGCTCAGGGGGCCTTGGACAGGCTGTCATTTGACCGAACATCACTGCTTTCAAGGTCAGGCATCCCCTTGGTGACTCTCTTTTTTCATTTGCTGGTGACCTCCCCTCCTGCTTCCCTCCAGCCCTACGGGTGGTAACTGCCCCCCCCCCCCACCCCGTGCTGGTCCTGGAGGCTTACACTCTCCCTCTGGTTCCCTTACCCCCGCGGCCCTGCCCCTTCGGTAAGCAGTCCCCCTTTGTAAGTAACCCTCCTGGAATTTCCCTAATTTGCGGAAGCCATCTGTTTTCCCACAGGACCCTGACTGATGTGAGAGCATCATGAATAATGGGGGAAACTGGAAGCACCTGAAGTGTGTGGTGGGGAGAGGAGGGAGGGCTGATTAGGGGACCCTGCACAGCGGCTGGGCAGGAGGGGCTGCATCCCGCGGAAATGATGTTCCGGGAGTGGGGAAGGGAATGCCGAGGGTAGGACGCTTGGGGAAGAACAAAAGATTGGAGACTAAATTGCCCAAATTGCATTCTGTCATGACCTCTAACAAGCTGCCTGCGGGCAGGGAGATGCAACCTGGTAGCCTCAAGTCCAGCACGGAGGACACAGTCAAGGTCAGAAATGAATGAAGGAATGACTGTCTGGGCCCAGCACTGGCTTCTCTCCTTCCCACAGGGGCCCTAGGCGGATCCCAGGAGGAGAGCAGAATGCGGTTCAGGCCTCAGACCAGGACGAGGGGTCTGTGATGTGTGTGTGTGGTGTGTGGTGTAGTGGGGTGTGTGTGTGTGGTGTGGTGTAGTGGGGTGTGTGTGTGTGTGTCTGGCTTAGCCAAGGCGCCCCGCGGACCCTCTCCAGGCGAGGAGGCCCCGCCCACCTGGGCGGAGCCGGCGGCGCCGGGAGCCCCGGAGGCCGCACCCGATTGGAAGAGCGCGTCTGGCCCCGCGGCCGCGGGGCTGACTCCGGCTCTGCCAGGTTCGAGCCCCAGCCACTGTAGGTCCCCGCCCCGTGGCCCTGCACAAGTGGCGAAACCTCTCTGGGCTTCAGAGAACACCTGCCTCACTAGGTCCCCGCGGGGATGAGCAGAGGCTTCTGTGTACCGAGCACTGGCCGCGTTCTGGCCATGTGGACCCCTCCCCCAGCGCTGAACCCCCGACCCCGGGGCGGTGACCCAGCACCTCGGCACCCTTGGCAGCAGCGGGGGCCTGTGTGGGAGTGAACGCAGCTCCCCAGCTGCCGAGCCCCCGCCCTGAGGTTCGTCTGCCTGGGGGGGTCTGCGGTGCGTTTCCCGAGGTGGAGGCGGCGGTGGGGTGCGCGTTAGGCGCCACTCGGTGAAGGGCGCGGAGGACCCCGCGGCGGACACACCCCCTCAGGGCCCGCCCAGCAGAGCAAAACACGGAAAGCAGATCGCTGTGTTCCTATCAAGTTCTCTTCTCACCTTGATCAAAAATATTACTATTTTAATGCCCTGAGGACCGAACGGAACCATGATTGGTTCGCAGCCAGGGTTTGTGGAAACAGGCTTCCCTTGGAACCGTGGGGGCGGGACACGAGGCTCCGTCCCGACTGTCCCCATCCCCGCACGAGGGGGACACAGGGGTTGTGGGGTGGCGGGCTGCCTTCAGGCGGAGTGGGAGGGGTAGGAGTTGACCTGGGGCGGGTGGAGGTGGGAAATGAGCCTAGGGGTGAAACCATGCGCCCAGGACTCCAACGCAGCCAAAACCCGCAGTCCTCCAACCGAGATCACACACCTGGTCTCAGGACTTAATGAAGCTGAGGTTCTTTTTTTTTTAATTTTTACTTACTTACTTACTTACTTACTTACTTATTTATTTATTTATTTATTTATGGCTGTGTTGGGTCTTCGTTTCTGTGCGTGGGCTTTCTCCAGTTGCGGCGAGCGGGGGCCACTCTTCATCGTGGTGCGCGGGCCTCTCACTGTCGCGGCCTCTCTTGTTGTGGAGCACAGGCTCCAAACGCGCAGGCTCAGTACTTGTGGCTCACAGGCCTAGTTGCTCCGCGGCATGTGGGATCTTCCCAGACCAGGGCTTGAACCCGTGTCCCCTGCATTGGCAGGCAGATTTTCAACCACTGCGCCACCAGGGAAGCCCAAAGCTGAGGTTCTTGATGTCTCATTGCAGAAAGAATTCAGTGAGAGGGAAAGTGATAGATAAGAAGTGGGTTTATTTAGAGAGAAACACACTCCACAGACAGAGTGTGGGCCACCTCAGAAGGTGAGAAAGGCCCCAGGGTACGGGGTTGCCAGTTCTTATAGGGGTGGGTAATTTCATAGGCTAATGAGTGGGAGGAGTATTCCAGCTATTTTAGGAAGGGGCCGGGATTTCCAGGAATTGGGCCACCAATTGATCCTTATGGTCAGTTCAGTCTTGGAACCGCCATGGCCCCTGTGGGTATGTCATTTAGCTTGCTGATGTGAGCATACACTGAGGCTCAAGGTCTAGTGGAAAAAGTCGACTTGTCCACCATCTTGGACCCATTTGGTTCTAATCAGTTTATGTCATGTCCTCGGGCTATGTCATTCTTTCAAAGGTTGTGCCCTGCCTCCTTCCTTCCTGTTTCAGGGAGAGAAGGCCCAAACCCTCAGGGGTTTAACAACCCCCTGCCCCCTGAAGGGAGCCACTGAGGGGGTCCCACTGGGGCAGTGGGCAGGTATGATTTCCACATCAGAAACACCCCTTTGGCCGAAAAGAGTTTAATGGAGACTAGAGGTGAGGGTGGTTCCTGTTGCAGTGGGGCAGGGGGAGAAAAGGGATGGGGTAGGCAGCAGTCAGGGGTGGTGGGCAGAGAAGGGGAGAGGCCGGGCCATGCCTGAGGCCTGCCTGGAGTGCTGGATGAAGGGCTGGGTGGGGGACGGGCTCAGCCTGGTCAGAGGAAGGGGAGTCCTGAAATGTGGCCCTTCGGGGACCACATGGCCAAGCAGGACGTCAGCACTGAACCCACTAGCTCCTGCTTGCTAAGTATGCCGGGGGCTCTGTGGGCACCAGACAGCCTCATTTGAACCCCAGCCCCCAGCACTGGGCAGAAGCCTGGGGGCCGTCCCAGGTCCTTCCTTCTCAAGCCCCACCCCTTAAAGCACATTCCAAATGGGACCCCTTCCCTGCATCCACCACCTACACCTCAGTCCCCCTAAGGGGCCTCCTTCCTCCACTCTTGCCACACACCAGCCAGCCTCCCCATGGTGGCCATTGGGCATTGGAAAACACACATCTGGTCTCTCTACCCGCCCAGAATAAAATCCAGGCTCCTGGCCCACAAACCCAAACCTGACCTCCCCTCCCTCCATTCTCCCCTGCTCTGCCTACTGAGCCCCCAGGGCTGCCCCCAGAGCTGCCCTTAGCTCATTCCTTTCTCACCTGCTCTCCCTCCCCCTTCACACACCCCTCAAGCCCCAGAAGGCGCCCCAGAAGGCGCCTCCTCAGTACTCAAGTCCCATCTCAAATGTCACCTTCTCCTGGCAAAAGCAGTTATCTCTGTCACATTAATCTGGTTTATTGCATTTTTTTTATATGCTTACCAGCATGTGAAGAGTTATTTTTTTTTTTTGAAGTTATTTTATTTGCTTGCGTTCTTGTTTCTCATCTTCTCCCTGACCAGACTCTAAGCTCCGTGAGAACAGGGACCATGTTTGTCTCACTCATGGTTGTGTTGCCAGGGCCTGGACCAGCGCTGGGCACCCTGGAGAAAGCCAGTGAACACTTAGTATCTAGATGAGCCCACTGGCCCCTGGGGGAGATGGGTATGTCTCCAGACCTAAGGTAGCAGGATGTGATGAGTGAGCCAGGTCTAAGCAGTCTGGGAGAAGGTGGTAGAGGTGAGTTCTCCTGGGGGGAATCTGGAAAAACCTTGAAGAAGAGGAAGGATTTGAATTGTGACAGGAGCAGATAGCACTTCTTGAGGAAATGGCAGAGCATTTTTGTAGGCATAGGGTCCTGGACAAGGGGAGGGCCCAGCCTCTGGATGGCTGGGGTATAAGATCCAGGTGTGCGGGAATTCCCTGGCAGTCCAGTGGTTAGGACTCGGCGCGTTCACTGCCGGGGCCCAAGTCCGATCCCCGGTTGGGGAACTAAGATCCCACAAGCTGAGTGGCCAAAAAAAAAAAAAAAAAAAAATTCCAGGTGTGGGGTGCTGGGAGCATAGGAGATTAACCTGAAAAGGTAGAAGGTAGACTGGGGCCAGGCTATGAAGTGTCTTGTTAGGGACTGAATTTTGTCCCCCCAAGATTCATATGTTGAAGTCCTAACCCCTAACACACCTCTGAATGCGACTGTATTTGGAGATAGGGCCTTTAAAGAGGTAATCAAGATTCAATGGATGACTTCCCTGGTGGCGCAGTGGTTAAGAATCCGCCTGCCAACAATGCAGGGGACACGGGTTCGATCCCTCATCCGGAAGATCCCACATGCCGCAAAGCAACTAATACCGTGTGCCACAACTACTGAGCCTGTGCTTTAAAGTCCGCGAGTCACAACTACTGAAGCCCACGTGCCTAGAGCCTGTGCTCCGCAACAAGAGTAGCCACCACAATGAGAAGCCCGCTCACCACAATGAAATAAATGTTTTTATTTCGAAATAAATAAATTTTTAAAAAAAATAGTGAAAATTCTTACTCTGATTTCTGTCCCTAATCCGCCCAGTTCCCATTCCCATCTGCAATCATTACTTTATTAGTGTTCTTGATCCTTCAAGAATTCCTTTATGCAAATATGAATCTATACTGATTTTCTCCCCAAATGGGTTTTTTATTTGCTTTAAAGAGTAATCATTTTTTAAAATATAAAATAGTTCAAACATACAAAGTAGAGAGAAAAGGACAATGTATCCCATGTACCCATCACCCAGATTCAACAGTTATCAAGAATTGGCCGAGTATGCATAAGCTATCCCACCTGCCTTGCTCTCTCTCCTTTGCTGAACTGTTTTGCTAGTATGCCTCTCTGAACAATCCAGACATCTTCTTAGACCACCCTAAAAACCATATCCCAGCATCAACAGTGACTCCTGAAGGGCCTCTTGTGAACTTTAATCTGGGTGATGTGGAGACAAAGAGGGCTTTGCAGGGTCGGGGTGTTTGTGTGTGACCTAATTATGTCCATGTGTGGGATGGTTTGGGAGTGGAGGAGGTCAGAGAAGGGAGGCCAATTATGCACGACCTTGGTCTAGATACCAGGCTAAATCTCCCTAAATATGAGGCAGGTGTTATTATTCCTGTAGTTTCCCATTATAGAGATGGGCAAATTGAGATACAGAGAGAAGATGTAGCTTGTCTAAGATCATACTGTGAGGGCGTGGCCAAGGCAGTGTCTGTCTGACTGGAAAGTCCTACACTCTCAACCACTAACCCCCTTGGCCTCTGAAGAAGAGGCCAAGAGGAGTATGGTGTTGCTCTCTGGGCTGCTCCCTCTTTGTCCCTCAGCCCCACCCAGCAGCCTCAGGCCCCTCAGAGGAGCAGACGGGCTAGGGATGGGCTCTGACCACCACCTGCTGTCATCTCTAAGGAGCTGAGCCCTCCCCAAGGTGGGTTCGGGGCCATAAACAGACCCCTCTGCTCCGGATGCTCAAGGAAGTTTTAGAGCTGCCTGTGGAGTGCATCAGTTACCATCTCATCCCCGTCAGGGTTCCAGTGAATGGTACAGTGTGGAGGGCACAGAAAGGATGCCTGCCCATTGGCCGGCCTTCACTGAGAGTCTGCTCAGCCCCTGCCCTGGCCTCATGTTACTCAGGCGCTCAGACCTGAGTGGGTGGCGTCACGGGAGAGAGGGCTGTAAGGAGAGACCCGGACCCTGGAGAGAAGGACTGGGCGCTGCCCGGGGACGTCTGAGCATCGAAGGATGCTGGTACAGGTGCGCACAGGCCTTCTAGGCCGGGGGTATCGCCTGTGTGAAGGGCCAAGGCTGAAGAGCGGTCACGTGCCCGGGAAGGTCGGCTGGCCGTAGGGAAAGGGCAGCGGGAGTCGCAGAACACGCGGGAAGGTAGTGGTGTCGGGGAACAGGTGCCCAAGGGCCGAGCGCCACGCCGTTTCGTGGGTTCATCTTGAGCAATGCGGAGCCGGGTCACTTGCATGGTTTGGGGCGCACCCACGCCCTTCCGATCCGGCCCCTGGCCTGCAGCCCCACCGGGCGTCGGGAGCTGGGGGTCAGGACGCGGTCAAAGGCGGGCGCGCGCGCCGTCGCCACGGGATGCGCCCCGCCCCCTCCGGCCTCCCTGACTTGGGGTTCGAGTCTCGGCCCTACCGTGACCCGCTGCGGTGCCCCGGCCGGACCCTTCCTTCTTTGGACCTCGGTTTTCCCACGCCCGACGTTTGCGAGGGTCCGGGATCTTGGCCCCGCAAGGCCTGGAGCCCACAGGCCGTCACGCCGGGCGGGGCAGCAGTCCAGCTTCCGCAGCACTCCCGCCCCTCCCCCGCCCGCCCGCGGGAGCGCGGACGCGCTCGTACCTGGCCGCGGCCGGGAGCGAGGTTGGGCGGGCGGGGCTCGGATGCCCCACCCCCCCCCGACCCGCCCCCAGCACAGTCGGGCCAATCGGAGGGGGCGGCTGGCGCCGTGTGGGGCGACGCGCTGGGGGCAGGGCCTGCGGGGGCTGAGGAGAGTCCGCGGGCTGGCGGCGGGAGGCGGTCGGGCGGAGGTGGTGGCGACGACGACCGGTCCTGAGACAGCGACGCAGCGCGCCGGCGGCCACGACAGGGTCGGCCAGGCTCCGCAGCCCGCTGCAGCCGCCGCCTCGCCGTGAGGGCCCGAGAGCACGGCGGCGGGCGCGCGGCCTGTGAAGGCGGCCGGAGCGGCGGGCGCGGCGCGGCGCGACGCCGAGCGTCCTGTCAGGCGGCGGAGGGCGCCGCGGACCCGCGCCGCGATGATGCCGGTGGGTGCGGGCGGCGGCGGTTTCCTCCGCGGGCGGCTGGCCAAGCCTCCTTCCTCCCGCGGCTCCCGGCCCTCGGGGCCCGCGCGAGCCCGGCGGGCCGGGCGGGCGGGGAAGGAAGTGGCCTGGCGGGCGCGCCCGGCCCCGGCGCCCCCCGGGCGGGCAGGTGGGGCGGCGCCGGCTGTCAGCGAGGGCTGGGCCGTGGTCCGGGGGTCCGTGGTCCGGGGGTCGCTTCGGGGTGCGGGTGCGGGGGCCGGCGTGGTCGGGGGTCCGGGGGGCAGGTCCGGGCGGGGGTCCCCGGGACGGCGCCCCCTCCCTCGGCCGCGGCGCGGCCCTTCCTGCCGGGCCTCCCCGGCCGCACTGCCGGGGAGGGGAAGCCGGAGGTGAAATTGGAGCCGGTCGGTTTTCCCCGTGCGTCCCGGCGGGGTTCGGACGGGGAGGCAGGTGTGTCGTTTGGCGCTCGCCCCGTTTCGGGGTCTCGAGGCGCCTCTGCCCCCCGCCTGAAATGGGCCGGTGTCGTATTTGGTGTCGGCAGTGTGGGCACCCCCGTGTGGTGTTCCCACGCTGGAAACCCACATTTCTCCGTAGCCCTTTCCTGATTCTGGAATCCTGTTGTATTATATTTAGGAATTTACTTTACATTCCTTACTTAGGAATGGATTTAGAGAGCCGTTTCACCGTGCCTTCGAGATTTGTACATTTTGCGTTAACTGGCCTGTTGTCAGTGTGTTTTGAAGGTTGAACTAGGTTCGTTTGTGGTGGTGCCGCCTTTGTCCTGCCCTCAAGGATGCGTTGTACTAGGAAGAAGACAGTGCTCATTAAATTTGCCATTCTCCTACCTGACCTTTTCCTTTACCTCTAATCTAAATAGCAGTGGGTGCTGAATTATAATTTTTCTCATCTGGCTTTTTGTGAAGTAAATGTCATGACTTGTGAAAAAATGAAGGGCTGGTGGTACCCAGTTGGATGTATTGGTTTTCTGAGTGCCTGTATATTAAGTAAAATTCTCAAACACATTTATAGTCAAGTAACAACAAAATCGTTCTTTTAGCCTACAATTTCTACATTGAAAATCACAGTTCAGAAGGAAAGTACCGTTTCTCTGCATTTTCTGCTTGAATACTATTATTCTGCTATGCCTGCACCCAAGGACATTTAGATTAGAATTTTTTTTCCCTGATCTTTCAAGTCATTTCCTGTCTCTTGATAATCTCTTCTCCCCTTTTTGAACTGATTCCAACACATCGTGTTTGCAGAGTACTTAAGGTTTGACCTAGTTGATCCTTAGATCCTTCTTTGGCATCAGAGCTTGTATTTCTAAACGTTTGGTTTTAAATGAGTGATTGTCTTGTAATGGAAGGAGAACTGGATGAGCCTCAGAAGAAACAGAATCAAGTACTGGTTCTGCTACTTTTTAGCAATGTGACCTTGAACAAGTCAAGGTCTCCAAGCCTGGTATTACCTCTAAAGCAGGGATAAAAACATACCAATATCTGAGGGCTGTCCTGAGGATCAAAAAGGATGATGTGTCCAATAGTGCTTGTCAAACAGAATGCCCTGCAAATATTTATCACGGCTAATATGGCTCTGAATTGTCAATTTCTAATTTTAACCTCTGCAAGATAAGGCATTTGGAAACAGTTCTCTCCCTAATTCTCACTGGCTAGATTTGGAAAAGGCATTATGGTGTTTTGGAATTTTGAAACCACTTTTAGTTAAATCCTGTAACAGTTGATACCATAGTAATATTGAAGGATATCTATAAAATTTTGACTGGTTTCATCATTGTATGTTTCATTTTAAATACCCTGTTAAGAAATTTGGCTTGGTACATTCGGACATTTTACTTCTATTCCTCACATAGTTAGAATTTCTAGTCTCAACCTTACCAGGTTTCCTTTTTACGACGTTTGTTTAGCTGGCAATTGGGAAATTTCTTTATGATACTCATAATAATCAAATGTTTTTAAAAAACAAGCCTACTAATTATTTAAAACACACTGCTTTTATTTTAAAATGCCTTCTAGAAACAGATGGTATTTCTCTTAGTCCCTCTTTTGTGGTCTTTACTTTGTATTTCCTTCTTGTTCCCTAAAAGTACTACTTTTAGGATTGAGTCCTTCCTCTATAAATGTAGTTGGCGTTGGTTGTAAATTTAATAGAAGTTTTAAGAACACGCCATTCTTACTTGATACTATCTTAAACTATGTATCCAAGATATAAATGAGATTTTTTCTTTATTATATATTTGGTGTTCATCATCATCGTCATGAATCATCAAAGGAGGGTTAGATCAGATTTTGCATAGTTTGTATAGAGTAGCACTACCCAGTAGGAATGTAATGAGCGACACAAATGGGACTTAAATTTTTCTAGTAATTGGTATTATTTTTAATAGTATCTTTTATTAACTCAGTGTATCAAAAATATTATCATTTTAACATGTAATCAGTATGAAAAATTTACTAATGTGATATTTTACTTTTTTTTGGTACTAAGTCACTGAAAGCCAGTGTGAATCCAGTAAAGTTTTACATATATAGCACACCTCCTTTCAGACTAGGACATTTCAAGTGCTCAGTAGCTACATGTAGCTAGTGGCTACTCTATTGAACAACACAGGTTTAGAGTATATTCTACTTATTTGAGAGTCTGTAATAACTTTTAATTGATCAGATGGCTTACTGCAGCACCCAGTCTCTCAGCTGTTGGAAATAAGTATCTGGCTGTGTTCTCATCTGACACAATAATGTCTTTGTAGAAGTGTTCAATTTGCCTGTTACACAGTTTCATGATTGTCTACTTT